>NC_087450.1:15339888-15988740 GCF_036321535.1 Camelus dromedarius
AATCAGAGTCAAGTAGAGGAAAGCAGAATCTCTGCCACCAGAATCTGTTTAAATGCATCAGACACTTACTTAATAAGTAATCACTGAATACCAATACTGGGTTGACAGAGATGAGTAAGGTACCTCTGTTCTCAGGAAACTAAAAATTAAAAAACAGAGTATAATGATATAAGCAGTGCTTCCCAAGGTGTGTGTGTGGTACAGGCGTGCACACCACTGTTTGTAATAAGCAACCCAAGTTCTCCCGGGGCCAGAGCTGCCTGTCTGCAGCAAGAAAGAGCGCTAATGGACAGAGCCCACTCTGCACACGTCCCTGCAGTAAAGGCATTATTACTAGCATCGTTTTCCTGCAGCCAACCTGAGACGCACAAACAGCGGCAGAGCCTGAGCTGGAATACAACTGCCAGGCTGACCAGCTGCCTCTTCCCTGTGCGAAAACAGATTCCCTAGAGACTGGAAAAAGCCAAGCTAGAGAAACGATCTGTGCAGTCCTCTGTGTGCTCATTAATGGGTCCCTCGATCCCCACTATTTCCAACAACAGCTGAGGAAGAGGAATCGGGACAGGACAGGAGAGTGGGAGGAGCAGGCTCAGGTTCAGATGTGCTGGGCCACTCTTCCACCCACAGCCGTAAGGACTATGAAGTCTCCCGAAAGAGAAAAAGGGTCACTTTAAGAACACTGTTAAGTGAACAGCATGACAGGCTACACCGAGAGCATGCCAACGTTATGAAAGAGATGCAAAACGAGAAGTTTCAGAAATACCACTAGGAGACATACACAACCAAGTAACATACAAGGTATTATAGAACTGAGGGTAAGTACCACAATGATGAGAGACAAGAAATCCAGTAAGGATGATCAGGGACAAGTGCCAAAGAAACTCAAACTTACTGAGTCGTAATGACTGGCCAGAACAGGCTAATGTCGCTCCAGAGGAATCAAGAGGAAGGCAGGGAAGAGCTTAAGCAGAAGCAGAGATACTCACAGACTAGTAAGAACGGTGAAGCCACTTTAGAAAAAGATGAAGATTCTCAGCTCTTCGTTTCCTTACATAAAAACTGTATTTATTCTCTATTCTTAGACAAATAAAAAACGTTACCTAGTGTATGTTACTCTACCGTATATATGAAAATATAACTTTCAGAACAATATGTCTCTTGTAGCAGTATCTTATTTTTTTAATGGGGGGAGGTACTCAGGCTTGTTTGTTTATTTATTTATTTAACGGAGGGACTGGGGATTGAACCCAGGACCTCACGTATGCTAAGCACCTACTCTGCCACTGAGCTATATACCCTCCCCTGTATCTTATAGCAGTAACTTAAACTGCACTTAATTATTTTGACATTCTAGCTCTAAGACACCTGAATAGTGGTGAACACCCTAATTTAGAGGCTCTTCACATCTGTAACTTCGGCCAGGTCTCCTAAAGCTGTTTGGGATGAATAAAGCATCCTTACTTGTCCTTATGTCCTCAGCTTAGACATTTTTACTTCTGGCTTAGCAAATTCCAAACAGGCAAAAAGAAAAGAGAGTAATAGAGAAGAACAAATTACTAAAGTCAGTAAATTAATCAACGAAAAATTACATAGTTTTAGGAAAACTGAAAAAAGATTCTCATTTTTTATATCCTGGAATGGTTCAAGAAATAATGCGATGATTACTGAACAGTCCTTAATGTGCTTTTATTTAAGTTTTATACTATAAAGTAATTAATGCTCCCACAGACATGGTATTTCATGTACTTTGAAGCAAATGGTACAGCAGCCTAGGAATCCACTGGAATGAAAGAAATCATTCCAATTGCAGCACAGCTTTAACTCGCCTCATGACTTTCAGAACAATGCTATTCATTTCTCACCTAGACAACAAAGAGGCTGGACCAGATGATAACGAGTTTCTGACAGTTCTAAACATGCATGATGCTATACTACTTACACAGCCAATCCAATCTTTTTTCTAAACTCAACTTCTTAAATCAGCATTTTTTCCTAAAAACGGAGGGAAGTTTCCAAAATGCATTACATTTTAGAATTTAAAATTCACATCTATTATGGACTAGGAATTGAAAATAATAATGTTCTTACAAATAAACTGAAGTCCTTTATTTCCTACCATGTTCCTAACAATATGGAAGTATTAGAATTCAGGAATGTATAAAAACCTTAAGGTACAGTTATTGAAAGTAAACCTGTAAAAAAAAAAATAGTCTAGTGTTAGGAAAAGACTTACTACAGTAAAAATTTAAGTAGATTATTTTTGATGGTCCTCCGCAGTCACGATATTTAAAAAATGAAACTACTTCCCTCTGTATATTTCTACTACAAAATTGTTAACTTTCCTGAATTTCCAAAACTTACACGCAATTACTTTCACATACATCTCCAAGGAAAGGTTTCAGTGGTCATTGCAAACACTGATTTATTAAATAAAGTAGAATTCCACGCTTTGTAACTCAGCATTAAATTTCTCACAGAGAAACCAAGAACAAATGCTTCCTATCATAGATAGCTATCGACTGTCCTTGTTGTCTCCCCACTAACGCTTCATTAAAGAAATCAGGTTAAGTGGGAGCTGCCTTTACAGTCGCCGCCTGTGCTTTTGGCCTTTCTTCGAAACAGTGCTTCTTGTCTTTTTCTCTGAATTTCTTCAGGAGAATACTTTCTATTTTTCTCTTCTTCCTCTAAAAATGAAACAAAATATAGATGTTAGTTTTACAGACTATAAAGTCATTCTAAGTGGGTTTTAATTTTTACTTATTACCCAGGTTTGCCACACTGGTTTGGTTATTAAATCAGACTAAACTACTAACTGTAAGATGCTAAGTACAGTTCAAGTACAAGGTTCTAGGCCAAAATGAAACCAAGCACTGATCAATCTGTACCTGTGTGACACACTCTTTCCACAGTGTGACAAAATTCATTTGATTAAAAGCAAATAATTCTTGTGAACAACAGCATCTAATTTCTATGTAATAAATGAATGCATTTTAAAAACAAATTGGGATTTTAAATGTTACATAAGTCGTAACAGAAAAGTAGTCAAAATATAATGAATTAGATAACAATACCCCAAATAGTGTATTTTTGGTGTAAGATAAGCTATGTTACTATAGACACCTACTTTTTTTCCTCTCTAGAGCGCCAAGATTTTTATTTCAGCCATTTAGGAAATATACCTTGGAGTAATAAAGTGAAATCTACCATGCCAATAGATATGTAACTCACCATCAGATATTATACTTTTACTTGGACACACTTTTTTATAAACATCAGAAAATTATTTCAAAAAGCAGGCTATCTGAATAAAATCTTCAATATGAATGTCTTTCAATACACAAAAATATGAAGCATTCTGATATATTCTTTTGCAACATACTTTATACTTCAGATAAGCATACTATAAAAAACAATGTGTTTTTAAATTAGACAAATGAAAATAAGAAAGTTCTATTTTAGTAACAATCAATTCTGTCTCTACCAAAATTCTGAGTTCTAATAAAATGAATTTAATTCCACAGTTAAGTCACTTTGAGCTAAAAGACTATCTATATCATGCCCCTAAGAATCAAACTTTAAAATTAGCAAATCTATTTTCTCATTTAAATAATGTTTTAAAATTAAGACCATCATACTAATACATATGTAAGTGACCTGGTATTGCTAAACTGTTTATACTGTAAAATCCACCTTTCAGAGAAGTAAGAGTCTGCAGTACTGTCAGCAGAGAAATATTATTTACACTGACACCTAGACAAAGGTTCACGATTTAGTTGTTATAAAACATTTTCCTTGTTACTAAGGCAGATATTTGCACAAAATGTACCATCTGTCTCCACTTCCCTCCTTGGTATAGTCAGAAATGGAGAAGACGTTCAGGGTAAGAGATATGTATCTCAAATAAACTCCCCAGATCAATCTGTTGCCTTTAATTTCCTAAACCAATTATCTCACAGACCGTAGCTATTTTTCCCCACAGAAAGATACTATGAAACTTTAAAATTAGTTTGATTATCTACTATTTTAGTCTCATAGCTGAGAAACACAAGAAACTCAGAATACACACACACACAGTTTACATTCAGTTGACCATACGTTTGGAAGGAAAACAGGTTAATAATCCATGGGGCAGAAAAGAACACAGATCCCTAAAACTGGCCTTACAACTGGCTTCATGATATTCTGGAAAATAATTTCAAACGATACAATAAACTCACACCATGAAAATTCTTGTGAACAAGATTTAGGGAGAGTCACTCATTTCTCCCATCAGCCCTTCCTTTAATTCAATCTGCAATAAAAATTCACAGCAAGGTCTCAAACTATTGCAAGGTACAAAGCAAGGGTGGCTCTTCTTAATCTTTACTGTAGAGCAGGGGGTCAGCACACTTTTTTTTTCTGTAAAAGGCCAGAAAGTAAGGCCAGAAAGTAACCTTTAAGGGTCACGTGATCTCTTGCTGCAACTGTTCAATTCTGTCATTGCAGCATGAAAACTGCCACGGACAGTGTGTAAACAAATAACGTAGCTATGTTCAAGGAAAACTTTATAGACAGTAAAATTTGAATTCCCATACAGTTTTCAAAAGTCATTAAGTATTATTCTTCTTTAATTTTTTTCAACCATTTAAAATGTGAAAATCATCTCAGCATGTTGGCTGTACAAAAACAGGCTATTCAGGCCCGATCTGCACAGGCCAGTTTGCCAAACCTTGTCTTAAAGCAATGAGGCAGTTAGATGGATTTTGTTTTAAAGAGATTCCCTGGTGAGCAGTGTGCTACACATAAGTAAAAGGAAATGGAAACTAGAGAAAACAGCAACAAGGTTAATATCAATTAGAATATTAGGTACCATCAGTAAACTTGGAGGAAAAATTGTAAAGTAAACTGAAAGGCAAATTATCCATCCATTAAAAAAATGCAGATAGGACAGTAGATAGGAGTTTTGGAAAAATCAAATATTCCAGAGAGATTTAGTCTTTAATGGAATTACAACTATAAAGTAACATGTTGGAAATATGCTTCAATAAGTCACATTTATCTAAATAGAAACTTAAATATTTAAAATTATTATAGATTGACAACAATTTTTAAAGTTTCAAAATATCTAGCCTGGGCTGTAATGTAGAGAAGGATTCATTGTCAGTGTTGATAATAATAAAAATTGATGTCATTTTGGGGGATGATTAAGTGCTATCAATCAAAATTTAAAACATTTTCTTACATTAGTTTTTCAGTAATTAATGGACACAATCACACAAGTATGTGTAAATTTATGTAGAAAACTATTCACTGGAGGACTGTACTGTTTGTAATGCAAAAAACTGCAATGAAATTAAACTTCCATCAATAAACAATCAGTTAAATAAATTATGATACATCCATATAATGACAAACAATGTAGTCATTCAAAAGACTGAAGCAAATCTGTATGTACTAACAGGAAAAGATAATCATACCAAATGGAGGCAAAACCAAACTGCCAAATTATATAGTATAATTCTATCTATTTAAATAAATGTATAGGTAAACATACACACACACGTTTTCATATGTGCGGAAAATGCTACATGATGGGTTCCAAACTATTAACAGTGGCTTTCCCTGATGGATGGCTGTTGGAAAGGAGAAACAGAGGACTTAACTTTCTACTTCAAATTAATCTATACTGTTTTCTTTCTTTCTTTTTAAACAACTAACATGGTACTGTTTTTTTTTTAAGGGAGGGGTTACTTAAATGGAATAGTTGAAGTAACAGCGCCAACAAAAGCATTATCCAGAATCCAAAGATAAAACAACCCAATGTTAAAAGAAACTAAAAACTCTTACCATATTAGCATCGATCTACACAGTAGATAAGAATCCTAAGGCTAGCCCCAAGTGAGGGAGACTGATTTAAGAAAATCTATAATTACAAGCTAGCGCAGTAAATGCTGTAACAGAAATCAGCACTGGGTATTGGAGAAACTCAGAGACAACGAATCTAAACCATTCTGGGTGGTTAGAAATGCATTCGTTTTAAAGGATAAATGGAAAACAGCCAGGCCGACTTGGTGTTATGTACGTGGGGGTCACTATGTTTCTGGTGACGAGCCCCAGGCATTAAGAAGCACAAGGAGTTATGCCAGAAATACCCCTTTTAAAAAAATATTAAAGTGTCAGTGAATAACAGACTTTTCACATCATACTGCATGATGTTCAGTCAAGTATCTACCGAACATCTTCCAAATGGCAGATGCTACGTATGGTAGGCGTAGGAATTCACTGATGAGACAGACAGCTTAACTGCAAACTGTGATAGAAGAAGTGAAGGAAATAAGAAAGATGACTGAAAATAACAAAGAAAGCACTGATCTATAGACTGTGCAAGGAAGGCCTCTGTGAGACAGTAACACTTAAACTGAGACCTAAGGGTAAAAACACACCCACCAGAGGAGGGGAGGGGGTCAAAGGCTAGGAGGCAGTTTTGGCGGGGAATAGCAGTCAAAGCTTCTGAACTAGGAAAGAACCAATTTTGTTTGAGGAACTGAAATACAGCTGGTGTAAGGGAAAAAGAAGACAGGTAGATTAAGGAGAGAGAATTCAGAGCCTTGGAGATCAGCGTAAAGTTTGGATTTTATTTGAAATATGAAGAGCAGTGACTGAAGGCTGTCTTAAGGCAGAGGAATGCCATATATGCCTACTTGTTTGTTTGCTTGTTTTTAAATCTTGTTTTAAAGGATCATTCTGCTGTTTGGAGCCTAGAATTTAAGAGGGGGCAGGTCAAAGAACTGCAGAGGCCTAGTCAAGAAATGTCGACATGGGTAAGGCTGGGACAGGAGAGGGTGAGAAAAATGGACAGTTCTGAGACACATTTTTTGAGGTAGAAACAACGGAATTTGTTGACAGAAAGAATTGAGGAAAAGAGGAATTGCGGAGAAATCAAAAGATGACAGGATGTACTGTTCAGTAAATAACAATTCTAACCATCATTAACAGTTTTATATCAGACAGGATACTAGCAAAGGTGTTTAATCAGAATGCTCTAAACCTTCAAATGTTCACCTCAGTGTTCTGCTAAACATAGGAGTAAGGAATAAGATTATTCAAATCTTAAAACAATGAGGTATTTAATAAACACACAGAATCTCATACAGTAATACATATATCTAAAAGTAAAATTTTCTAGTAAATAAACAAGGAAACATTCAACACATATTTACTGAATGCCTACCATATGCTAATCACTGTATTAAATGTTGGCAAAGAATTCAACGCAGTCTATTGAAAACATAAATCGCCCAGTGTTTGTATATTCCAGCATCAGCATTAAGAATCACTATAAGACTTCTAGTTAAGTAACGCGAGAACAGTTTTTAACTTAATATGTTACGCAAATTCAATATATAAGAAGTAACTAGTTTGGCTACTTTTCAAGGGAAACTGTATTTCATACATACCTTTTGAAGGTTGTTCCAAAGATTCAGAGGATTTCACCAAAGACTGCTGTTGAACAGCCTTCCCACGTAATGGGTTGACAGTTTTATTTTTCTCCAAACCCTGTGTAATTCTGGTATCAGAAACACTTCCTGTTATACATTCGTTATTAAACTGGGAAAGAATTGGAGAATTTTTCATCTTCGTAAATGTGTACTTAGAAAATCTAGCTGCCCTGTTAAGGTCAAACCAAGCCTCTTCACTAGCCATGGCCTTGTGGGACAGATGTGCACCACTCAGCTTCTTCCTATAAGAACCAATTTCTGTATTCATATGATCTGAACTCACATTCGAACTTGAACTTCCTGAGAGAACTGATTTGGAACTATTCACTTGTACTGGAACATCATTGTTATTCCAAGAGAGACACCGATTATTGACCTGACAATCTGAGTTCTTAGAGTAGAGAGTCAAATTTGTCGTAGCACCTAAAAAGCCTGGAGAATTTCCACAAACCTCCCTTTTCTCTGTCTTCATCGATTTACTTATTTGTGAGCTATTTGTCAATGAAGATGAAAGCGCTGAAATGTTGTTCAGATTCGAAGGCTTTGATTGCAGCAAATGAGTCCCTTGTTTAGGTGTAGTAAACACGTTTTTGGCTCCATGTTTAGAACCATTATTGATCTCAAGCACACTTCCTGATGTCTTGCTGTCCACTTTCGTGTCTTGTTGCTGAGTTAGTCTTTCAACATCATCACATGCTTGGTACAGTAAATCGTCATCTACATCATCTGCCTCCCAGGTATTCTCTAATTGATGACATGCTTTAACAATTTCGTTGGCAAATGATGGATCATTCCAATCATCAAAGAAAGAACCTAACTTGGATGCATTAGTCTGATTTGCGTTACAAACACTGGTCTTATTGCCCCAAGCTGCAGGGCCTAAAGGCTCTACATTTGTAGGTGCTGTAAAAGACTGTTTAAAAATGGACTTATCTTTTTGTTCACTAGAATGTCTTGTATTCAAAGTAGACTTTTTTCCAGAAGTATTTACATTAGAAGTAAACTTACTATGAGTATCTTCCTTTACTTTTGTCAGATTAGATGCAACTGCATAGTCTTGAATTTTGTCCTGAACACTTGTATTAAAAGATTTCTGAAATTTCTTTTGATTTCCAGCGGATAATTTGTCTGATTTATCATTTGACTTTGGCGAAAGTCTGTACTTTGCAGCACCCGTTAATTCACTGCTAGGTGCCTCCGAAGGGAGATCATGTAAAAATTTTGAATCTTTTAACCTGGTATCTAGACTTGTATTCATTCCTGACTTACTTTCATCATTTTTACTATTAAAGGTACACATTTCCTTTTGATCAGTAATCTGGGCTGTTGGAGGAGCAGAGAAATGCTCAGACATTTTGACATTTTGCATAACAAAAGGTTCATTATTTAGTAAGTTTTCCCAGTCATCCTCAAAATCAGTGGCAGTAACTGCATCAATGTGCTTATTGAAAGCTCCTGGTTCCTTCGTATAGGAAGTCACATATGATTTTGTCATTCCAGGAGCATCTACCTGATAAGAAAGCGATCCTGGCAGTTTTTCAGTGACCAGAGTTTCATTGGTAATGATTTTCTCCTCTTTCAAAGCACTTTTCTTTCCAAATGTAGCATTACCGGTGTTTGAAAAAGCATCTGACAGCTCTTGGCTTAACTGTCCACTACATTTCTGAGTAGAACCATCAAAAATGGCAATAAAGGCTGCTTCAGCATTTTGGTCAAATGGCTTCTGACTGCTCTTTTGCCCATTTACCACAGTTATCTTGGTGTTTTCTTTCACTGGCTTCTTTAACACAGCATTATCTATTCCAGGAACAATATCATGTAGTAACTGCGTTTGTACATTATCTCTGTAATTATCTAAAGTCTCTGCTTCTGAAATCGTCTGGATAAGATCATGATCTCTCCTGTTTTGGTCCTGAATCACATCTAGCTCTTCCATATTTTTATCAAATTGTTTAGCCAATTTCATAAGTTCCTCCTCCTGATTTTGAGTTTTTAACCTATTAAACAAATATTTAAAAAATTATAAGTTCTAAAAGTCATAAATATTCAATTATTATTTAACATATTTCAATGTTAAAATTCAAAAATGTTAACACTTACATTACAATTATTTTAAGTCCAAAAGTTTATATGTCAAAACTAAGGAAAATAATTTATAACCACTTTAACATATTCACAAAACCAAAACAGAATATTTTTAAAAACATTTACTTCACCGAATTCAGAAAAACCTAAAAGTTTGCACTTACTTTGTACCGCTGAGTTTTGCCCTTGATTTTCCTTTTGCTACACTAGGAGTACATGGAATAGCAGTTTCACCAATCCACACGTCCAGCATGGAGTCTGTCATCGGTTTCTCATCCTTTGGCAAAAGGGAAAAAAAAGAGGTGTAAAAAGTACCAAAACCCCCCTAAACCCTCAAAACAAATAACAAACCAAAAAACCCACCTTAGTTATGTTGAATTATTTTCCCAAGCAATTAACTACAAAAACATGAGAAGTTGGAGGACGGCAATAACAAGTTGCAAGAAGTGATCTATTTACGTTTTAGCAAACGAAAACATTCAGAATCGAGAACTCCTTATTTTCAGGATTATTTAATAGTAAAAGCACATGTTTTTATCAAAAGAAAATGGATCAACTTATTTCAGCAGTCATCAGATATTTTTAAAAATAAACATCAGTGTCAGAAATAAACTGTAGCAGGAATTATTAGAGTTAAGAATAAAACGAGATACACATGGAATTCTTTATCACTTGATTCTCCAAATTTCTCTATCCCCATTATAATGTTTATCTAAAGCTGCACAATCCATGTTGACCTGAATTGACAACACTTTGACAGAATTAAGAAAACTTAGAAATAAGTTGGGACTGAGTTAGAGAGAAGTGCAAGGTTAGAACTGATGCTACAAATGAAGAAGGGAGAAGAACAAAAATAAGCAGAGAAAGCAGAGAAAAGTTTAACCAGTATAAAGGCTAGGAAAAAGCCATCTGCTATACCTTTCAGTCACTTGATCACGCATAAAATTAGAGAATGAGTTTACATATTAGTCACAAACCAAATCAACAAATAGGTTGACCATTTTCTACTCTATTTTTATAGTACCTAGAATGAACATAAACAACTATCACAAATTAAAAATAACCTTATCACTAGATATAGGTTACTTGAAGACAAGGACTATCCCCCTAGCATCCAGCAAAATGCTGAGCATAAAGATGTCAGTTTATGTTTATTCACTGGAGAGTTAGGTGAAAAGATCCCTGCAGCTTGGTACATTAAAATCCTCTATCAACAAGCAGTTTTCTTGTATGTCCAGTTGAACCTAGTAGATTTTAGCTTTGTAAAATATTCAAGAAAAGCAAGTTTCAATTTTAGACTCAATACATATTTTCCCTTTTGTTTCAACAATCTTGAATTTAGGGAAAATAACATTCTTAACTAATTAATTATGGATTTTTTCTCCATTTACCAAGTAATTTTAAATTCATTCCATTTTTAGAGAATGAAAGTATGATAGCTTTATATATCCGATGAAATACATATACATGGGTCCTTTGTATGGTTTTTTTAATTGAAATATAGTCAGTTTACAATGTTGTGTCAATTTCTGCTGTACAGCACGATGCTTCTGTCATACATGAATATACATATATTCATTTTCATATTCTTTTTCACCATAAACTACTATAGGATATTAAATATAGTTCCCTGTGCTATACAGTAGAAACTTGTTTATCTATTTTATATGTACCAGTTAGTATCTGCAAATCTCAGACTCCCAATTTATCCCTTCCCACTCTCTTCCCCACTGGCAACCATAAATTTGTTTACTATGTCTGTGAACTTATTTATAAATAAGTTCATTTGTTTTTTTTTTCAGACTCCACATACGTGTGATATCATATGGTATTTTTCTTTCTCTTCTGACTTACTTCACTTAGAATGACATTCTCCAGGGCCATCCACATTGCTGCAAATGGCATTATTTTATTATTTTTTAATGGCTGAGTAGTAGTCTATTGTATAAATATACCAACTTCTTCATTCAGTCATCTGTCAATGGATTTTAGGTTGTTTCCATGTCTTGGCTACTGTAAATAGTGCTGCTATGAACATTAGGGTGCAGGTGTCTTTTTGAATTAAGGTTCCCTCTGGAAATATAATGAGGAATGGGATTGCTGGATCATATGGTAAGTCTATTTTTAGTCTCTGAGGAATCTCCATACTGTTTTCCACAGTGGCTGCACCCAACTGCATTCCCACCTTTTTATAAAAAAATTTTGTAAAAAATTTCCTCATTAATAATTACATAAAACAATCCAGGTGCTGTATAAGGTACCTAAACGTATTACTTCATTTAATCTTAGCATATACTGTGTAGAAGTGCATAAAAATGATGGAAAAATATATACCATCTTCAAACATTCTATAAAAAGTGTCCCTGAAAAATGTAAAATGACTGTCCAATTAAAATAAAAATGCATATTAAAAAAAGTCATCTCTGGAAATATTAAGATGACTTAATTATTTGAGGAGGATGATTCAACCAAAAAAAAAAACCAACATGAATATGTCATTCTGAGAACATGACAGCTCTTAAAAAAACTTGGTCCTACCAGAGATTTATATGCTTTAAAAGCACTCAGTTGAAAAGGGTAACATTTAAAAGCAACTAATTTCACTGTATTTTTTTCTTATACACAAGTTACCACTTGCACACTGCTGCCATTTCTTTATGTGAGCTATTACTTCCAGCCCACTTAGGTAAAGAGTCCAATAATTCACTTGGCTATCTTTTTATCACTACTCAGGCTAGCCAGTCCAAACACATTTTATTACGCTTCTTTCATGTGAAACCTACAATCAATGAAGCTCTATTGTTAACTTATGAAGTAAGTAGTATGCGGCATAAATGCTATTTAACTAATGGACCGTACGTAAAATGCATTTCTGTGACGTGCCAAACATGGAATGGAGAGCTAGCAGCAACAGAATCGCTTTGACTGTGCTAGCTGTAATTCTGGGCATTTCATAGCCACTAAGAAAAACTTCATTTCCTGTCTCTCCCACCTGGACGATGGTGATTCCCTGCAACCACAGTTTGGGCCAGTGCCACCTGTCCTTTACGGTCAACATACAGTCACTGTCCAAGGGCATGTCAAAGAAAACACCACACTTCCTAAGGAGAAGACACTAAGAGAAAACTGATGTTTTCTGGATTTAAATGTTGCTAAGTAAGAAAAAGAGAGAGGAAAGTAAAGAGGTTCAAAACAGAGGTTGACCTAAGCTTGTATTTCACTTTCATTCAAGCATGACAAGAGTTGAAATGAAGAAGCTTCTGAAGATGGCTCTGTTACAGTAAATACTTTATCAAAATTAGCTTTAATATAACCTAACATTTGTAGTGCTCTACAGTTTACAAAGAATTTCTATCTAATTGAATCCTCACAATAACTCAAGAAAGAGAACAAAACAAGTAATAATTCTATTTTATGGTTGAATGAACTAAAGTTCTGAAAGCTTAAATCACTTGCTTAGGTTCATTCAGTACAGGAGGCAGACTGAGAACTAACTCCTAATCTAATGTTTTGCCCACTTTTGTAAGTGTTTCTTGATGATCTTACAAGACAACAAGTACTAAGAAAAGCAGTTTCAATGGGGAAAAGGTGTGCTATACACAGGAAAAAAAAACACCAATCACAAAAAACTTGTAAGTTAAAATTTTTGTTGTCTGATTCTATTATTTTAGTAACTTGAAAAATGATACCATATACTGTCAAACAACATTGAAAACAAAATATAGCTCTAATTAAAAATAATCACTAAAAAAATGAAAATAAAATATATGCTTAGGAGAAAATATATTAACAATTTTACAATATGTTGCTTTTTCTAAAACATGCATTTTAGTAGTAGAAAAAGTAAAAGTAATCTCTGCTGCTGTATGTTTGCAAAAGAGAACCGAATAAGACAAAACATTTTTCAGACACACAAACTATAAAAAAAACTTAGTGGCCTATTTTTCACTCTTTTAAAATAAACTATAAAACTGATGATACTTACCTGAGGTGCAATCCGATTAACAATATGTGAGATTTCATCACTGTCTGTGGTATAAATCTTCTTTTTCCTTCCTTTACCTAAAGGAACAAAGACATTTTTATAAATTATAAACAATTTTTTTTAAAAGAGAGCGGTCATTTCTAAGAAAACAATTATAATGAGCACAGCTTACATCACTACTCCCTCTGACATCACATGCAATAACAGCAACGTGATCATGTAAGATTCTCAAAAAATACCTGCTATAGAAAAGTTCCTGATTTTGTTACCCGACTGAAATTCTATAGTTAAATTCTGTTCATTAATCAAGTATTCACCCAGATAAAAATGTTACTGACAAATTACCTAGCTGTTTTGTCATAGGAGAATTCTGATCCCAAAAGATATCATTCTGTCCATCTGGATCATTAGGAGAACTGAAGGTAGATGATGATAAATCCATCCGCAGCACTCTCTTTGGTGTTTCATACTTTTCTACATAAAGTAAGATTAAAGGAACAATTTTTGCAATTTAAAGCATTACTTTACTTCATAATACCTAAATGCTAAATAATAACTTAGATTATTATTTATAGTCCAATTATAAAATTTTCCCCCAGAGATGACTGTATTACTTTAACGAGAACTGAAATGTTAGTTTTACATAAAAATCCCTGTCATATTTTACATATTTGACATGGTAAATAGCAAGTATTTTAGACAATCTAGTGGCTCTATAAATGTACAACACGGTATAACCTAGTCACTCCATTCCTTACCACTGGAACATGGAGGCTTTGGGAATCACCTGTAATTTACAGATAATTTCAAAAATCAAAAGCACTCGGACAAAAACCTCAGTAAAATCTGTTTAGCCCCCTTTCCCCAACTCTAGCCAACTTACACTAATTAACTTCAAAAACCTTTAATGAGCTGTTTCTTGGTAAATTTTGTGTAGTATCGCTGTTTTTGTTTATTCTGCAATTGCTTTGTCCAAGTAAACTAAAAATAAGTTAACAAAAGCTGTAGATCAAAAATACGCTCTAGAAAAAGAGCTTTTACAGGAGTTTTAGTCCCTGACAGGATGAGAAATCTCTAAAATACTCTGGAACACCAAATATTGATCAGAATGAAATATTCAAGGGCCCTTGGTTTCCTACTTTGAGGGACAGTATACAACGGAGCTTTCGATTTATGCCCAACGAGGTGAGACACCACCACGACTTTGAGGCTACAGATGAGCTACAGCTTTCATATTGCCCAGGACAAAAAGTTTAAGGGGGAGTTAACTTCCCCTGGGAATCAGCTAAAAGCAACAGGTATTGTTTTTCCTCGCTCTGCTATTGCTGAAGCCCGGAGCAGCAGCCTAGAAATCTGTCCCCTCCCTCCAACAGGTAAACCCCACCACCTACTCCTGTGGCAGGGGCGACAAGTGGGTGGTCATTCCTAACGGGGCAGTGCTCAGACTCGAGGAAGCAAGCGGTGGGGGAGTGGTGTCGGGTTAATTTTGGACTCACGAGGAGAAACCCAGAGAAAGGGCACACACTTCAGACTCCACCCCCACCCCACCCCCACCCCCACCCGCACCTGGGGTTTTCCTGCTAGAAGCTGGGCAGCGAGTCTGCGGCGCCGAGGCCTCGGGGGGCCGCGCCGCCCACGTCTCACCCTCGGGGTTACTTTTACTGCACGAAGTGGCTGCTGGAGGCTGCTCTTGCTGCGGCTGGGGCCGGGGAGGCCTGTCTCCAGCCCCGCGGAGCCCCGAGGCGCCGGCCGACCTCAGCCGCCTCTTCCCCTGCTCGACCACCGAGCCGCATTCCTCAGCCGCCGCCGCCGCCGCCGCCGGCGCCGCCGCCGCTTTGCGCGGCGTGTTCTTCAGGCTAGGGCTGTCCCCATGTTTCCTTCGCCGACTCATTGTCTAGGACCCCCTCCACCAGCCGCTTCTCCTTTCACATTTTGCAGCGGGAGGCGTCGGGCAATGGAACTACAAGCGGGACGCCGCGCTACCACCCGCCGCCATTTTGGCCGATGGGATGCTCGTAGGAGGGGGGCGCTGATTGGCTGCATCCTGGGCGAGGGGCGGGACGGCCAGGATGCCGGCGGCGCGCTTCCGGAGCCCGCGTCCCAGCCGGCTGCGGTCGGCTCACACTTAACCCTGGATGGGAGTGATTGTGAGGCGGGGCGGTGTGGCCGCCGCGACTGAGAGAGGCTGGGAGGCGGGAAGAGTCTCGCCTTCTCGACTTCACTGGCATCTTTCGACTGAATTTAAAACTAGAATTACACGTTAATGACATTCAGAATCTTGTGGGGTTTGGTCTTTTCAAGAAGAGGTAATAAAAGGTATAGATTAGGAAGGAAGACAAAACTTCTCTCATAGGAGATATGCGCATAGAAAAATTTTAAAAAGCGTAGGAAAAGTTAATTCATAAATTAGCAGTTGCTGGTACAACAGAGTCAATATTCGAAGACCAATCGTGTTTCAGTAGGTGAGTAACAAACAACATTGACGTTTTAAAGAAATACGGTTCGTGATAGCATACAAGATAGCAGTTGAGTAAGGATAAATCGCAACACCACTGCAGAGGGAATTACGAAATTTTTTTTAAAAGAAATTGAAGACCTAAATAAATGAGGATTATACTATGTTCATAGGTTGCACGATTCAAGATTGTTACCATGTCTGTTCTTCCCAAATTGATCTATAGATTCAATGCGAATCCATTCACAATTGCAGTAGGGGTGTGTGTGTGTGTGTAAAATATGACAAGTTTATTTAAAAATGAACATGAAATGCAAAGGGCTAAATATATCCAAGAAACTCTTGAAGATCTAGTGAAGAACAATGAAATTGGTTGTCTACCGAGTAGTAAAGAGAGTGTGGCAATAGTGAAAAGATAAACAGATGAAAGAAGCAGAATAAATAGCTCAGAAACGGACATCTACATAAATGTACCGTTGATTTAAGACAAAGATGACCCTCCTGAGCAGTGGGAAAATGACTGGTAATAAATAGTGCTTAGTCAATTTGATACACACATAGATAAAGAAACTCTCTCTACCTCAAATTGTACCCTGAAATCAAGTACAAATGGACTGTATACTGAATTGTGAAAGATAAAAATGCATTCTATGAGATAATGTAAATTGTCTTCATTACAGAGAATGAAAAGTAAGTTGAACAGAAAGGTCAGTAACTATAAAGAAAATAATTACAAATTTGACTACATTAAATTGATAACTTGAGAACTTCTGTCTAAGGACAACATTAAAGAAAATGAAAGTCAAGGCACAGATGGGGGGAAGATTTTTACAATACGCAAAATTAAGGGCCCCATATATAAAATGTATGAAGAACGGATATCACTAAGAAAATGACCACCATTAAGAAAAACAGGTCAGATGCTTTACAGGTTCTCCAAAAGAAAATCAAAAGGATCAATGAATTTGCATGAAGGTGCTCAACTTCATTTGTAATGAGGAAAATGAAAATTAAAATCACAATATCACACTCCTCTTACACCCATCACAACGGCTAAAATTAAAAAGATTGGCAATAGGGGTATCAAGGAAGTAAAAGAGAGTTGAGACCACAGCCACAGCCAACACCTGGACTGCAGCCTGTGAGAGACCCAGAGCCAGAGGCCCCAGCAGTGGGAACGCTGACATTAGGCTGGTGAGGGTATAACTTGGTACAACTGTTAGCCGATGGAGAGACCCCTAAGTTAGGAAGCCAGCCAAAGTGTGGGTCCTTGCTGCTGGCTGTGAAAGAATTCGCACAGAGGCAGAGGGACAAAGTGAACAGACCCTTTATTGCTGAGAAGGGGAAGTAGAAGAAAGGGCTTGAGCTGGGAGAAGGGAAGAGAAGCATTCGAGGGAGGAAGAGGAACTTGAATGGGTTGCTGTCAGCCAGAGGCCTGGGAGAGACATCTGGGGAAGCTTTGGTCATCATGTCCTCCTTCCAGGTGTGATGGAGCCAGTCAGTCCTTGTTCGAGCTTTTCAGTCCTTATATGGTCTTTTCTGGTTGTTGTCATGGCAATTGTGAACTGTCCTGGCACTGGTGGATGTGTCACTTAACATGCTTATGTTTTATAATGAGCATATAATGAGGCTCAAGGTCCACTGGAAGTCAAATCCTCCATCATCTTGGCCCCTGAGGGTTCTAACCAGTTCTTGTTTCTTCTCTGCAGCTGCCCCCTGAGACTTACATAAAAGTAATTGGTTTCTAGCCGAGGGAAGGGCAGGGGTATGATCCTGGGGGCAACAGCCTTGGTAACAGAAAGAAAGTTACTTTTAACCAAAATATCTACAATCCAGTGGACCCAGCATCCCACCCAAAAAACCATCTCCAAAGATTCTGTTCAGCCATGAACATCTTATAGGAAAATGAAGGAATAATCTCGGTTAATCGTTGAGATAGCTGGTGAGAGTCCTTGCCATCCCCCCATGCCTGCAGGCTGGTCCTAATCACCTGCTTGAGCCTGCTCTTCTCTGACTCAGAGAGGCCTGGAGACTTCAGCTTATCTATAAACAAGAGGCCCGGGGTGAGGGAGGCCCACAGGGGTCCTGCTCCCTTTCATAACAATTTGGAAAACGGATTTTGATCTAGCAATCCACCTAGGACTATAACCAATGGAAATGCATGGACTTGTGCATCAAGATACACTTTATAAAAATACATTTAGCAGTTAAATTCAAAATTACTCCAAACTGGAAGCAGACCAGATATCCTTCAACAGTAGAGTGGGTAAATATATTGAGCTATATTTGGTCAACAAAATGCTACGTAGTAATGAAAATGAAAAACCACAGCTCCTTGCAACAACTAGGAAAAAATCTCGTAAATGTAAACTTGGGTAAGAGAAGCCAGGTTCCCCAACCCTCCCTCCGTAAGAACACTATATAATTCCATTTACATAAATTCCAATTTATGTAAACTATATTGTATAGGGATGTAAGCTTAAGTGATAAAAGTTACAGAGAACAATCAAGGAAGTGATTATCGGAAAAGTCAGGATGATGGTTACTTTTGGGGAGGAGAGAAGGGCAGTGATTAGAAGCTGAGAGGGAGGGGAAGTATCTGATGTGTTGGCTTTGTTCATTGTCTTGTTCAAGTTGTTGATTGTGTGACAAGTCATTGAGCTGAACGTGTTGTTTTGTATACTTTTCTGTATACATGTTCTATTTACCAATAAAAACATTGAAAAATGTTAATGTCAGGCAAAAATCTTTATTTCCATGGAAAAACTGATTTATATTCCTTCTTTGTAATTTACTATGTTTTTATTCTTCAATTTGGCTGAAAGGAATCCTGGAACTAAATTTGAGGTTCTAGTAGTTTTGTAAAACATTGTGATCAAATAACTCTTTTCTTCTTCCTCAGCACTTGACTTGCTAGTAATATTTCTCTTACCCTGATTTCTTTTAATCTACATATTTTACCATTGTTTAGTTTTATATATTTATAACTGGGTATTGTTGCCAAAAGATCCGCCCCCATCCCTGAGGAGACAAATAACTCAGAGACAAGGTCTTGGAGCTTAGAAGAAAAGAGGCAATTTTATTGCTTTGCCGCAGGCTAGTGCCTTCAGAACTGTGAACCCATCTTGGGGATGGGGCGGGGTGGTTATATAGCCGGTAGCTCAAACAATAAAGCATCGATAACAATCAACAGAATCATTTTCTCATCAGAAGACAAAATGGCATCGTGATGCCTCCAGGCAACCAGTTAGCAGTTAGATCGCTCTATGTCAGAAGCACTCAAGGTGTGGTCTTCTTGGTAATTCAGGCTGTTTTGTGAGATTACAGTCCTGTGACCATCTCCTTGAACAAGGACTTGGAGACCAAGCATGATTATTGCTTTCAATGACTGGAAATAAAGTAGAAACACTAAGAGCAAGAGCTTTAGTTTTAACAATGGGCCTGGAACTGTGAGTAGCAATCAGGCAGGTCAGTTGACTATTTTAAGGGCGAGGGTAAGAACGAGCAATCCGTTAGCCTAAGTGCGGCCATTTTATTAATCCTCCTTCAATATGTCTGCTTGGGAGGCTATGTCTCTTAAAATCCAAATTAACTTCTTGAACCTCCAATTGTCTAAGTTAATAGGAATACTGTCATTTTTCTGTGAGATCTCTCCTATCTCAACTGACCAAGAATCCCAGAATTGACGGGGAAAAAAGTCAAATGTCCACTGCAATCCTTTCTTAAATAAATGGTATCAGAGCTATATAAAGGACTAAATTTATCCTAAAAATACCTAACTCACACTCAGAAAATAGTTAAAGGTGTTTCATGATTTTAATAATGCCTATAGGAGTAATGACCATGTGGTAATCCTTTAAAGCATATTAATACCGCAAATAAAATAGCAATGAATAATTTCTCATAACTGTCCAAATTCTGTAGTGCCCAAGAACCCTTGTAAAAAGGAACAACTCAAGCTCAAAAAACAGACGTGTTCTTACCTTACTACACCCAGGATGGCTATCATCTGTAATCATTATGTGGTAGGAAACTATCGTAAGTTTTAGTTTTAAAGTTACTTAATTCACACAATCTGTTACAGTTCTAAACTGTAGTTCAAATTTAATGTGCTTCCTGAATATAACTCCTGAAACGAGGACAGTGCAAGTAACTTCTGGATAAAATGTGTTAATCAACAAAAGATAAGTTTTACAGACATATGAATGTAATATGATTCAAAATGCTAAAACAGCGTTTCTAGGCATTTGAATAACATGCACATGTAAGTTTTAGTCCAACTAAAAACTTTTTAATAAAACCAGAGTTAAACGCTTGCTTGTTTTACCTGCAGAAATTATCCGTAACAGTGATTCTTAAGCAAAAAATTGAGACAGGGTCTCTTGCTAAGGAGCTCTTTTGTGGAGTAATTGCCTTGTCACTTACATTGGTATTACCTGTGGGATCAGTGGCCCAGAGGTCTTTGTTTCAAGAAAAAAATAAAAATAAAAATCATTATGTGTTACTGTGTAAACTGTAAAAATACTTCCTGAAATCTTCACCATAATCAAGACAATGAACATAACCATCACCCCTGGAAAGTTTCCTTTGTCCCTTCATATGACTTTTATTTGTAATACATACGTTTATATCATTTACTTGTGATTAATGGCTGTGTTTAACAATCAGCTCACAAAATTCCTAAAAATTTAACAATCCACTTTTAATTGCTAGTAGGAGTTCACTATAGCATACCACTGATTTTCTTCTTTCTCCAGTTTAAGGAACCTCAATTCCTTCAGCATTTCCTCTTCTTACCTAGTTTTCAAACCTTCCATCAGTTTTAAGCCTGTCTATTCAGTGATTGCCCTCTGAATTGGACTGAGAGAAATGAAGCCAAGCTGTAAATGTTACAGGAAGAGAAAGCCTGGCACAACTTCCTGGGGCTGAGAAATTAAAAAGTTACTGGGAGAGGGAGCTCTACCGGAGGGAGAGGTCCTTTCTAAGTGGCAGTTGGGAGGTCAGTCTGGAGATGTTGTTAGGAGGAAGGAAAGCAAGTTACTCAAATTCTGGAGTGGGGCGTATATTTTGCACCAGATTCTTTCTGCAGGCACCAGTTAGCAGGACCACTAACTGAATTCAACCCCACTGATCATTTCAGGCATGAATCCCTGTTGGGCTCATATTTACCCAGGAATAATGGCTGGGGGGGTCATACAGGTAACTTTCAAAGATAATTTTCTCTGCTGCTTTAAGTGAAATCTTGGTGGGAAATGTCTGAATAGCCCCAGAACGTCATATGCAGGGTTAGCAACTTTCTTTTCCCTGACTGGAGTGGAACTGAGTTGTCATCTACGTGTTTTTGCTTTAATGAACACCAGGAAGATGAATAGCAATTTTAAAGGTTGTCCTTGTCTCTTCTTCCAGCAGCAGGATCCAGATCATTTGCTCGGCCACCGTAATTTTTAACACACTTCTAAATTGTTTCTGAGACTATCACAAATGTCTTTATTTTACAGTAAAAATTAAGTCTTAAACATTTTTAAGACTTCAATAATGTTTTAAGTGAGCCTAGCCCAGTGCATGCTTGAGGATGCTCAAAGTGTCCTCCATGCAAATGTTCCTTTGGTGAATGGCTATTTACACAGAATACGCTGGTCAGAGCTGAAAATGGCTTTGGTTGCTTAGGAATGAAATTACAGCATTTAAAACGTATTAAAGTTTTAAATAACATTGTAGGTCTATTTGAATGTGAAAAGATAGAGAGCCAAGAAGTGAGTTAAATTGCAAAGTCTACATTACAAAACTAACTACTCAGGCTGACTCAGTTCCCAGTGTAAAAAAAAGTTCTTTTCAACAGGGCTTTTCCTGTCTTTCAGACTCCTGGAAAAAATGATTGGTGTATTTCATCTGAATGTGGCTTTGGTCTAGTATCAATAATCTGGGTCACAGTGCTGAGGAAAAGTGGCCCAGGTGTTGTCATCTCATTGGCGAGAAACACATGGAAAACACAAGTGTATTTATTCTGCTGTCAAACTATTTTCCTAAGCCTGTTACCATGGCTTCTGAGCGCATCAACAGGCAGGCCCCTTTACCTGCTCCCCTTTGAATGTCCAAACCCTCCTTGTCCTCTAAGTCCTTGCTATTTAAAATGTCATATGTGGAAGGGCAGCCGGGGTGTCACTCAGGAGCCTGTTAGAAATGCGGAACCTTCAGCCTGTCCCAGACCTGCTGAATCAGAATCTGCATGATTATAAGATCCCCTGATCATTCACATCCACAGGAAAGTTCAAGAGGTGACTGTCCATAGGGATGTCCCCTAATAATTTTTGTCCGCAATGATCAATGTCTCTTCTCTGAACTTCCGTCTTACCTTCAGTCTCTTCTCTATAATTTATGTTTCTCATCAATTATTGGACACATGCAAGTCTCCTTTCCCTGACAACACTGTGACCTCCCAGACCAGGGGTTGGCAAAATTCTGTAAAAAAAACACCACAGGGTAAATATTTTAGGCTTTGCAGGCCACATACTCCCTTAGTTGTATATTACTGGGGGACTTGTTTATTCTTTGAAAATTTAAAGACCATTTTAGGTAGAGAGCCATCCCCAAACAGGTCCCAGGTCTCATTTGGTCCATGGGCGGTATTCGTCCTAACTTGTCCTAGGTGGCAGGGCCAGACTTGTATGCTGGGCTCTTGGCACCGTGCTAAGTCTTACAGAGGTTTGCAATCAGTCTTCATTATTCAGTGATTTGTTAAAGTCATTTCATATTTCCTTCTGCCTTATGTTCTAAAACATTCTGAGGCAAGGTTTAGGAAAAGTTATGAAAAACGATCCTAGTATGAATTAAAAGATAAATTTACATATTTTAGAAGGAAGCTATTAATAAGAATAGAAGATTTCCAATAACCTCATATAGAGTTTTTCTTGTTTTTTGGATGCCAAGACATAAAAGTAAACCATGAGGCCCTACTTGGCCAAAGAATATAATTATAATCCGTAATTTTTCATTAAGACCATACTGGTAAGGAAACGTTATTTATTCCTGCCCAATGTGAGTGGCAGTCAATAGCAAAAAAGAATAAAGGTAACATGCCACAGCAGTTAGTTTAAACATTTTTATGGTGATATCTGTTTTGTGATTCGACCATAGTATTATTCTTTAGTCTCTAAGTGTTAGATTGCAGCTCAGCATCCTTATGAGCCATCCTGTGTGGTTAAGGTATATATTGATGGGGATCAGTTCCTTGACTGCACTAATATTTAAGAATTAAACCAGTATTAGCAAGAGAGGAATGAAAAAAATGTTCCAGGAAAAGCAGAAACATAACACATATATTAGACCCATGTGCACGCATGCGTGTGTGTGCACGCACGCGCGCACGCGCACACGCACACACACAACATACACACAAGCATGCTCACCTGTGTTACTGCTCCAGGCAATGTTGGGGAGAAAGGTAGGTTTTCAGTTTAGGCTGATATTGTGTGGATTTTTTTTTTTTTTTGACTCTTATAAGAAAACAAGTAATACATTTTTTTAAGACCAGTTATAAAACTACTACCTTGCTGGTAGTAAGGGCCAAAAAATATTACTGTCATATAGCCTATCGATTGTTTCTTTCATTTGAATCAAAAGAACTAGCCTGTGTTTGAAAATCTTAATTTAATTAATGCTATGCAGACTCTATGTAAAGTTGTGACATTTGCTATTAATATGATAAGTAATTTTTCTTAAGGCAATGTCCATCTACAGAGAAAGAGATTGTATTAAAGTCAAGACTTAAAAGTAGATTATTTGCGTTGATATCTTTTTAAGCTTAGTTTTCACTTGATACAGTCAAAAGAAGAAAGCCTTTAACTTATATATGCTTTAAGAGTAGTTAACAGCTAATCTACAAATAACCCGTTAAAAAAACTTTATTTTTGTTTGTTCCTCCACAATATATTTTTTTATGTTTCTACTGAAGGTTTGCCAGATTTTATTTTATTTCCATATTTTTTCTCCTCTTTGGAGTTATTTTTAATAATCTAAGAACACTGCTGTGCACTGAGCATGGTTGACCTTGCACCCCAGAAGCATTAGATAATCCTGATGGTTTTGAGAGGGTTGTCGGCTGGGTTTCCTAGGAGTGGAAACTTGTGCTTTTCCAGTGTGACACAGAGAAGGTTGCTCTGAAATGCATCCAGGACTGCCAGGCCTCAGTGTCCACAGGAAGTCAGATCTGGGGGAATCATTCAACCAAGATGATGATATGTAGGTGGTGGGATTCAGTGAAGGTAATTTCAGGGGTCAAAGGGCACGACCACACTTTCTAATTGCTGGAATTGTGTTTGGAAAATTTTGTTCTTCCCTTTTACACATGCCCATGAGTATGTAGGTGCCCTGGGGGGGGGGGTGGTGGCTGTACAGACTCTATCTGGTAAGGTGGACAAGAACAGAGTGGAGACTAGTTCTGTCCTGCTGCCATCTTGGGCCCACTGGAGTCACGGCAGAGACACAATCTGCCTCTGTTCCTGTTTACACACAGAGCACGTTCTTCCACACACAGAGGGACCATGTACTTTAACAGGCAAACTGGGGCACCTCTGATAGAGAAAAGGGATGATATTAACAAGTGCAGCTGAAGACAGGTGTATACCAGGGGTATTTGGTTGATGGATTAATGAGGAATGTTGAAGAATGAATGAACACCATCTATGTTTTCACTAAAGGATTCTCAAGGGCCTGGATCTCCAGACAGAAGGAGGTGGCAGAGCAAAGCATTGGCTTTAGAGGGACACAGCTGGTTCACATCCTAGTTTATCCCTCGCTGTCTGGGTGATGCTGGGGCAATTTCCTGATTGCTCTGGTTCTCAGTTTTCTGGCTGGAAATGGGAATAATAATTTTTACCACTGAAGGTTGTTTTATGGATGATAACGATGATGTATGTATGGCAGTTAGCATGGTATTTAGCAGGAAGCAAGTAAGCACTCACTAAATAATTATTATTCTGTTTACTGTCCCTCCTTGACCAGAATCTAGTCCTATGTGTAAAAATAAGGATACAGCCATAGTCAAAGTGGAAAGGAATCTTTCTGGGTTCCTACTCCAGGCATCCATTGGGCTTCCAAGACAACCCAGCCTGAAGTTCCATGATCTTTCAGCCAGCTCCTGCCACGAACTCCTTTCATGAACACTGGTCTCTTGCAAATGCGTAGGCTGAATCCTGAAGGCCAGGGCCCGAGTTTCTCAAAGAAGCCTACTGCTTGAATAGCTTAGGGCTTATGCAACCAAAGATGATCCAAATCTCAGGACGATTCCCTGATGCCTTTCAATATTTGTCTTCTTCCAGGAAGAACACATTAGCAAGATGGAAGCTATTCAGGCTACTAAACAAATGTATATATTCCACAGTTCTCTTCATGAATATACAAATAATGTTGGAAAGCACTTCTCTGGGAGAACGCAGGGGAGCTGGGGCCAGCAGTTTGCTCATGAAAACAACCTTTCAGGAATTTTGGAAGCCATTATTAATTAAGTTATGTAAACATCTACTAAGTTATATTAAAAACAAATTTAATAAGTATTCAGAACTCACCCTTGGTAATTATTTAACTGTCATCTATGCTTTCCAGCTTGTTTGTACCTGCTGTGTTTATACGGTGGACGCGCAATACCCTGGTCTGCTATGGTCATTACCAGTCTCTTCTCAACTCCACATTCAGGAATGTCACCTCGGCAGCTTTAAGTCAGACACGGTGGGAAAACTCACGCCATAGACACTGATGAGCACTACAGATCAAGGCTTGATTTACTGCTGGTTTTACTAGACTTCAGAGAGTGATGGAGAAAACACAGATTAAACTTAAAAGAATGCCTTGACGATAACCAGTACGGTATGAATAGCACAAAAAACTGAGAGAATATTCTTCCAGTATTCGAAAACAATTCTCTGATTGAGCAAAGAAGTCACTCAGATCACTGACAAACTAGTGAAGTTTTTACATAGATATTCACTGCTCTACATTCTCACTCAGGTAAAGGAATAGATCAACCAACATTCATGTCCAAACTACCCTTTTGCTGCTCAATCAAAGTCTCAGGTTGGCGGTGAATACAAGAGCTTAACAAAAATCTACAAAAGCATTCTGTGAGATTTAGTTAGCTATACAGAATTCACAGTAAAAAGTATTGTATATTTTATTATTATTTGCAAATTATGTCATACGAAGTATCCTTCATGTCAGTAGAAATTTGTAACAAATGTGTGTGTGCGCATTATGACTATATCAATTTTTTTTTTTTCCAGAAGGAGCCAGTTGCTAACCATTTACCAGGACACCACTTGCAGGGAGAGTTCAGAGCTTGGCCACTGTTGCACTGTGAGTCCACGGAAATGCCCAATCAGAGGGGATTAAACTCAGAAAGACAAGAGGGTAGAGTGAATGTTGACTTAAACTGGAGGCATACATTTGAAAACAGAGAATAAGGCAGGATGGGAAACTAGACAGCCAGAGGGAGACTGAGATAAGGGAAGAGATGTTTCCTGAATTCACTCAGTAAAGGAGCCCCGTTTTACATGATTATATAGCCCTGACCATTCAAGTTTGGGATACACTCCCAGAGGCACCAATGTCACACAGTGCAGGGGCCTGCGAGGTTAGGAACCTTGGTGAGGTCGAGAGTGAAATGTGGTTGGCTAAGCTAACTCGAGAAAATTTGGGGGAAACAATGGCCATTTCAGAGAGCAGTTTTTTAAGTACAGTAATTATCAAAAACACTACAAATCTCTTATTCCATTCTGCAGTTTTATGTGAGATGGGTTAGAGGCCCATTCTTAGCAAGTAGACCCTTCACTCCTAAAGTGCTGTCTGTTCTTATATCCACATTCATGACATATGTTTTATGCATATTTTTTCCTGATTTTAAAGGCAATTCATGTTTGTTGTAGAAAATTTGGAAGTTATAGAAAAGTTAAAAATTTGGTCACTGCCATAATTCAGAGACAACAACTTTTAATATGGGAATGTTTCCTTGTGGACATGGGTGTATGTATGTGTAATATATATACTCATATAAATACATGTACTCACATGTATTCATAGAACATGTTAGCATCTGTGGATTGCTTTTATTTGATACCACATTACATTATGAGCACTTTCATTTGTTTTATTATAATTGTTTGTATAAAAAGAATGGCAATCTTTGTTATAGTTACTGAAAAAAATCTATGAGTGTCAATTGCCTTTTAAATTTGTGTGTTCTTGCTTTAAAATTTATTATAAAACTTTATATAGTTAAATTTATTCTAAAACTTTATATAATTAAATTTATTGATATTTTAATTTGTGACTTGATTTCCTTCTTTTATGCTTATATCTTTCCACAACTCAGAGACAAAAAGAACCACAAAAATTCCCTTTTAGGTGTATATGTATGTGTGTATGTGCATATATATATATATATATAAAATGTGTATATTCACATATATGCATATATTACATAATCTTAAATTCATGTGAATTTCTATTTTGTGTATAAAGGAAATATCTGACTTAATGTTGTTTTTTTTTTTCTGGAAAGACTAGTGAATTTTCTCAGCACACTCATCAGCAGAATATATTTTTAGTTGAAATTGCGTTAGACTTTTACAAAGCCCTGAAAAACAGTGGCTTAAATCCCCTAGAAAGCTTGTTAAAACCTATAGTGCCTGGCTTCTCCTGCTCCCCACCCCCGAGTTTTTGATTCAGTAGGTCTGGAGTAGCGTCCAAGGATTTGGAGTTCTAACGTGTTCACAGGTGATACTGATGCTGTTTGGTCTAGGGACCACATTCAGAATGACTGGTTTAAACAAATAAGGGCTTGATGAATATTGATGGATATGGAACTGACCATCTGTCTAGAGCCAGGGGCCTGGCACCTTAGTTGTGTAATACCTTGGGAACCTAGGCTCCTTTGAATCTTTCTGCTCCTCAGTCCTCAGATTAGGGCTTTAGGCTTCCTGACCCTCTGATGGCACAGGTAGCGCCATGTTCCCTCCAGAAGAAGAAGAGGCTCCGCTGATACTTCCCTTCCCCCAAGCTTCACCTAGGGATTTCCCTGTACAGGTTTTCAGCCACAACTGCGTCACAGGGCCACCTTTACCTGTAATAACAATTTGGACTTGTAGATTTTTTTTTTTTTTTAACTAGCTGTATTGCTATCCTGAACAGAACTGGGTATGGCAGGCATTTGTGTGTTCTTTGTGATTTCAGTGGCAGTATTTCCAGTGTTTCATCATTAAGAAGTTGTTGGCTTATCATATTAAGGAGATATCTTACTTTCCTTCCTCACTTTTAAGATGCAGGCATAGACTCTATGTGATAATATGTTTTCCTTATCTGGTGTATGGATGTAGCTGGACTCATTGCATGAACACACGTCCTGATACTAAATTGTCATTGCATTTATGCCCCATTATTCTCTCATAGTCTGTTGAATTTGATTGTGTACATTGTATTTAGATTTTTCCATCGTTTCTCATTAACTAAATTGGTACATTGTTGACTTCAGAGTTATATTCAACAATTTTTAATATCAAGTTTATTCTAGCTGAAAACAACCTTGTAGAGTTTACACTGTGTCTCTGGGAATCTACTAAGTTGAGATTTACATGAATTATCCCATTTACATCTCATAGACATTTTATGAAGTCTGTACCTTAACTATTCTCATTTTATGGGAAACTGGGTTTGAGAACGATCGTCTATCTAGGAAACTCTATCTTGACTCTATCAAGGTCACCTATCTAGGAAACTCTAAGCCTTTTATTCCCTAGACTAATTCTTAATTTATTTGGTACACTGGGGATGGTAGCCAAGTTGGCACATCAAAAAGAATGTAAAAATGTCAAGTTGCAATCGTGAAAATTATAGTATTCAAAGATTGAATAAGAGGGAAAAAATTGACTTAAACATGGGGGCCAGGCAGGCCTTGGCCCCTTCACTGCCATCTTATTGCTTAGTCCAATACTTTGTCAATATTTGGGTATTATGGGCCCTGATGACTTTGCAGATTGGCAAGACTTCATTGCTGCACACACTGACTGTTGTCTTAAAGAGAATGGTTTACCTTATTTATATGGACTCAAATTATCTTCCCAGTAAGCTAGACCAATATAAATCTCCCTTTAGATGGTTCAAAGTGTGTCCTTTGCTTTAAAATGTAAACAAAGGAAAACAAATACTCCATCATCAAGCACAAAAAAAAATGTGCCCAACCTTCAAAAAAGCATTTTAAGGCTTTTCTGAAATCTAATTACCTGTCGTGTAATTAAGAACTTAATATTATTCCTTCAGTTCTTGACCAAACCTCTTGAAAAGGTAGTAAAGTTACTCCTGGCATTGATACAATGACTTTCATTGCAGACGACAGTTTTCACATAGGGTGTAGACAGCCCCTTGGTGCCAGTGTCATCCTGTGGAGAAGATAATGTGCCTCCGAACTGTGTGTGCAGCTTCTATCTTCACTGTAGAAGTAAAAATAAATGTGTGGTTAATCACTGCAGGCACTCCATCTGCGCCTCAGGTATCCAGATGGTTCATCCAATTGAAGTTTTGCTCAGCAGATAAACTTATTTTACCATTTCAAAGCTGCTGGTAGCCGTTAGAGTTTTCAAAAGGTGTTCATAAACTAGGAGTTTTTCTTGAGTGACATCAGTGTGGATATTCTGGAAGAAAACCAGGAGCTGGCTGCCAAGAGCTTTCAAGACTGACTGGCATCCTCAATACAAAGAGAAAAACGGTCAATTCATCCATATCCTGATTTAAAACATCAGAAGCAATTCTGAAGCATTCTCCAGCAATTCTGGAGTGGATAAAATTATTTGCCAAAAGGACTGCCTCATTGCTTATTCCCTTTTCTCTGAGACACAACCAGCCCCATCATTTGCAGGGCACGTGGCTCTACTATGCTCTCCATAGTTGTGAGAATCTTCTTTTCTTTTGACTATATTTGAGATGAGCAAATTTGGAGGATGCTTCTGACAAAGATTATGTGTTAGAACTAATCTAAGTTTTGGTAAAGTTCTAGTTTTGGACATTGAACTTCCTTTTCAGGCAATGATCTACACTGATGTGTTGTTAAGATGGACAGTTGTGAATTTTTGCTTCAATCTCATAAGCCTCATGTTTCTGTAATGAGAATGGGATGTGTTTCCTTGGGTACTCTTTTCCTTTGGTCTTGAAACCCCCTTGAGGCCAGAATCAGCAATTTTTCCTATACAAACAAATGTAACTCTAATTTTAAAAATCACTGGCAAAGAAAGACTATATTTCTGGGTCATTTTCTTCTCTCTCCTTACTCTATTTTCCTTAGCAGTTGGGCTATTTATTTCAAATTGCATTGCCCACTTAGCAAAACAACGACAAAAATTCCACCCAGCCGAGCAACAGTTTGAAGGAATCACAGATCAGAGCAGTGTGACTACAGAAGCAGGCATTCTGACGATGAGACCATAACCATTCTCTCAGAAAGAGCACGACTTTTAACAAGAAAAAATAAAAAGCTTCACTGGAGACTGTGCTCCATCAAAATAAGAGAATAAACCAAATAAGAGAAAGTCTTGAGATTCAGGAGGCAGATCATCTTAATTAGGGGAGTAAAGGGAATTCCTAGGATAATTAGGAAATGATGTCCTCAGATATGAGTAGTGCAGTTCGTTTTTACCCCAGATGGAAGTAAAATGGAAGTTCTCAGGAAGGGAGTCTCATAAAATGAAACACTGAAAGAGACTCTTGGTGAAACATGATTCTGACTATCGGCAGTGTGTGGACAATTAGCAATACCTATGACAAAGGACTAAATAAACGAAAACAGGCAGGTACCCAGGATGCCAGGTGGCCTGGGCAGAGACTTCCAATTATGGCAAAGTGAAAAGGCTGGCAAATCCATTTTAAAGTCTGTTCAGCACATTCTTCCAAAGACATTAGTAAGGAAATCAAAAAAGACAAACCACCAACGTGGAGAAAATATTTGCAAATTACACATCTCAAGGGCTGCCAGACTATAGCCGGCAGCCTGTTTTGGTAAGACCCATGAACTAAGAATGCGTTGTACCTTTAAAAAGGATTGTTTAAAAAAGAAGAATATGCAAAAGAGAGCCTATATGATCTACAAAACATAAAATATTTACTATCTTTCTATGTACAAAAAAAGTTTGTCAACTTCTGATAGATCTGCTAACAGACTTGTATCCAAAATATATAAGCAATTTTGCAATTCATTAAGACAAACAGGCCACTTACAAAAATGGTAGTTTGAGGCAACAGCCCTCCTCCCCTATCCATGCCCTAATCCCTGGAATCTGTGAATATGCTGCACTACATGGTATAAGGGACTTTGCTGATGTAATTATGGACTTTAATAAAAGGATATTATCCTAGATTATTTGGATGGTCCCAATCTAATCATACTAGTCTTTAAAAGCTAGCATCAAAAAGATGAGCTAGAAAGAAGAGACAGAAGCAAAGAGAGTCCAAGTGTGAAGAGGAAGCAACTCCCTGCTGTTGGAAGGGGCCACAGAGAAAGAGGAAAAGGAATTCAGGTAGCATTGAGAAGCAAAGACTGGTCCCTGGATGACAGGTAGCAAGGAAACAGAGACCTTGGTCCTGCAACCACAAAGAACTGACTTTGGCCAGCAACCTGAGTGAGTTTGAAAGAAGATTCTTTCGCAGACCATCCAGTAAGGAACACATCCTGTAGTCCTGTTAAGAGTTTAATTACAGCCTTGTGAGACCCTAAGCAGAAGACACAGCTGAGCCCAAATGGACTTCTCACCTCCAGAAATTGTGAGATAATAAATGTGTATTATTCCAAGCCATTACATTTGCAGTAATTTGTTATGGCAGCAAAAAAAAAAAAATACAGTAGGCAACAGATTTGCATAGACACTTCATCAAAAAGATCATGGGCTTAGAAGCCCATGAAAAGACACTCAAAATAATGAGTCATAAGGGAAATACAAATTAAAATGAGTGACCGCTATATACCCACTAAGATGGCTTTAAGCAAGAAGACCGACAATTACAAGTGTAGGTGGGGCTATGGAGTAACTGGAACTCTCATATATTGCTTGTGTAAATGACACAGCTACTTTGGAAAACAGATTAGCAAATCCTTAGAACGTTAAATGTAAACTTGCTATCCAGTTCAGCAACACCATGCCTAGGTATTTACCCAAGGGAAATGAAAACAGAAGTCCACACAAGACTTGTACACATATGTTAACAGCAGCATTATTTATAGTGGCCAAAAAGTGGGAACAATCCAGATATCCATCAGCTGGTGAGTGGATTAACACAGTGTTGTATGTCCATAAAATAGAATACTATTCATCAATAAAAATGAACAAACTACAGATACAAGCTACAACATAATGAATCTCAAAATGTTACACTGAGTGAAAGAAGCCAGACACAAAAGACTACATGTAGCATGATTCTATTTATATGAAGTTTGCCGAAAAGGCAAATTTATAGAGACAGAAAACAGATGAGTGGAGGCCTGGGGCTGGGGGTGGAAGGAGGGACTGACTGCGAACAGGCACAGAGGAGTTTTCTGGGATGATGGAAATATTCCAAAGCTAGATTGTGATGATAGTTGCACAACCCTATAAAGTTATTAAAATTCATCGAGTTGTATATTGAGTTGTAATGATGGGTGCATATTATGGTGTATGGATTGTACCTCAAGGAAAAAAAAAAGATGGCAATAATTAACTTCAGAAAGACATAAGAAAGGAAATGTGATCATAGTACAGTGCTCAGCTGTGAGTAATCGTTACATAGACATAACTGGATACTGATTTAATCTAAGCAACGAATACAACTACATTGGACTCACGGAGCAGGGAAAGCAGAGGAGATGGGAATATAAGAGAGTACAGCTCCACTATGAGATAGGAAGTAATTAGATTATGTCCCAAATCGATGTATCTAAACATAGCAAAATACGCATATTATTTAAACACATCAAGTTAGGTAAAGGCCAACAAGAAACAGCTAAAAGAGTCAAACTGAAATCACTAAATAGGCAGGAGGAAAAAGTGGGCAGAGGACCTGATGATTTTTGTGTGTGCGTGATAAAACTTTTAGTACAATTTGACTTTTTAAAACCTGTACGTTTATTGACTGATAAAAACAAGAAAAAAATTAAACCCATATGCACCAGTGTTCTTATTTTTTCTTTCCTGTCTTCTGTTTCTTTCAGTTTTCATCTTCTTTCTGAGAGATTTCCTGAAGTTTTCTTCAATTTCATTTCCTAATAAATCTATGGAGTTTTAAAAAATTTATACCCTTGTATTTTAAATTTCATGACCTTCCTTGTTCCTTGAGTGGTCCTTTTTAGAGTGCCTCATTAACTGCTCTTTACTGTCTAGGACTATTGACTTTTTCTCAAGCTTTCTTTTCCCCACAGAATGTTTCCTCCAAGTGCTTTCCATTGTTTATCTGATCTCAGTATTTCCTATGACAAGATTTTCTCAGCTGTCTGGGAGTCTTGGTAACTCACATATGTTAACTAACTATTATATATAAAATAGATAAACAATAAAGTCCTACTGTATAGCACAGGAAACTATATTCAATATCTTTTAGTAGCCTATAATGAAAAACAATGTGAAAAGGAATATAAAGAAAGAGTGTAAGACTAGGATAAATCCCCAGAGAATAAACTACTGGTCTTTGGTGATCAGGAAGAATTTGCTCTGCTTCTTAAATTGCTCTTAACCAATTTTCATTATATTAACACCAGGTTCTGGAAGTTCTTAGTCCTTCCAATACCTGAGCCTTTGGAGGGATTCTATGCATACATTCAGGCTTTCCTCATTTTCCAGATTAGGATTCATTAGTTATCATTCCTCCATCGGCTTTCCCTTTTCAAAAGTGTTCTTGAAGTCATATCCTCTCCTGTTCTATCCTGATTGGGGATTTCCCAAGGAGGGAGGAAGTGAGGGAAGACAAATTAAGGGTAGGAGATGAAGAGGTACAAACTACTATGTATATATTAACGGCCAGTAGGCACATGAAAAAAAATGCTCAATATTGCTAATTATCAGAGAAATGCAAATCAAAACTACAGTGAGGTATCACCTCACACCAGTCAGAATGGCCATCATTCAAAACTCTGCAAATGACAAATGCTGCAGAGGGTGTGGAAAAAAGGGACCCCTCCTACATTGTTGGTAAGAATGTAGTTTGGTGCAGCCACTATGGAAAACAGTTATGGAGATTCCTTAAAAAACTGAAAGTAGACTTACACTATGATCCAGCAATCCCACTCTTGGGCATATATCTAGAGAAAATGCAAATTCAAGAAGATTCATGCACCCCAGTGTTCATAGCAGCATCATTGACGATAGCCAAGACACGGAAACAACCTAAATGTAAAGCGACAGATGACTGGATAAAGAAGTTGTGATATATATATTCTAGATATATAATGGAATACTACTCAGCCATAAAAAATAATGAAATAGTGCCGTTTGCAGTAACATGGATGGACCTGGAGATTGTCATACTAAGTGAAGGAAGCCAGAAAGAGAAAGAAAAATACCACATGATATCACTTATATGTGAAATCTAAAAAGAAAAAAAAAGACAAAAATGAACTTATTTACAAAACAGAGACAGACTCACATACACAGAAAAAAATTATGATTACAGGGGGAAAGTGAGTGGTGGAGGGATAAACTGGGAGTTTTGGATTTGCAGATACTAACTACTATACATAAGATAGATAAACAACAAGGTCCTACTGTACAACACAGGGAACTATATTCAATACCTTGTAATAGCCTGTAATGAAAAGGGGTAGGAAAAGGAATATGTAGAACTGAATCACTATGCTGTATGCCAGGAATTAACACAACATTGTAAACTGACTATACTTCAAGAAAAAAAAAATTACTATGTATAAAGTAGATCAGCAACAAGGATATACTGTATAGCACAGGGAAGTATAACTGTTATCTTGTAATAAACTGTAATGGAGTATAATCTACAAAAATGCTGAATCACGATGCCATACACCTATAACTAACATAATATTGTAATATTGTAAATAGTATAAAGACTTCAATAAAAAATAAATAAAAATAAAAATCCCTTTATTGCCATTTTAATGAAAAACAGCAAAATGAGAGGCATGCATTGGATCTGCCACTTCTATGTACATAAATCACATAGATATTTTGACTACAAATGTCATTTTTTAATGTTGCACAAACAAAGAAACAACTACATTTTCAGTTTTTAAGAAAAATTGCTAAGTGATATTCGGAATGGATGTCCTTACCCTAGACCAGGGCACGCCAACTCCTAAGAAAGGCATGAGCTGGAGAGAGGTTAAGTCTGAGGATGAGGGCAGCTTTGGGTGGGCAGGGGTTGGTGCACATGTTGAAGATAAAAATGGGTGTTAGGTATCATCCAGAAAAAAACTTCAGAGAATCTGGAATCATACGTCTACTCTATCGCAGGCTTTTTCAGAATCATTCTAAGCAAAATATGTGCTCATTCTCTGAGAAATCATTTTATCCTACTTGGTACACATATCAAACCCTCTCATTTCTCTCATAAAATAACAATTGTCACATGCGTTTAATTTTAAATAATATGTACATGTATTTGTCAGCTTAATGATGGTACATATTTTTCCACTGGAAAATTTAAAGGAACCCTCTGCTTTTGATAAGTTTCTTGATTATGATTCTCCAACAGAGTTTGAACAATTCAGGGATGCATTTTTTAATTTATCCCTACTGATGATATAAATAGGGGAATGTTCCCCAAGTGGAACTTCTTCTTTTGTCTTCAGTCAATAGTGTTGTCAATTTGTTTCTTTTTATAAACCATTTTTGTAATTAAAAAAAATTTTTATTGAAGTATAGTTGGTTTACAATGTTGTGTTAATTTCTGGTGTACAGCATGGTGATTCAGTTACACACAAATATATATATTCCTTTTCATATTATTTTTCATCATAGGCTATAGCAAGGTATTGATTATGGTGCTCTGTGCTATGTAGTAGGACCTTGTTGTTTATCTATTTTATATATAGTAGTTAGTATCTGCAAACCCCAAACTCCCAATTTATCCATTCACCCCTTCCCTTTCCCCCCGGGTGGCCATAAGTTTGTTTCTATGTCTGTAAGTCTGTTTCTGGTTTGTAAATAAGTTCCTCTGTCTCATTTTTTAAGATTCTCATCTCCAGATTATTATGCAGAAAATTCTCAAGTATTTACTTCGATCGGTTCTTTTAGTATTCAATATTATGTGTACATTTAATTGGATACTTTAGGTGATTGTATAATAATGATTTAAGGCCTATTGACACATCCTTAGAGGCTAACTCAGTTGTAGCACTTAAAAATCATTGCCGTTAGTTCTAAAAGTAATACATTCTCGTAAGAAAGTCATGTCATATCAAAAATGAAAAAGTAGAAAGTGGAAGTCTCCCTTAATTGGAATGGTTGAGTTATGTCTTCTTAAACATCTTACTTGCTAAAATCAAAATATCCTACTAACAAAGCCATGATTTTACATTCTGACAGAGGACACTTTAGAGGCTTGAACAGGACTGTAGTCTTCTGACCATTATATTGGGATCAACAAGTCTGGCTTGAATGCTCCATCCTGTTGATTCCTGGTACTGTTGTATCCTGAAAAAAAAAAAAGGGTATCTGAATGTAAATGGAAAAAGAACAGCTTTGGAGAGTGGTGATGGAGGGGAGAGAGGCTGCTGACTTAGAAGATAATTCCTTTGGGGAAGAGAGGTGGGTTTCTGGTAAATGCCACTAGAAACCTTAGAGTTAGGTGTGGTCAGCGATAATGAGCTGAAGCCTTCTCTGTCTTCCAGGTACCTCTCCTTAACGTTTTGATTCACGAATTAGAATTTGAGCAATTCAGGAATGCATTTCTTAATTCATCTTTGTTGTTTATGGAGATAGTGAAAATTCCTCTTAAGTCTAGAATATATTCTTTTGCCTTCACTCCGTGTAATTGCCAGTTTTGTCTTTTTATGGAATTTCATATGTACTGTAATTAGAAGTCTGGAGAAGGTGAATTAGGCACTGCTAGTGTTGTTGCTATGATAACAAAGAAGTCCTTGAATATTTTATAAATCCTTGTCATGGAGGTTAAGACCAGAATTTAAATAGAAACTTGTAGGATATTTATACAGACAGGAGATTCAAACACACCACACTTGTTTTATTGGCCAGTTGCTGCTTATCCACCCACCAGGTAAACTCCTGCCTCAGGGACTTGGCACTCTCTGTTCCCTCTCTGGCATGCTTGTCCTCTCAATATCTGCATGGCTTCTTCTCTCGTTTCCTTCAGGGCTTTATTCAAAAGGCCTTCTCCCACGATATCTTCCCTGGAAACCCGATCTAAAATTTCAGCCCCTCACTCAACATTTCTCATCTGTCTTTCCTTCTTTCTTTCTAAATAAAAGAAATAAGATATGTAGTGTGACTGATACTAAGGTTAAAAAAAATTTTTTCCTTTAGCTAGTGTCAGCAATATTATATATTTTGTTTTTTTATCTTGTTTATTTTTTGCTACCCTCACTACAATGTAACCACAAAGACAAGGGTTTTGTTCTCTAGCTTATATTCCCAGTGCTCACAACAGTGTCTGACACATAGGAGGTGGCCTCTAAATGTCTGTTATATTAACGTTGAGTACATAATTGAAAGCCTACAATTTTTAAGTTTTTTTTTTTTGAGAAGTCCTTTTTTATTGAAATATAGTTGATTTACAACGTTATGTTAGTTTCATGTGTATGGCAAAATGATTCAGTTATGTGTATATATATATATAAATAAAATTATTTCTGGATCATAAAGAAATTACTTTATGCTGTTTGACAAATAAATATATATTGTCTTGCCTGAATATTAAGTTTTACCAGAAGATAAAAACAACTAAATATAGCTTTGCCTTCAATGACAAATATATAATCATGTAGATTACCATTAATCTTCTGTTTGTGTATCTAATGACAGCTATGCCATAGTCCATCCGTTTACAAACCTGGTTCTCCAATTTTAACCAATCCTGTTTGTCAGTGACTTCAATGCCTCAGTTCACCAGATGGCGCGGGCTCTAGATCAAAGAGCGTCATATTATGTACTGAGAATGTCTTTCACAATATAAAATGGTGGATGGACCTGGAGGTCATTATGTTTAGTGAACTAAGTCAGACAGAGAAAGACAAATAATGTATGTTATCACTTATATGTGGAATCTGAAAAATAAAACAAACGCATGAATATAACAAGAGAGTAACAGACTCACAGATATGGAGAACAAACTAGTGGCTACCAGTGGCGAGAGGGATGGAGGAGGGGCAAATGGGGGTAGGGGTTTAAGAGGTACGAACTAGTATGTGTAAAATAAGTAAGCTGCAAGGATATATTATACAGCACAGAGAATATAGCCAATATCTCATAATAACTTTAAATGGAGTGTAATCTCCGAAAATACTGAGTTACTATGTTGTACACCTGAAAGTCACATAATATCGTAAATCAACTGTACTTTATTATAAAAATAAAAATCAATCATCAATAAACAATATAAAATGGTGATGAATTTCCAGTGGACTGAAAAAATGTCAGACTTACAGGAAAGTAAAAATAGTACAAAGAATTCCCACATATCCATCACCCAGAATCCCTAAATGTGAACATTTTACCCTTGCCTTCTCATTCTCCCATCCTACATGTAATATACAAATATTATCATTTTTCCAGAACCATTTGAAAGGAAGTTCAGACATATGCCCCTTTAGTCCTAAATATTTGTGTGTATTTCCCAAAACAAGGGCACATTCTCAGATAACCTTAGTATAATGATAAAAACCAGCAAATTATGCATTTACTTCTAGACACAGCATTTAAAAAACTATACATATGGGTAACCGATACCATCGTGACTATTATTTTGGCTATAATTTAATCTGCTTTCAAGTGCAGCAGTATGTCACTGTTGCCTTTTGTTCTTATTTTACAGATCTTGCCTCAAATAATGTCAAAGTGAAACTTACTGCATCCTGACAATGGTTATATCATGCTGTTTCTGCTTGTGAATTTGAAGCAGCAGATCAAAAGTTATTCCGAGACCTCCCAGGTATAACACATCTGTCTCAGTTTTTAGGGTTACTATTTGGGATCTGGTAAAATTAGAGATGACCTTTGGGATTCAAAAGATTTGTTATGTGTAGTTTTGAATGTTCACAGAGTCATTTCTTCCCACAAATTATGATGTGCTTTTGTTTTCTTTTTTATTGAAATATAATCAGTTTACAATGTTGTATTAATTTCTGGTGGACAGCATAGTGATTCAGTTATACATATATATTCCTTTTCACATTCTTTTTTATTATGGGTTATTACAAGGTGTTGATTATAATTCCCTGTGCTGTACAGTAGGACCTTGTTGCTTATCTGTTTTATGTATAGTAGTTAGTGTCTGTAAATCCCAAACTGCTGATTCATCCTTCTCCCCTTCCCCTTTGGGAGCCATAAGTTTGTCTTCTATGTCTGGGAGTCTTCCTGTTTTCTAAATAAGTTTATTTGTTTCATTTTTGAAGATTTCACATAGAAATGATATCATATGATATTAGTCTTTTTCTGTCGGCTTACTTGACTTAGTGTGATAATTTCTAGGTCCACCATGTTGTTGTGAATGGCATTATTTTACTCTTTTTACAGTTGAGTAGTATTCCACTGTGTGTATCTTCTTTATCCAGTCATTTGTCAATGGACATGGAGGTTGCTTCCATGTCTTGGCTATTGTAAATAGTGCTGCTGTGAACATTGGCGTGTATGTGTCTTTTCGAATTAGGGTTTTGTTTTTTTCCAGATATTGCCCAGGGAGTGAGATTGCTGAATCATATGGTAGTTCTGTTTTTAGTTTTTTAAGGAATCGCCATACTGTTTTCCTTGGTGATGTGCCTTTGCTATTGTGATGTTGCAGTACTGCCCCCCTCAAGCCCTGGACCACATCAGCTTTTACAGTGTGGTGAGGACTCATGATGGATGCTCTTTTGGTTTGCACCTCGCATCCCACTGGATGCTGAAACGTCGTCCGCAGGTTCTTTGTAGACAGGTCTCAGTTGGGACATCTGCTTACCATAACCTCAAATCACCTTTGCTGGTCAATTATCTATTATTTTCTTTTCTTTACCTTCTCTTCTGTCTTCTGTTAGGGCCTCTGGGTGGTAACAACTTTCTTGCCTCTAGTCCCAGATTCTGGCATTATCCCCTGTGGTTCCTTTATACCACATTCATACCTATGTAGTGGATGTCTTTCTAAATAAGCCCTCATCAAATTAAAACTATTTTAAGTATGGCATTTGTTTCTTGGTAGGATCTTGACTTTTACATCTTTACTGTTTAAAAGCCAGTTTTCACTGGGTTTTCTGTTCCCTCCAGCCAAATGATCATTAGGGTTATGTTATGTGTGTGTCTCTGTGAGCTTGTGTTTGCATCCACTCCCACAGACACAAACCACATTTGTGAACATGCATTTGTAGTTATTATATATATTCAATTCTCATAACATTTTATACATCACATAAGCCTTTTATATTAATAGATTTTTGGAGCTCTCACTTTTAATAATTGCAATGATTTCCATAGTGGCTGATGATAATATAATTAAGTTACACACTTCCCTCTTTGGAGACATTAGGTCCTCTCAAATCTTCAAATTTTCACTGTTATAAATAATGTTGTATAGAATATTTTATGTATAAGGCTTTGGTGATAAATTCCCCAAAGCATAATTATTGAGTTAAAGTATATATTTGCATTTATAAATACTTATTTTATTTTATACTTTATAAACATGTTATATTTATATTTGATGTTACAAAATTGCCTTTGAAAAGAATTGGAACAATCTAGCTGTGTGTGAAAGTACCCGTTTGGCTGCATCTTAGTGAGCATTGTGTATTTTTGTTTTTTTCACTTGCTAGTTTATCAAAAAAAATTTTTTTTTACAATTGTTCTATACATTTTTACTAATATGAATGGAGCCTAATTTATTTTCACACATTTCTTCTCCATCAATTTTCTTCTTTGTATAGGTCAGAAATTCTTTTAACTCTCTATTTCGTGCCTTGCCAAAAATCATGTAACTAAAGAAAATTAAACCAGAATTTTAAAAGATCAGGAAGAAATTCTTTATCCATAGGTGCTATTTGTAAAATATTATCATTTGGAGGCTACTGCCTTAATGTTATATTACTGTAATCAGATGCTATACTTTCTATCAACTGACTTAGCAGTCAGAAGTCAAGCACCGGTATAGTTTTCTATAATACAAAGAGAGTTTCCTTCTTCTGGGAAAGTGTGAGTGATTCTGGTGAGGAGTGGTATGAAGGGGTGTTTGTTTGGGCTGTTGGTTTATGGCACTGAATGCCATGGAGTTCGTTATTCAAGGGACATCTTTCGTCAGCGTGCTCAAGGAAATGTCTGGTTGGATTTCTCCAGCCAACGAAAATGGGAGGGAGATGTTTTGTTCAAAGAAATTTCAGATAAAAAACTTAAAAAAAAAAAAAAAGGGAATCATCCACGTAATATCCTCACTTCTCCCTTGATTAAAAAAAAGAGAAATAAAGTAGCTCTTGATAGCAATTTTCAGTTGTATCTTCAATCAATCACACTGTTTTTTCCTTTCCTTGAAGTTTCTGCAACTGTTTTTAGTATATTACAATTAAACTTTTTTTCTCCCTCCCTGTTTAACTCTTTGACCAGACTTAATAATTCATCACTTTTTACATTTTTGTTTCATACTTTATTTCCATCCTTTCCTCTGCCGTGCTCCCAGACATGGAAATTGCTTTTCTTTCTCAAATTAGCTTTCTCTTTTTGCCCTATTCTCTTCTTACACTCTCTTTCTCTTGAAGTTTTAGAAGCTTGCAGAAGATTCTTTTGCAGAGACGGTATATATATGTGTGTGTGTATATATATACACATACACACACACACACACACACACACACACACACACACGTACCCTTGAATTAGTATGAAAGGGCAAAGAAAAATAAAATATTGAGGGACAGTTTTGTTTGCTGAGGGGTTGGCTTTGCCCAGTTGTTTAGTGAGCTCTGGGCTGAAGCCCCGATTTGTGTTTTCCATAAAGGGTCATGTAGTGAATATCTTAGACGTTTTTGGTCACATACCATCTTCTTTTATGTTACTGTTTTCTTTTCTGTACAATATTTTACAAATGTGAAATTCTTAGCTTAGGAGTTGATAAAAACAAGCCAATAACTGGAATTAAAAGTCATCCCCTGCTCTTACCTCAGACTGACCCACAGTGATGCCTGGCAATTCTTGTCAAGAACCTCCATCTGCTTCCATTCTTAGCAGCTTCTCTTAACTCTGACCTTGGAAAGGTCCCTATACATTTCCCACTGTTTCAGCTTCCCAGCAGAAGTACCACCTCATTTATGATCTGGCCTCTACCTACCTGTCTTTCTTATCACTTCTTCACATGCCTTTTTGGCTACTGCTGGGTCAAATTACTTCAGACTCTTTCTATTCCTAAAGACCACCTTGGGCCCCTGCCAAGATTCACATACCACTGTTATCAAACTCAGGTTCAATTGCTCATCTCTTAAGAATCAAATACTGAGAGACAAGTGTTAGGTAAAAGGAAGAGTAGTTTTATGGAGGAAACCAGCAATCCTGGGGAGAAGGTGGAGTCGTGTCCCAAAGAACCAACTCCCTCTTGCCAATCAAGGGGCAAGAGCTTTTAAAGGGGAACTTCAGGCATTCACAGGCTGGGGGTGGTGGGGCACCATGTACAGCAGCACAATCAGCTCTGACAGTCATCTTCAAATTGGTCGTGTGGTGGTCTGGTCAGTGCCATCTTGATTGTTTTTATTTCTTAATTTAGTTTTTTTTTTTTTTTTTTTTTTAGTGGAGGTGCCGGGGATTGAACCCAGGACCTCCCGCATACTCAGCATGCACTCTACTACTGGGTTTTTCCCTGCCCCTCATCTTCATTGTTTTAAGTTCCATTAATCTTCAGTTCCAGGGTCAGTTTGTTTCCGTTTCCTGGAGGCCAGTTCTAAGAATTGTGGCAGCTCCTGTCATGGCTGTAGTCTGGTCATCATTCCGTTAACTTCTCCCTGGTGGGGTTTCAGTATCTGCAAAACAGCTCAAAGGACATGGCTCAGGATATTATCTATTACCCTTGAGGGGGAACCAAAGGTCCCTGACTTTGTTTAATGGCTAAACTGTTATTATTTTGTCTTATTTGACCGTTTTCCTTCATTTTGGCATTTTCTCATTTCTCTGATTAAATTTGTTCTTTGGTTAAAGTTTTTCTACAGACAATAGGCATATGGAGGACATGATGGAGGGGGTCTGTCCTGGGAAGGCCCCGTGGGGTTCTGCTCTGTTACACCACCACAGCACAGAATGTTCCCCCACAGAAATACAGCAAAGTATAACCTGAAATATAAATATCCCCACAGAGTCCTAATGAGGGATGCTGCAGGAAAGACAGCCTTTGGCACACTCACTAGCAAAGAGATGTTTTTAGGTCCCCCAGCTGTTCAGATAGTCATCCCTCAGCAACATTCCAGACTATTCCATGTCTTTTTCGTGGTTGCTTGGAAGCGCCCAAACTGTGAACACTGGCTCCTCCGTGCCAGAGAATTTCTATATTAACAGTTCTGGAAAAGATCTTTTTATTTTGCATATGAGGTTCCCCACCTGAAGACTCTTCAACCATCCTTATTCCCTTTCCTGACATGGGTAGGCCCTACCTCTAAGCTTAATGGATCAAAGCATATGAACATTAAAACATCATAAGGTGTATGTATCCTTGAATCATTTGTCAGAAATTTGGCTTAAATTCCCACTAACAGTGTGCAAAAGAGTTCTTCCTGCCAAATGGAGGACGTATTTTTATTATTGTGTTTCAAAATAAAGTTAACCAAGTTGTTTCAGAAGAATGTTTGAACTATATAATTGCATACGTGTCCAACCCCAGTGCTTTATACTGTGAATGTTTGATATACTATAATTACAGCGCTAATAACACCCATAATTCTTTAGCCTGATTTATTCCATGGAATTATTTCAGCACTTGGGGAAAAGAATCATCCTGGGATTATTGTCAAATTTGTTTTACTAGCCGTGAGTGGCACCTGAAACTAGGCATTTAAGTGATGGCTTCTTGGGAGGTGTTCATCCAAGTGCAAATGAGTTTGGCTCCAAACAGATTTTAGCAGGCGTTTGACAGCTTGGATGACTGGCACGTTGTCATCTTCATAACACACCTAAAATGCAGAGTGCCAAAAATCACAAACAGGTTGGGTGTAGTTTAAGATCTGAGACCTTGTCCAACTTAGTTAATCTTTTAAATCACAGCAGCAGAAATATGCCAGCTTTAATTAAAATGGCTGCCTATAATGTAAAATATGATTATTATCTTCTCTGCAGATATACATTTTTACATTAATAGTCCTATTTGTTTTAAAATATGTCTTTTAAGACTAATGTGTGGTGTGGGATTGACAGCCGATGGGACCAGAAACCTCCCTGAGTACTCCCAAGAGTACTTTTGGTATATCAGTCAAGGTGTTCTTTCTCTGAGCATTTTGAATTTTTGCTCTAGGGCTATAAAACTTGGGGAATTTTTATTGATGAGGAAGAAAGCCCATTTTTGTTATATCGTATGTTGATGATAGACATTAATAAGGGACAGTTCAAGGACTCTGAGAGGGTCAGTGATTCACATCACGTAACACACTCTTCTGGAGGTGCTGGGGTTTAATAAAGAGGGGGTTTGGATCATAGGGTGTGTGTGTGTGTGTGCGCGCGTGTGCATGCACACATGCGTTTTAGTTGATATCCACAAGTTAGTGATATACTGGAAAAGAACAAGGGCTTAAAAAGGTATGAGGCTCAACAGTTTTTTTTTTTTTTTTTTTACTTCGGCCTTCAGAAATTTCTGTCATGTTGCAAAATATTTACTAGATGTTTTTTATTCCCAGCACAATAAATCATCAACATATATTAAGTACCTATTTTTAATTTCTTCTTAAACTTCCTCGGAGAGGGAGTGTGGGACTCCTCATTAGTTAAGAACTGAGCAGGGATATGACACATGAAAAGTAAAAGGAAACATCAGTGGGAGAAGTTAGAGAAAGATCCACAAAGAGATACGTTCTAACCAGAGAGACAGGAAGAAGATCCCGAAAGGCAATGTCTTAGGGTCTAGTAGCTGAAAAAGTTTCAATCAGAAACGCATGGTCAGTGGTATCAGATGCTACAGGCTCTATGAAAGGCAATTAAATTTGGTGGTTAGACGATTGTAGAAAACTTTTGAAAGAGTTGTTTCAGTGGAGGAGTCGAAACAAGTTTTGTGAGCAAAGAAAAGGTCTGATATGGAATATAATCCTAGAGTAAAAGATTTATAAGGACAGGGAAAAATTCGGCCTGGGAGAGGATGCCCGTCAAAGATGTAGGAGAAATGATGTAACAGAACAGGGGTAACTGATGAGTCCAAGTCTCCAGGATAATGAAAATCTCTGCACTTTCTCCTGCCGTAGGTTTCTTTTCAAGCGTCCACTTGGAGACTGTGCAGATTACATGCCTAATTACAAGTTGGAAGAGATGCAATATAAATGACGAGGGTGTCTCAGTAGGCGGCACTGATGAATCCATTAATTTGGGTACCATTGATCAAGCACTGTGAAGTGAATCCTGCAGTGTGGGTTAGACCAGAGCATACGTTAATAAACGCACTTGCGCTTGACCTATGAAATGAGTGATCAACATGTCCCACAGGGCCAGGAAGCCGGCGAGCTCTCTGAAGAATCATCACTATCACTAAGCCATTTTAAAAGCCTGGTTTTAGATTTTCATTAGGAGAAACATCTCTGAATGCCTCTCCTAATGAAAACCAAGTACCTAATTTCTACTAAAACAGACACAGGGCAATTATTAAAGTTTTTGCTCTTGAAAGTGAAAATAAAGTGCTTTTACTTTACCTACACCTGTGTCTCCTTTCCTTTGGGAAGTAACTGCAATTACCAATTTATTTAGAAAATATTTCTTGAACAACGCTGAGTGTGGCACTTATCCTGAATGACACTAGCTTATCAAATAGTTTAAGTGGAACTATTTATTATATTTTACTGAGAAAAAGAATGCTTAACTGGGCTGTAATTCCTCTATGCATCTCAAATAAAGCCCATTTTTGAGGTAAGGATGGTTATCCGCACTGCCGAGAGCTTTAACTGCTTAGGCAAATCTCTGTCCATCTCCTCCTAGCACTCTAAATAAAAATTGAATATTGAGAAAAACATAATGTTAAAAGGTGGTTGCCCTTTAAGAGGACAATTTTTCTTTTTCTTTTTAAAAACAGAGTGTTTCTTTTTGGAAAGAAAAATCCCTTTTTAGGCTCTTTGATTATGAAAACGGAGTGATCCCCTAAAGTCATCCAGATTGGGGGAAGTGCTTTATTTGCTGTACATGGACAAGTAAGGAGACTTCGGCGATTGTCTCCTGGTAACTCTAGAGTTGTTTGAGAGCTTGAGCAGAGTAGAGTAGGCAGGGTTTAAAGGGACTGAGTAGACGATAACATGGCACAAGGTTAGCACTGAAGGGGGAAAGAGGATGTGGCAGAATGGCCGGATATATTTATGATATAAAAGATGCCACTCGAAGGTGGTTTTTGATCTGTGGTGTAATCTAATTTCCTTCTATCATCCTGATAAAAGGCCAGTTTTACACAGAAGCCCTTATTTAATGATACTATCGGTGGAGAAGGAGGAGGAGCTCTGTCTTGTGCTCGTGACAAGTTGTGATGAGGAAGATTTCACCTGGAGGTGAGATGGCAAAGGGTGGTTTTGATTTTGGAAGGAGTCAGACTTGAGTAGAGGAAGCCCTCTGGGAACCCATGGAAGTACTTTGAAGGAACTAGTCTCTTCACAGAAAACAGAGTGGTTAAAGGTGATTTTATTTATAAAAACATGATTCCTGGTTCCTGAACTCCCCGGGAACTTATACCTGAAACATGGGTAGTGTTGTCATCTCATCGTGAGGATCCGTTCACTGCAGGAAGCCCAGGGAAAAAAAGACCTTGAAACTTCTAGGATTTGAGTTGGAAATAACAGACTTTTCAAAAAGGGAAATGAACACGTTACATTCCAACATAAATGTCATTCCGATATTAACATTTTCCCGTCCAGTTAGCACTTCTTTTTCAAGCCGTATTCAGCTGTAGGGAAACTTATTAGGTCAAATCATATTCTATTCAGTAAGAAAAGTTTCATTCTTTTGAGAACTTTAGGGGCTTGTGGCCAAAAGGTCAGACTGTATCTTAGCATTTGCTTTGCATTCTTAATAGCTTGTAGCAAAGGGTTCTCACGCAGAATGTGACCTCGGTTGTTGGGGTTACCATTTGCTGAACATATTAATAATGGCTTCCAGTGGGAACTATGATTATTCTGTTACTTTTCTTGGGCTAGTGTTTGTCATGATGTAACAGGCCATGCAACTCTGCAAGAGAAAGCTAGGAAGTCATGATGTGTCAGAAAAAGCCAGGGCGGAGGACAGCAGAGCTGTTAAGAGGTTAACAGCACACACTTTGGAGTCGACTGGGTGGGTTTATACCCTGGTTCTGTTTCTCCCTTGCTATGACTCGGGAGAGTCATCCTTCCCGAGCCTCAGTTTCTTTATCATAAAATGAGACGATTAAATAAGTTACCTATTAGAAGAGTACCTGGCACATGTAAGTGCTTAATAAATGCTAGCTTCCATAGAAGGTGATTCTTTTTTTTTTTTTTTAATTGAAGTATAGTTCATTTACAATGTTGTGTTAGTTTCTGGTGTACAGCATAGCGATTCAGTTATACATATATATACATATATATTCTTTTTCATTGTAAGTTATTACAAGCTACTGAATAGAGTTCCCTGTGCTGTATAGTAGGACCTTACTGTTTATTTATTTTATATATAGTAGTTAATATCTGCAAATCCCAAAATCCCAATTTATCTTCCCCTATCCCTTCCCCCCTGGTAACTATAAGTTTGTTTTTTATATCTATGAGTCTATTTCTGTTTTGTAAATATGTTCATTTCTGTCATTTTTTTTAGATTATACATATAAGTGATTTCATATGATATTTGTCTTTCTATGACTTATTCACTTAGTATGATCTCTAGGCCCATCCACGTTGCTGCAAATGGCATTATTTCATTATTTTTTATGGCTGAGTAGTATTCTATTGTATGTATATATTACAACTTTATCCAGTCATCTGTCAATGTACATTTAGGTTGCTTCCATGTCTCGTCTATTGTAAACTGTGCTGCTGTGAACATTGGAGTGCATGTATCTTTTCAAATGTGAGTTTTCTCTGGACATGTGCCCAGGAGTGGGATTGCTGGATCATAGGGTACATCTGTTTTCAGTTTTTTAAGGTGTCTCCTTAACTGTTTTCCATAGTGGCTGAACCAAACTACATTCCCACCAACTGTGTAGGAGGGTCCCTTTTCTCTACACCCTCTCCAGCTTTTTATCATTTGTGGACTTTTTAATGATGGCCATTCTGACTCGTGTGAGATGATACCTCACTGTGGTTTTGATTTGCATTTCTCTGATAATTAGCAACCTTGAGCATCTTCTCATGTGCCTATTGGCCATCTGGATGTCTTCACTCTGTTTAGGTTCATAGAAGGTGATTCTTGATGCCATCCAAAGAAGTCATCTATCCATTTAACGCCTACTGCATACCTAGCATGGGCCAGGATCGGAAGATATAAAGAGGAAACCCTACCCCTTTCCTCTAAGACTGCAAGAGCCCAAGCTAAGACTCACCATTGTCCTCTGTGGCTTACTAACCAATGAGAAATAGCCAGGAGAAGATGAGCCGGGATCTAAACTTCTTACTTGGAAGCCCTTTCTTCCACTGAGCAGGGCCCCTGATGGAGAGAGATGGAAATGGAGCATCTCAAAGCCCACCTCTCAATCCTTTGTAGACGTAGCAGCAGAGGGAGCCCTTCCTTCCCCTCGGGGAGGAAGACCCGGTCAACGTGGGCTCGCTTTATGCGTCAGGCGTAGATAAAGAAACACATCCCGTACTCCCTGGTGGACCAGCAGGCCCGGGAGCGCATGGAAGAGGCGCCTTTCCCAGTTTGAATCAAAATGACTCCACCCAGTTAGAGGCGGGACTTGGTCTAATTTCACCGGCATATAAATGGTCCCTCTTCTATACACAAATGTGCACATGTGTGCAGTTTTAAATGTTCAAGAGAGAGTGTATTCTGTATTCAAGGCCCCTCCATTCATGTTTCTGAATAGAGAGTTTGTAGACGCAGCACTGCTGTTTGTTTCATTTATTTAGCGCTCGTGACAAGATGGCTCTGGGCCTGGCCAGCGTGAGGGCATTACTTTATTGATTAAATAATGTGATGAAAGGGAATGGTGCTTATGTGTTGAGAGATTATTGCCAGAAACACTTGGCCAACAGAGTGCTGAAAAGAGAGCTGCGTGACACTTTCACTGCAAGTAATTAGCGGCGAGCTGGAACTGAAATGCAGAATCCTGGGGAAAGTTCCAGTCAATACTGCCATCCAAAGAAGTCCTCTAGGTTTGCAGCTTTGAAGGCCTGAAGAATCGTCCATTTGGCTTCCCACTTTAGCTCATTTTTTTTTAACTCTTGAACTAGTAAAAATAAACGTCTGATACCATGACATTATAATAACAGTATACTTACAATGGCACAGAGAAAATGACCATTGTTCTTTAGTTGTGATGCAGCCACAACTTAATCTGTAGATCAGAGTGATTTCTTGCTTATTAGCATTTTCTTGAGCATGTGCCTTTACTTAAAGGCTGACCTGAGTCACCATACTGTTGGTCTCTTCCTTTTCCTCGGAAGGCATTAGCCGCTCCATCATTTTGTGACTCACTTACAGTATCATCACTTGAAACAGTGAGTCCGAGTTTATTCTTTTCTTCTTAAGTACTACTCATTTCCTTAGAATTCACATTTCAAGAACTCCCTGGATATTCCGACTAAATTGCCATTTTAAGAGGCTCTCCATTTCAATTTCTCAACTCTCTACCGATAATCCTGTGTTTAATCCTAGCAAAGGATTTTCCCTACAAAAGACCCCCAAGCTATCGTCATCCCCTAGGAGGAAATTATTCTCTAATCTTCCCCTCAATTTCTGCTTGTACACATTGAGCCTCTGACACGCTACCCAGAGAGCAGTTAGTCTTTTGTCTCTTCCTCCAAATGAATGGGCTTTTGCAATCAGACTTGAGTACAATTTTGAACTGAACTCAAGTGAACAAATGATGTCCTCCCTGCTGTTGAATTACAACTCTGTAGTGGGGGAAAAAAAAAGTTTATAATTTGTTTTCACTACTGAAAACAGGGTTCACCACTCCTAATTTTATTTCAGAGGCACTGCCCTATTTTTAAGATAGATATAAAAAAAATCGACTTGAGTTAAGTGGGTTTTGAACGAAGCAAAGTGTTTTGTAGCCCCAGCTGCAGAGGAAGATGTCCTAGATCAGCCCGTTTGGGAACATTCTCTTTTTCACTCTGACTTCTTCCTTCTCTTTCATAAGACTGGAGAGAAGAGGGAGGGGGAGTTAGAAATGTGTCTATAACATGATGGCAAATAATCATGTCAGCATGTAGCTCCTCTTTTGTGTGACTGAATACTTCGGTTTAAAAAATTTCAGGAAATATCTTACTGGGGCCTTCCAGGAAAAAAGATATATATATATAAGACAGTCTTACCCATGCCTCTTTGGAAACATTTATTCCTAAAGTATCTGCTTGTTGTATACATACAACCTGAGAACCTGAAAAATTTAAACCATCAAAGTGCACTGTGAAATAGAATGAGCTTCTTAACATCTTAGTGGACTTTTAAATATGTGAATTTTTTTGTAGGCTAATTCCAAGGTTAATAAAAAAGATAAGAGAATTGATCTGAATGCCTTTATTCTTATACTCACAAACCAAGTCCTGCACATTAGTTCAGAAATAATGAACCTTTAACCAATTACAAACATCTCTTTTCTAATTAGATTGAAGAACTTCTGTGGATTGCATCTAGGCATTGCAGTTATTGAAATGAATGTTTTTATAAGGTTTTTTTTTTCTATAATGTCTTCATGTTTTCTTTTCTTTTTAAAACATTACAAAACTTTTAGGTGTTTGGGGATGTTTTTGTAGCTCTTCATGGGCAACAGATTTTTATTAGGAACAAGGCAGTGGGTCACTTGGTTCCTGAGTCTGTCCTTCGTGTTCTGTAGTGCAGGTCCAGATTTCTAAGAGAACAGTGTAAGATGCTTACACCAATCAGCCCCGCCACAGGAAGGCTGCAAAGGCAGCGCAAATCCCAAGCAACAATCCATACACATCCGCTGGCTTTGGAATGCTGTTTGCTCTCTTAATTATGTTTTGCTACAGACCAATGTTAAAAGCAGTTTCCCAAGAAAAGACTAAAGAACTGTTTCAGAATAAAGGAGATTAAGAGAAATGACAGCTGAATGCAATGCATGATCCATGATTTTTTTGGCCATAAAGACATTATTGGGACACTTGGTAAAATTGGAATAAAATCCGTAAAGTAGATAATGGTATTGTATTAATGTTAGTTTGCTGACTTTGACAACGGTATATAGTCTTGCAGGAGGATAATCTTCTTTATTAGGTATACGCATATGGTATTTAGGGTAACTGATTCTCAAGTGATTCAGGAAACACGTTTGTGTGCATACACACATGACATACATGTACACGTCAGGGATACACACATATGTGTGTGCCTGCATGAGTGCTTGTATGCGGCCACAGTAGAGACACAGCACATTGGGTAATATGCTAACATTTGGGGAATGCGGATGGAAGCGATAGAATTCTTTGAGCCATTCTTGCAGCTCTTTTCTGTGAGTCTGAAACTATGTCAAAATAAAAAACAATTTGCCTATTTTTGACAGAGGAACAGGTTGCTCAGAAGCAAAAAGAGAGCAAGAAAAATACAAACTAGACATGAGAAACCACAGTTCCTATTAAAACAGTAAACACTATTAGTCTATACATTTTACGTGAACGTTTTTCAAAACTGCACCTAACTCTGACTTATTTCACGTAGCATAATACCCTTGCAGTCCATCCATGTTGCTGCGAATGGCAAAATCCAGTTATTTTTTACAGTTGAGTAGTATTCCATTGTGTGTGTGTATACGTACACACACACACACACACACACACACACACACACACACACACATATATATATATACCACATTTTCTTTATCCAGTCATCTGTTGGTGGACATTTGGGTTGCTTCCATAGCTTGACAATTGTAAAGTAATGCTGCTATGAACATTGGGGTGCATGTATCGTTTAGAATTAGTGTTTTTGTTTTTTTCAGGTATACACCTAGGCATGGAATTGCTGAATCATATGGTAGTTCTATTTTTAGTTTTTTGAGGAACCTCCACACCGTTTTCCACAGTGGCTGCACCAATTTACATTGCCACCAACGGTGTATGAGGTTTCCCTTTTCTCCACATCCTCACCAACATTTGGGATTTGTGTTCTTTTTGATGACAGCCATTCTGACAGATGCGAGGTAACGTCTCATTGTGATTTTGATCTGCATCTCCCTAATGCTTACCAATGTTGAGCATCCTTTCTTGTGCCTGTTGACCATCTGCATTTCCTCTTTGGAAAAATGTCTATTCAGTTCTTCTGCTCAAGGTATCACCTATATGTGGAATCTAAAAAATAAAACAAACTAGTGAATGTAACAAAGAAGAGGCAGATTCACAGACAGAGAACAAACTTGCGGTTACCAGTGGGGAGAGGTAAGGGGAGAGGGGGGCAAATAGGGGGAGAGGGGGGCAAATAGGGGCAGGGGAGTAAAAGGTACAAACTATTATGCATAATACAAGCTACAAGGATATATTGTACAACGTGGAGAATGTAGCCGATATTTTATATAACTATAAATGGTGTATAACCTTTAAAAAAAACACAAGTGAATTTTTACTTAGGAAACCATGTTGAATAATAGAACAAATCCACCCAGAAAGTAGGAAGTAGTAATTTCTGTAATATTTTCCCTTGTAGTTGTTGGCTAACACCAACTTGCCTTTACTCTGCTAAATAGGAGGGTATTCATTTATTTTCATGGGCACTGATATTTTTCAGATGTTTGTTTTATTAGCCTACCTAGTCTTCTTTCTGGTAATGAAAACACCGGATCCTGTTAGTTTAAGAGCAAACAGAAATGCATAGTGAATTCTTTTTAGATATGTTTCCTTGTTAAATCTTCTGATTTTTATGAAACATGAAATGTATTAAATAATGGGGAATGGTTTTACTTTATGTTATATATTATTTTTTGCCAAATCTTTCCTTTGAAATATTTTCTCTCTTTGCATCAGAACTGCTTGCTCAATATATATTTTGTCACAAGACTACACCTTCCTTGTCTGCAGACCCATGTGGTTCAGGGCAGGCAACATCGTCCCTACTCCCAGGGGTAGAGCCTTCCTAATCCCGTCGTGGTGACCCCATGGCCTTTGACAGTGACTGGGTTAGGAATCAATGTGTAACTCGTTTTTGGCTAATGTAAAATGTTGATTAGAATTCAAGGAGCATTTTAAAAAAATTTTAAGAAAATTTTAACACATTTATTGTGATATGATTCCTGTACATTAAACTATACATATTTTAGATGTACAATTTGATGGATTTTGATAGATATATACACCAATGAAACCACCACCACAATCAAGATAGCCAACCTTTCCATCATTCCCCCAAAAAGGTACAAATTTTGAATTCCTAACTTATCCCTTCCCACCCTCTTCACGCCCTGGTAACCATAAGTTTGTTCTCTATGTCTGTGAGTCTGTTTCTGTTTTGTAGATAAGTTCATTCGTGTCCTTTTTTTTTTTTTTAAGATTCCACACATAAGAGATATCATATAGTATTTTTCTTTCTCTTTCTGACTTAATTCACTTAGAATGATTATCTCCAGGTCCATCTGTGTTGCTGCAAATGGCATTATTTTATTCTTTTTTATGGCTGAGTAGTATTCCATTGTATAAATATACCACATCTTCTTTATCCAGTCATCTGTTGATGGACATTTAGATTGTTTCCATGTTTTGGCTATTGTAAATAGTGCTCCTATGAACGTTAAGGTGCATGTGTATTTTCAAATTATATTTCCTCCAGATATATGCCCAGGAGTGGGATTGCTGTATCATATGGTAAGTCTATTTTTAGTTTTTTGAGGAATTTCCATACAGTCAGAAGGACAATCATTAAAAAGTCCACAAATGATAACTGCTGGAGAGGGTATGGAGAAAAAGGAACCCTCCTACACTGTTGGTGGGAATGTAAATTGGTGCAGCCACTATGGAGGACAGTATGGAGATTCATTAAAAAACTAAAAGGATTCAGGGAGCATTTAATCGATTCCTGAGAAAGAGACCTCTCATCTTGTCACTGTGGAGTCTGGATATGCACCTGGAAGTAAAGGCAGAGCTGGTGAGGGGTGGGAGGGTGCAAAGATTGGAAGACTCTGGGTTCTCAATGACACTGATGTGCTGCTGAATCAACACGACAAACTCGGCTTCAACTAACTCATTGGCTTGTTATATGGAAAAGGGCATAGAAGTGACACAATAGTCACTCAACACAATGCCCCTTCTTTCCTGCCTCCATGCACAGGATACCCCCTCCCTTTCCCCTGTGGACTTGAACTTAGAAGACCGTAGTGTAAAGCAACACTGACATTAGCAAACAGAGCGTCTTCAAATGAACAGATATGACTGCTTTCTGTATTAAATATTTATCCAAGCTTGACACCCTTGGAGCGCCTTGAGTGACTGGGTCCTGAAGCAAGGAAAATCAGCTGTATTTAAACCACAACAAACGGTGTCTCCCGTGTTCCTCACAGCTGAGAAATCACTCTGCCCTTATTCTTAGAATAAGTATTTGGTTAGAACTATCGATTACTTTCAGTTTGTTACCTCAGCGGAAGGATGCCGCCATCCACTAGAAATGGGAGCGTGCGGACAGTGGGTCACCCTGGCACGCTGAGCAGCTGGGCTGACTGAGCGCTCAGATGCCAGTGGGCCACCCGCGTTGAGGCCGCTCTTAGGTGCACAGCCTTCTCCCAACAGAGGTGAGAGAGGGAGAGTGGGAGGATAGCTAATTATCACACGGCGAGCATCCCTGTTCACAGAGAGCCCACATTCCCCCAGGAACGCATCCTTTGTTTTCCCTCCTGAGTCCAATGAGTTGAGTTGATATTATTACTGTGTGGGATGCTCCTGTGAATCCTAGGGAGAAAGAAAAAAAAACCCTGTTGTTTGGTTTCACTGACACAGTGCAGAGCAAAAAAACAGGGACTGATTCTCCTCCTTCCCTTCCTTTCTTTTTCCCTACCTCCTTCCCCTCCTCCTCCTGCTCCTCCTTCCATTTCTTCTTCTTTAATGAAACATCTAGTTTTGTGCCAGAACTTTGTGAAACTCGTGAGTTAATCAAGGCAGTCCGTTGAACTGGTCCTTTTTACCTCTTGAAAATATGAAAGCATCCTTCTGCCACTGGGCTGGCACCCACGGCGGGATTAAGTGCGACTGTTAACAGGAAGGCAGGAAAGTACATTATCACTTCAGGGCTGTCATTACCAGAGGGTTTCACTGTGAACGATACCATTCAGGGAAAGCAGGCGAGAGGGAAAGAGCGGGGACGGGGGTGCAGCTGGGGAGGGAGGGAGGGGAAAAAAAAAAGCAAGTTTTTTTTTTTTTTTAAGAGGCTGACCAGCATGATGGTGATACTGAGTTGAGAGATTCATCTTGAATGGAGAACCTAATACTGCTTTCATTTAAAAGGTGATTAAGTCAGTTACAACGTGTCAGTTTCTGGTGTACAGCATAGTGTTTCAGCCATACATGTATATACATGTATTCGTTTTCATATTCTTTTTCATTATAGTTAGTTATATTTCAAATAGTTAATATTTGCAAATCTTGAACTCCCAATTTATCTCTTCCCCTCCCCCCAAATAATATTAAGATAAAAGGTGATTAAGATAGTTACCTCCTTCTATTATCCTGGAGGTACAAATATGAAAAACACAAACTCAGCCACACCCCACAGCTTCAGCTAATTAATTCATGTACATCTCAAACCTGTCAAGACAAGACCTCCTATTTAGTTGTAAACCTCAAGGTTTTGTACCACCGAAATCCCAAAGAGATGAGTTCATTTTATTTTTTTCTGGTTGCTTGTAGAAGAGACCCATTTTGAGACATTTTTTTCCCCATCCTTGGTATACATTTTAAAATTTATTTAAATAAATAACTTATCTAATATCCTAAATTACAGCAATAGAATAGCTAAAGAAATGAGGGTGCTTTCGACCTTTTAAGTTAGTTCATACTACAGTTATCAACTGCTGTATCTGAGTGGCGCGCTCTCCATCTTATATTGGGAGAATTTTGCTGTAGGCAAAGGAGAAAAGTTCAGAATTCTGAGTTGGGCATTCTTCATTCCTTAATATCCAGGTTGCCTAGCCCAGACACTGAGCTGTTAACTGAGAGTAGTTATAATCATTTTTATCTGTTTCTTTGAAGTCTGTTTTCTGTCTGGATTCTATTGGGCTTCCCATCAAATAAGCAGAGCCCTAGTGAGTTCAAAGTCAACTAGTTAGTTCCTGGATGTGTGGCAGGCTGTTGTTTACCTGGTTACATGGAGCAGGTCACTCATTTTCCCTGTTTCTACCCTCCACCCTGCCTACACTAAGGTTTCTAATTTTATTGCAGACCGTTCCTCCTTTTTTGCAACAAGAGAAATCATCATCATTATTTCTTAAAAGTGGTAAGAGTAATCATCAGTAAACTGTTATAAGAAAAGCAAACAGTATGGAGTAGGTATTCTCCCATCCCCTCCAGGACCATCTGTTTTCTCAACAACAACAAAAAAATCTAGTGCTTCCCTGAGTTATTTTTTAAAGGGCTTAAGCAATCATTCAGATAATCAGACTTCACCGCTGTGAAATTTCATCAAAGTGTATTCAATCCTTGAACTCATTTCTGGGTCCATTTTGCCAATCAGATAAAACTTTCTAGGCTTTTTCCTAGAGGCATGAGGGTTAACTTGATCTGATTGCATTGCAAAAGATTTTGTGCTACAAACCATTTTTCATAAAGGCTATTTGTTGTGTTGGGAGAACTCCAGACAGGCTCCTTGTTAGAATAGATTTGAGGGGGGCGGTGGGAGGTGGCTTGCTTGGCTTTGTCACTTCGGATAAAATGAAGGTTTTTGGAAATTTTTACAAGTTAGCCGCAGACAAAATGAAGAGGCAAAAAATGATGCAGGGGAAATTAGCATTAACATCTGAGTAAGTAAAAATGGTATTTCTCATGAAAAGACCAACAGAGATAAAAAAGGGGGGCGGCCAGAAGGAGGGGAGGGTATAGCTTAGTGGTAAAGTGCTTGCTTAGCGTGCTTGAGGTCCTGGGTTCAATCCCCAGTACTGCCATTGAAAAATAATAATTTAAAAAATAGTAAATAAATAAATAAACCTAATTACACCCCCCCCCAAAAAAACCTCACAATGATTAAAAAAAAAAAAAAAGAACCCCCAAGAAAATCACTGATTTGGAAGCACCTAATTCATCTGTTTTAGGATTATTGCCTACTTTTTTTTTTTTTTAAGCATAGAGATTGAAGCCAACTGACTCCTTTATTTTTCCCTTTGTAAAGGTCAGCCACCCAGCACATGCCCACGCATGTCCTCACCAGCACAAACAGCCTTTGCACCGAAAAAGCACTAGGTGGTGCCCATTTTCTTTGCCGGTGAAGGAGCTGGCTTCCCCCAAGAGAGGCACTCCAGGGAAGTTCATCAGCCCCCCGCCCCGTCCAGTGCAGTCCCCTCCGCTAACAGATGCCCAGGAGCGTGGTGTCGCATCGTGTCATTTTCCTAACGCAACCTGGGGCTTGTTTTAGGACAGAGCTTTGGTTTGGGGAGACAGTGTTTTTAAATGTGAAGGTAAGAGTAGAGAGTTGGTGGTGGCACAGAGCTTTGAATATTCCCTTTGAAAATGAGAGAGAAGAAGAATAAAGGCTGCAACCCTGCCATCTGTGTCTCTAAAAAGTCATGGTGTCATGTCTCTGCCAGGGCTTCCCTCCTGCCAGATCATCTGAACAATGCGGTCCACGTGCGAGTTTAATTTTTCCCATTTTTTCTCCCCATCGTCAAGCTATAAAAATAATAAAAGGAAAGAAAGGTTAATCTTCAATTTCAACTTGCATCCTCATGAAAATAATTCTTCGTCAAACGAAACCTAATTGTACTGGAGATTTTGCACACCTGCGTTCATCCCCGTACCTACTGTTTGAAGAGGTAGCTTTATATCACTGGGTTTATTCCTTAAAAAAAAAATCTTATTAGGCACGCTTAACAGATTGCTGCTTTGTGCTCAAGGAAAGCAAATAACTGGCTAAGAAGATGTTTTCTTCGGGATAATTTCATCCAGCCGATATGGTCATCAGATTTGTTTTAGAATTGAGAAGAATGTAGAAAGTTTTTGTTCTTATAAAGATCAGGCAGCAGCCATTGAGCATGATCATACTATTGCCACAAAATGAAAAGAAGAAGGAAATCAATCTATCGATATTTTTTTTCTAGTTGAAATAAGTGAAATGATTATCTCTGACCAATTCTCTGAAATGTGGCCGAATGGGGTTAGCTGGTTTAAATATTTTCATTTTGTTTTAAAGAAGGCAAGAAAATCATTTTTGAATGTCAAAAAGTAGACTCTGGTGGTCAAACCTGAATCCTGTTTCCTAGTTGGTGAACCACACTCCAAAATAAAGAGAAAATAAAGACTGTGAGTAGTTTTAAAAAGTTAAACTAAGAAAACAGCTTTTTTTTTTTAATTTTAGGAAACTAGAAGATTTATTTCTATGTTCTGGCTGCCCTGTCATATGTCACGACATGTGGCAGGTTGGCTGCTCATTAATTCTATTTTTATCAGTATGATAATCCACCCCACTGAGTACACATGTGTTAAAATGTTCATAAATTATGTTTATTGCGAACAAATATACATTAAATGCCAAAAGAAGACCATTATTTAAAGACAAAACTAGTCAACAATCAAACAAGCACAGCCTTTTTACTGTCAGTCCAGTACATTATGTTTTATCAAATTCACATTAATTGCCTCTCCTTCCAGTGTCTCATAGGGAATGTCTATCTTTTGTTTTAAAACTGTGCCAAAGAAATAGATCTCACTGAAAGGCATAGACTTGGAAAAACAAAAGAGGTTATGTTATTTCAGAACAATAATAACATCAACTGGAGGGAAAAAAAAAAAGAAACATCTAAAGAGAAATGTACTTCTGGCCTTCAAAATTGTTAAAAATCTATCATTTGAACCCTAGCACAGACTTGAATTGAATTTGGGGGTGTTTTCATGAAATCATAGACCAAAATAAATAATCTGATAATTTCTTGATAAAAGGCTGCAAACAACAATTTTAAGTTTACACATATTTTGAAGATAGACGCATAAAGGATGGTTGAGAAAACCTAGAACTTTGAGAATTGAAATTAACAGCTAAAATATACCGCAGCGCACTGTTGTAGAACTTATTACTTCCAAATGAAACCATCCCTAACTACTCTATTTTGAGTGACTTCAGGAAGTTGAAAAAGTTGAGGTGATTATTCTTTTTACAGACTGCCTGTGCAGTTACAGACCACAGTTGAAAAGTCTGAATTCCTTGTCAAAATCCAGAGTGGTTTTCTTTAAAATATACTGCCTAACTTACCTAATTCATCACACTCTGAATTAATGCCATGAAAACATCTAGGATTATTAATTATTAGGACCACACTTAAGGGAAAGTGAAAATAATGGTCAGTTAAAAAAGTGAACTGGCCTGAGTCTATTTGCCATTCTCTCTAGGAAACTGTTATAAATTTTCAAAACATTAATTATACTTAAAGGACTTTCTTTCTTTCTTTCTTTCCTTCTTTGTTTCCTTCTTTGTTTCCTTCTTTCTTTCTTTCCTTCTTTCTTTCCTTCTTTCTTTCTTTCTTTCTTTCTTTCTTTCTTTCTTTCTTTCTTTCTTTCTTTCTTTCTTTCTTTCTTTCTTTCTTTCTTTCTTTCTTTTCTTCCTCCCTTCCTCCCTTCCTCCCTTCCTTTTTCTTTTCTGGAGACAAATGACAAATGATGAGTAAAAGAAAGTAGGAGATTCTGACTTTTTTCATTGTTACGGTATGCTTCGTTTTAAGAGAGCAGGGAAGGCCACAACAATGAAAATAAAATGCTTTTCTCCTGTTGCCAATACTTTACTCCAGGAGTGAAGTCATCACGCTTGGCTTGTATATTCACTTCAGGTAAGATTTTCGTTTCCTTTTTTTTTTTTTTTTTTTTTTTTAATTTCAGCTTGATTAAAATGTACCTGACAAATAAAATTGTAAGATATTTAAAGTGTACATGGAGATTTGATATACATATACATGGTGAAAAGATTTCTCCCACCTAGATAATTCACACAGCCATCACCTCCCAGATTTATCTTTGTGCGTCTGTGAGAACATTTAAGTTCTACTCGCTCACTGAATCTGAATTAAACATACAGTGTTATCAGCTATGGTCACCGTGTTTTACGTTAGAACCTCAGATCTTAATTCAGCTTACAGTAGAAAATTTGCACCCTTATACCAAGCTCCCCCTATTTCCCTCACCCCCCAACTCCCGAACCCTGGCAACCACTTTTCTACTTTCTGTTTCTATGGGTTTGACTTTTTTTTTAAGAGTCCACACAGAGGTAAGATTTTCTATATAGTGATACATCACAAGGTGTTTTACTTTCTTTTTTCCCTTGGAAGAAAAATTTCTTTACTTACATGCTGTTTAAGGAAACTTATAGGTAAAGGAATCTATCCTAAGGAAATCATTTAAAATGTGGAAAAAGCCATATGTAAAAAAGTTGTCTTTATAACGTTATTATACTAGCAAACATTGGACGATGTTTTAATACCTAACAATCAAAGCGTGGTTAGAAAAATAACTTTCATTTGATAAAGTAGTATGCAGTCAATAAAAATTATGGGCACACAGAAGTAGGGGAAATGTGGAATAAAATATTAAGTGAAAAAAGTCAGAACACAAGATTACGGTATAATGGTATAATACGATGATAATAATTTTAAGACATGCAAATAATAAAACTAAAAGTGGATGTACAATGTTTATCATCACGTTAAGAAGTGAAACTGATTTTTTTGCCCTCTTCAAAATTTTGTTATGCTCTTCTACTAAGGATGATTTACAATTTTGAATTTTGAAATAGACTACACTGTATAGCACAGGGAAATATACACAAAATGTTTTGATAACTCACAGAGAAAAAAATGTGACAATGAGTGTGTATATGTCCATGAATAACTGAAAAATTGTGCTGAACACTGGAATTTGACACAACATTGTAAAATGATTATAAATCAATAAAAAATGTTTTTAAAAAAAAGGATGATTTAAAATGCATTTTAAAATTTCCAAGAAATTATCTGAAATAAATCAGTAGTCAATATATACTTTTTTTTTTTTTTCCTGAGAAGGTGTCAGCAATCACCACAGATTTTTGAGGAGAAAAATCCGGCAACTCCCACTTCCAAAAATGCAGACTTTGAAACCAGTATCCCAATGTGTGGTTTTTAGCAGTCAAACCTAATTTGCTTTTTACTGAATCAGAGTGCACATATATTTTATTGGGTAAGAATTCCCTCTCTCTTTCTTTCTTTCTTTTTTTAATTTCCCTGGTTAGTAAATTTAACTCCAAACCACAGCATTTACATCCAGCGGTTCCCGAAAACCCTGATCAGCCATTTCAGAAAAAACAAAACAAATCAAAACAAAAGAACACATATGACAACAGCACACAACTGTCTCATGAAGCTCTCTGCAAAGTTTGGGATGTACTTTCACGTGAATCTTGGCCTCTGTGCAGCACTGCTACACAATCATTTTCATCTGAGATTTGAACATATTGGAAGAGCTACAGTCTTCCTTTCTTTTATCCTGTCATTTCCCCCCTGGAAGTGACAGGCATATGGCAGGCACCCTCCCTGGATTCTCAAACAACAGGAGGGACCTGATTTCAATTCCTACATCCTGTCATCAGTGACTCTCGGGATATTTTGTTCTTGCAAGGCTAAAGATGTGATTCGAATTTGCCATACGGACAGAGCTTAATGCAATGCCTTTTTTTTTTTTTTTTTTTTTTTTTTTTTTTTTTTTAACCACTAGAGCCCTCAATCAGTTAATTAAACATGATATAAATCACCGCCTGTTTTTGAAAAGTAAGATTAATACGGCAAAGTCAAAATAAATGAGGAGTCCTTCCCATCCTAGGAGTGTGAATCACCGATACGAAGATTACACTTTTGGAAACTCAATACTTTTGAGCAGGCTTTGTGGGTTTAATCCTTCAGACTGCTTTGTGCAACCTGAAACCCGGAGCTGTCATCTTTAGCCAAAATTTCAGCCATAACTTCGTTGGCTTTCACCCCATTATTGAAATCAGCGTTCACAATACTTACCAAAGATCAAACCTTTCAGCAGACCACAGGCCAGTCTCTTACCACCTGGGACACCAGAAACATGTTGCATAAATATTTCATTTTGTTTGAACGCGAAGACTTTCCTCAGTTCCCCATTTTTTTTTCTTTCCTGGGGAGCTAAGGGCTACCCCCAAGCTGCACATTCCATCACTGTGGTCAGTTAGGTTTATAGCCTTAATAAAAGGATTTTCCCCTTTCACGTGCTAGGGAGCCTCGTTAAACCAGAGCAATTATAGAAACATAAGATAGGTGCTCTGTAAAGATCAAAGCTCACCTAAAGACAGCTCTGTAGGAATTTGGAGCTCTCTTTGAAAAGCACTCAGTTTACAAAGCATAGAGGTATTAAACCCCAGGAATCAAAAAAAAAAAAAAAAAAGCCTAGTTTCAAATACTGTTAAAAATCTGACAGTAGTTAATACGGGATCTCCTTCAGCCACTCTTTGTGTATTATTCCTAATATCTATTCACGGCATATCTGTAATAGCTCCAAAGGAACTATTATGCTCAGAAGACATATCCATCTGATGGATCCTTAATACCAAATACATTACCTACTCAGTAGGTACATTTTAACCTCAATATCCTAGCTCACAGGGAAGGGGGAGAAAATAGCCTGTAAATTTCTGTAGGCAGGGAAAAGAAAATGCGACATGCCTGGCTCCTGTGCTTTGAGGCTCAGTCAGTGGGATCCCTGGTGGCTGTACCAGGTGACAACAGCGCCTGCCCTTTGGGGCCACCGCACAGCTCACCCAACTGCACCCGTCTTAGGCATAGTGATGTTTTCCTGGACCTCTCTAGTTTGTATCATGCCCCCTGAAAATGTGTGCACGCTTGTGGATTACATTTAAGAATAACATTGATAAACCCTGAGGGGTTTAAACTCAGCTGTGAGGCTGTGAGGGCTTCCAGGTGACAAAGGGTTTGAGGAGTTCCTTTTCAAGTCTGATCCTTTGCAAGCCAAATTTCTTTCTTTTTTTTTCTTTTTAATTGAAGTACAGTCAATTACAATGTGTTAATTTCTGGTGTGCAGCCCAATGTCCCAGTCATGCATGTACATACATATATTTGTTTCCATATTTTTTTCATTAAAGATTATTACAAGATATCGAACGTAATTCCTTGTGCTATACAGAAGAAACTTTTTTTTAATTCTATTTTTATATATAGTGGCTAACATTTGTAAATCTCAAACTCCCCAATTTTTCCCTTCCCACCCCCTTTGCCCGGTAACCTTTAGATTGTTTACTAAGTCTGTGAGTCTGTTTCTGTTTTGTAGATGAGTTCATAGTGCACAGCTTCTTAATAAAACAGAGCAGTGTAAATGGGCTCAGCCAGAGGTTTTGAATTCCCCCCTTCTGTTTCAGAAAATAAGTTATTTAAAAGGCAGCTTTGACCAGGGACATTTTAATATTGATTTAGAGAACGCTGTTTGGAAGGGGTTCGGTGTTCAGTAGCCTTAGCTTTGAAATATGCAGAGATAAGTCCAAATCCCTCACTTTATATCAGCATATCCATTTTTAAGAAAACATTTTAGTGATAAAAATAAGAGCTGATATTTGCTGACTGCTCGTTACATGCTAGGCTCTATGCCAAGCAGGTGACAGAGAATACCTTATTTAGTCTTCATAGCAACCGGATGAAGTGCATTTTGTTAGTGTATTTATTTTATAGAGGAGGAGGCTACAGCACAGAGGTGTTGTGTAATTTGCCAAAATCACACAGCCAGTAAAAGGCGAAGTTGTGAGGCTAAATCTGGTTCACATAACTTGAGAAGCCAAGCTTTTACAGCCTGTGACTATCTGATTTGAAGTGTATTTTTCTGTCGTGACCTCAAGTTTCTATTTTAAAGTTTCTTTTTATTTAGTAGTAACTTTTAGGAGTTGAAATTAAAGTTAATAGGGGTTTTAGTTTGTTTGTTTGTTTGTTTTTTCCTGACTAATGTCCTGCTTTGAATTTTGGTGTTAACTGGATAATGTAATTCTAAGTTGTGTGTTTCTCACAGTTTATTTTGGGAAATGCCCTACGCTCAAAATAAATTGAGAGAACTTCATGATAGTAAACAACTTTTTTTTTTTTTTGCCTTGGAATACCGTTCCATCATTCACCTAAGAAATGTCCTTATTGAAAGCAAAAAATTCAGTTATCTTGTTTGCCTTCCCTTTAAATAAAGCTTTTCCTTTGACTAGCTCAAGATTCTAGTATTTTGTCTAATGATGGAGGAGACTGTTTCAGATTTGGAAGGATTATGTTGCAATTTAAGTCAGATAGGTCTGAATTAGAATCTAAGCCTCACCAATATTTGGTCCCATAATCTTGGGTAACTAGTTAAATTCTTTTAAGGTCATTAGATTATCGTTGGTAAAATGAGACAAAGTAATGCCAATGATACACTGTCGCTGTGAGAACTAACGTGAATAACACATATATAACACCAGCAGAGGTGTGACCTATGGTGTTTCATATTACTTTCTCATCTCCTCCTCTTGACTGTATTTATAATAGATCTGGTTGAAAAGTTTCCCCATTCTCCCTTAGAAAGCCTTTGGAAGTCATGTTTTCAGAGTCGGACACTTGATGAGAAAATAATTCTGAGCTTCTGATCAAGCTCGGGTCCTTGTATCATCCGGAAGCCCTTTCACCACCCCTGCGGGACCCAAAACTGACCACAGGGAAACGTTCACCTGTCAGAGCTCTGCTTGATCATTAGCTATCAAGAGGACCCTTGAAATAAAAGAAAAAGGTACAGTTTCAGTTTTTAGATTATGAACGTTGTGGATTTTAAGAGTTTTCTAGCCGTCTTTGGTGGATTGTCAGATCTCATTTGAACAATTACCTCAACCTCGGCAACAGGGTTTATCATCCTGCCCTTTAAGACCTTGTCACCCCACTGCTCCAGGACAGGCCACTTCCTCTGAGGCCGTGGAGACTGGCCTGCATGGCCAACCAGCCTCTAGCTTCTTGCTGGTATGCAATAAATATGAATAATTATTCAATCAATCAATATGCCACCTTTCATAAGCACTAAATTTCTTTCCCGGTATAAAAACACAGCTGACATTTTATGGAAATTTAAGACTTTTTGAAGGGTCATTTTATCTTTGATCTGAGTATGTGTCTACAGAAACATATAGCTATGCCAATAGCCTCTTAAAAGGGACCGTTGGTGTCAAAAAATGTTTATCCTGCCTCTTGAGTCTCCCCGTCTTCGCTTCCTTCACATTTCGTAATCTTTGTCTGCATAGAATACTCTCACTGTGTTGAGAAACATTCAACACGTAGCATGACTGTAAGATCAGGTCTCCTTTAAAAACGCCATTTTAGTGAACTGTGAAAAGCTGGCTGTCACTGAACATTGCATTAAGATGATTCTGCTTCTTACCCGACGGCTTGCCTACTCCACTAGCCCGTGCCTACACAGAAACACTTGGTGCTTCAGTCAGAACATTTGCTTTCCCTGTGGGGTTGTCAGAGTTAGCAAAGAAAAATACATGGTGCCCAGCCAAATCAGAGTTTCGTCGGATAAACCATGAACACTTTTTAGGATAACTATGTCTCATGCAATATTTGGGACATACACTAAAATAGTATGCGTGGTTTATCAAAAGCCTATTTCTTTGGGCTTCCTCTGTGTTATCTGGCAACTCTATTTCTTTCACCTCTTTGATGAATAAAATTACAGACTCAATCTTGGTTCTGTCAACTCTTACGGGATTCAAGAACACGCCATGTGGTGGTCACGGAAGGGGGGTTCTGCCTTTGCGTAAACACCAGGAGGACTTCAAGCCAGAGATTGAGGACTAAGTCAGAAGGGATGATTTTGATCATCGGGAAGGGCTGAGAATATCAGGCTATGAAGCCCCAGATTGTAATTCAATTTTCTGCTGTGCTTGATTCGTTTTGCTTGAAGGCAAAAATGAAAATAACTTCATTAAAATAGTAAAGCCGTCTACCTCTGGATAGTTTATTCATGATTCATTCCTTCATTCATTCAACAAATATTTATTGAAGACCTACTATGTGTCAGAAACTGGGTGGCAGTTATAACAGTATTTCTATGTTTATGTTATACTTAATGTTCAGGTTCAAGGGTATTATGTGTGCCTGGATTTTAACGGTGGTCATGTTGGTAGATTTTTCTCTTGGGGGAAGTAATTAGGTTTATTTGTTTATTTTATTTTAGAGGAGGTGCTGGGGATTGAACCCAGGACCTTGTGCATGCTAAGCATGCGCTCTACCACTTGAGCTACACCCTCCCCCTGCAACGGTGATCATTTTGAATAGCAATGGCCGTGGGTGCCTAAATCACGCTTCTTGCCTTTTAATCAAACATCAATAGCAGACGTCAGGGGTACTCGTCGTAACTAATGAAGCACATTTTATTGGAAGTCTTTTCGTTTTGCCTTTAAAAATAGCTGTATACTTAGAAGATTATGTTATATCAATACTTATATTTTTATATCTACAGCTACATCTTGGAAAAGATCCTGGTTTTCCATAGCACTGAGTTAAATTATGAGTCATCCTCTATTTTGAGAAACCAGAAGGTCAAAATATTGTTCAGGTATATTGCTTCATCTGTCAGGCATCAAAATGACTCCTATCAATTGTCCTTCTTAATTTTTAAGTCATTTTTACCCATTTTGAGGTTATGGGGAATTTTACACATATCTGATTGGATTCAGTCAAATCGGCCGTGCAGCTTTTACTACGCCTTGTAATTTTTTTCATTACAATAAAAAGCCTTTTAAATCACTGCTACTTAGAATTATATTGAAAATACTTGTGATACTTTTATATACAGTGCGTTTAATGCCAGGATGTGAAAGCAAATTGATTGTAGGCAATTCTGTGCTTGAGTACCCCAGAGTAAAAAGAATTACGCTAGTAACCCTGGGGACCTCCTGCTCTCAGAGAGGCTGTCTGTGCACTGAGCTATCCACTGGCAGGTGAAAAAAAAAGAAGAGATTGCTTAATTTTGATCTGAAAATGTAGAAACACATTTTCACTTGGAGAAATAATTTTTGAGGGGGAAAAAAAGCACCACAAGAGACACTTATGTTTAATGTTTTTAATTTAGTAAAGTGAGCTGCAAGGAAACGGTGTCATCTTGGCAATAAGCATTTGAACATCTTTTAACAGTGACTTAAAGGCAGCCAACTTGCCATCTGGAGGGTGTGCTGGGTGTGGAATGGCTTGGACGGATCAGCAGATAAAACCCTCAAGGACTTTCTGCTGGTCAGAGTGAGAAGTACTTGGAGCTTTTAACTGGAGTCTCCGAGGACACACACCTCAATCAGCTTGGGGGAGCAGCTGAAGTGTCTCAGGAATGAATTTAGACTGTCCTGCACACATTAGAGAGAATGAATTAACGTTTGGGGGAGGGGCCTTTGGTCGCCATTATGAGCCCTGATGAGTTGTTCTTGATTCTTATTTCCTGGGTCTTCAAGGTGAAGCACGCAGGAAATCCAAGAGGGCGTGGCTTTTCTTTGTAGTTCCAATTGTACAAGCTCTTCTGTCAAAGTTCAGTAGGTCATCTGTGAGACTCATTCCACGTGTAGACGTATTTTTGATGTGTACATGGGAGAGGGTGAGCTCCGCGTCCTTCTATTCCGCCATCTTGAAGCTCCTCCTTGGCGTTTCAATGAAGGCAAGAAGCCAGAAGTGTCAGGTTTGATGTTAGCAGCTGGACCAGCTGCATATACTTACTTCCCTTCCCAAGCTTAGTGGGAGCAGACATTGAGGAAAGGGTGAAGGTGGGAAATAAAGAGATAGATATGTGTGTTGATGTGGGCCATTAATACCTGGAGGGGCCAGAAGGGGAAATATGTCCAGGCAAGCGGGCCTGGGGACAGTCTGGTTCTAAATGAAAGTCAGGTGTCTCATAGAAAAGCACATTCTATCAAGGAGATGGCCTTGAACAACTTCTAGAAGGAACTTAATGACATAGTGGCCTCACTGGGACCAAAGCCTCTTAGCACCACCAATTCCCACGAAAAGAGTGCTTCATCCAAGACCCTACCTCTGGGCTCTCAGTCTTGCCCAGACACGGCTCCACCGTGTGTGCCGTTCACATCAGGTTACAACGACCGGCTTCTGTTTAGAGAGGCAGTGCATGCAGAGGGATGTGAGCCTGTAGACCCCGGCACCCACTGCCTACCTTCTAACCCCAGCACTGTCATGAATTGGCTGTGCAGCTTTAGGCAAATGATATAACCTCTCTGTGCCTTGGCTTCTTCATCTGCAAGCCGGGAAGGACTGAGTCAACACATAGAAAGTTCTTGGTTACTACCATCACCTGCATCTTCCTGGGAAGGCTGTGCGACTTCACTCTGAGGCTGCTCGTTATTTTGGCGGTCACACGTGCTGAGAAAATCAAAGTGTGTGAATGCGGGGAGGCAATGAGAGCATTTGCATGTGTGTTTATTAGAATAATTGCCCCTGGCCACGGTGAGGACCTGACCGACAACAAAACCACTACATCATTTAAGTCCTTGTAATAAAATGTCGTGTGTAAATATTGTTGAAAGATGGGTCCCCAGTGTTTTCTTTTTTATAGGTAACTGTAGCCCAGAGAAGTGAGTCCTGTAGCCAGGTATTGGTAGCACCAAGACTGACTTTCGCATCCCTTGTCATCCTGACTACTGCCCATTCCATGACACGTGCCAACTTTGAGTCTTTTTTACAAAACAGATTCAATCCAATCATTATTAGGAGGCCCTTCTTACTATTTGCCACCAGAACAGTAGCCCCTCTTGTAAGTGTCCTGAACCACCCTCCAGATTATTCATCTGTGTCTCCTAAAAGCTGTCTGCCAAAATGGTGGGACTCACTGCCAGTCCTGTCCAAAAGGTAACGCCAATCATCACACCACTGGCTGGTTATAACAGGCTTTGCCAGCCTTTCTTAAAGAGGATTGTTAAAATGTTTTGCCCATGGGCCCCACCTCCCGTTTTACCATCCATCATGCTCCACATCAGTTCTGTCCTTCCATCTGTCGGGGACAGTCACTTGGCCTCAAACACACCTTGTTATTTCTACCGCAATAGCTTTGTTCCAGTCTTACGTCTTACCTGGAGTGGCCTTTCTGCTCCCCTCCATCTTACAAGGTCCTGCTCAGTCTTCCCTCTCCCATGGAGCCTTTATCAAATATCCCCACTCACAGCTAGTTAGTTGAAGCAGCTAAGGGTTAATGCCACACTCTGTTTTGATAGACTAGAGCCAGTAAACCTCCATGATATCTCGGCATCCTTTATGAATATGGCTGAACCCAGACCTCTGCTCTTTTAGGCCAGAGCTAAGTATGTTTCTACATGCAGTCTGGCCGTCTGCACTACGGACTAATGCGACTGCTTGTTGTCTGGTCTTCCCGAGAATGCATTATATAGATTGCAGTTCATTTAGAATGCAGCTGCCGGGGTCGTGACTCACACAGAGATTAATCATTACGCCTGGGTTAGCTTCATTACTTTGACTACCCATTACATCTTACTGAGATTATAAAATGTTGCTTTTAACTTACAAGGCCTACACTAGCATCCACTTATCTCCAAGACATGCATTTATGCTGTTTTCTTTGGTATTATCAGGTCACTGAAAATGGCTGGTATTTCCCATAAGCTTTGACTTCAAAAATTAAGTCATGCTGAAGCTTTCTGACACCAGATTGAGGAACATGTCCAGAAAAGAAAGCCTATCATGGATTTTATTATAAATAATATGTGATTTTACAGGGCATCTCTAAAGGGATGGAGTGAAAATTTTAATAAGAGAACCCATCTACCTGCATTTTCTGTGGCTTTATTTTGTTCCCTGAAACATGTGATTCAGCTCAATCCTGAAAAAGGAAAAATTCTAAAGAGAAGTGTTACCACTGCTCCCAGTACACAGTGAGCAGAAGTGGAAAAATTCAGAAAGAAGATATTTACCCACAAAAATATATAAATTGTTGTTGTTATATAAATTTTAGCTGTATAAATTCAGCTAAGAGAAATGAAAAAGAATGGCAAATAGAGATGGATTTGATTCATGTCCCCAAATCTCTATCCATGTGAGGTCTTGCCAGGAACAGAAAGGAAAAAAAGACTAATGTTAAAAAGAGAAGATAATTGTGGAAGGATGCTTGGCACACGTCTCCAATTGTAATTCCTGACGATTATGTTGTAAAGAACTTAAAATTCAGTCTTAAAATATATGTGGTAAGTGTGTGGACCTGAAGGGGAAATGGAAAATTAAAGATGTTGTGAATGGTTATACTGACGATCAAAAGTTGTATATTCGGGTTTCAATCCTTGTATGAAATTTTGAATATCTCATTTTCTTAGTGAAAACTTAAACTGACTTGTGGGTCTTGGGGCAGCTCATGAAGATGAACTTATTTCTGATTGATCTCAAAAATTGGATGAGGTCCACAAAATATGACTGGCAAGTAAATACAGAATTACCACCAACAACAAAAATGCAGAATGAGTTTATCCTAGGCCAGGTATTATTTTAAGCCCTCTGCATAGAGTAACTTGTTTTGTCCTCACCATACCTCTGCAAGATCGGTACTACTGTCATTTTCATTTTACAGGTGACGAAGCTGAGGCTGAGAGGTCAAGAAACTTGACCAGTTACATAGCTAGTGAGTGCTGGCATCGGGATTCAGACTCAGCTGGCCTGGCTCCTGAATCCATGTATTACATCTCTGATGTATTACATCTTGGAGTCAATGTAGGTGAGCATCTTCCAGTTATATCAAAAATTATCCAAGACTGATATTATCAAAATAGCAATTTGAAGGCAAGGAGTACAAGGGACGATGGATGTGATGATTTATTATTACTGATTAGGATCCAGAGTTCAAATGTAGGAGGAACAGGGTCTATCCCTTAGCCTAGAAAGGATTTGTGATGACTTAATTTGATGGAGAAGGAAGGGTTTTCAGAGCAAGGAGTCTGGTATGTTATTGAGAATACAGTCTGAAAACATTCTTGCAATCTATCCTATATATTCTGTCACTCCTAGATCTAAACAATTATTCTATTCTTTGTGTCAAAGAATAGAATAATTATTTGAATTGGGAACACAGGCACAATTAGAGAGCATTTGTTCATGTGGATAAAGTTTAAGTCTTGACTATTTTAAATGAGCAGAACTTGCAGTAGTCAACCAAGAATCAGCCATCATAAAAGAAGCAAGGACATAGAAAAAAGAAAAGCATGCAAATTCTTATCCTAGCTCTGGAATTAATGTGTCCCATGGATTCAATCATATCAGACCTTCTTTATTGTTTCTTGAGAACCTAGAGGAGAAACTGTACGCACCAGTGCCTTAAAATCTGTGGTGGAATCTTCCACCGTTTTTTATTGTTATTAGGAAAGCCAATACATTTATCTAGCAACGTGACGTGTTCTGTGTTGTTCTTTTCTGTACCATTGGATTGTAATTTCCTTTGATCAAGGACATTTTCTTTCTTCTTCTTCTTCTTTTTTTTTTTTTTTTTTTTTTACTGTGACTTGAGCTTTTCACTCAGGGGACCTTTAATTTGTGTCAACATACTAAATGTGAAAAATAGAGGTTTGGTTCGGTTTCCCAAACATGCATGGATGCTGACTGTGTACCGGGAGCTGTGCTAACTCACAGGGACACGGAATGACTTAGATGTGGGCCCTGCCCTCGAGGGACGTAGTCTTGTTGAGTTCGCTGTAAAGCATGTGCCTACAGGGGTCATAGGTTTAGGGTCTGCCAGTCATTTTGCAGATTTCCCCTCCAGTGTCCTATTCCTGCTGGGATCATTTTGTGTGTATCACCCTGAGCCCCTACATCTTGTAAACTGGTGAAAACTTATCTGCCATCCATCATTTGGGGACTTGACAAGTGCCATTTTGGAAAAAAACCCCAACAAATCCAAAAACCCACCCTCTTTAAGAAAGCAAAACAAAGCAATAAAACATCACAACAACTTTTGATGTCACTTTATAAAAACTGATATGAAAATGAATTCTTGGTATTAATCTTTCTTCCCAAAGAAGGGGAGAGGCCTTAGGAGAGCAGGCTAATGGTCTAATACTCAACCATAAAAAGGAATGAAGTACTGATTCATGCTATAACAGAGGTGAAACTTGAAAACACTCTGCTAAGTAAAACAAGTCGGACCCCGAAGGCAGCCATTCCATTTACATGGAATGTCCCGTGTAGGCAAATCCCTAGAGGCAGAAAGTGGTTGAGTGGGTTTTAGGGGCTAGAAGCAGGGAGGATTGGGGGTGAGTGCCAAGAGGTATGGAGTTTCTTTCTGGAATGATGAAAATGTTCTGCAGTTAGATAATGGCGATGGTTACCCAACTTCGTGAACAGAATAAAAGGCACGAAACGGCACACTTTGAAAGAGTGAATTGTGTGATGTGTGACTTATGTCTCAAAAAAAGCAAAACAAACAAAACAAGAAAATGAAAGCCTATGAAAATTAGCTAACTGTGTGAGGGAAATGGAAGTTAAGACCAGAGGAAGCTTCTGTGTGCTAAAGGGTCTGGAAGGATGGACAAGATTGCCTTGACTGTGGCGAGGTGCATGCTGGGAACAATGGAAAAATCAGGTTGGAAAGAAAGGTGTGATGCTATTACTTGGAAGCCTTAAGAATCAATTAGAAGACTGTGATAAAGGGTTGCACATGGAGAAATAGGGAATCGTCTGTTGGTTCAAAAGTTTGAAAGCGGTAGAAGAAAGAAAACTACAAAAAACTCAGGGATGAATATAGTAGAAGCAAAAAATAGTGGTCGATTGTTGCAAATTGGGACAAGTCCAATTTAATAAATCAAATATAGTCTACAATTTTACATATAAAACTTGTAATATACATAATCCACTAGAATAATGGTGTAGTGCACTAAAATCAGGCACATTCTGATAATTAACTCTTTTGTTCTAATTAGAAATATAAGTTCTACTCGTCTATCTATTCAACTATTCAAACAATTTTTTAAACTTACAGAGAATGAAGCTCACGGCAAAAAGATAATTAAATAAAAATTCACCAGTTTATCGGATTTGCTGTGTTTACCATTTGCCGTGACAATCTGGTGTAACTTTGTAATGAACTAAATGACTCTCTTTTAATTATATGTAATTCCATGTTTTAACTGTATTACCCAATGAACATCACAAAAGGAAGATTTCACCTTGTTGATTTGTTGCCCTCTTGAGAGTTGTCACAAATTTCTTTGATGTTCAGAAAGTCTGCTGATTGGAAGCTCTGATAGGGCAAAAGGCTTCCAAATCTATCGCAATTTTATGGGATGGCTAAACCCTACGGGTGGAACCAAACTTGTAACCTTGAATTTGTGACCAAGAATGTAGGACCTAATTTCCCAGCGTTTTTGACCTGAAAGAAGCTCTCACGATCTTGGGTTTGAGTTTAGTGCTGGGAGGAACCATAGCTGTAAATGAACTTCCTCATTTTGGTTGGAATTACCTAGTGATTTTTAATAGCCATCAGCAGTCAAACTCAATAGAGCCATGCAGAACTATCCACAGAGAGGGTGTTTGCTAATACCCAGGTTTCTTAGAAATTGCTTAGACACTGGCTTGATAGTTGCCATGAGTGAAAGGGTGTGGGGGTCCTCGTACCTATTTTTGTGTATTTACTTACCAGAGTTTTAGCATAAGTGAGGGCAGTAGGGAAGAAGTAATAGTGTTTGTTATAAGTACCGAGTTCCCACAGTGATACACGGTAAAATATTTAGAGTGGAATTGCTATAGTTTTTGTTTTTATTTTTTTTGCCATCATTTTAAGGTAAGTTGTGGCATATGAAATTCTCAGCAGCCTTTTGCCCATGTCTTTACTCATTGAAAGAACGCCCACTGAACTTCTGTGAGATATAAGGATCTGTCCTGGGCATATTGTACAAGGCACGGTCCTGGTCTCAGCATTTCAGGAAAAAAATGCATCAGAAATGCAAAGAGAATCCTATAAATTGTGAAAAGATCAGACTGCAGATGTAATTGATGCGGGAGTTGGCATTTTTTTTTTCCTGTGTTTTTTAGCATTTTCAGTAAAGAATGTTCTAGAATGAGTACTTACTACTTTGATAAGCAAAACAACAGAACAACAGCAGGAATAATAAAAGATTAAAAAAAAAAGTCTGTCCTTGAGGGAGGAGGTGAAAGAACAGAGCAAGGGCTTGAAAGAAGCTTGAAGGATGAGTGAAGACAGGGTTGCAAGGAAGGGTTTTGTATTCTCTGGTCAGGGGAATGAGGAGAGACGATATGGGAAGAAATTTCAGGGCAAAGTTTATATGATATATGTGTATTATATCTACATATCATACATCTAAATGCATTATCTCTTTGGTGACATTTTAAGGTTCTTGAGGGTGGAGGGCACATATCACGTCTGTTTTTCTCCCAATAACCTTAACACGACACTTCATACATAATTAGCGCTCAGTAATCATCTTTGCACATACTTGTGTAACACTTGCTATGCACCAGGTGCTGCCCTGAGGACTTATTTTTTTCCCCCCTTTCTTGCAGGATTTTCTCACTTACTGCATGAATTTGAACCCAAGGCACAGGTTCCCGGTTGTATGTAAATATATGTCCATTTTTTACAATTGGTTTTTGCTTCTTCTATATCTTAATTCTTTTGGACAGGAATGAAAGAATCTTCAAACTCTTTACTGTTCAATGCCCTAAGCACTTTATATGTATTTAACTTATTTATTTCTCACTCCCCTACAAGGTAAGCAGTATTATTCCTATTTGGCAGACAAGAAAATGAAGGTGCTAGATTTGCACTGTCTAATATAGTAGCCACGAATCATATGTGGTGACTTTAGTTTAAATTAATCAAAATACAGCAATTAAAAATTTTATTCTTTACTAATGTGAGCCACATTTGAAGTGACCTATAGTCACATGTGGCTAGGGACTACTGTACTGGACAGCACAGATTATAGGACATTCCAGTCATCAAAGTGGTGGCCTATCTGGTTAGATGACTTTCCCGAGGTCACAGTTAGTTAGTGTCAGAGTCAACAGTTTGAACCCAGTCAGCCTGGTTCCATGTTGACATGCTGCAAAGATTCTGCGTGAGGGCTGGTGTGCGAGCAGACACACGCCCACACACACTCAGACACACACGCTCCCTGAAGGATGAAAAGCAAAAGGACTTTAGTAAGATGGACTTGAAAGCAGATTTCTCACTGCCAGATGGAGGTGCAGTAAAGGGACAACTGCTCTCCCTAATCTCACGCCACCTGTTTTAGGTAGAAAAGCAAGAGAATCTAAAGAAAGGCTCTCAGCTCAGTACACAAAGATAGTCCAGGCTGGGTCCTAGTGCTCTGTCATCAGACCCACAAATGGGTAACTTTTGGTTTATCCAGAGTAGAGGTTCTTAATTTGGGGTTGAGCTTCTGGGGACTATGAAACATCCACTGAAATATAAAGGCCAGTATATTTGCGTCTATCTATGTTTTTATTTGGAGAGAATCCATAGCTTTTAACAGATTCTCAAAGGAATGTGTGACTGCAAAAAGCTTAAGAACATCGATCTGGGTAATGAATCAATTACATCATTAGTCTAGAATTTGAACCTGAGTCTTACTTTTAAAATCTGAGTTATTAAAGAACTCTCATTCATTTTTGATGTTTATGAAAGTGGTGTCAACTTTTTAGAGATGGTATGTCAGAATCTATCAGGATTTAAGTATATATTCTTTGACTCAGTGATTCCTCTTGTATCTGTCCTCAGAGATATCTGAGCATTTGATAAAAATATATGTAGAAGAGCCCACTGTAGCCTTGTATAGAAAAGTAAAAAAATGGGAAATAACCTTAATGTTTATGAATACAACGATTAGTGAAGTAAGATAAGGAATAGCAATGTATGGAATATTATGAAATTGTTAGATAAAATAGGTCTGTTGTACTATATGTAAAGATTTTTAAACATGCTGATAAATGAAAGAAAAATTGAAAAAAAAAGTACAGTTCTAAAAAGCTTAAAAGTCATACATATTTGTAATCATAAATGTATAAAAATCATCTTGGAACATTAGTCTAAATCCTTAACAACAAATGAGATATGGGTGATCCTGGAAGCTGGGAGACAGCAGATTGAGGAGGAACTTTAACTGTTAAAAACTTTTTTTATCTCCTGTACTGGTTGTATTTTTACAACCAAAATGCAATTTACCTACTGCTTATATAGTTAAAAAATTAAAAATGCAAATAAAATTTGTACTAGACTGAAACATAGATCTTTAATTTACCAGGCAAATTGATCCTTCTTTTCTGTAACCTGGATTCCCCATTTTTCTAGGAACAATTAAGAGTCATGTACATTTTTGATGTCAAATCGGGAAGTATATACAGACCATCAAATTCTCTTCATAAAGTAGTGCTTTGGCCAATAGGCGTCTTCAGATGGCTGTTTCTCTGTAGATCTTCAGTCTCCCAAATGGTATCTAAATATCCCCAATGGTGATGATGCTGGTGATGATGACAGTGATGTTATAGGTAACAATGACTGAACTCTAATTATGTCCCAGATACCTGTCTAGGTGCTTTATAGTAGTAACTCATTTAATTCTCACAACCACCCTATGAGGTAGGCACTACTTTTATTCCCATGTTATAAATGAGGAAACTGAAGCACAGAGAGGCTAAGTAATTTAGCAAGCCCACATGGCCCAGAAGGAGGGGATCTGGGATACATGTGGTCTGGCAATTCCAGAGTACACATGTCTCACCATGATGCCCTTCTGGCTCAAACCTATCTTTCCAGCCTCATCTTTCCATCCTTCCACCACCCCAATGCACACTGACTCGGCCACACTTCAGCATTTGCCAGTATCCCCCATGTTTCTGAGGAATATTGGCTTTTAAATAATCCTGGGACACACAGCTTAGAGATGCCTGGAACACAGTGGGTCTGCAGCGTGGGTCCTTGTCCACATCATTTCCTTTCATTTTCATATCCTTTCAGGGCTCATATCAAATACTATTTCTTCTATGAAGGCTTTCTTGCTTTTCTCAGCCTGAATTCCTTCCTCTGGCTCTGTTCCCAAAGCCCTTCTTTGTCACTTCTCTTATAGCTTACACACCACATTCTGTCTGTTACAAGCTTCATTGCTTTTCATGTCTTTCTCCCCTACTGGATTCTAAGGTCTCTGAAAGCAAGGGTCAATTCTTGTCCATCCTCTACAGCGTATTGCCTTGGTAACATCTTTTTAAATTATTTGAATTTGCAAAATTGTCAAAAAGCATATTTAATATTTGGATCATTAGAGTCAAACAACTAACTTAGAAGTTTTCTGAGCAGAGTTTTATGTGTGTATATAAGAACTTAGCATCCCTATTTTAGGAAATAAGTGTATTCAAAAATTATCAACAAAATTGAGTTTCATGTGTTGTGTATTTGGATAACAATAACAAATAACAGTGCTAACATAATAAGTGTAATAGATGACATTTATGAAGTAGCACTTACGATGTGCCGGTACTTTAACTATTTTGTTGGTATTTGAAAACATTTGCGGTTGACACTATTCACTCTCCTTTTTATGGGAAAAGCTCAGGCTTGTGTAGGTTAGAGTATGTTGTCCAGGCTCACAGTGGTAGTCAGAGTCCGAGTCAGGACCGGAAGTCCAGTTGGCCTGATTCCAGAGTCCAGCTCCTTGCTCCTAATGCTGATTTTCAACACTGTGCAAGGAAGCATCTGGGAGGCAGAATTTTGGGGTGGGATCTCTACCAGGCTGGACCTCGGGTAACCAGGCTCCCAGTCCTGGAAGTCCTGTCGGATTGTCCTTCAGCATCTCTAGGTCTCATTTCTCCAATGTGCTGAGTTGGGTTGGGGGGGTAGATTTATAAATACCCAAGGTCCCCTCCAGTTTCAGTTGACAATTCTTGGAAGAAGCAAAGCCTCTTTGATGTTCACCAAGCGTTACAGATGGCATGTGTCAGGAGCTGTGAAAATTTTATTTAATCCACTGTGTTTATTTTCTTCAACATAAAGGTGAAATATTTTTACATTTTCCCAATGCATTTCTCAGTAATAACACAGCCAGTAAAAATATTTTTGTTCATGTAGAGCAGCGCTATTATATCTTAGCCAAAGAAAAAGCACGCTATTATATACTGGTGGAGGGGGAAAAAAGCCTCATTTGTTATCAAGAAGGAGCGGAAATATAGCAATTATTATACTGCCCTTTCCCTAATTTGACTTAAATTAGTGACTCCAAGTTATCAGAGGTTATGAAATATACAGAATGTGCACATAGTAGACAAAAATATTGCTTGCTAGTACCTAGGTTTATGACATTAATCTATCTCTCAATGATCTAATATAAAATAAACCATTTGAAAGCAATTTCATTGAAATACTTTCCGAAATGTTGAAATGAAAATATTAATCTTTTGAAAGTGTCATGTTGGATGGGTTTTTTTTTTTTTTTTAATCCCAGGAAGATGGGTTAGGGAACGCTGAGAATAAAGAAACAGCCAAGAAGATGCAAAACCTAGAGGTAAAAGTGTCAGTGGCGGACCAAGAGCGTGGCTTCCATCTTCTCTTCCTCCTTTCTTCCCTTCCTGTCTTTTCCCTGCTCTCTCTCCTTCCTTTCTTCCTTACTCCCCTTCTTCTACAAATATCATGACGATCTCACCCTAAGCAAGATAGTGTGCCAGGCACAGACAGACAGACGTGAGACAAAGCAAGACCCAATCCCACGGAAGTCTGGGCACGAGGGATGTTCCATAAGGTGGCTCAGCTTCCTTGGAGGGGGTCCGAGTGTGGTGAGAGGTGAAGGGTCATAACTTGGTCCTCTCGTGGACACTCACTTTGGGCTGGTGCCTGTTCGACAGGTCCTTCTTATTTTTTTTTTCCTGCCTTTTGTGCAGTTCCATTCCTGCACATTAGCTTACTTTCTTACTTAGCATCCTTCCTCCTTAATCACAAACAAATAAATAAATAAATAGGTAGATAAATAACAGATGAGCTAATTTCAGTCTTTTAAGACCATGGGAATATGTTAAATGTATGTAACTAAAGAACATTCTAGAAAAATATAACTGAGACTGGGAGTTGTACGCACTTCTCTCTCTCTGATACAAGCAATGTATTTCCTACCTACCTGTGTGGTCCTTAGGACAGTTCTACCACAAATATGATTAAAACTCTTCAATGACGTACAATCAAGTCACCCAAAATAAAGTTCACTTTGCTTTCTGTGATCCAGGATGATCTGACCTTTCTCTGCCTCTGCTTTATTTTGTCACTTTTCTGGACCTTGAATGTCCCACAGTCTTTTCCAATTCACCTTCTCAAACCACAGTGTGGATTTCCTGTGTGGCCATTCTATTACAGTCTTCTCTGTCTTGTTTGTGTCTGCCTACTTGTTTCTTGTCTGTCTTCTCCCCACAATGGGAACTCCATGAAGGACTTTGTCTCTCTTGTCTGCTATTCCCCCACAGGTGCCTGGTTCATATTTGCTGAGTAAGCGAATGAATGAACAAATCAATGGGCACTCTCATTCAAAACAGAGAAAAACAGAATGGCTTGTCTTTTAGAAGGTGGGTAAAGTGTTAAGGGTACAAATTTGAGATGACAAATCTGAGTTCAAATCCCATCTTTATTAAAACTATACGACCTTGGAGAAAGTTACTTAACCTCTCTGTGTGTCACTTTCTAGAGGAAGGCAATACTCGTATCCATCTCAGGGTTTGTTGTGATTAATAAACAAAGTAACGCATCTAAAGTACTTTGATCAGTAAATGCTAAAGAATGGTCAGGAAGTCTCATATTCAAGAAATTCATCAACCACTAGGATTTTAATGACAAGGAATTTTTGGAGGTAGGGTGTCTCATTGCTCTTTGTTTGATCCAGTGGCTGGACCGGCGAGCTAGTAGCCACAGTTGGGAGCTGAGAGGACCACAGTGCTCCCTCATACAGGGTGGCTGGGCACACTGAAATACACATGACCCTCTTCCAGCTTTACCGATAGAAATAAGCGAAGACAGTTCACACACATGCGCAGTGTGGAGCTGGCTGTCACTGAAGGTATTTCACTAACAGTTCAGAGGAAAACAATGGTGAGATAAGTCAGCTAATGCCTACCCAGCTGCAGCTCTACAGCATCAGGGTTTGCTAGGTAGAAATGACAAGACAGTGACATTTTTTCGACTCTACCCTGGAATGTGACTCGGAATCGAGGATTGTAATGGGCTGAAAGTGATCTGTCAGTTCATCTTTGCAGATAGATGAGCAGTCCCTCGTTTCCTTGGAAACTCGGACCTGAGCATATGTAGCTCAGAATGCAAGCCCTTGTGTTTTCCATCGAGCAGATACAGGATGAGTTTCTCAACAAGAGATTTAATACGTTGCCTTAAACAGAAGAACCAATAGGAGAGAATTGCTGTCTTAGAATCAGATACTACAGACATGGCTGGCTCTCACAAGATGCCAAAATTCCAAATAAGAGAGACAGGCACTCTCCTCATTTGGCCCTTTCTGAGTCAGCAATTTCCTTCATCTGCATCGTGTATTTTTTTTTTTCTTCTTGAATCGCAAAGGTGAATACACTTCTTCAGATATCCCTTTGAATACATTTAGAATGTGTAATATTTGCATCACTTACTCTTTGGGGATCTTCATGGGCTAAAAGCAAACAGTAAGCCTCTATCTCTGCCTAGTAGCACGGAGAGAACGAGATAGATGAATCCTGGCCCTAGAATATTGATGACATCCAGGAGGTAATGTTAGCCTTTTTAAAGGAAGTCTTCACTATGGGATGATCTTTAGTTCCTAAGATGCTCCCACTGCGACTCCAGCTTATGTCTGGGACTTCAGAATGCTCTGGCACCGACGCCTGTCCACGGCACGTTCCTGGCTACTGCTGCTAAGAGCTCCTTTTGAGTCAGGCCCCGTGCTGGACCCTCTGTAGATCTCCTTCCAAATCCTCCTGTTTTCCCAGCTGTAAATGCGGACATGGTTGCTCTGAGAAGTTAAAGTAATTTGCCTTGTGGCCACACCATTTTTAAGTGGTGAGGCTAGAAGTTGAACCCAGGTCTCTCTGAATTCAAAACCTGTGCCTGTTACCATAGACCTACTTTATCTACTACGATAAAGCAGAGGAGAAGGGTGGCGTGCTCTGTTTAACCAGTTTTCTGGTTAATAACATCTTACAGATATCATTTACAACCAGTCCAAATATTAGAACAGGGCCACTGAGTGGCAAGGAAATAAACAGTAACTCAGTGTAGGGGAAGAAAATTAATTTTGTAGGGGTAAGAGTCAGAGCTGCCACAAAATAGTATGGGCATCATGTAAAGTCTTCTGCCCCCTTTCATGGGGTCTGTAATTAGAAAGACCACGTATAAAGCAGAGAGTGGAGAAGGTTTCTGCTTTTTTGTGAAAGATGATTCTGAAGCTCCCTAACAATTTTGAGACTATGGATCTAGACCACAGAGACCCACAGTGAGTGAGATTTAATCTTTATGGATTCAAAAGGTACTTCAAGCCTTTGCAGTCTTTCATGACATCACTGTGACCATCAATCATGAGTCCTGAGATGAGAGGAAATATCATATTGCTGGCTGAAAGAAGATCATCCAAGACAAACTTGTTTATTTTTAATTTTTTTAAGCTATTGCCAGGAACCAAAGTTCCTTCTAGATCAGGAGTCTGCAAACTTCCTCTTAAAGAGCCAGTTAGTAAATATTTAAGCTTTATGAGCCACAACTACTTGACTCCCCATATAGGGTGAAACTGACCACAGACAATATGTAAATGAATGGGCATGGTGATATAGATCTGTAATTTTCCAACCCCCGCCCTAGATTAAACATCCCCAAACTGTCCTACATATTTCCTTACCAAGTGGCTATACAAAAAGCCAGGCCCCCCACCCCAAACTTAACCACAATGGTTTAAGATCATCTAAGAATCTTTCTTGATTTACGTGAGAGATCGTGCAATCAAAGGTAATGCAATGTCAGCTAGTTTCTTAGAAAATGAGAGCCAGTAGAATAAGTGTATTTGGAAGTGATTTCCAACATGCAAAAGAAATACTTGGAAAGAAGAATAAAGTTCTCAGAGCAGCCTCTGGGAAATCAACTGGTACCATCAATTACTCTAAAATAACCTCCAAGGGTTTAGCTGACACGTAGCCAATGTTTAGCGTGATGACTGTGGCCAAAAATTATTTGTGAAAGTAACTACAGATGAATTTAGAGGAAATGGTAATTTTTCCTTTTAGTTATTTAAGTGATAAGAAATCCATCAAAATAATGACAAATGTTACAAGCTGCCTTTGCTCCATGTAAATGATGTTCAAATAACACAGTGCCTGAGCACCTCTGCCTAATTACCTAGGCACTCCGGTGACAGATGGTTTAGAAATACTGAAGCAGCTATTGATGAAGCACATGGAAAATGTGGATATTCTTCAAACTTCTGACAGCAGAGATGGACACTGAAGTCCTTGGTTTAAATGGAGAGCTCACTGCTTCTTTCAATTGCTGGAAGCTTCCTCTGGATTCAGCTCATTTCAAGACCATTGAGCATGGGTGAGAATCAGCTGGGGTCTTTCTGTGGGACATCATTCTTCCCCCTGATTTAGAATATTGTAAACCACTTTTTTTTTTTCGTTTTTAAAGTAAGAAAACTCGCATGTGATTTAAAGATACCTAACATAGGAAGAGGGCAGGCTCAAAACACCCAGGCAATTCTGCAGAGAGGAAGTTTTGGGGGTGGACGCGTCTCTGGAGCTTCTACTTATGAATTGTAAAAACCTGGATTTAGTCCCCTGACCTCTCAGCCTCATTTATCTTCAAGTTTAAAATGAGGTCAACAATATGTAGCCCATTGTGAGGATACAACCTATGAGGAAGCATTCTATTGTATAAAATAAATATGACTGCTATTTATATTATTAAGTGACGTTAAAAACATTATCTGTCTATATTATATATTTTGTATGGCATAGATGGAGATGATAGATACGTCTATATTAAGATTACATAGACAAAACAAAAATTAATTCAATGAAAAATTAGTCAACCGCCTTCTTCCTTAAAAAAAAAAAAATCTGCTTTGAGTAAAAATAATTAATGGAACAGCCAGGCGTCAAGAGAACCACAATTTCATATTAATAAGGCTCCCACTCCTTGGAATTTCTCTGACTGTGGCTCCCTTTGGAAATCTTATGGAGAAATTGGTGATTACTTCCTGGACTGAGTGCATGAGGGCTTTGCCTCCAGAGGGAGTTACTGGCTTGGTCCTCGGCTATTCATTTTTGTGACTACTTTGAAAAATGTTTACCCCCATGTAGTTAAGTTTGTGATTCTGCTGGTTCAAAATTCCTTGTGTCTTTTTCCTAATGAGAGAAAAGCCAAGTTGAACAGACTCGGGTGGGTGAGGCTCTGCATAATCCCTTTTTATTTTTTACTTTTTTTTCTGTCAATCATTCTGAGTTATCCAGATCACAATGTTCTACCTGAAAGCTTGTTATTTCATAACTAAGACTACCAAAGTTAGTTAACAATGTAGGAAAAAAATAAAATAGATTTTACATATATATATGTATCCTATGTGATATGATATTATAACATATACAAATATTGCATAAGAATTAGGTGGTTTATCTTAGCCTGAAAGAAAAACTCCAACATATTACTGCTTAAATGTGAATTCCTCCACGAACTTGTCTTCTTTTACAGTCTGCCTCTGAACTACCCACAGACTTTTGTTTCACTTAAGTTCAACTCTTCAGTAACTAAAAACCTGTAGATCCTGTAGTTTATTTTAGAATAAACTATGTTTTCTCCTATTGTTAGTTTTATATTAGAAAGAGATCTAATGCACATGATATACTGTGTTAAATGCTTTGTTTAAATTTTTTTCATCTTTATAACAAAACTTTGGGGAATAGATATTATTGTTGTTATTTTAAAGAGAATAAAATAAATGTTAGAGAGTAAAATTGGTTAAGGACATACATTTGAATAATGGTATAGCCAGTATTCAAACCTAAGGCAGTCTGATATGAAAACTCAAATTCTAATGTACTGTCATAAGCTCTGGCTTGAATTCGCGAATTTAGAAATTACAGATGAGAATTAAACCTTGATATTTATACATGTTATATATAAATATTGTGTATATGTATTTATTATATATTACATATTACTATGTATTATTATAGATAGCATATAATATGGCATGTATCCATGTCACATTGTATATATGTATAGATGTGTGTTTAATTTATACCTATCTGTATATTATATGCATACACACATACATATATATTTCATGGACACATAAGTAAAATTTCCCAGCACGTTGCAAATACAGCATAGAATTTACATGGTCACTTACACGTTTTCCACATTTTTACAAAAGAATCTGCAATGAAAGCTATTAAATAGAATGCAATTTGTAAGCCTTTCATTAAATAATGGTTCTCAGCTGGATTTCTGAAAAGGGAATATTAATGTAACCATATGTAACTAGCATTGCAAGAAATTAGTGTTGCTGATTTAGTCTTGAATCAATCATTTTAAGCTGTGCATTAGACTCTTGGCTGATAGACTTCTGTCTCAGAAAACAGCACACATTGTGGGCTGAGTGCAGTCATGTTCAGAGTATACTTCTTGCAAAATACCACTCTCATTTCTAGTTTTTGGGTTTGGTAGGGAATGATCAAATCCATATACAGAAAGTCAAAATGCTGCCACTCAAAGCCCAGTGGCTAATTACTGATCTCTGTCGTGGACCATCTTGGGCAGAAGCTTAGACGACAAGACGAGTTTCCCATGCCGACCCACAGCTAGGCTTCTGGACGTGGGAGCTGGAATGAGTTGGGATGTGGGGGTGGCTGCTCTGTATGACAGTCCCTAAAGTTCTAATCTGGTTGTAAAGGTTTGAAAAGGCTTTGAGGCATTTTGGGGTTTTCGTGAAACTGTCATCAGGCAAGTTCTCTAGCAGTTTTTCCAAGTTTGAGGCACTGAATTATGCTGTTGTCCATTCTTATTTCATTGGTCACAAGAAGCTGTTTTAATAACACAGATTAAGTCATCACCCAGTGACAATCAGAGTTTTAGCTAAGAGAGATCAGGAGAAGAGAAGCAGCCACAGAATTCTAAACAGAACTGGATAAGACATGTCTCCTGGGGGAGAAAATGTGCTGAGAAACTTTGCTTGGGGAGGCATAGAGATTTATGGCCACTGTAATCTGAAATGTTCACTTTAGGCAGAACCCTGTGGAACCTACACCATGATCGCATTTCATTGTTATTTATCTTAATTTTCTTTTATTCTGTAATAGCTCCCCTCCCCTGCTTTTTTTTCACGGGTGATTCTTCTTTTTTTCTTTTTTTTTGTATATATATATTTATATATTTTTCAACTGAGGTATAGTCAATTATAATGTTGTGTCAATTTCTGGTGTACAGCAGAATTCTTCAGTCACACATGAACATACATATATTCGTTTTCTCATATTCTTTTTTGCCATAAGTTACTGCAAGATATTGAATATAGTTCCCTGTACTATATAATATGAACTTGCTGTTTATCTGTTATATATGTAAAAAAGTACCTGCAGATCTCAAACCCCCGGTTTATCCCTTCCCACCCCGTTTCCCCTTGGTAACCATAAGTTGTTTTGAGTAACCAGTTTTGTTTTGTTTTGTTGTTAATTCTGAGGAATAGATTTGGTTGATTGCTTCCTCATGGTGTCATTTAACTGTTTTTTCTATTAACTGTATTTTCTGTGCACTAGTGAGAACCAGACGTCAGATTAGATTATGATTCAAATTTGTGGTCAAAAGGAATTCACAGGCATTGCCGTGTCTTTCGCATTACATCATATCCATAATCACATGATCTCTAGTTGACCAGTTGGTGCTTCCCAGGTAGTATCAGCCTGACCTGTCCGTTATAACATTTCCCATTAACCTTTTACTAAAAGACTTCAGCTGCAATGGACGGAGGAGACTTTGATCCATTATTTCATCACGGAGCACAAAAATCTTTTGGAATGAAGACTGTTCCAGCTAAAAGGAGAAGGTGAGGTAGGTCACAACCCTGGAGAAATAAGCAAGGGCACTAGACAGGGACGGTGCAACAGTACAGAGCAACTGAATAAAATGATTCAAATGGACAAGCTTGTAAAACATCTTCAACATCGTCAAGTATGTCTTATAAACACATTTGCCAGGGCTAAACAATAAAGACAATCTTCAGTCTGGTGGAGCAGCCAAAGCCTCAACATAAAATAACTCAATCAGAATAAAGACTCAAGAATAGAATGGCCTTAATCTTTAAGCTTCTTCCTGTACCTTCTTATGATATCCAGGCAGCTTCAGTCTCATTCAAGCCTCAAGTAAAACTCCAACGAAGGTAACAAAGTGATTGGAGCTATGGAATTGATGAAGCTTTCATTTTTCCCCCACGTAAACTATCTCCTATCCTCAACAGCTACTCTGTTCTCATAAGCATAGAGAAAGGAAGAAGGCAAATATCACTCTTGGAAGGATGTAGAGATAGAACAGAAGGAAATCCCCATGGCCTGACTGAGAGGGGAAATAAAGAGAAACCTTCTGGTTCTCAGGGACTGTGGAGAGAAGGACAGAGGGAGGCAGGGGCTAGTCTGAGTCTACTAAAGAAGGCTGAGACAGAGTGCCAGGCACCCAGCTGGCTTGCCAGCATGAGAGGCTGGCTACCCTTAGAACATTGAATATGAACATGTTGGAATCAGCCAGCACCCACCAAGCACCAAACGAGACCCTGCAGCAGACAACGGCCCAAGGGCCAGGTGGAGGTCCACCCTGGGGTGCAGCACCCCCACACCAACTAGGGAGGGGGACGAGTGAGGGAAGAAACAGCTGTCACAGGAGGTTGAACTGTTAAAATTAGAAGAAATGGGGTGGGGCACTGAAGGGAGTTTAAGTCAGCTGCATTAAACAAAGATGCCATGATATTTCAGCACACCCAGATAATCTTATAACAGCAACAACAATTTTCAAAGAAAATATATATTTTGGGGAATCTTGTCCATGCCATTGTCTAGGGGTTCTAATGGGGAGGATTTTTCTGTTTTTTATTCTAGGAGAAAACTCTAGTGCTTTCCTGTCTTTCTTAATGGGCAGAAATAATGTCAACCTTCTGTGGTCAGTTTCTGTCGTCCACAGGACTTGTAATTTTGTGAGAGTCAGCTAAGAAGCTCCTGTTCATGGTAAGTGTACAGTCGCTATAGTTTATTAGCAAATGCAAATTGTTTAATTTTATTAAAATAATAAATTTCTGTCAAGAAAATACTGCCAGAAACTTGGGGAACTTATAGTTCTGTGAGAGTCCGAATTCTGATTACCAGGCCAGTTATAGGCTCACTGCATAGGTTCCAGGTAAAAGCAACATGGCGGCAACCTTCTGAATAAGCTCATTGATGGAGAACGCAGGCTCCCGATCTTTAATGGCTGTGACTTGAACTTGAGCATATGGGAGTGGGTGGCAATAAAAGCTATTTGAGATGTCACATTATACAAAATAATAATGACTTCTAAAAAAGGTGTGAATTGAAATGAAAAGGCTGCAACTCTGAAGTTTCAAGACAAGCTATGCCATATAAATAATCAGAATATCACTTGGCTTCAGTGTGAGTCCTAATTCTAAACAGCTTACACATTTTCAAGTCAGAGTTACAGGAAAAACATTGATAGCTAAATAAACAGAGTGAGTACATGATTAATGTTTAAAATAGTAAACACTTCACATTTGTAGCATTCCTTTAACAGATTGGTTTGGGAGACCTTGTTTTCATTCCTGCTTTGCAATCTGTGTTTTATTTATTTATTCTCTTTATGTTGAATTCCTCTCTTTTTAATTTACCTTTCATCTTAATTTACTCTAGGGGGCAAAGTGAAAATGTCTAAACTAAGTGAAAAATCTAAAACAATTAGAAAATTTAAGACCGGGCAATAATCAACTCTGAGAACATAACTGCCTTTTTCAGCAGGATGAATTGTGGGCAATAAAAAGATACCATTAGTAGCTGTTTTCTTTAGACTTTTAAAGACTCATAAAGCTACATTTTACATTTCTAACAAAGAAATAAAGTTATCCAGGAAAGTTTGGAGGCTAAGAAGAGGTGAGGTCTTTTTTTGCTCATTAGAGGGGTACTGAGGAGGGATTTACGTCTCACAGACCCCAGCAGCCCTGGTCAGAATGTGTGCATATGGTGTGATGTTGAGTATTGACCAAAACTCAACTACTAACCCATGAGAAAAAAAAAATTTTAAAGACATATGATCCCTGTGGTTTCTGAACATCAATAAAAGAGATGCCCTAGAAGCTATTCAGAGATTATGTTTGAATCAGATTGGATCTTAGATCAGCTCCAGCTGGAGATACCAATCTGCTTTTTGGGTGGGAGAGAAGGTCCTGTGTAAGAAGCCCTTAGTGGCCCTGGTTGAGTTGATGAACTCAAATGCTGAGCATGTCGGTACATTTTCTTAAAATGTCAGCCACTGCCACCCTTTGGGAGAAGGTGATCCTGCCAGTTTGTTGGTGATATGGTCCACATCCTGGTTACTCAGAATAATTTCCTTGGGCAGAAATTTGGATCCCTTGCCGAGCCAAGATGGGTTTACAACACAAATGTAGAAACTGTCATTCATGGGAGAATTATCCAATGTAAGGACGGTCCAGGGATACACATTCCAGGCATCTCACTGGTTCTTCCTTTGTTCAGTGATCTGCTTCCCTGAGATACTGCCAGAATGTACCCTTATGTTGTGCATCATCCTTCCTGGTCAAAGATTTACCTTCGGGAGATCATTTAGAAAATGTTTGCTCATGATCTAGGGTTTCATCATTTCCTGTGTGATGTCATTGTTTCTGTATAAATAAAGTCAAGTTTAATTCTTAGAAATCAGCAGTCCATTAAAAAAAAAAAAAGCGAAACACAGGTCCACTTGGCCACAGACAGAGCTATTCTGAGTCTGTCACTTTCTAGCTAGAGCAGTACCCACAGAGGAGCATTTGGGTTCCAGGCTACTCTCCTTGTGGGGGAGTCCTTGTGATGCAACTGGGGTGCTCGAGAAATAATTTGCATGAGGAATTCTCAAGAAGATAAATGGATCAACTGAACTGTGTGCTTGGATCTAGTGTCACTGCCTTCATTCCCCTCAGGTTGTGGCGGTCCTTTCGTGCTGCCATATTCACAGAAACTTAGCTGTTTGGCATTCAGCCAAACATGTGAAGGAGATTAACAAATTTTTGCACTCATCATCTAAAGGATATTGTGCCCCATATTGTAGTTAGACAACTTGAAAAGTCATTTATGCAGGAATTCTAAAGTAATAGCATTTAAACAAAGTGGATATTTCATAGAATTGGTCTGAAAGGCATGCCGTACCCTCCTTTTCTCTCGCCCTCTTATGAACATTTATTGAGCATCTAATTTAGGCACAGGTTCTGGGGACTACAAGCGTGAATAATTTCTTGGGGAATTTACAATCTACGGTGAGTGCAGACATGTGAAAACCAAGCAAGCTATAAAGAACAAGGCAGAATGGAATGAAATAAAGGTTACTGAAAAAAACAGTAAGTTGTGGACACGCTGAGTTAGGACTAATCTCCTAGGAAAAAAACTCTTCCAGGAAGATGGATTTTGAAAGACAGTTATGTAGGATTCCAAAAATAGATAAAAAGAGGAAAAAGTATGTAAGTCAAGTTGGGGGAACAATGCACACTTGAAATGTAGAGAGGGGAAGGGGGTGTAGTGGAAGGCTGACTTGAAATGTGATTATGGACCAAGCTGCTAAGGGATACAAATATTCATTTTGCAAACACTTTCCCAGCGCTGGTGATGTGCCAGGCTTTCCTAGTAACTTAATGACGTCAGTGCTAATGCAATCTTCATTCTACAGATGAGAAACCTGAGGCTCAGAGAGGTTAACTAATGGTGCAAGGTCCACAGGCAGCAAGTGCCAGAGCTGGGATTCATACCCGGGCTCTCAGGCTCCGCTGTCTGTGCTCACTTTGGCAAGATATGAGCCTTGGGGTTTTGTATCATGGTCTTTATTCAATGAAGAGTCCTTGGCAGCTTTTGAAGAGGTTAATGATCTAATATAGGTGGTAGGAAGATCATTCTAGCAACAGAATGATAGCTATATTAGAAATTACTAACACCCACACAGAAATCTTAAGCAGAAGAGGGTTGGTATTTGTTGAAGCCTTATTGTATTAAAGGCAATGTGCTGGCATTTTCTGCGCATACACTGAATTTCCCCAGCTTTTGCCTTGGGTGAAAAAGAGGTCATGTAAAAGAGAATAACTCTGGTTTTGCCAACTCTTATCCCTAACTGATGTTTCAGGACCTCATTCCTTCCCCGCCCCCACTGCTTCAGCCTTCAGGTCTTTCGGAGGGCTCTGGCCAATCTTTCACATGTGCTTTGGAGCAAACCGGTCATCTGCTAGTCAAGCGTTGTCAATGGAACTGTCTACAGTGATGGATCTGTTCTTGAGACTGAGGAACTGAATTTGAAAGTTTAATTCATTTTGATTTAAATAGCCACGTGTGGCTAGCGGTACCATATTGGATAGCCCAGCAGCACAGGTTGGTGTTTCCTGGGCACTTTTGCTAGTTCCCACTTCTCCCACTGGGACTTTTGGGGATGGCAGCGACCTCTGTTGGGGACATCCCATTCTCCTGTACCACTGCTTCTTCTGGGGAACGCTGCCAACTCTCACCATAATCCACTGCCTCCCCAAGGCATGGCCACTGCTGTGGACAATTCCCCACAGTGTGGCTCTGGAAGTGGAGAAAACAGATCTCCAGAGAGGACAGGCTGTGCCCCAGCATGCTATAGGAATGTGAGAGGAACAGCTCTTTCGAATTTTTCTTTTAGTAATTTCAACTCCCTTGCAAGATGATGGAATGACAAATAGTAGCATGTTAGCTTTCCTCCTCTCAATCACCTTCAAGGTTTCTTCCCAAAGTTGCCTTTTTGGATGACAATCAAAGAGCTCTTCGTATTTTAGTAAGATACCTAAGTTTGAGCAAGATCAAGTCTTCGGTAAATTAGAATTCCAGTTTAGGAGCAGACTAGGCACTCTAAAATAAAAGATGCCTCACGTAACTCATACAGCAAAAATACCAGCCCTAGTAAACGGAGAGAAAACTGAGACTCACAGAGTCTGATAATTTGCCCAAGGCCACCCAGCTTCTGAATGGTTGAGACAGGACTGAAATCTAGGTCTGGTTCAAATGAAGTTCAGTCTCTATTTATAACAAGTTGCCCCTCTGTTAAAAGCCCATGGCAAAAGAAGAAGAGAATTCATGATTATATGAAAGGTTCATGTGTATAGCATACTGGTTTGAAATTTCATTACACTGAAGTTGTTTAAAAAATGTGTATTGAAGAATAACTAGCAAATCTCAAACAGTAGGTTGGTGCATAATGACAAATCATTGTTCCCAAATGAGGTGCTATTTGAATTGGAATTTCATGCTTTAAACCAGTTTGGCATGCACACGGCACAAAGTGCTAAATCAGGTATCAAAACCACATACCGGGCGATATTCGGAATGACCAGAACCAAATCACTTCATAGAACTAGCTAGGGGTCAGCAAGGAATTATCCATAGTGCCTGGAATGCACGCGTTGCTTCTACGGTGTACGTGTAACTTAAGGTGCTAAGGTCTTTGGAACTGCTGTGTTACTGTTACAAAGATTTGCATAGGGTCAGCATTGCATCTCCATCTAAATCAGGAACGCAATTGCTTTTCTAAAGCAATGACTAAGACTGAAAGATAACTGGCAGTCAGCAAAATCAAAATACCACCTCCCTGTCCCCCAAGGGCCAGGGTTTTAAATATTTCAAGACAACAGCACCTAATACTTTGTAGACTTAGCTTTAAGTACACTTTCTCCCTGGAGTTAAGATCAGGGGAAATCCCACAGGAGCTCATAGTAATTTTTTAAATACTGGACACAGGGTTGAAATTCCTTTACCGGAAAGGAAACAAAATCTCTCTCTCATAAAAATCCTTCTTCCCTTTTTATTCTCTGTTAAGCAATTTTTAATTGTTTTACATAATAATGACCTTGCGAAGTTTGAAATTCAACTGGGCAGACGGCGTTCACAGAAAGCAGACAATTTGTTGTATTGCTTCCACCAAGATACGTTAAGACTGATCTTATCACTCGTTATCTTGTTCTCTTTGTGCTTCCATCACGTATTTCAAACAAACTATTTTTTGATAAGTAATGACTTGCAGATGCTTTGAAAACTAATGCAACAAACAGCCACATGTGATTTCTCATCATACTATCTTGTATATTTTGGTATATACATTTTTTTTGCTTTCAAAGAATTTTAACTTTTGGTAATTTTCAAAGTCTAGAGCTTCACTATTAAAAAATTAAAAACACATAGGCAAAAGAGAAAAATATTAATTAAAACCATTGGTGACCTCAATGCCAAGAGGTAAACAACTTTTAGCATATTTCAAAAATTGAAATATAGTTGATTTATAATGTTATGTTAATTTCTGGGGGCACAGCATAGAGATTCATTTATACACATATATTCCTTTTCATATTCTGTTTCATTATAAGCCATTACAAGGTACTGAATATAGTTCCCTGTGCTGTGCAGTAGGACTTTGTGGTTTATCTATTTTATATATTGTAGTTGTGTATCTACAAATCCTGAACTTCCAGTTTAACCCCCACCCTTCCCCCCAGGAACCTTAATTTTGTCTTCTATGTCTGTGAGTCTCTTTCTGTTTTGCAAGTAAGTTCATTTGTGACCTTTTTTTTTTTTTTTAAATCGTAATTTTTTTAAATTGAACCATTAGCTAACCTGGGTACCACAATGCTACGTGGTAGAAGCAAACCCTTTCTGCCTAATCAAATCTTAGTTAATAAATGATATCACCTTGGGCCCCCCCCCCCCCCCTTTGGTGTGCAGGCTTTTTATTTGACGTGAGGACAAGAGAACCTCCTAGTATTGCCCCGGGCATAGTGACGTCTCCCTTCCAAGCCCAGCAGGGCTGGGTCTGAAACTCAATTTCTAGAAATCAAATTGCAGTTCTGTTGCTCCTTATCCTCCCAGGTGAGATCCCGGGCCTCATGCTCACGCTCCTAGAGCAAACTTTAAGCTAATTGCGTGTTAGTGTATTCTCCCTTGCTGAATTTTGGCAGGTTGCTTCTGTAAATTATGAAAAATAAATGTGAAATATGCAGATGCCTTTTGTTTGAAGCAGATGTTTGGTCCTCCTTGCCAGAATCCAATCAGCTGTTCCCCTGGGGGCCTCCCCCGCCCCAACATGATCCCAGAGCAGCATGGAAACATGAAGGGCCGATCAGAATAGCACTTCACAGGCCTTCATGGAAGCTTCTGGACTTAGGGTCTTTGTCAAGGAAAGTTAAAAATAGAACTATCCCAGTCCGCAGGAATCAGATTGTTTCTGGTAAAAGACACCAGATGCAGAACACTTTTCTCGGGTGGTGCTTGATAGAATGGGGAAGCGGGTAGATCCAGTGTTGCCATGGTATTCTCTGGGGCCCTGCCGTTCACTCTGCCGTCTTGATAATTTATAGCAATACCTTTGGCTGTTACAGTCACAAAATTGCTGCCAGTGCTGCTTATACCGTGGCCCAGTGTCTCCTCACACAGAAATCCCACCTCAGACAGTAGAGTCTGTAATTCAAAAGTCAGTGGATGTTTCAGGGAAATGCAAATCAAAATCACAACGAGGTATCACCTCACATTGGTCAGAATGGCTGTCATCAAAAAGGACACAAATAACAAATGTTGGGGAGGATGGGAAGAAAAGAGAACCCTCCTTCACTGTTGGTGGGAATGTAAATTGGTGCAATCACTATGGAAAACACTATGGAGGTTCCTCAGAGAACTCAAAATAGAACTACCATATGACCCAGCAATTCCACTCCTGGGTATATATCTGAAAAAATAAAAAAACACTAACTCAAAAAGATACATGTATCCTAATGTTCATAGCAGCATTATTTACAATAGCCAAGACATGGAAGCAACCTAAGTGTCCATCGACAGATGACTGGATAAAGAAGATGTGGTATATATCTACTATGGAATACTACTCAGCCAGAAAAAAGAATGAAATGTTGCCATTTGTAGCAACATGGATGGACTTGGAGGGCATATGCTAAGTGAAATAAGTCAGACAGAGAAAGACAAATACTATTGGTATCATTTATATGTGGAATCTAAAAACTACAATAAACTAGTGAATAAAACAAAAAGCAGACTCACAGATACACAGAACAAATTAGTGGTTACTGGTGGAGAGAGGGAAGGTGGGAGGGACAATATAGTGGTAGGGGATAAAAGAGGGGCTTATTATTGGATTATAGGAAAATCATGTGTGTGAAACTTTTGAAAATTATGAAGCACTATGGAATTGAAAAAAATCTTTCATTCAATAAAAATAATAAATTAAAAAATTGAAAAGTAAGTGGATATTTGACTATGTGACTAAGTCATTGAGTTTACACAATAGTCCAGAATAATTGAAAAGACACTTTTATTTGATGTACAGCTAGGTGGCAGGAAAATAAAAATGTTTAGGACCACATAGTCTGTTTTAAGGATGAAATCTCTCTATGCACTGATTCAGTGATTCTATCCTACTGAGATCTAATTTTACTGTGAAATCTGATTAAGGAAGACTTTAGTAAGAGTGAAATATTTGCATACGTATTATATCATTTTTAAACAAATAATTCTGTAGGCAGCATCAGTATAGGTTTTGCATTATTAGAAGCTGTCAATCAGCTTTTGCTCTCACATAGTCTATTAAGTAAAAATAGAGACCAGTTGTAGGATCCTCTAGGCTCCAGAGGGGAAAAACTGTAGAGCTAGTCAGTGTTGAGAATGAAAGTGGTGGATGACCATTTTGATCCAGCAGGTCGAGATGGACACTAATTCTAGGCTCTGCTGAAGACTAGCATGTGACTTTGGCCAAGTTACTTGAGTCCTGCTAGGCTGTTTCCTCATCTGTGATAACATTTACTCCAGAGAACATGCCCAATGACTCAATGTAAGTCAAGTACTTAGACACACAGCATATGTGCCTGACACGTAGGAAAACCTCAACAATGGAAAGCTAATGCTGGAATTTTCCTATTCACTTTCTACTGTTTCTCAATAAGGATTCATTTTATGTATGCATGCATGTATTTATTTATTTTTACTGATGCACACCTTTTGTACCACAGGTGAGCACACTTCTCCTGCTCCTCTTCATGACAGAGGTAAGGAACCCCTTGCTGACATGCTCTGTTCCATTGTAGATATCTTATATGAAGCTATATGATACTTGAAATCTTCCTTTCCTTTCTCTTGTTGAGTAATAACTTCTTTTTTTTAACCTTTTTTTAATTGAAGTATAGTCAGTTTACAATGTTGTGTTAATTTCTGGTGTACAGCACAGTGATTCAGTCATACATATACATACATACATACATTCATTTTCATTATAGGTTACTACAAGATATTGAATATAGTTCCCTGTGCTGTACAGTATAAAATTGTTGTTTATCTATTTTATATATAGTAGCCAGTATCTACAAATCTTGAACCCCCAATTTATCCCTTCCTACCTCTCTTCCCCATGGATAACCATCAGTTTGTTCTCTATGTCTCTGAGTCTGTTCTATTTTGTAAATAAGTTCATTTGTGTCTTTTTTTTATAGTCCACATATAAGTGATATCATATGGTATTTTTCTTTCTCTTTCTGGCTTACTTCACTTAGAATGATAGTATCCAGTTCCATTCATGTCGCTGCAAATGGCATTATTTCATTCCTTTTTATGGCTGAGTAGTATTCCATTGTATAAGTATACCACAACTTCTTTATCCAGTCATCTGCTGATGGACATTTAGGTTGCTTCCATGTCTTGGCTACTGTAAATAGTGCTGCTGTGAACATTGGGGTGCATGTGTGTCTTTTCGAGTTAGAGTTTTCCCCGGATATATGCTCAGGAGTGGGATTGCTGGACCATATGGTAAGTCTAATTTTAGTTTTTAAAGAAAACTTCACACTGTCTGAAATTCTTCAACTTTCTCTTCTGCGTCCCATCTCCAACACTGTTTCTCTTTTCTGGGTCCATTTCAGAAGCCCAAGTTCTTTAACTGCAAAGTTGCATTGTCTTCTAAAGGTCTGATGTATATTTGCATAATGAAAGACTTTATACTTCACTAATATGTATTGTGCACCAACTATAACCCAGGCACCCAAAATACTGAACATAAATAAGATAGACAAGAGCTTGTCTTAGATGGAGTTTGCCTTCTAGCAGAGTAAGTAATTAGAAAAGACCTGACAGCATCTATACGTGAACCACCATTTATGCTTTCCAGAATCACGTATTGTGGCTTTCGTTTCAGTACCAGCATTATAAAGTAGACATATATTTTATTTCTCTACTTCTGGAATTGCTGTGCTCTTCAAGAACATTTTACCGTGTGCACAAGACCAGTACAAAGAATTAAAAAGTAAACATGTTGATCAAACGGTAGAATATTATTTTCTCCCTGACATCGAGTAAAATTAATCAGTTACTCTGGAAACATACAGACACAACCTTACTGAGCGTTTTTTTGCAAAGCACTTTGTTATCGGTCCTGGAAAAATCTTCCAAATCTATTCATCAAGCCACCTAAAAGAAAAGAATATGAAGGAAGAATAAAATCAAAAAGAAATAAAAGATAGACATGGCCTGTATCCTAGGGCTATTAATATTAAACTGATGATATGAAATCTATAGACTGAGAATAATAATAACTTATGGTGTTAAAAATAGTATTGTCACATTATTCACAGAAAAATGGATGGGGAATCATGCTCATCTTATACTGTTGCTTGGGGATTAAACAAGACACAAATGCAAGAGGTTTATAAACCTGAAGATGTGTGCAATCATTAGGTGACATACTGTCAACTCCACCAAGCACATAGGTTTTCTTATTCTTCTTTGACATAAAAGAAACTTGAGTCTCGGACAAATGGAACGAGTCTATGTCCATAAAGATAATCAACTACAGAGCTTAAATATGAGCCTCAGTCTTCTGCCTCCAAACTGAACCTTTCTCCACTATATCTCTCTAGCTCTCAAGTGATTTATGAATAATTAAAAAGCTACATAACATCATGACTATATTAATGAAATATAGCCTTGATACGTAAGCATTTGAGAAATATAAAGAAAGCAAGCATAATCAGAAAGGCTTCCAGAGAGAGAGGCAATAGCTTTTAAAGGAGATGGAATTGGATTAACTATCTATTGTATACATTGCAAGTATCATAGCCTTCCTAATTCCTCTCTTTGCTTCTGGCTTCTTTTCTAATTTGGGCTTAATAATTCAAGATAGTTCTTCAACTTTGAAGATCTTTGCTCTATCTTCTATCATTTTTTTTTTTTTTGGTACCACAAGGACCAAGTTTCATGTCCTGGGGAGATGTACCCCTGGCCACGGGGTAGCCTCACGTGAAACAGAGGTCGGTACACACCAGACAGAGACCAAGAGCTTTCTTCATCCACCATTCAGAGGGGCCTCCCAAATAAAAACTCAGAGCTAAAAGATCTTAGGAATGATGGCCAGCCCCTTGAGAAAGTCAAAGTTCAATTTCCTGTCCATTTTGTAGTGGAATTTTTCTCGGGAAAGTAGAAAGTTCTAAAAAAGACTGATAATATTAATAATAATAATAATAATAATAATAATAATAATAATAATAATAATAATAATAATAATAATAATAATAAATAATAATAATAATTCTTTGTAGATCTACATCCAGAGTTAAAGGGAAGATATTTTAAAGACATCACTAAAGCATTTATCTACCTCTAACAGCCTCATCAAAGAATATTATTTTTTAAAAAGATGCTTCATAAAGATGTATGAATATATAGACCTGTGATTATTCAAAAAAATTGTACAAATCAAAATAAATTTGCCAGAGCAATTTAAAATAATTAACCTTTGACAAACCTCCCTGTCTGGTAATGGAATAGTAACTATATGAATAAAAGATAAGTCGTGACATTCAATGAATTACAATATCCATCCCATAAATTACTTGATATAATAGCTGTAGAGTCTACATTTTTATAACACTAAAATGTCCCAAACACTAAAGAACCCATTCATTTTCAGTGTGTGGTTTGCAGATAGGTTGGGTAATTTCTTTCGCCTTCTTCAGAATATCCTTTAATTGAGTCTTTACTTGGATTTTGCCCCCCAAATACACCCTGTGTCAGCCTGTCAACGATTTCTGCGGTACAGACACCTGCAAGAATTGAGACGTGCTCACGGCTGGAGGAGCTCAGGAAAGTGAGTCAGCGTGAACGTGATTTGCATGCCGGGTGGGATGGATGAGAGGCCGGCATTGCCATCCAGCCAGTCGCCACATTTAAGGATCCAGTGGCCCGGTAACTTGGGCAGACTGTGGGCCCTTTGGAAGAGCTGCTGCTTCTGTCCATGTTTTCGCCTCCGCTTCCCTGAGATAGAAGGGCGGCAGACCGGAAGCCATCTTCGACCACATAAAGATGATTAGAGACCACAGCGCGGAGCATCAGTGCTTAATCAAGAGAACTAGGAAGTGCTTGTTGGCAAATACAAGCCTCGGGGTGGCCAAATGGCTGCAAGATACAGAGCTTTGCGATCTGAAATGTGTTGCCATTTTCAGCCAAGAAGGGAAGTCTATGGCAAGGGGATGCCTCCTGAGAAATGGATGCTTCCCCTGCTACTCCTTTCACCCATTAAGTATAAGACTTGCTAATCATCCAGGGGTGGACCAGTTGGTTTTCTCCAATCCTTCCAAGCCATTTGCTAGAGGAAGATGTATAAAATGGACCATGAAGGCAGCACAAGTTTCCAATTCAGTGTGTATACCTCCCCAGTGTCTTTCTCATGCATTTTACATCACAGCAGAATGTGCCCACACTAACATTCTCATTTCAAATGTCCTTCTCCTTGATCTCTTAATCCTGGTCTGGATTTCCTTATATCACAATCAAAGTAGTTACCATTTATTAAGCACTTATTATGTATCAGCTATTGGGTCAAGCCCTGCAAAGATCTTTTTTATTTAATCTTTTCTGCTATTCATGAGGTAGGTTCCAGTTTTATTCCCATTTTGCTTAAGGAAATTGAAGCTTAGCGTTCTCAGTGATTTGCTTAATCTAACATTACACTTTTAGCTACTGTCCTGCGCCTCTCCAGATACACCACGCCGGCCACCCACGCGGAGAGGGTTCTCTGTGTTTCCTGACTCCAGTGTTAGTTAACGCTGCAGCGGTGCAGCTGCAGGTGATGGCAGGTACAGCTCCTGAACTGGGGCTCGTCTGGCGCCCTTTTTATCCCAAAGTCACAGAAGCAGGTGGGGTTGGGGAGACTTGTGCTAATTCCAGGCCTTGAAGTCGATGCTGACGCTACACAACCTCTCCTGGAGGAAGGATGCAGAATGCCGGCTGTGCTGTCTTTTGGTCAAGATACTGATTTGAGCCAAAAAATGCCTTCTGTTTATCCTTTTTTGTGAAAGGTCAGATGTATGAAAATAAAGGACGTATGGAAAGCCAGAGAGGTCACTGATTCACAGCCCAAATTATTATTCCTTAGTTGGAGGGACTTAATAGAATCTGGTCTACACAGTTGGCTCAACTTTTTTTTTTCTTTAATATTAAAGAAATACGGAGTGACTTTTTCCTTTTGGTCTTCTTCGAAATTTTTTTTTTCTTCTTCTTTAGAGGCCACTGCTTCTGAGCCAGGAAGTCAAGGCTCATTGAATGATCATGAATACATAGATGAAGATGGAGGACATAAGAATCTAGTAAAGAGACCACCTATTGACCCTTATAGGTTTTATATATAGATTATAGATTATATATATTATATACAGCTTATATTATTAATATACAATATATAATATACTGTATATATTATAGATGATTTTCATGGGCTAACTATCAACATTTCGTGGAAAGAATTCTGCAAATGCCCCCAACGGAATCACTGTGCTAGCTCAGTTGTCTCTTTAATGTTGAAAAAGTTGGAACTCAGAGAAGTTAAGAACCTTGTCTAGCTTCTCACAGCAAGTTCATAGCTAAATTAAAGTCTGCCCTTCTCACTCCAGTATTCATTCGGCACATACTATTGAACATTTATTCTGTCCCTGGAACTAAGTTAAATTTGCTATTTACCTCCAACTTTGATTTTAGGAAAGAAAAAAAAAATTATCTTGGAACCATGAAGGAATGTTCTTTTTTTTTTTTCATTTTCTTTTATGCATTTGTTCTTTCCCCTCGTTTCTTACGTTAACTTCTTCCTTATTAGTGATTTACAGAACACTGTGCTAGGCCTAGGGCGGAAAGAGATTTTAGGTGGCAGTGATTTTAAAAAAAGTGACTATTTAATGCAGAGTTCCCCAAATTTTTATGAGAAGGTGCTACTTACATTTCATGGTTTTATTTTGTTTTGTTTTAAAGCAGGCTGAAAGGGGCCAAAAATGAAGTGAATTTCCACCTTTTAGCATGACTCACGGTAAGAAATACATTATAACCTAGCATATGTGTGTGTATCTGTGTATATATGTACATATACATGTGATTGAAACACGAAAAGTTTTGTGAAAAAATACTCTCACATGATATAATGAAAACTGATTTTACATCAAATATGACTTTATGAATATTTAAACACTACAAGATGTCACACAGCCTATTCTGCCCTATTTCTTTTTCTTTCTTAAATGCTAAACAAAGCTCAGTAAGTTAACCAGAGCAATTTGGGCAAATGTTTCAATTCCCGATTCAATTTTGATTGTAAAATTAGGAAAAGGTCAGGTGGCCAGTAAATTTTGTCTGGCTTAGCCCTTGATCTCAGAGGGGGTCATTTGCCATTCAGATGTGAAGGGCACAATGGGAAATCTGCTCAGCTTTCAGATTTCCTGAAATCTCATCACGTGAGCAACCTTGAGCTTTGTGTCAACCTTTCTGAACTCTCATCACACGTGTTAAATGAGAGGGTAGGTCTACGTGACACTCTTGATCCCTTCCAGCTTCAAAAGTCTGAAATTCCACGATATTTTTTTTTTACTTGAAACCTGGGCACCAGTGAAAACAAAGTCACCTCAAATGTGACTTTGTGCATAACGTACGGATCTCGAAGAACCACAGACGCATTCCACTTGAAGTCTCCCTAAAATGTTGACAGATGTGAGGACAGCGTCGTTGAATGCTTAGTTTTACATTTGCATTCAGAGCTGCTGTTTCCATGGGGGCATTTTTATCAAATAAAAATGTGTTACTGCTGTTCTTGGAATTCTCCTGGTTCTGCAGTGGATTTAATTAGCAAAAGCACTATATACTTACGTGCACTCTGGTTTGGGGGAGGCTGAGCCATCGCTGGGTTTACGGTATCCCCGGGAGAGAGATGTCCAGTTTTTCCTTGTCATCTGACGACTGCAGGGCCCCTGGCTGTGGGAGGGAATGATGTGGCTGCGGTGCCAGCACCATGGCACGTTACGTGCTTTCCTCTGAGGCACAGGGATGACATTTCGGCTAAGTTTAGTCCAAGTAATCTCGGTAATGGCCCGAAGCGAAACTATCTTTATTGGCTATGTGGCTCTCTTGCCAGAAGGGTGAATTGTTTTTCCATTGTCTCCCTATATGGTGACAGGAACGTTTGAGTCCTTGCAGTAGTGAAATAAATAGATCAGCAGCAAGACAGCATTTCGGGAGCCCATCTGGGTTTGGTCTAGAGAGTTCAGCCATCAGTGAGGTCTTAGGAAAGCTTCATCCTTTCAGTCCAAAACCGACTGAACTAAAGTTTTCGTCAAATTGGTTTTCTAGGGAACAGAGGCAATGTATTCATTTACGGGGCGAAATGCAGCTGCCAGATAGCCTGGAATATATATGTGAACGTGACCTGTGTGTTCTCTCACCACCGGCAGCCTGCGGGAGAAGCCAAAGGATAACTAGCAGGTTGCTGGAAGATCCTGGAATTCCAACAGGGGGGGCCTCAGTTACACGAGTGGAGTATTTCATGCCATGAGGCCAAGACAGTCTGTGTGTCCATCTCCAGAGGAGGAATTGGAATGCCCCTAGCCTGTTGGCTAAGCCTTTTTTCGTTCTGAACAGCAGTTGGGTGCTGAGAAGGAGATCATGCATCCTTCACCCTTGCTGTGAGGGATGGAGAGAATCCACCCCTAGCGCGGCGCCTGGCGCATTAGAGAACCACTCACAGAATGATAGTTACTTTAGCCTCTGTGACAGGGCTTTTGTGTCTAAGTACACGTCTTCACTTCTGAAGGAGATTTGCTTTCTTTTTTTCTATGACACGCGTGACAATAATTGTAGAAGTTTGCAGAAACGATCGAAATTTGGAAAATTCAGGAATGCACCAAAAATAGATAAAATAACAAGCATAATCTACAAAACACCTTTGGTTGCTCTTCTGGTATATAATCTTCCCTAAAATGTGGCTCCCCTGGAAATAAAATTCTTTACGATGGAAGGACGGACCTTATTTGATGCCAGGGAAAATGACTCTATATTTGCCTTTTGTGTGGAAACTGACCTCGTTCATCTGCCCCACAGAGAAGTTTTTCATAATTCAACTCTATCTTCTCCACCTCTGGCTAAGGAAACAAAGTAACGAGGGATAAAGTCTCCGGGTTGGCTTTTCAAATCACACCAAGCCACACAGGGAAGTAGCAAGCTAGAAGTGATCTGTGGAAGAGAAAACAAATGCTGGTGTTATCTGCAATGTGATTCTCCGTAGCTTGAATTTCAGACCAGAAGGACTGGGATGAAGGTGGGGAAGGAGTCGGGGGAGGGTAGGAAGAGGTGGGGACGGAAAGGAGGACAAGGGAGATGTTGGGCTCTCATTTGCCAGCATGATACCCGCTGCTTTGTTTATGGATTTGATGCTATTCATACAGTCTTTGCAATATTAATTTTTAATTTATGATGCTCATTAGGAGACACTTAAAACAGAACAATTATCATTTATCTTGATATATTATTTACTAGGACTGACTGTCATGGTTAGGGGCCCATGATGGGTGAGAAGGGGAGTCCGGAAGAGCTTCTAAAAGGTGCTGGGGGTAAAAGCGTAGGAGCGTAGGAAGCGGTCGTCAAAACCCGAGGTCCGACGTTCTGATGTCAAAGCGAAAGCCACACCAACCTAATCAAGACTCAGGAGGCCCCCTCGTAGACAAGCCTGGAACAGTTCTTAATGAACCTGCAGGATCATATTAATGAGACTCTCTGTTAGGCCACCAGCTCATCAATTATTCATCCAGCTGCACTCCTGGTACTTTGCTATCTTCCTCCTTTTTTCGCGTTGGTGTGATGACTTTTTTTTTTAACCCTCCATTTCCTTACCGCGAGTGTAAACAATGCCTTCTGTTCGATAGTTCCCTCTTCTGCTACTCAAACGTCATCTCTTCTCAAGACTCAGCCAGGATTTCACACATGATGATGGAAATCTACTCGAGGGGAGTCTAACTTCTGAGTCTCAGGGAGCCAGAGTCCCCCTGACTTTGTGTTTCCCTAATGCGTGGGGGCCTAACTTGGACATTGCGTTCATCACACTGTGTTGTAATTGTCTACATGTGGGTGACTTTTCCCCCACTGGACTGTAAATTCCTTGACAACAGGGCTTAAGTTTTATTTATTGTATTCTCATTCCCAACATAACGCCTGACACAAAGTAGACACTCATTAAATAAGTGAGTGAGTGAATGAGTAAATGAATGAATGAATGACGAGTACTCAGTCATGCTTCATTCAGCCCTGTCTGTCCATAGTCAAGCAGACCGTGAGATGGGGGCCTGAGCACTGCCTGCACGTTTCACAGGAAAATAAACAAAAGAAAACCGAACAGAATTTTGCATTGACAATCTGGGTCCTTGGTTCAATCCCCAGTACCTCCTCTAAAAACCAAAAAAAGAAATAAACCTAATTACCCACCCCCCCACACATCAAAAACAAACAAAAGAAGACATTTCTTGCCTCAGTTCTGGCAAGATAGGCAGCAGAGCCAAAGGCCAGTAGTGACTCTACAGTCAAGTGGATTTTAATTTGTTACATCTCAACTAGTCAGAATCCCAGAGAGTCGTATTTAGAGAAACAGTATCCGGCAGTCGTCTCTGTAGATCTCCAAGTTGCCTCTTCCTGTTCGTGTGCCAGGCTGAGAACAGACTAGGTGTGCTCAAACCTTGATTTTCTTTCCTTGGGTACCTGGGTGGACTGGGGCTTCTGGGGCCCTCAGACTGGTTGCCTTGAGACAACAGAAGGCTGATGCATTTATCCTTATTCCATGTATTCAATGATGTACATTTCACCCCATCATTAACGTCTCTGAAATCTGAATGTATCTCCCCATCAATATTTTACAAATGCTTTCGGCCCAGTGACAGTGATGAGGCAATTGTCATAGTTGGCACAGAAACTCAGTGAGGTAGTTGTCAAGGACCTCGTGCATGCTAAGCATGCGCACTACTGCTTAAGCTATCTCCTCCCACAAGAAATGTCTTCTTAATTTTTATTCTTTCTGTTTGTTGTTCATGTGAAAATTTGCCTTGCAAGACGCATGCAGGCGGCAGTGACAGGACACCCCACCAGGGCCAGGAGGTCTGAGCACTGCCACGAACCAGCTGTGAGATCCAAAGTGCCCATTTGGGCTTTAGATTACTCATATGTAAAATGAAAGAATTGAGCTAAATAATCTCAAGGTCCTTTCTACATATAATTATATGATTTTCTGAATCGCATCATGAAGCTGTATTTTCAGAATGACCCACTTTTATTTTGATAAAGGGGCTAGTGATACATGGAGGCCAGCCTCCAATTTTGCCTCCAAAATAAGAAAGATTGTCTCCTTTCAGTACATGCCGTCAGTGCAGAGCGTGTGATGTTGATATCACAGAAAATGCAGAAAAATCAAAGAGAGGGGACATGATATAGTGGCTTTTCAAAACCACATCTGAAATCCTGGTGCCTGGTCAGGTGACACATGATGGGTATTGTATTGAAACCTGTGGCCTGAATCACTATGAACAGTATCTTTATCTCTCTCTCTCTCTCTCAAATCTTCCTCTTGACAATCTATAGAGAAAGGTTATTTGGAAAGAATAATCAATTCTGTAAAATGATTACATGCAAATTTCCATTCAAAATAGAAATATCTTATTTTACCTGATTGTATAACATGAGAGCTTCGTGTTTTGTTTTTTTTTCCTTAAAAATATTTTGTGGTTTTAAAAATCTTTGGGAAAATAATTCAAAGCGTATGGGAAGTAGGGCTGAAGCTTGGAGTGAACATGGGAGTAGAGGTGACTTTCAATCCCTAACAGGGACTTTTCAGGTAACTGACAGAACCATCCCCCGGGGTGGGCGACCTTGAGTCTGCGTGTCCTAAACTCTGAGTGTGTGGGCCGGGTGGTGGGGGCAGTGGCTAAGCTCAGTGCTGTCATGTCTTCTACCTTTAACACTGTGTGGTTCATCTGCTTACCTTGCATAATAGAACCTGTCTTTACCATGAATGAAGGTAGGAAATAACCATTAAATCCCAAGAACAGATTTGAGTTAAAAAAAGAATGTGAAATTTATTTCCATTGAAAATCCTCCCCTGGCCTCCATTACCAGCACATACACTTGCTAAGAAATCAAATTTGTCGACTCTTATTTCCAACCGCTAGCAGGGCATCATATTTCCAAAATGCTATTTGTAATCATTCCCCCGCAATACGGTGAAGCATCAAAGTTGAATGTCTGCCCAGGCTCTCTTCTCTTAACCCTCATGTCTTAGTCATTTAAAGAACAATGGTTTTGAGTAACAGAGTTACTCTTTCCTCTTGATTTTTTTTTTTTTCCTTGCAAAATTCAGTTTCCTGGGCAGCTTCTGGAGGGAAAATTCAATCACGAGATGTACCGTAGAAGAGGGCACTGGGCTACTTTTAATATTAGCCCCCTTTAATCTGGATAAGGTCATGGAACTTTTCTGATTTTTGCCTAGGGAAAACTTGCTCCTTATTTTTTAACATATCCTTTTGTCTGGTTAGCCCGTAATTGACTTTGTCCCTTTTTTCATTTATTTCCCTGTCTCCTGGTTGTAGCATCTTCCCCCCGGAGTCTCAGGTTAGAAGTTTTCCCTTTTGTGAAACCATGACAGGTGCCTAATTGAATGATGAATGTCCCTTTATTACTCTGTAATTGAACTGCCAGCTTTTTGATTGGTTTGTAGAGATGCTCCCCCGGCCATCAGGCCCTGCAGGGGGCTTGGTAGTTGGCAGTCTGGTCCTACACTCCATCTGTCTAATCCCATCCAGCCCCCAGTTGCTTTTTGGGGGGTGGTGAGAGAGGTAGGGAGTGAGGGGGAGGGGACTCATAATAAATTATGCTAATTCGATGTGGCTCCAACAATGAGAAGATCGTATTGTTCCGTGCATCTTGGGGGTAAAATGCTTCAAGACATTTTGTCGTCATGGGTGCCTAGCCTGACAGGCCCAGGATGAAGATTAATGGGCCTCACCTGAGTGACAGAACAGGGGATTGTGGGGACGAGAGGGTCATTCATCATACTCTGACAGGTGTCATTCAATCCAACAGCAGCTACACCGTCACCCGGCTAGCAGTTCCATTTTTCTGCCAGTTAAGCAAGGAGTTTAATAACATCCCCAGAATTAAAACTCATTCTTTGTAGCAGGTCTGACAGCTGAAAATAAGAAAATCAATTCTTCACATGTTATAGCAGAGTTAACTGACCGGGGCTTCGACTCTCATTTCGTCTTTGGGCTGCGTTTCAAGCAAAGAGCTTTTGGTAAGGCATCATCTATTAAAATTTACCCAGAGTGCGAACTTTAGTGGTGGTGTTACTGTGGGCTCACTGGAGCCTCAGGTTTGCTCAGCCAGGGTCCCTTCACTCACTGCTGAAACACATCCCCGCGCTGGCTGCGTCCCTCCCGCTTCCGCCTCATTAGCAATGTTTACTGCTTCTCTCTTCATTAATATTGATCCCCTCCCCAACTACCAGCAACAACCAGACAGACACTAATTTGAAACATTTGGTGTCTTTAAACTGTTTGGATTTCAGGTTTCAGGGACCTTGGAAGGCAGAGACGATGGTTTAAAGATAAGAAGGGGGCGGTGAAAGTTTGGTGCCCTAGGGTTGCCCTGGTGAATGATGGCACTCAAGGTTGGTGAGAATGGTTGACCACAAAACATGGCTCTGGACCCCGTCCATCCCTCTCCTCATCCAGAGGAGGGGTCTATTTCTCCGCCTCCGTGAATCATCTGGGCTCTCCCAGCCTGTCACTAGGTTTTGACCAATAGAATGCAGCAAGACTGACGGAGGCTAAAGAGATCTATGTCTGCTTTCACTTGCTATGGAAGCTGGTTACCACGTACGGTGTCAGTCTACCATGCTGTGAGGAAGCTCAGGCTAGCTACATGGAGAGGAAGCGCTCCCACAGAAATGCACCGAGGCACCAGGCATGTGAGTGAAGAGATCTTGGATTTTCCAGCCCATTTCGGCCTCCAGCTGGGTGCAGCCACGTGGTTGCCATCTTGGACATTCTAATCCCAGCTATGTGGACTCCATATGGAACAGAAGAACCGTCCACGTTTCTGACCCACAGAATTATGAGCAAATGCAATGGCTGTAGTTAAAGTCATTAAAGTTTGGAGTAGTCTGTTAGGTAGCAATGGATAACAAGCAGTACAGGTGAGACCTCATAATTGCAACCCTTTAGGTTTCTGAGTAATAATCTTGGAAACAACTGTGACAAAAATGTGACAGGAGGGGATAGCGATGTGTTTACAGAGAAGTTCTATAAATGCATGTGTTACAAATACACGGAGGGCATGTAATAACTGTTTGAGATTTTCCAAATCCAAAAATCATGGTATCTATTACAGCAGAAGGACATTTGAAATTTGGGAAGAAGAGTAGAATTACAGGATGCAATGGCATTGGGAGAAAGGTCTTGAACCCATGGTTAAGTCCAGGGAAAGGAACAAAATTAAAGACCACCATGGCATTTTTAGTATAATAATTTATACAACAGAAGTTTCCTTTTCCTTAAGAATAACCTTCAGAACAAACATTTAAAAGTTCAGATTTGGGGTTCATGATACAGTCTCTTGGAAACCAGTATGAATTACTTGCCTGAAGAGTCTTAAAAAGAGGCCGGCATGGCTGAACCTGGTTGCTGCGACCTTGAGTGGACTGTCTGCACTGGCCTCACCATCTTAAGAATTCCTGCTGTCCTTAATTGCAAAGTCACATGCCTATTCAGAGGCAGTATCTCCTGATGCCCATATTCTGGTACGATCTGAAGCCACCTCCTTCGCATCTGCCGTTATTTTTTCCCTTCTGTTTCAGATCTTGCTACTCCATTTCAACACTGATGTCATAAAAAAGGAGACCCACCCTGATACCCAACTCATCATACAAACAGTGGCACCTCTAAGGTCCATTATGTCCTCCCACTGACCCTGAAAACCAAGAATTAATTACAAAAGCAAACTTTCGGTCACTAGATGATCAGCTCATTTTAAAGCATCCGGAGTGAAGCCCCAATACAAAGGATGCTACATTAATTAATAGCCTAGCAAGTTCTTAAGAATTACGAATAAATATTATTTTTAAAGAATGAAGAATTATGAATAAATGTTAGCAAGCCAATCCACAATTATCAGCCGCTTACTGTCCATTGCAGGTAGGAGTTCACATAATATGGAAAAGACATATTTGCTAACTTCTAAAAACGTAGTTAAGACTAGAAAGTCCGTTTTGTATATGGACCAGTCGTAGCCGAGAGGTGGAAAGATTAGTTGATTTTAATCCACGGCCCTGAATCTAGAGATTTCTTTGATTGCAACTAGGTACCAGACTCTACTCTCCAAATGCTGGTTTGGAGGTAGAACTCTAGGTGAAGAGCCAGAAGGCTTGGATTCCAGTCATCTAGGCTCTGCTGCTTAGGAGGTAACGTTGCACCAGTCAGTTGACTTCTCTAAACATCAATTTTCTTATTCATAGAATTGAATGAATCTCTAGCCCTCCTCTGCCTAACACTGATTTGATGAGGGTCAGTTTCCACGATGTTAAAGCAGTCAGCCAAAGCTTAGGTTAACCCTATGCCCACCAAGCCCACCCACCTGCTGCCCCCAAACCAGTTGAAACTTATTTAATCTTTGTATATTATGACCGTAACTCCATTCTATTTTTCAAAACCCTTAAGATAGTCACGTAGGAGCTTCTGAAGTGTATGAGTAATTATAGCAAATTTTGTTTTGTCTCTAGTCCAGACAAACCTTCTGCAGCAGCACCTATTCCACAGCCTCTTTATGTGTGGCCCGGAGGTTTCTCAACAAGGGAAAGCAGAAATGTTTTCTTGGCTTTTGTGAATGATACAGCACAACGTCTGTGGGAGGAGAATCTATACCAAGAAAGTCATCACTTCCTGGGAATAGAAGATGAAGATGAAGAAGAAGGGAATTGAAGAAGAAAGGGGAAAAAAAGGAGGAAGGAAAGAAAGAAAGCACTTCCTCATCAAAGATGGAGGTCCTTGAGGGGAAGACTGAGGAAATCTGGCAGTGTTGACCAAACGTCAAAATCCAGCAGGACAAGGATGGATGCTAAAGCCACAAGTGCTGTGATGGCCTCGTTTCTGCTGGGTGGAAGACGGTAGATCGCTAACCCACCACAAAGACCCAGAAAGGCCAACAGCTCTTGCACGGCAGCTCCTGCTACATAGAATGACATGCAGTTTCCGCTTGGGAGGCTCCGGGCCGAGGAGCAGCATTCCAGTGGGTGGGTCTGATGTCAGGGAGGTGGATTCCATCCGACTTACAGCTGCACCAAAGGCTGACTTTGGCAGCAGTTCCTGAGCCATAATTTTCTGAACAGTCTTTCCAGACTTGCAAGGCGAATTTAGCCCTCAGCACGGATTCCATCTCACGTCTTTATTTTGTGTCATCACATTCTAATCCGATGACAAACAGTTGGTCTGAGATTTCAGTATATTACTATATTAGTGCAATTTATGTCCTGTGTGGAAGTTGATGATGTGTAAAGACTATATTGTGGACTTGCCTGGATTCTAATCCAGCACCTAAAAGGATAGCATTGCTTTGGTGAATCACAATGGTATTTTATTATGAAATCCAATGGTTAGTTTGTGGTGCTGGCTTGCCAATATATGCTGGCAGCAACATTAATTACGTTTCCCTAAAAGTGGGCCAAAGCTCTGCAATTCACCTTTGAACAATCACCGTGATAATTTAGCATCTAGTTGTACCATTTCTGCTTAATATTATTTATAGAAGCATTAAAAAATTTATACTCTCTCTTAAACAGGCAAGATATATAGAGTGGATCCAGCCCAGCCAAACAGACAATGGCCTGATTCTCCCTGCTTAGTAAGAGCTGTAGTGCTGGATGGGAAACCAATTAGCTGAGTGCGTTCTCATTCCAAGTCTCCTTCAGCTGTTTTCTTAAAAGAAATTTCCACAACCTGAAAGCAGTCTGGTCTCCGAGCCCATCCCAGAAGTAGACCTGAAATAGATGAGCTCAAGAAGAATAGAAAGTAAATCAATTTCCATTTTCACAAGCCTGAGTCTGCTCATTTTCAGAGAGGACAAACCATGCAGAAAATAGTGCCAAATTACTCATGGTTTAATGACAATTGCACAGAAAAGGCAACCGATCTCCCAAGCTGTTATGCTCAGGACTGTGTCTGGACAGAGGTGCTTTGGACCTGGATCAGGGCATCAGGATGAGGACTTTGTGCCCCAGGGAGCAGTCTCACTCCTCTCCTCTCGGCTTGGTGGGTTGATACAAACAAGATGCTCTCTCCCAGGCCGCTTCCGGGTTCCTCTGCTGTGCTCCGTGGGTTTTGTCATGACTCCTTGTGGCTGGCTCTGTTACCCTTGTTGAAAGTAAAAGCAATCAAATCATGTTGTGTGGTATTTCATGGAGTAAATTCTTGGCGAACTTGGCTATCTGCATGGTAGTCTCTTGTTGTTTTTGCTAGGTCAGCAGATAGTTTCCAAGCCGTGTTCTCTTTGGAGGTGTGAGTATATGGGGTCGGGGAAGGACTATTTACTAACTTTGTTAGACTAATTTCAGAAAAGGAAGAGGAGTGGATGATTCGGCTTTTAGACCTAATGTTTAATAAGAAGATGCTGACTTGGGCTATTCCTTTCCCTGTTGTTTAGGACGTACGTCAGCGGAAAATCATCAGAAGTGTGGGACGGTAGGACGTTTTTCACAAGTGTGTATCAATTTTCTTATCTGATTGAGCTTGTTCTCATGAAGATTTTTTATTTCTTCCATTGCACTTAAGATGAAACACAATGTACGTGAGGGCTTGCACGTGTGGAGTAGGAGGATGAGGGGAGAGAGAGAATCACTTTACGAAGGCCACTCTGGCCTCAGTGAGGACCAGAGAGAGAAGACAGGTAGGTCTGTGAGGGGACCACTGAGTGGTCCAGGTGGGAGCTGCTGGCGGCGTGGCCCGTGGGAAGCCCTCAGTGCATCACGGTTACCGGAGCTGTTCTTAGTGCTGCTCCGGATGATAGAGGACTGGCTTGCATTAGCTGGAAAGCATAAATTCTCTTTGGATTTTTGTGGCTTCTTTGCTCTTTCGGGAGTGGACGTGCCTCTGTGACTCGGAAGCGGGGGAAGCAGAGGCGTATCCAGGCTGCTCAGTTGGCACATGTGCTCATTTTTAAAGTCTGGAACTTGGACCCAAAGCACTGCTTTATTAATCCGGTGCCACCCACAGCTGAGTGACCACATCCACAGGAGAGAATTGGACGAAAGTGATGGAATGACTCAGATAAAGTCCAAGCCTGGAAAGGGGAGCGTTATCATGAAGGCTCTCCCCTGCTATCTCTAAGCTCTTTATTTTCTAGGGTTCTCAGGGGTTCAAACAGCTGCCTCATGTTGGACCTTTAACTGAGACTACATATGGCAAATCACGGGACACACCAGGCCATTTATGGTTCATGAGGTCCCCTCTCCCCAAAACACAGTCCTCCCACTCACCTCCTTTCCTCCACTAGGGCTGAACCCAAATCAGCCCATGAACTGCTTGCTCCAGAAGGTCTTCTCCGACCAGTCCACCCCACCCAGGCTGGGTTGCTGCTTCTGCCCCGGATTCCCAGAGTCCTCTCTGCTTTCTTCCTTCTTCCTCACACTGGGTTCTCCCTACGCTGGATTCTCTCTGATCGTACATCGCTCTCCCGGGCTAGGAAGACATTGACCACAGAGGACGGCATCTCATTTATTTTTGTATCCTTAGTGTGGTGCCAGAAACTCAAATATGGACACAAGTGAATGATGGACAGAGGAATGACTGAAGGTAAATATCTGTATTGAGCTAAACTGCAGACAGACAGTCAGGTGAGAGGGGAGGGCTTGCTTGGGGAAGAGCAGCCAGGCTCGGCTGGTGTGCCCGTGACGGGGTAGGTACGTCGACGTGGGGCGCCTTTTCTGCCCCTTCCCAGTGTCGTCATCCTCCTTTTCTGCTGGGTCTGCTCCGCCTCAGCTTCACACGCTCCTGACATTCTTTGGTCTGGTTCCAGGGAGGTAAGTAGACTTCGAGCTGAGAGGCAAGGGCAGGGGTAGTGTAGAGAGGCGAGGTCCCCTAGCCCCATGGTTGGGGTTGGTCTCACTGATCACAGGTAAGGATCATACTGGTGATCAGCAAAGTTAGAATTCGTTGGATAACACATTGTTAGCCAATTGTTTTCAAAGTAACTTTAAAAAACTAAACTCAAGTTATTTGCCTCCTCAGATCAGTGTGCTTGGGTTGAGTACCAGGTGAAAATGTGAAAAGGAGGCTGTCTTCATGATGATAAAGCATACGGGGCTTTCAACTCCCAGCTCTCCGCCTTCCCACCTGAGGGGTCTTGAACATGCCACTTAACTTCAGGGCACCCCAGTTTCCTGGTAATTGGAGCTGAGGCTATTTCTTCCCGGATAAGGCTGTTGGGAAGGTGAAATGAGGCCATGCCCACTTTGCACAAGGTTCCCGCTGCCCAAAACACAGTCCGCCCACTCACCTCCTTTCCTGGCGCATGGTAAGCCTGCAAGGCTGTTAGCCAAGGCTATGATAGTAGATGACGCTGCATCGCATGCAATTGTGTTTTAAATTGTTCCCTTTGCTTACGCGTTTCACCCGTGAATCTTTCCAGTACAAGCATCATTCACGTGCTTAGATTTCTCAAGTTATTTTGCACATTGACTACTGAAAGTCAGCCCAGAAATACAAAGCGGAGTATATCTTAGAAGAGAATTTTCATTATGCTTCAACTGATTTTATCTTTTGGATTCAGGAAAAAAATACACTTTTTTATTTGAAATGAATCAAAACTCGGCTTGCTCAATTCGTTCAACTCCTCGAGTGGTTCTCAGTAGCATTAACTCAACTGGGAGATATAAAAATCAGTGTAACTTTGCCTTCCTTTATTTTATCTAATAGGCCTAAACTTAGCCACTCAGGGGAGCCGGGTTCCTGCAAGGTGGGTAGAAATGACGACTGTTTTAGCTCCTGGCAAATACAGATGTCTCTTTCAGGAAGAATGGAAATTGAGTGAAATAAATCGCTTACCCAGAGTGACACTTACAGAGATGATGAGCTTTTTTGAAATGCAGTCCGTTTAGGGTTCAGACGGAAGGTAGACTATTGTACCAGAAAAAGCACAAGATTAGGAAAACGGAGCTGTGTCACCTGGTCCAAGCCTTCTTCTCACGTTTTATTCTATGAAATGAGGCTGAAATACTCCTCTGTCTGTTGCGAAGACTGATGGAGATTTTATCATTATTGCGAGGGTCTTATGTAAACCACCCACTCCTCTCTCTGAAGGACAGGTTTTCTCTGCTGTCACATAGCTGTATCTCTCGAAGGGCACAGAATTGGCGAGGTCAACAGTGATGAGACCTGTTTATCTCACGCCTGCTATAAAGTTGATGGTGAGATTTACATATATATGTATGTACATATACACATAAAAAAAGCCTATAATCTAATTAACAATATATGAGAGATAAAATACATAAATAGTTTATCAAAGGGCACATATCTTTCAGTGTACCAAATTCTTCAGCACCAAAAATTTATTAAAAGGAGGCAAGCTTTTCTTTCAATGCCAGCTATAAATAATTCCCCTTCAGGGTGAGTTGGCAGAGCGTTAGGAATCTTACCAATTGCTTTGGGGAAAAAAACAATTCTTTCATAATACAATAACATTTTCACCTTTTTGTAGTTCTTCCAATAGAGTTCAGATTTCACTTTGTGATTCTGAGAAGCAATTATTCTATCACACAGGGGAACAGCTTGTCAGAAACTTATCTCCAAGTCTCCCTCTCTCCTGGGAGACGTGCCTCTCTGTTCTTCTCAGAAGCTTGGTCTCTGAGCTCGCTTCTCTTGGCCAAGGGTATAAATCAAGGAGCCAGTTCCATTTGGAATTTAGGCGTTAGCCTTAGTTGCTGTAAGAAACAGACTGGATTATTTACAACCAGGGGTGTCTAGGTTTTCATCACCACGGACGGTTGGGTGTTTGAGAGCATTCACCTTTAAGATATCCAGAATACAAGCTGTTGATCCTCTGTGGATTGTAAATTTCTGGAGTTGGGCTCCACCGTTCTTGTTGGTGAGGCAAGTTTTACGATCGCCATTACATTAGCTCCTCTGAAATGTTGGAAAGCTGGGAGCCTCCTTCGTATTAGGAAGCCTTGCCTTGCCTTTCATACCAATAAAGTTGTTCTTAGACTGGAGTTCATCCTAATAAGCATCTTGAGAATTGCTCCTGAACCAAGAAGTATTCCCCCCTCTGTCTGCCCTAAGCCTCAGAGTCTCCAGCAGCCTACATGCTTTGAATCTAAGACAAGGCTTACAGCCTAACAGCTTTTTTTATCGTCTTCCATCAAGCAGAAAAGCCTCCAGGTGGATTAGGCTGAGTGTGTAAGAAGCTTACAAGGTACCAGATGTCAAGCCTCAGTAAAGGTCATTCTATTAGGGACTATTCTCTTTCCGGGCACAGATTTCCTCCTGGACTAGTGGAGACCAGGGAAGGAGGACCTGGTATTCTGCCACAGACCTTTGGAATGCTTAAGGGGAAGGGTTATGCGTGACAGATGTGCACGCGGTTTAAGGATCTGAGCTTCAAAGGGGCAGCATGTGAGAGGACAATAGAATACAAATGGGAAAATGTTATTTGAGAAATCTTTCCAAGTAAGACACACCTAGCATTACTGGAATGTGATGGTGGTGTGGTTTCTGCATAAAGAACCTTTCTCTGATACAGAAATACACATTTCTCTATCAGAAAAAGCAAGTTAGAAGTCTGCATGTGGTTCTGCTGGAGGAAGAAAGATTTAGAAACGTTCTCCACCATCGAACAAGGATTAAAGCATAACGCACTTACCTAGTTGAATACAGCACAGAAAGTTGCTCAAGGGATGCAAAGCAAATGTGCTAACGTGAGGGGAAAAAACCAGCTTTAATAAACTCTTTCTAAGGGCCAAGCTCCACATTACTGATGTGGTCACACCATAGTACATTTGTCTTAGGGAGGTAAAAACTCTGCATAGAATGTTGGCTCAACGCCTTGGCTCAGTTGAGTCAAGTGCCTTTGGCCAAGTTGCGGCTGTTGGTGCCACTGGCTGGTGGGCTATGGGAGCAACGTGATTAGCCCTGCCACTTATGGGTCAAGATCACTCTCCGGTCACAAGTACAAGTGCCAGGATCACACCGATGGGAGGGGGCGAAACAGGGCACCTTTCTCAAGTTGCTTTGAGTCAATCAGTATTCAGTTGCATAGCGCTCTGTTCTCCTGGCCCCAACTTTGCCAACAAGTCTGGCCTTCCAGCAGACAACCCAAATGAATGTCAGAAAAATGTGTTCTCCATAAATGCCTTTGACTAATTTGTTGCCGAGATCTTAACATTTGTGGCCAAATTTCCAGTCTGCCCGCTGAATGACTTCTTGCTGGAAAATATCAAAAGAGACTTCAGAGTCAAATTATTTCCTCCCACACACCTGAGTCATGGGTCAAAGGTTTCACCGGTTTCCTTACTAAGACTTTTCCTAGGCTCCCGTCTAAGAGTTTAGCGCCAGATGGGTGGAAAGTAGAGATGTGATTAGGAACTCATTTGTATTCTTTTTTACTGTTAGATCTAATCTTATTGCCAGGGATTTCCATTCACTATCCCTGAATAGAAATCTGGTCTTTCTGATGAAGTGGTGATGGGAAGAGGATGTCTTTCCATGGCAATACAAAACCTGCTGCGATCTTGTTGTGAGCCCTTGGAGTGTCTTGCTTAAAAGAGTTCTTGTCACTGGGAGAACTCACTGGAGCCAAGCCAGTTCCCTGGGGAAGGCTGGTGTCTGCTACTTGCAGGGTTGGCTGTCAGGTTGGTCCTGTGTGTTTGTAATTAACCACGATGTCTGGATGTTGATGGAGTGAGTCTGGCCAATGGTTTCCCTCCAAAGAGGGGTTTCCTGGCTGGCTCTCCTGTGTCAGAAATGCCAAATTGGGAGTTGCCTGGAGACTCCAGAGATGCAGTTCATTTGGCTGAGCTCCAGCAGTGAAGCCAAGCGCTGAGAAAGCAGATCAGACATAACCTGAATTGGAATCAGTGGGCTTTTCCAAATGTTTGGCTCCTCTGCATCTCAATATTATGTTTAATGTTTTAAAGCATATTTAGTAAACATGTCACTAGCAATTGTCTGTCCTTAGTCTCTTCCTGCTCTTTCCTTAATGATTTTCCCATTTCCTTTGGGCTAGTGTGATAGGGTGGTTTCGCAGTGTGTGAGTGTGTGTGTGCGCACGCGCTCGTGTGCATGCACACACAAGAATGCATGTGCATTTCAGTCTACACAGATCAGGAGATTTGTTTTTACTAACTCAGTCACTTGCTTATAGCATCCACTCCTTATGAACCAGATAAATAATCTGAATGCCTCACTTTTCTCACCAAATTTGGCTGGCTTTCCCCTCCTGAGGAAGCTGAGCTTAGGGTACACATCAATTACTACAACAAATTTTGCATTTATAGACTCATGCAAGGTGTACTCTTTTTCCCTGAATTAAGTTCAAAGAACAATGTTCCAATAGCCCATGGAGGATACAGCCACATTTTGCCAGTTGGGAGTGGCTTCTAAAGTCTTTCTCGTTAATTCTTCGAATGTCGGTGTGGGATGAAGTCGGGATCCTTGGTCTTCTCAGCCCGTGCCTCCCTCTCTCTCCCTATCTCCACTACTCCCCTCCACGTACGTCTTTTCCTGCAGTCATTTTCTAGCTTCTTATAGACCCCTGAATGTATCACATCTCTCCGTGCCTCTTTGCCTTCACACGTTGTATTAGTTTCCCGTTGACGCTGTAACAAATGACCGTAAACTTTGTGGCTTAAACTGCAGAAACGCCTTTTCTCGTGATTCTGGAGGTCAGAAGTCTGAAATCAAGGGTCAGCAGGTTCAAGCTCCTTCTTGAGGCTCTGGGGAAGAATCTGTTCCATGCTTCCTCCAATTTCGAGTGGTTGACAGCATTCCTTGGCTTGTGATCACATCGCTCCTATCTCTGCCTCTAGGTCACATTACCTTCTCCTCTTCCATCAGGGCCAAGGCTTCCTCTGCCTCCCTCTTATAAGGACATTCGTGATTTAGCAGCTTTAGCACGTTTAGCGTTTGGCACCCACCCAGATAATCCAGGATAATCTTTGCATCGCCAAGATCCTTAACTTAGTCACATCTGCAAAAATCCTCTTCTATATAAGATAACTTTTATGGATTCTAGGGATTATGACCTGGCACGCGCTCTCTCTCTTTTTTGTAAATTGAAGTATAGATGATTTACAACGTTGCGTTAGTTTCAGGTGTACAGGAAAGTAATTCAGATATGTGTATATGTGTATATGTGTATTATACATGTATATGCATATGTGTTTTATATATATGTATTATATATGTATATGCATATTTGCTATGTATATATATGTATGCATATGTATGTATTTGTGTGTATATATGTATATGTGTATACATGAACCCATTTTCCATTATAGGTTATTGCAAGGTATTGAATATAGCTCCCTGTGCCGTACAGTAGGTCCTTGTTGTTTATCTGTTGGACCCAGCTCTCTTCAGGTGGCGGGGTGCATTATTCAGTCCGCCACACACATTCCTGAGACAATCTTTCACCTTGTCACCTAGTCAGTGTTTCTTAAACTATCTCTGATAATGGATCTTCTTTCCTTTTCTTATTTTTTTTGGAATAAATTCAAATTTGTTGTATACTGATACTTTTTCAAACTCACATGCTTAGACTCCACAGCAATACCAAATTGCTCTAAAAGTTCCCTAACTTTTATATTCTTCTTTTTTTCCCATTTTTTATTCATATTTCTTTTTTTGACGTATTTTTAAAATTTACATATATGTACTGTTCATTGTTTCTAAGAACAGCTTAGAGCTTTAGCTTTTCAAACTTACATGGTTACCAAAGGAATAAAGCCAATCACAAACTCTTATATTCTCCTCTCAGACCAATAACACCCAGTTGAAAGCTTGAAGACCGCCACTAGTCCACACACCACACTTTGAGTAGCACTCATCTAAGAAAACTCTTGCTCGTTCAAGTACCACATTTCCCAGGAATCTTTTCCAGCTCACCATTTAGGACTTGAGTTTAATGGCCCTGCCTCACGCTCCTGTGGTTCCTAGGATACTTCATTCTGCTTTTCATCACCTGGTTCTTCATTATTTGCTCGATCCTCTAGCCTTGAGCCCCTTAAAGGTAAGAACCACACTTCGGTGGACTTTGATCCTGGCATAGATCTTGATGTGTAGTAGGTGCTCAATAAATATTTTTAGATTTATTGAATAAATGAGTGAATGAATGAGTGAGATACCCAGAGTCTGGAGGTTGGATCCAAGATAACAATGGAGGATTTATTTTGAGAAAAACAAAGGCTAAAGAAACTGAAATAAGTCCAGAATGGTTTAGTAGATTGCAAAAATTGTTATAAGTTTTTTCCCATTTGGAAGGGAAATCTGTTTTCTTACCCTTTAAATCTGGTCTGGCCTTGTGATTTCATTTGACCAACAGAATGTGGCAGAAATGATATATGAGTCCTTAACTAACATTCAGAGGCTTTGCAGCTTCTGCTACCGTATAACCAAGGTTGACTTAGCCTCCTGGAGAATGAGAAACCTTGAAAAGAGAGATACCAGCCATCCATCTGAGCCGCTCTCCCCCCAGATATGTGCACAGTCAAGAACAGGCAAGCCCAGATCAGTCCAGAAGAACCAACTAGGCTGAGCCCAGCCCAAATTGATAGCTAAATAAAATGATTGTTGTTTTACACCAGTAAGGATGGTGGTTTGTTATACAGCCAAAGCTCACTGATGCAGAGAAGAATGAAGAATGGGTCATGAAAGCTAATGCATAGTTGTCTTCTAAATGTACCCAGGGCAGAAGAGAAATGGGTTCAACTTGTGACAGGGAGGACTAAGATTGGATATTAGAAAGTATTTTTGCTTTGTAGACTGTGAGACATTAGAAAATTAACAGAGCCAGCAAGAGGGTTTAACAGGTGTAATTTGAGTCTCTGGCCATAGAGCAGAAGGGTGATAACTGATCCACATGAAACTCAAACCCAAGACCAGTTGTCTTCAGAAACAGAATCAATAGGCAACAGTTGGTGATTGTGCAGTTCAGCTCAACTATATAAAAAACTGACACTGAGTCTGACAGAGCTTTGCAAACAAAAAGGGAAGAGGAAAGCAGTTGAGAAATACAGCTTTCAACTTTGATAGCTCCAACTGAACATGAGCCTCTCCCTCCTCATGACTCATTTAATCACCTTCTTATCCATCCCTTCCCTATATGTGTTCTGGGCACCTCCCATCCATGGGGCTCCAAGCTAGGTACCAGATAGTCGGTGGTGAGTAGAGCAGACACAGACCTCACAGATCTTACAGTTTGGCAGGAAAGACAACCCAACAGGCAACTATTAAACATTGACACTTCCCCTTTTTTGCTTTAATCAGACATATCAAACATACTTTTTTGTCTCTGGGATGCCTGTCATTGGGTATAACCAGCCTCCATCAAGCCCTTGGCATCTGTCCCTTTCAGCATGATGCTTACTTACATTGCCTCATGGCTAGTCTGACATCAGCCGTTTGAAATTACGCATTGCTAAGTTCCCGATGTGGATCATGACTGAATCAGGGAGAGCGGAGCCAGAAGGTGTGAGAAAAGAAGTCACACATCAGGTGCGGGTTTTTCTGGGCTTACAGGTGAGCCTATTTGTTTCAGGCTATGGTGCACATTTTTAGCGTCTGCTATAAAACATCTGAGGCCTGGAGATCACAAATCAGATATGTGGCATCCAACGTTAAAAACACCTCATAATTTACCATAGTAAATCAATCAAGGTTTTTCCTAGAAATATTGGAACTGAAACAAGAATTGAGTGAAAACAGAAAAATCTCTAGAGGTTCAGTTGGCTTAAAGGTATTTCTTGAAATATTGAATCCCAGGGGCTAGAACACTGTATTAGATCCTTGAAAGATGTTTTTTTCCCATGATGGAAAAGATGACTTCCTGAAAGTAGTTTATTGCTTGGTAGAAGGGACTCATTAGTCGGATCGCAGGACAGCCAGCTCTCAGTTACCTGGGGGCCAATTACTGCAGATCTGTGCCTCTCTGATCCCTGTGTCCGTGTCACCACACCACATTCCTTTAGGGCTACCGTTGAAAGGATTGCTGAGGAAGGCAGAGGACGTGGAACTCCAATCAGCTAAAACGACCAGCATATGAGCTATGCTGGCTCTTTAAATAGCTTCGTGAGAGAGTGGCTTTATCTTCCTAACGTGGTGGTCTTGCGTACTTGTGGATTTTATTTACTCCACTGTCCTTGTCCACACTGACAGCGGTAGATAATCAAAATAGGTGACCAGAATATAGTTTTCATTTGTCCCATTAGATTTGCTTATATTTTTTAGTTTTTAGCATAACCTTCCACCCCCCCCCCCAAAAAAAGAGAGTTCTCCCTCCAAAAAAAGTTCTCAGCAAGGTAAAGTAGAAAGACTATGGGATTAGTTACCAGGAAACAAAGTACTCTTGGCTCAGAGAGGATCTAACTTCTCGATTCTGTTTCCTTATCTAAAAAATAGACACAAAATAGTGCATTTTAGTCCTGGTGATGGGGAGGAGGGTGTTACACTGATCAGCCAGAAGGGAGGTATTTAGAGCAGTTAAAGCACCATGTAAATGGCATATGTTATTTTACATTTGAGATTCTTGCCATCGTACAAACTACTCCCAAAGCAGCAGTCAGTTCTGACTGTGAGATGAGCTGAGGTGGTAGTGGGCTGGCTGTGAGCTCTTTTGGCCCATATTGGAAGGTGCATCCTGCTGACCATGGAACCCTTTCTTCATATCTGGGCCTCAGCCCCGGCCGCTCTCCTTTCTCAGGTTGGCATGTGTCTACTTGCTCTGTACCCTCATTGGCCTGACTTCCTAATTCACAGGCACTGGCATGACACTTGGGGATGATAAGATCATCTCTTCCAAGTCACAATATTCAGTGCGCACACAGCACAGTTCAGAATTTGCAATCTCAAGAATGTTTCATTAAATGTCACTGCTGTCTGGATTCCCAAACTTTAGAAGCATTTTCTTTCACAAGTGGACACTGGAGAAATTAAATCCTTGAATTCCCTTAAAATCATTCTCCTTTGATGAACAAAGACCCAAAGATACTACATCTTGCTCTGTTCTTTAAACGGCAAGGGAAAACACACACAGCCACACGCAAATCCATGTGTACTCTCACCGGAAACAGGAAGTGCTCCGTTATTAACTGAGACTGACTATGTCAGACCACTATATTAGATAAATAAATGAGTACATCAGGTATTTCTTAATGGCTCTAAATGAAGTACATTATACCTTTTAAAAACATAGAGAATGTTGGCCCAGGGGCCATAAGTACTCACCAGAGAGGCCACGCAGTATAAGGGAAAGGCTCTTGGACCAAAGGCCTAGAGACCTTTGCTACAAAGCTGTATGTGACCACGGCACATCACTCAACCCTCTGAGCCTCAGGAAATGAGGGCTGAGCTCAGTAATATTTATGAGATTCCTCTTAGCTTTATTGTTGGATGTTGATACCAAGAGCAATTCTAGTGTACTATATTGTTAGGGTTTCTCCATGCTGCTTAGGGTCTAGGATAGTGTCTTTCCTCCTCCCTCCCTTCCCTTCTCCCTCTCCCTCTTCCTCCCTGTAACAAGAATTTCTTGAGTGTCTATGATGTGCCTAGGAGTGGTAAAGCAGCTGTGACCAAGACAGACAAGGTCCCTGCCCTCGTGCAGCTTGCTTGCATCTGGGAACCCAGAGAAGGAACGATGGGTCCAGTAAAGTCTGTGATGACCCTGTGAGTCTCGGTGAGGATGGCGCCTGCTGCCTTGGACAGCGATAGACAGTCTCAGGAACAGCCAAGGTGGGCCCCTGCCAGGTCATTTATGCAGGATTTTAGCGTCTAATTTGTGTTGTCTAACAGGAGAAAGTTCATGCTTCTAAACTGGAGCCCGGAAGGCAAAGGGTAGAGCTTGCTCTGTCACCCAACTCTCCGGTCGGTCCCACGGCCTCTCTTCGAATCTCTATTAGAGTGGCAGATTGAGAGATCAGGTGTCCTTCTGACCGGGTCACACAGCAATCGGAGCCACATTTCCTGTTTGTTAGGGGAGGGCACTGACCGCCCCTCCCCTCCCCCCAGCCGCAGGGCTCTTTGTGGTCACAGACAATGAGCCAGAGAGACGACCTGTATTTTCAACAACTGCAGAGTGTGAACAGTTCCTCATGAAAGGAGCCTTTGTCTCCTTTGTTGACATTCAGGAGAGGGTGAAGATAAGATGGTTCTAGACACGGTCTGGAGAAATCTCCTGGAAAATTGATGTGAAACTTGTGATAATCTCATGCCAAATGAAACTGGCCCAGATTCTTTGATTCTGATGCTGTGCAGCCCCTCCAGGAGTCATGACAACTCTGCTTATCCTCGTGAGAGGAGTTGGCGTTCTACGGTTTCGCTTGTCATGCAGAGAAAGGGATCGTCATAAATAGCAAACGGATATTTGATCGGGAGCTTGGTGTCCCTCACTTCATAATTCAGCCAGACATGCTAGTGAAGCAACACCTTCTGCAGGGACGACATGAGTTAGCAGTGTACGCAGCTCAGCACAATATTGGGATGTAACGAGCATGACTTGTAGGAATTGATAAGAGATGTAGGTTGTAGACACCTTCCTGTATCACTTGTGGCCATAAAAAAAATACTTAAGTGATTTAATTTGCTGGAAATAAACATTAGGCTTTATTTTATTTGTCTGTTTGTTTTTTCAATTGAAACTACATATTTATTTCATTTTATACTAGTCAGGTTCTCATACTTGAAAATATCATTGCTTTCTCCATTTGTTACAGACCAGAAATTGATCAGTTGAGTTTGATTATTAGAGACTGGGAATTTCCCTGTTTTTAATTTGTCTTTTGAGGGGGGAGATTCTTTGGAGAGGGGAAAATTCTAAACTTTCTTCAGATGAACTCCTAATAAAATAGTTGGGAAGAACAAACCAAATAATTCCTGAAAACAGCCTTTGAATACAATTGTGGGGTTCTCACCTGATCTTTCACTGAAGTCCTAGAGCATCCGGGTAAGTATATGTGGTTAAGTCCCTTTTAATACATGAGGATATTATACCTCAGAGATATACACTGAGAATACTACTCAGTCATAAAAAATAATGAAATAATGCCAATTGTTGCAACACAGATGGACCTGGAGATTGTCATTCTAAGTGAAATAAGTCAGACAGAGAAAGAAAAATACTATATGATAGCACTCATATGTGGAATCTAAAAGAGAAAAAAGACACAAATGAGCTTATTTACAAAACAGAAAGAGACTCATGGACATAGAAAACAAACTCATGGTTACCATGGCGTAAGGAGGGAGGGAGGGATAAATTGGGAGTTTGAGATTTGCAGATACTAACTACTATATATAAAACAGATAAACAAGAAGTTTCTACTGTATAGCACAGGGAACTATATTCAATATCTTATAGTAACCTCTAATGAAAAAGAATATGAAAAGGAATATATGTATGTATGTGTATGACTGAAGCATTATGCTGCACACCAGAAATGGACACAACATTGTAAATCAACTATACTTCAAAAAAAAAGAAATATATGTATGCACATATATGTGTGTGTGAGTATGCATGTGTATTTTTAATTTTCCATTATGCAAAATTCAGTAAAACCAGGTTTTATTCCTAGATCAAATGTTCCAGGAGAATTCTAAGTGAGGTAAAAGAAGTTAATCATAAAACCATAGATTCAGCCTTAACAATTGTCTTAAATAATGACCATGTAATAACAAGAAATATAAACAACCAGAAACTATGTGCTTTTTTTCCCCTCACCAAGCACGTGTTAACCAGTAAGCTTTGAAACCGGACCTACCCAATGATGCTTTTACATCATCTTGTGTTCTAAAAAATGATCCCGAGATGCTAGATTTATAACGCTGCAGAATCCCACACTGTTGCAATGCTGTCTTCAATTCAGCCACTTCATATTGAAATTTCACACACAATAATTGGCTGACCTTCACAGCTATGGCAGAAACTAATTAAAGCTGTGAGGCTGGGCTAGCAATGCCTTCGTGTGAAATGTGAAGTTTGGTGATAATGAAATGTGGGATGCAGATGTTATTGTCTTAGACAGACCGTGCCCTTGGTTCACACTAATGAAGAACAGCAATTATTAAACAAAAAGTATTTTTTTGCCTATTAATTATTTTGTGTTGTGATCATAGAAATAGAAACACAGTGGCATCTCATCCACCGGCTTCTCCCCAAAGTAGTTTGACAGAACTTTATACCAACTGACTTCTGTATCATTAAGCATCCAGTTTTCACCTTCTTCTTCTACTGATCTTAGACCTTTGTGAGTCACCAGCCCGGACGTGGCTGAGTTCAGAAAGCACAGGGTAAAGGCCAAGCTAAAAATGGTCACCCAGAAAGATTTTCAGACAGCTGAAGGATTAAATAAATGAAGCTTTTTGGAAATAACGTTACACGTCAAACAGAGATGTCAGTAGAAATATGATGCCCTCCCCACCGTAGGTAAATGATAGTCAAAGGTCACTGCTGCTGCTGAGGTGACGGTAGGGAAATAAAGCAGGCCCAGCTCTGTTTCTTGGTGGTTAGGAGCTGAATTCCCATTAATAGGTTGGGGTGATTTTGCTGGACCTCCACTCGGTCAAATATCACAAATCACAGATTGGCAACAACTGCAGAAAAACACTTGAATGAAGAAAAGGCACATTGTACGGCTGTGTCTCACCTTTTCACGGGCAAATGATTGAGTCTGCTTCTTTTTATTCCTCTCCTCGTTGACTTCAGGGCCCTCAGCTCTCATTATCAAGGTAGAGACGGGAGGGACATGAGTTATGCACCAACTGGCCAATGTCCCTGCTTGCTTCCCTATTTGGGAAGGGAGCGGGAAATGACTTGCCGAAATGAAATGGAACAATTACTCGTGTAATGTCCTCTCCTCATCTGTGTCCCACAGAATCCACATCCCACGCCATTGGCATCGTAAGGCATTATCTAGGGGTGTCGGCCACTCAGACTTAGCCATGTTGAGGGTAGGAAGTGGCAGAAGCAGCAGGAGTAGGGATGGGCACCCCTGGATCACGTCACCTCAGACTGGGCAGAGGAACCAAGGTGACTGCTTGGGAGAAAGAGGATTCATGGCCAGGAAAATACTACGCAGAGGAAGACGTCCTGTAGAGGTCAGAGGAGATATCTTTGTAACACATTAGGCCCCCCCCCTTTTTTTTTTCCAATGCTTTTTAAAATTGCCCTATAGTTGATTTATAATGTTGTGTTAGTTTCTGGTGTATAACATAGTGATTCAGTTTTTTTTAATGTAAATATTCTTATATATATATATATATATATTCTTTTTAATATTTTTTTCATTAGAGCTATTGAATACAGTTCTCTATGCTAGGCAGTAGGACCTTGTAATTAATCTGTTTTGTATATAGTAGTTTGTATCTGCTAATCCCAAACTCCTAATTTATTCCTCCTCTCCCCTTTCCCCTTGGTAACCATAAGTTCGTTTTCTTTGTCTGTGAGTCTGTTTCTGTTTTGTAAATATGTTCATTTGAATTGTTTTTCAGATTTCACGTAAAGTGATACATATGATATTTATCTTTGTCTGACTTATTTCACTTAATATATGGTAATCTCTACATCCATCCACAGGTTGCTGCAAATGGCAGTATTTATTCCTTTTAATGGCTGAGTAGTATTCCTATATCTATATATGTGAATATATAGGGTATATTATATATAATGTAATATATAAAATATGTTATACATATCGGTATTATACACACACACACACACACACACACACACACGCACCCCTACAACTTCTTTATCCAGTCATCTATTGATAGACATTTAAGTTGCTTCCATGTCTTGGCTATTGCAGGGCTCCATTTTTTTTTTTTTTTTTTGATGGTTGTGTCACTAGTCAATATCTTTGATATTTATAGAACAGACTATTCAATGGGACTATAACTAAATTTGAGGAGTAATTCATATAAGTAGTGATAAGATGACGTGTTGCTTCATTTTGGGGAAGGGGTGAAAATTTCACTTATATAAAGAATATCTATATATTGTTAGGTAGAAACATAGGCTTGTTTTGTTGCTGTAAAGAAGCTCAGTTGTGTGCAGAAGGGCACAGGTAGCCGCCGAGGAGCCAAAGGGGAGATTGTGCCAGTTCTTAGACTGTTGCTGCTCAGTTTCAGATCTGCCCTTCATTGTCCTGATTTTGGAAATGGAACATCTCTCCTTTGCCAGCTTGCACAGTGTTAAAATAGCAGAGGGCACTGCAGGGACACTTGAAAAGGCTTTTTTGCCTGGTTCTGGTGTGTTCTTTGCTTGCTCCTGCATTGTAAGGTGGCCAGGAGCTCATAGGGCACCAAAGGTGCTGAGAACCAGTAAGTTTCATCAGCATTACCCACTGTGTAGCTTCTCCCAGAACCCAAAAGGGCAGCTTTGCAGAGAGTTCTACCAGTGCCACAAACTTCTCCATCACGTAGTGGGCAGCTATCATGCGCCCTCCAAGCGGTCTGACTCTCAGCCTTAAAGGAGGGAGGAGGGGCTTCATCGGGTCCCTGCTCAGCCTTAGAGGCAGTGGCTGCTCCCTGTATCTGCTATTTCTGTAAGTCTTACTTTACTCCTAGTAGGTAATCTCCTCTTGTGGTTAAAAATTTTTTTTCATTAAGCTTTCCTTGTTCAAATTATTGCATGGTTTCTGTCTTCTGATCTGGAACCCAATGGAGTCAATGGTCCTCCCATCTTCAACTCAACAACTTAGACAAGAAGTAAATGAATTCCTTTATTATCATGACTGATTGAGTTAAATATGAAAAGTGTGCTTGGCAAGGAAGTACTGGTAATAGCAGAAGTAGTAGAATATAGGAAAATTGAAGCAATTATCAGCTATCAGCAGAAACAGTCATTAGTTACAAAAGATTACAATCCCATGTAATTTTCAGTATAAAGAACAAAGCAAGAATGTACCCAAACCTTAACTTTACCTGGTATCAAATTAAGCGGCAATTAGAAAGGCTGAAAATCCAAAAAGGTGATAATGCAGGCACGTTGTCCCACGTCAAAATTATAGAGCATCCACGTGGAGATTACAAAAGTCCTCTAAACCCTTTGGGCCCAAACATAAAACAACTACTTTGGACTGGTCCTGGCTGACCATGGAGAAGGAAACATTAGACTGTCTTAACCTCAGGGACTTGCTTTGTCGCTATCACTTTAATCACTTTATCTCCAATTCTGGATAATTCAGAATTCTGGATAATTTCAGGCAGACTCCATAGTGTTGCTAAACTGTATAGACACTAGATCCCATCCACTGTCTCCTCTTTACAGCCTAATCATCACTTTCCTCAGCCAATGTACCATTATACACAATCTGATCAATAATGGAGTGGATGCTGTTAAATAGAGCAGTAAAGAGACCTAGCTGGGCACATTAATGAGAGAGAAAGCAGAGCAATGGAAGCCTGCCCTTCCCCAGGGAGAGAAATGGCCCCCTAGGATATCAAACCATGTTTCTCCCCAGGCTGCTCTGCACATGAACCTATCGATACCGGGAGTGGAGCTTTGTGACGGTAGAGGCTGCCCGTGGGAATGGCATCTGGGGACAGCAATCTGGGCAAAAAAAGGAGAGGGTAATAACTTGTTCAGTGAAAAATAATGGATTCCATTGCTCCTGACCATGTGTCTTGTCTGATACCTCTGTGCTGGGAGTGCCCCTCTGGCTTAGAAAAAAATAATGTCAAACTTTGTTTCGAGCCAGAGCCCTGGGGACAGCTAAAACTGGGTTGCTGCAAAGAATTGCTTTTTAACCAGAGGCTGAGCAAAGTGCTGCTAATAAAACATCAGATGGTCTTTATGGTGGTTTCTTTCAGACTAGGCTGGCTTCTGAGTGATGGGTCTTTGACATCTGTCTGTTTTTAGCAAATTTTAACTGTGAGGTCCTGTTTGTGTTGGAATCTGATTTGCCCCCATGGAGCACATGTTACTTTAAGTTGGGAATAAAGAATGACCGTGACTGTGAAGTTGGTCCTTATGAGCGTCACTAGGTCACCCAAGGAGGCCAGCATGTACTCCTATGTACTAGTGCTAGGAGCTTGAGTAAATTGCTACCCTACCCAACTAGTGTCATAAAGGGCATTGCTGGGTGTCTCCCTAAATCAGTAGCTCCTAACGAGGGTTTCTTTGGGGATGTGCATTGCCTCTGGCAATTTGGGCTGAGTAGGTCCTGGGTAGGGAGTCGGCATCTATATTTTGAACCAGTGTCCCAATAGGTTTTGATGCAGCAGCTCCACAGACTCTTATTTAGTAACCACTACACTTAATGATATAGATTTTTCAAAGACCAAGGTGACCTGATGGGATAAAAAGTTGAAAGTAGACAAATTGATGCTCTTGGGAACTTCCTACAAATTAAAAGGAGACCTGGCCATTTGGGGAGGTCTGTAATTAAGCTAGAAAAATAAAGATGGAAGAGTTTAGACTGGATGTGGTAAGGGCAGCAGAGTTTTTGCGTATCATCTGGCACAGTATGAGTTTGGTATTCCCGGCATCACCTTACAAATCTTCAGGGGATACACTCTCATTGTGTCCTCTGTCAATGACATTCTTTTGAGCACATTTGGATGCTGTGTTCAATAAACAGTAAATCAGAAGCATCATCGATATGGTTCAATTCACATACTTCGTCATCATGGCTTCCAGGTTATGGAGAGGTGAGCACTGTTGACCAAAAAGGATCTGTCACTACAAAGGGATAAGTGGCAAAGGTGCCAAGGTTGATGAGGAATTGAGAGAACGTTCTGTCTGTATCACTCTGTAGTTTGAAGCATGAGAGACAATTTGCTATCTTTAGTTCCAAATCAAGAAGAATCTGCTTATGGAGTGTTCTTGGAGAATATCCTTTATTTCCCCATAGTGAGGATTCATTTATGCTAATTTATTCACACTCTTTTGTTAAGAACCCATGAAAAAAAATAGTGCAAAGTTGAGAGACAGATGATGGATGTCAGCCCATAGCCAGGTAAAAGGACAAAGAGTACTGGTCCACAGTAATCATACACATGATGTTGATACCTTAGCACTGCTCCCACACAACCAATGTATAATAGAGTCATGTTCATACACACAAAGTATTTGTTGGCCCATTCTAAGGATAATGCATGTTCCATGCAGACTCACATGAAAATATGAATTATACCCACAATACACATCAAGGATCTGAGCAACACTTTTGTAGTTACGTATCCCACATCGTTAGTCAATCGTTGGCAGTTAAACATCTCATACCAAGCTGATTTGGTTTCTTTAGTCATGTTCATTGAAACATGGGTCAAAGGTTACCTCCTTAGTTATTCAGTTGAACCACAGTGTATTATTGCTGGTTAACATGTGTGTGTTTGGATACATCTCAGGCCAAATATAGTTTCCAAGCAAAAACAAGCCAAACAAGTCAAAACCTGATATATTGTATCTCCTTGATTCAATGTGATCATTTAAAAGATAAGTCTGTTTTGCTTTGTTTCATTTTTTTCATCCTCAAATATTTTTTAAGGAAAAAAAACTTCAAACATTAAAAGCACACATTGTTTGTAAGACACATCCTGCTTTTAGGAATGTTAAAATGTTGAAAGACAAACAAACTCCCCAAAATTAGAGCTCTTAGAAGAAAATGCAAGCTATTAGTTGGGGGAGGGGGGTTCTTGCTATGCTTTGACAATGTATCATAAAGAGAACTAGGATGTCTTGGGGTAGAAGATGTTCATGAAATTCAAGAGATTCTAATAATTCAGCATCAATATATATTCAATTTTTAAAAGAAGAAAATACAGGTAATGGTTTAGAATACAGACATCAAAAGGAGGTCTTACCTTGACCTCACACATCTTCACTGAAGACTAAACATTTTGGGGGCAAATTTGCAGGACATGTGGATGTGCCTAGAAGAGTCTGTGCATGAGGGATAGAAGCATCTGTTAGGAAAAACTGAATGGTAAGGCATGGAAGTTTGACCCAATGGCACCAGGCTTGGGAGAGCAAGGATGGCCACCAGACCATCCCACATGGATTTATACTTATGTTCTAGGCAGAGGGGATTGTGAGCAAATAAAAACAAAACGAAATTCAGAAGGATCTGCTTTTTGGCAAATCTATGGTGATACAGCTTATGTAAGAGCACATAACACAAAAGAGCTAGAAGCTCTGACAAGGTTAAAACACATTCAAGTGCAAATACTAGCGCTTAAGCAAGAGTAGACTAACCTGCAGCTCAAATAAAGAAAAACCTGGGAGGCTCTCATGCATTATTGGTGTCATGGGCAGCAAAGACAGGGACATAGTTGTGATACCGACTTCGGTTCTTGGGTTCTTTAATCAATATAAATTGATAAGAGACAAGATGAGAAATTCAAGGAGGGCTATATTGGAACTCATGCTGGGGTTGGGGTGAGGGGTGAGGATGGGGGCAGATCGGTGGGTGGGGCAGAAGGGGTGGTTTGGGTGGTGTGCCCACTCTTGGTGGTGCCATGTGCCCAGATTATGTGCAGTAGTACCCTGCTTTTGCTCCTGGCACCTCCAAAGTGACAGTTGCGTTTTGGTCTTTTTGTATCTTATTGTTCATAACTGCCACAACTGCACACGTGTGCGGTGATTTTTAGTCCCTTATAGTTTCTTTGTATTTTATTGCTTGAGGAGATATTTGTCCAGGTACAGGCATTCTGTAAAGGGTCCTAAGTCCTTGGTCCCAGGTCCCAGGTCCCAGCCCGTCTCAGTTGGAGGGCATCCATGGCATTATACTGGCATCACAAACCTTCAGTGGGCACTGCTGGTGGAGGCTTAACAGCAATCGCATCCTCCATGAAAGCAGCTGAAGGAGACATTTTCAGAGTGATCTGAAACAGCAGAGGAGAAAAATGTTGCAAGCCACATTATATCCAAGAGTTGATGGAAGACACCCTTAGGAGCTTGCCCAAAGCTGTGTGTGTGGCAGAGAAAGAGTGGATGAGAAATGTGACTTTAACATACACCTGATTTCTTTCACTGCTAGGTGGGAACAGAACCCACAAAAAAACATTTTGTTGCAGTTTTCAACTTTAACAATTTGATCTAGTAAGGGAAACCCAGGTTATACTTGTAAGAGTGTATGAAAGACATACTGCATGTTCTAAATGAACTTCCATTTTTATAGCGCACATTAAATAATTCCATGTAATCAGTGCTCTATATTTTAAAATAATCATACAGAATACAATAAATTATTAAGCTATTAAGCATAGATGATTTAATCTTGAGAATTATAGAAATATATTATTTTCCTATTGTCTGTTCCTATTATTAATCAAGCAAATTAAGTTAGTGAAGTGGTTCCAATAGAATGTGGTGATTTATTACATACACCAGTGTTAAAAATTACAAAGTTCAACTCTCTGTGGTAACTGTATTCCCAAATTTAAACATCTAGATGTTTAGAAGCCTAAAAGACTAACTATCCAAATAAAGAGTTCACTGCTTAGTAGGATTTTTTAAATAGCTCTCTTTGTGATGATTCAAAATATATTGCAATAAAATGATTCTAAAATTTAAAAATTCTGTTTATTCCCACACGGGTTCATGCACTGTGCATTGCTTTCCTGTCAATGAGGTGCAGTACTAACAATTCACCTCTTGATAGATGTCTTGTGTCTCAGGCTGGGTTCTCCTCTCCCTTTCCCTGTGGCATTTATGGTAACAGAATAACCAGCTGACAAGAAAAGTCAAAGAAATATAAACAAGCACATGTGTTTATTTTATAGGCGCCATTTTTTATTTAGATTCTCAAATGATATTTAAAGGAAGACACACGGTAAGACCGCAATAGGGATAGCTTACAAATTTTTTCAGCAGTTGCATGAGATCTGCATCAACTCCTCCTGCCCTTCTAGTCTTGAAAACTCCAACCCTACTTGTGTGTTACACGGAGCATCAGGTCAAAGCGTATTGCCACGATGGACAAGAAAAGGAAAAAAGAAACTCATGTTTACTCATTCTTAATGGTTTTAATTTTTTTAGGACTAATTTGTGTTAGCCCGTGCATCACGCTGTGAAATTCTTAGACCTACGAATGAGTCAGTGAAGATGGAAATGGTATGTGTGTTAATGTCACTCTGGGGAGCTCCCCACTGGCTAACACAGAGACACAACAAGTGTTTGTTTTATGTGTGATTGTGGTTAAGTAAACACAATGCCACAAAACCTCTAATTTTGTATGAACCCCAAAGGTGCAAGAAGCTGTGTTTATTAAACCTATTGTGAAGAGACAAGGTTATGTAAAAATTGCTATTCAAAAATGGAAATGCTTTTACAACAGAAGGAAATACAGGGGAGATTATTTTTCTGAAAATTATTTGGAAGGACTTTTCTTCACAGTCCTTGACTTGGAGTACCAGAGGATCCAAAAAGTCCATTTTCATTATAACTCTCAGATTCTGTCATCCCTTCAAAAAATTATTATTATTAGAATACCAGTCCACTGACCTTCAACTTCTGCTGAGTCTAATCTGTGCATTTTGGTCATGCCTAGGAGGCAACTGAAGTAAAAGCTTGAGGGTTTAAGAAGTGAAGCTTGAAAAAGTTTCTTCCTCCCTGTAAATTAGAAAATAGAAGTTATGTCTTTCCAAGTATTCCAGTTTACTAAATAACTAAACACACGCTTTGTTTCTAACCAGGGTCCCCACTCAGCCCAGAATGGTTCTGTCTGCAAGGGATGTTTCCACTCAGAGGTCAGTGGGGACTTCCATTGAATCAGAGGGTCTGGTTAGATTGAGTAACTCCACTGAGAAATAGGCACAGTGCGATCCAGGCTTAGAAATGTCCTCATTAAACAAGACTTCGGAAGCTTGCAAATGTTGCCAAATTGAATTTAATGTTGACTACTTTAGGAATGTTGCCAAAACTGAGGGCTGGCCAAGTTACAGCGAAAAAGCCCAGAAAGAAAATGGAAGATGTTGAGGCTGTTGGTTTGCAGAGTTATTTTTCAAAACATTACCATCCATCTTTGTGTGAGCTTTGTGTGTCCACTGAACAGACGCGTGAATGCCAGCGCCCATGCCTTCATCTACGCAGAGAAGGCGTTTCAGTGACGCCACCATGTTTGTGTAAGGAACAGCCGGGAACCTTGCGTGGGCCCTGTTCTTGGGGTCCCAAATCTGCCAATTACCTCCCTTGGCTTCGCAGGTTCAAATACTCCACAGCTGAAATTCGCAGGCCCTTTTTCTTCAAGCACATTGACAGTCGGAAAGTCAAGTAACGGCATCTTCAGAAAGCTCTATTGTGAGGCTGAATTTGGGTAACTGACACCCATAACATAACAGCATTAAATCACCCATATTTTTAGAGTGGATAAGCTAGTCTGCTTGTAAATATGTTCAAGGATAGCAGAGAGGTGGCAGAAGAATTATGCTACAACTTTACCAACTAATAAATCTTTATTTAAGCAGGGGACCTCTAAAATTTAATTAGGCATATGAAAGCAGAGATCACTCTGAGGGTAGAAATCTGCTGATTCTCACAAGGAAAGACACCTGCTTCATGGAAAAACTGCCAGTTAAAATTTACTCTTCTGTTACTTTGTCAATAGAAGGGCTTTCTGGTAGAAGAGCAAATACCTAACTTAAAAAAAAAAAAAAAGGGCAGGGGCAGACAGGACGCATTCTTGGCACAGCCTAGAGGGGCGAAGGAAAGGTTGTGTTCATTGTGAACTGTGTGTGTGTGGTTTAGCTAATTCTCGTAGATGCCCCTCCTTTCTTTTCCTGTCTTCCTTCTTCCTGGGTCATGGAGGGGTAGTCAAGGATCAATGGCAGATTTGGTAGGACCCAAGAGGAAAGACTGGCGGTCATGTTGTCATCTGAGACCATCCAATGCAGTGCTGCCTCAGCGCTCCCCACCCAGAAACCTGTCCTTCTAAGCTCACATCGCAAAGGACGGCTACACTCAGGTAATCCCCCTCTTTCCCAAATTGAAAACTTCTGTATCTAAATTACAATCACAGTAAGTGAGATAAGTCAGACAGAGAAGGACAAAGAGATGATGTCACGTATACGTGGAATCTAAAAAAATGACACCAATGAACTTATTTACAAAACAGAAGAAGACTCACAGACATAGAAAACAAACTTATGGTTAACGGTTGGGGAAGGGAGGGGAGGAATAAATTAAAAGTTTGGGATTTGCAGATGCAAACTACTGTATATAAAGTAGATAAACAGCAAGGTCCTACAGTATAGCACAGGGAAGTCTATCCAATATATTTTAATAACCTATAATGAAAAAGAATCTGAAAAAGAATATATATATGAGAATATATAGATGTAAAACTGAATCACTATGCTGTACACCAGAAACTAACACAACATTGTAAATCAACTATACTTCAATAAAAAACAAAACAAAAACCAATTAGCCCTTGAGCCCTTTAATGGATTATAACGTCTCAGTACCTAGCAAGGCTCCTTTTTAAAACGCAGAGACCACTGGGGCTGGTTTAATTCTAATTCCAGATTCTCTAACTTGAGGTTGTGTCTTTCCTTGATTTCCCTTTTGAGAGAAGGGCTTCCGTCAGTACAGCAGAAAATGATGTCCTTGGGAAGGAAAACAACACGCTTTAAACATTTCTTATGGTCTTGGAGCAAATTTTCTCCTTCTGTCACTACAGCATCTGGTAGACATTGTGGAGGAAGACAGTTAAATTAGGGCTTCTACTCGCAGGGAATACGACCTAGTTCGGGTGATGAGACGTGAACACTTGAAGCAGGCGGCAGCATTTCAATCGTAGAAGGTACAGCCCGCAGCGGTGCGTACATACGCACCACAGCACTCAGATAAATAATTCTTCAGTTTTTTTTTTTTTCTTTTCCCTATGGGCCAACCTCTGTCCTTGAGCCAACAAGGCTATTTTGGTTCTTGTTTGTTTTTCATTTCTTGGGAGTCCTTCATCCAAGAACAGGATAATATATTTTCACAAAATTAGCTATAGGAACACGACCTTTGTTTTTAACGTCTGCTGCTTTGAGATACACAAATGAAGCCGAATGAATATCATGAAAACAAAACTGAGTGACGAGAGGATGTTTTCGTTTTTTGTTATTTTTTTTTCCTGCGACCATTTGATACATCCTGAAGACGTTTTGCTGCTTGCATGGTATTTCTTCTGAGTCATTTATTTTCCACTAAGAAGGTAACATTGGTGACTTACTTCAAATGTCAACAAGCATCATTAATAATGAATTCAGATCCGAGCTCATATTGCCCAATTAAATAGTTCTTTCATCAGATCAAATGGCATTCAGGCCTTTTTGTGCACTTTTCTTGACGCTATTTTAAAAGTCATCCTCGTGTTGTTTTTTAAATAAATGAAGTAGACGCTCTCTTTTGTGATAGACTTTAATGCTAGCTTTAAATGGCAACATGATGCAATTTAAAGAAAATAGAAGTGGCTGTGATGTAAGGAGAAATGCAATTAGTTATCCTTCCTGGGATTCTGGAAGTGGGTAAATCCTATGCTAGGTGCCCACTTCAAGCGTTCAGAGATCTGGGGGGCTGCATCTAAAAGGCAGTGCTCAGCGGACTGGGGATTGGGTACCTGGCTTGGCCTTGTTGCTATGCGCTGACTGGTGGACATGAGTTAGTTTCCTGGATCTTACGTCTTCAGCCCAAAATATTTGAGGTGTAGACAAGATGGCCTCTGAGCTTCCTTTCAGCTCAAAAATTCTATGAGCTAGCCCAACTCCCTCTAAAGGCTCATACAAACTTTGAGTCTTATTTCCATTAATGTGAGAAACTGAAAATTCTGTTAGAATACAAAAATGTTTTGGTCTTCCCAGAACTTATGTTAAGCTGTTCGAGACCTAGCTATAGACTTGTAGGCTAATTGGGGAATGACAAAGATTTATTAGGAACATTTGGGGGTTTCCGAATCATTGCACAGAGCAGAACAATACTTTTATAGAGAGTTTCTCTTCAGGGTGCTCCTTGACGAGGAGAGCGCGCGTCATGGTTTCGTGGCCAGTCCTGATTGCCTCGCCAGTTCAGGGTTTTGTGGAGTACTTTTTATATTCTGTGTGTTCTGATCCATGGTTTCCTCAAGTGTGAAATGAACAATGCCTATTTCAGAGGGACCCTATAGTGAAAATTATCTTGTCTATCAGAGATATATTGATATGTAACAAATCATGCCAAGCCTTAGTAACTTACCAAAACCACCATGTTACTACTCACGTGGCCTGGGAATTTGGAGAGACCTCACAGGGGTCTGCTCATCTCTGCTCTACGTGGTGTTGGCCACTGGCTCAGTGCTTGTCCATGTGGCGTCTCTTCCTCTCCCCATGTGGCTTCTCTACCCGATGGGATAGGCTGGACTTCTCAGCATGCTAGCAGGATTCCAAGAATGAAAGCCGGTCTTGGTATGAGAGTCCCAGAAAGCCATTTCCGCTGCTTTCTATTGGTCAAAGGAAGTAACCAGTGCAACCCAGATTCAAAGACTGGGGAACAGACTCCACCTCTTGATGGGAGGAACAGCAAAATGACTTTGCATTTGGCATGGACACAGGAAGGCTGGATTCACTGGGGGCCATTTTAAACCATCAGCCACACCTCAGATAAGGCGAGGCACGTAGTGGGCACTAGATGAATGTATTGCATCCTACCTGTGGCAATTTCATCAGCATTCAACCTTGTTAGATAGGCAGCACATATTAACTCTGTGAGTTGAGGAAACTCAGAAGAAATGGTGTGTCAGCTGCCCGAATTCATACAGTCAATAAGTGATAACTTAGGACTTGAACAGAGTTTTTCTGGCTCCAAGTTCTCTATTCTTTCTACTATAAATAATTCCTGGTAGATTGGAAAGAAAATGAAACATGGAAGGTGGAAATGCCATGGCCAGGAAGTCTTCCATGGCTTTGCTATTTTAGAAAATATTTTAGAAAATGCACTTTTTGGGAGCCAAAGGTTGGTTGGAAACAATGAAAGAAGAATCTTTACTGTGTTTCTTAGATATCCTTCTCCAAAATTTAATTACACCCGGGGCAACTTTATAACTGAGCTTTAGACATACATTTATCAGTAAATGAGTTCTTGGAAATATATCCAAACTTTCACATCGCTTCAGCTTCAACTAAGAAGTAGTCTTCATAGACAGAGAAAAGAGGTAAAGATATTAGAGTTGAGTCAGACATGATCTGATATCTCTGCCTGTAATGGTCTCCTGAATTCAATTTCTGTTCATTCTTTTCCTCCTTCAAGTTTGGTATCAAAACTATGACTACTTTCAGCAAGAATGCAGAATAAAAACCAAAGGAAAAATATTTTAAAAATATTTTCTACAATAGAGAGTATTCATTATAGTGCAAGCCATTATATCATGTTTATATAATACTTAACATCAATTCCGGGAACCCTTTATGTAAAAAGTGCCATACAAAGGTTTTTATTCTTGCGTGACAGTTGTTATTATTGTCATTATTTTGATTGAGTCCCTTGTTGAACTCTGAATTCTATTTGAACCTGAAACGGTAATCAAAACTGTGGGCTATTGGATAATCCCCGTGAATATGACTGCAAAGTTTTCATGAGAGCCCTACAGACTGAACCCACTGAATTTAGAATAGTTCTCATTCCAGGAGAAAAAAGCAGATGTCCCAAACCAAACACACTCGGTTTAATATACTTTTACATTGGCTTTAATGGACAGATGTTTTGACTATGACATGGCAAGACAAGGATTTGAAATGGTGGATTGGAAAGATTTTGTTCATAAAAGTAATTGCTCTTACATTACAAAGTGAAAGATTTACATGTGGAAAATGTCAGCCTGTTGCAGCATCTCATGACGGATTGTATTACCTCCAGCCATGGAGTTCACTAGAAATAACCAACTTATATCTGAGGGGCCCTTTTAATAGGCATCACATAGAGAATGGCAGGGATGGGGAGCCTCAAATCGAGAGTCATTCTAGTTATGCAGTTGATCCTTGATTATACACTTTCGGGATTATCTGGGACTTTTTTTCCCCCCATCAGAATTTGGCTTCTGCCTATATTGCTTTACGAGCTAAAAGCAATGCTGACATGCCAGGCACTATCCGAAGAGCTTTACACGTATTAATTACCTACTTTATCCTCATAAGAACTCCTAAGAACAGGTAAAAAAAAAAAAAAAAAACAAGATGTACGGAGAAGTCCTGTAACTTGCTCAAGGCCACGCTGCTAGTAAATGACAAAGACAGACTACCTCGGTCTAGCTTGAGTCTACGTCCTTAACTCACACTATGTTCTCTGCTCTTATTCAACAAGTGGTGGGAGTTCTGTCTAACTATTTGCATGGCTCAGAAGTTTCTAAAGAGAGGCTGACTTGGGTAAGTGAATCTATCGCCCCAGAACTTCACGTGCTACTATCTCACTTATGTGGAAGTCACTCACCAGCAAACTCATTCCAAAATTGAGAAGTCAGAAGAGTCTTCGAGCCCAGGATAGTCACAAAGCCCTTACACCGATTCCCAGCACTGTACCCCTTGGGCTCACCTTCCTAATGCTTATTTTGACAAATAAGAGATGAGAAGGAAAGGGACAGAAAAATGTTAGAAAATATAAACCTATTTGTCCTACTTTATGGCATAATTTAAAAACTTACAACGATGGCTCTGAATTGTTCGCAAAAGGTTGACTAATGTTCACTCTCCTTTAGAAGGCAGGGGGGATTGACAATGTATGCTAAAAGGTCTTTCCTCAGAAATTTTCAAATTTTTAGGCTTTGTTCTGCATTCTCTATAATGAGAGATCTTATTCGTAGGATACCTCATTCCCGGCCATGCCAACCGACTAAGTAAAAGACGCATCACTGTGGAAAGAACGCTGGGTGAGTTGGAGGCACTCTCCCACTAGCTTGCTGATAAATGATCTGGGCAGGTCGTTCATCCTCTCTGTGCCTCAAATTGCTTATATGCCTCCCTCAAAGAGTTATTGTAAGGATTAAATGAAATAATGTATGAGAAAGTGCCTAGTACGGAGCGTGTTCTCAATAAATATTTGTTAGAGAAAAAAGTAGCATTGCATTCCAACGTCAAAGATAAATTATTTTTGAGTTATGCTTTGGATATTGCTTGTGTAATAACACCTATGCAGAAATATGGACAGAGGAACAGAGTGATTGTCTTGATTCTTCAATAATTACATTATGTTCTTTTTGATTTATCCAACCTTTTTTTTTTTTTTTTTTTGTCTTTCATCTACTTTGAAGAATATAACTATTCAAGGACAGAATTCTTCTTTTTGATAAAACCCAGATGCATTAGGGCAAGATGCATTTCCTGCAGAGGCTCATTCAGGGACCAACGGTGTCCAAGAGCTCTCTCCTCTTGTAATTCCACCACACCTCCATTTTGGTTTCTCTTGGCAAGTAGGGATGGAGCACGGACCTTTGCTCGCATGGATACTTGTGACAAGAGAATGACCGAGAAAGAAGTAATGTTGGATAAATCAAAAATAACATCATGTTTACCTCGTAAGGTTATTAAGAGCATCAAAGGAGATGATACACATAAAATTATTTAGAATTGTAATCTTTATCGACCTGATACAGAATAATCACTCAAATAATGTTTTCTATTCTTTAATTCATTCAGCTTTTTGAAAATAGCTTTACTGAGGTATAATTGCTATGCAAAAAATTATACATATTTAATATACACATTTTGATGAGTTTGGGCATACGTGTGCACCCATGATACCACCACCACAGTCAAGGTGATAGTCCATGACTCAGGTGTCATCTCCCTATTGAAGCTGTATAAATGTTTTCTTGTCCCATTAATTTTTCTCTTCTTTGAAGTCCTTCATTTTTGACCATCATTATTGCACTATTTAACTTTTGTTTGTATTCCATAGTATATTACTGGTTTAATATGGTTTTTCAAATCATATAACAGACTTTGGGTCAAAGGCAATATTGTTCACTTGTTTTGTATCCTTCACAGTTCCGTGTACAATACTGAACACAAGACAGACCCTTAGGAGTCTCTTTGGTGTTTGATTAATTAATCGGAAAGAAGTATTTAAGAACAAATAGGGCTGATCTGACTTGGAAGTTCAAGAAAAATGGAAAGAGGAAATGACTCAAATAAGAAAGGGGTTGGAACCACCAGGAAGCAAGGGTTGGAGAAGGAAAATCACTCAATTTGCTGATGACTGAATGTCAAAATCTGGCAGAATTTGGTGGAAAGGCTGACATGCTTCTCCAGCTGAGTGAGGGGGGCAGAATTACTTGAATCCCCGGTAAGTAAGAGTCTCCTACACCTGGGATAGGCTTGTCTCTGCTCGGTGTCCGCCCCCCACCTGCACCCCCTACCCCCTTGGTAAACTCTCAGAACAGGACTATTGTAAGACTGCATCCTGAGAACAGTGATTGACGCAGAGATCATCAAGACAAAACAGCATCAGAGTGTGGGGATTTTGCAAAGGCAGTCACTTGTGTCGCTGTGCACTGCATTCTCACTCTCCCGCTAACGGGAAAGTGAAATCTCAAGTCAGCGCTTTCCATCATGGCCAACCCATTTCTTCTCTCATTTGCTTAAGGCATCAGACAGAGCAGACTTCAGCTGGAAATCATGTCGGGCAGATTCTAGGCCACAGCACTGGACCAAAACAAGTGGATGATTGAGCAAAAGCCTAATTTGTTTACCCCCTGCTGGCAGAGAGCAATGTTCATGTTTGCTTCTGAGGCAGCAGTGTGATGTGGCGTTCAAGACTTCTGAAACTTTGCACGTATAAAGTGATATCATCCGGTATTTTTCTTTCTCTTTCTGGTTTACTTCACTTAGTTCAGGATTGGCAGATACACATTACTGTATATAAAGTAGATAAACAACAGGGACCTACCGTACAGCACAGGGAACTCTATTCAATACCTTAGAATAACCTATAATGGAAAAGAATATGAAAAGGAATATATATATATATATATATATATATATATATATATATATATATATATATATATATGTATAACTGAAACATTATGCTGTACACCAGAAATTAACACAACATTGTAAAATAAAATAAAATAAAATAGTTCTAAAAAAAGAGTTCTGACATATTAACACACCATGCGGGCTCCGAAGCCCATCCATCCCTCATTCTTTCATTGGTGAATATATTGGGGATTTCACTTCACACCATTAAATGCAAAAAGGGAGGCAGCTCTGACCTTGTATCTTTACCCGAGCATTCCTCGTAAACAGAAGTGGCCTCTCTGGCAGGCTAGTGGCTCTGTCTAAAGCCCCTGTTTACTTAATCCGAACGTCTGTTTCTTTCCTGCTCGGGCTGCAAGCGAAATGAAATGGAAAAGTGTGTCAGAATTAGAACTATATGAGTCTGAAAAAGACATTTGGGTGACTGAGTCGCTAAAAGCACCCTCTGTTTACATGTTTTCGCAGTTTGTTACGGCAGCTGTGTTACAGCTTATAACAACTAATCTCTTTTTATTTGTATCTTACTTTATTTTGTATTAAGGGTTCTTTTAAGCCATGTCTTCCAAATGTGTCTGAGGTTTCAGAACTATCTTAGGAGCGTATGCACGTGAGAGTGAAGGCGGTGGACCTCCTCCAATCTGGATTTTGTTAAGAGCATCTTTAAGGAGAGTCTGTAGGACAATCAAAACGTGTTCATCTGTATCTGAAAACTTGATCCAGTTAAAAACTGGTTTCCCGTCCACTTGTGTTTTGCCCAAGTTTCCAGCGTCTCGGAGCTGGGTTTACTGGAGGGGCGCACGAAGGAGGTGGTGGGGAGGAGAGGGCCTGGAAGTTAGGCTAGATTTTAGGCCTCTGGGCTGATGTCCTCTTAACATAACCCACGTTCCGCTCCAGGGGGAAGTGATGCACTGAGGGCTGGAAATGGGGCTTGAGCAAGTAGACTTTTCATGCTCAGCAAAGCCTAACGTCATTTCACCATGCCATCTGAGTTATGTGTGTGCTTTTCATAAATCGATCCTCACCAAAAAAATAAATAGATTTGTTCTGCTCAAACTGGCAGAGGGCTTGGGGAGGGGAAAAAAAAAGCCTTTAACACCTCTTGGGGGTTGGAAGGTAACTTCACTCACCAGCTTCGTGTCGGGAACGTGGATAACAATCGGACGGGAGGCCAGCGGGTCCTGTCCCGGCCTCGGGAGGAGCCTGGGCCCCGAGCACAGGGATGTGGGTCTGAAGGCCGAGCTTCCCGCCCAGCAGGGGGTAGCCACGCGCCGGGAACTGGGAAGGGATTCCACTCACAGGATCCTCGCCTCCGCGCCAGCAGCCCGGCTCTCGGCTTCTAGAAGCTGGCCTTCCTTGTCAGGGCTTCGATTATTCACTCCAACAGGAGCCACGCACCTGAGGCCTTCGCCTGAGAGCTGGGGCCTCGGGGACGATCCTGTTACAGAGGATCCCAGTGAAGGGGTGCGGGCCGGCACGCATCTGCCCAAGGCTCGGGGTGAAAACTGGGGGCCCGGAGGCGAGGTGTCCTTTTCCTTCTGACTCTTTTTCCTGCTCTCCCAGGGGCAGAGGCCCAGAGTTCCCTGAGGAAGGAGGGAGAGAGACCAAGAGGTCAGGCCGGTGTATGCGCGTGTGTGAATGTATGTGCTGGGGGTGGGGTGTGTGTGATATGAGTGTGTGTGTATGTGAATATATGGGTTGTGATGGGCTACCTGTGCAGGGTGTGTGTAAGTGTGTAAGTGAGTGTGTGAACAGTGTGAGCACATATGTTGAGGGTGGGGTATGAATGTGATAATATGAGGTGTGTGTGTGAACACATGGGTTGGGGTGGGGGGGTGTGTGATATGAGTGTGTGTGAGTGTGTGTATGTGTGTGAATACCTATGTTGGGGTTGGGTATGTGCGATTGTGTGTGTGTGTGAACACATAGGTTGGGGTGGGGTGTGTGATATATGAGAGTGTGTGTGTATGTGTGTGTGTGGCGTGGGAGGGGCCTATGGACAGAGTCCCCAGTGTCTCCCCTGTGAAGACTGGGCTCCAGCAGGGAGAGGGGAGGGGAGAGGAAGGGAGGGAAGAGGAGGATTGTGGAGGGGAAGGCTGGGGAGGGAAGAGGAGGGGGCCCCAGGACAGCAGGTTAGGGGTGCAGCGCTGGCGCTGCGCTGGGCGGGGGAGACCCAGGGCTGAACCTGGGCAGCCAGGGAGGCTGAACTTGGCCGCAGGGAGGAGGAGGACGAGGAGGAGGTGGAGGTGGAGGGGCGGGAGGGGGACAAGGTCACTGCCCTGCGTCCCTCACTGTGGCTGTGGAAGGAGCCGGGCCTGCGGACCGCTGGCTCCGAGCGAGAACATTCCGGCCCGGTCTCCCCAGCCCGCTTCACCTTGTTGCTTCCCACTCAGGCCATTTTCGGTTGACGCTGCTTTTCTTTGTTCTGTTTTCTGCCAGTGCAGTGAACCCTGACATTATGGGTTTCTGTTGTAGTTCTAACCTCTAATACACCACCATTACATCTTATCTCGTCTTCTAAATGACTCTAAAATCCAATTATAAACCCCCCTCTCCTTCAAGAGCACACGACTTGCCACATTACTGAAAGTCTGGGCTGTTCTTTTGTTTTTCTAAATTAATAATAACTACCATTTTCCGTCTGCTCTTAGCGTGGGAGTCTTTTATATCACCCCACAGCTTTCCAAAATGTGTATTATGATTCTTTCTTGCATCTTTGCTGGGCTACAAAAGAGCTAAGGATGATTTTCCAGATATTCATAAAAGATCTGTCAGCTGGTTTTTAGTATCAAAACATTTGAAATCCTGCAATCCTTAAAAGAGAAAGCATTTTAAAATTTATCAGTTAAAATTTCACCAGTGCTTTGCCATGGTATAGTGAAATACAAGCCTGTCACTTGGAAAGTTTTAAAAGGTTACAATGGATTTTGTTTGTTAACATTTTTATGGATTGGAAACCCTTAGTCCTACTAAGGTTTCAAAAGTACGAGGAATTTTTTTTTTTTTCCAATCCAACACCCATTGTGAGTTTCTCGAAACTACAGGAGGGAAGTGACCATCTTAAAGACAGATTCAACTTTTGTTGATTACAGAATATTTTAGTAAAAGTGACCATGCCAAGAACATTTTCGGGAAAACGTTAGTGAGATTATCCTCAATGACTTTTTCTGACAGAGGGGGTAATTGTGGTTTGTAATAGAAAATTGCTTTTAAGGAAAATATGGTAAATTCAAATTAATATCAGAAAAAAAAACCCCAAAAGAAATCTTGTTTCATAATATAACACTTGTTTTACTGTTTTATAATCTCAGGCATGTAATTGAACTTTTCTTACTTGCAAATTCTTACTTTTAGTCTTGGGGACAAAGTGTATTTGACACTCCTAAGGCATCTGGTTATGCAGCAACTAAATATGCCTGATGTGCAATTATTGAAAATACTTATATGGTGATCAGCCGCTATACATTTTACTTCACAAGCTTGGCCAATGTTCAGTGGAGCTTTTTCATGTAAATTCTGCACTTAAGAATCCTTTTTTATGCCCAGGCTTTAGCTGCTTAGGATAAATAAATTATAAAATGTTGGAAAGATTGGAAACGTTCTAAAGTGCATGTTGAATCTCAGTCGAACATTGAAATAATCACATCTCTAGTTAGGTATTTTGTATGTTTGTTGTGCCTGGAAGTTAAATCTTTGTCCCCTGAAATATTTAATACATGAAATGTTGGTTGTTCTTCTTTAATAAATTAACTCTAGTTAGGTGTTTTCAGAGAACAGAGTGAAACCAAGAGAGAAGATGAAGAGGGTGCAACTGATGAGGGACCACTTGGAATGTACAAGCTGAGACGAACCAGGAGGACGTATGTGGGGGTCACTAACCAGCAGCATCAAATGCATGTTGATGCTGCCCTGATCGCTATCCTGAGCGGGACTCGGGGGAAAACGGAGAGCAGGAAAAAGAAAATCATAGACTGACGTAAAACACACAAACATAGTTTTTCAGTCATAGTAATTAGGTATTACATATTGGGTAGTTATGCATATGCAAATATATGTTATGTATTGTATGTTTTTTAATTGTCTTGAACAAATAGACTCCACAGTCTTAATTTAATCACAATGAAAGCCTCATTCTGCCTTTTAACATTTCAACAGTACAAGTGAAGTCTCCTTCCTTCTGTTTTTTCTCTCTTTTCAAATTTTCCAGTGAAAATAAAACAGACAAGATTATTTTTCCCTTGTATTTCTAAATTCTGAATATTATCTTGTAGTTTCTATGCAGATTAGACACTATTCATTTTGTTGGACAGAATCTAGTCCAACTCACCATTTCTTTAAAGTTTATATGTTTTAATGATTGACATTATTTACCTTGCTTAGAAATATATGTACTGAAACATTCTACTGATATGTTCTTTAAGGCTCTGATTTTTTTTTCACTCCTAATTTTTAATGAGTTTTCAACCATCTGAACAAAGCAGATTCAATTCAAACAACTGGAATATTTGGGTAGCCCTTGTAAAATTGCCTTTTTTAAATACAGAATGGGTTTCCTATCATGTGGAACTATTGTGTAGCAAACTGGAAAAGAAACATTCAAATTTATGACTGTATTATTTTGCATACTTCATGGGGCTTCATTTTTAAATTAAGATTTGGGGGACTTGGTGGCAGGTTAATACGTAGACTATGTGATCTCTAAGCTCTTTAAAATAATCTTTTATATCTGCTAAACAAATTGCAAGTGACTGATTTGTGACATTTGAAAAAGAAAATCTAGAAGATCAACATAGTGTCCTAATTTATAAGCCACCTCCAGTGGGTCTTTGAGGTTTTGTGTCGATTTGGAGACAGACCAGGTCTTGGACCACAGGAGCACCCTTTGGGGTGATGTAGCAGTAAATTACTCTGTAGGACCCCGGGGGGCCCAGAAGGGTTAAAGCAGCTCCCAGCAAAACGGAACACCTGGCCAGTAACTCAGGCCGGAGGACGGCCTGATTAAATCTGTCACAAGCATGTCTCAATTGTGATTTTCAAAGAGCAAGATGCAACAGTGCAGCCAGACTTTTCCCCTCTTCCTTTGCATCTCAGCTTCCAAGGGACTGAGCGCTGGTGCCCCTCCCTGCAGCTTTGCAGCACTGGGAGATTATGATGGTCTTAAAAATGAAAGCCTATAATTTAAAGTCATAATTCCACCTTTAAAATGGAGATTGAAATACAGTAATATAAAATACATAAGGCACCAGGATGTAGCAGATGTCTCCTCCCATTAGAGTTCTCTATTTACAAGGCGGACAGTAATATGAAGTCTATTTTCCAGAAGATTGTGTAGCCTCTCCATGTAAAACTGAGCAAGTGTTCTACACTAGACCCAAATTTCTTTTAATGCCAACTAAATGAAATTTCCTGGCCCTAAAATAAGAGCAAATACAATAAAATTTAAAAGCCCAGAAAAGGAGGCTTCAGTTTTCTAAGATAGTGAATATTTCTTAGAAAACAAGATCGTGAAAAGTTGGATGAAAATGAATATACAGCCTGTATTTCCCTTACCGTGCCAATAGTTTACCAAAAATATAAAAAATGCTAAGTGTAGAAAAGGATTCCCGTGGTAGGTCCTTGACTTCAGAAACAAAGGAACTCAAGACATTTGGCCAACTCAAAACATCCCCTCCCCTGCCTTTTATAATCGTGTTTATGTCTATTTCTGTAACACTCCAGAGCTTTTCCATGATGCTGTGTACTGATTTGAAAGCACCGGTTTTAAATACTAAATAATGGTGAAATGAAATTTTCTGTGAATCAGTTTTCAGCCACGTGACCAAAAAAAAAAAAATGTGGAAAATGATTCTGCTTTCACAGGGAAGGAAACGTCATGGGGCTCTGAACTGGGGCAGGGGGAAATCCTTGCAGTGGTACCTATTGGAAATTACACTCAGAATAAGGATCTTTTCTCTTTTCCTTTGAGATAAAGTTCAAGGTAACATTTTTAAGTGAATAATTATTTACCATTTGGTTAAGTGCTGGCATGCATGACAGCAATCAGCTATTAGTACAAATGCCTTTTCTGCTTAGAATGGCTCATTAGTTTCTTTGTAGGCTGCACTGGCTTTAAGATTCAAACTCAAAATCTCCTCCGATTTTGCTGTTCCATTTCTGGCAGCTGGCCAGTGGCAGATATGCATAATATTTCACTGTTAGACCTTGCAAACATCATATCCTGCTGTGCTAAAGAAAACATTGTGTTTCTTACCACATGAAAATAATCCATCACTTTTCAATCAGCACACACACAAAAAGCTCTACCTGTTTTTCCCATCAGACTCAAGAAAAATTAATGGCCCCAATGTGAAAGGTGGACCCTGCATACATGATCCATTAAAGTAGAAACTAATCAAAATATATCTAGCATCTGATTTGCTAAGCAAGATGGAACAAAAGAGGTGCGATGAAAAAAATAGATCCTTCGAAGACCCATACAACCTTGTTGTAGCAGTGTTAACCTTATTTATTTTAAATGTGGGAAGACATAAATAAAAGATCATGAAGTGGGATCTGCTGAATTCAATCAATTCAAACAGATGCTCTGTATTTATCTGGAAGAGATGGCTAAAGACACCTACAGTGGACTGGCGGAAAGTTTTACATAAAATTTTCTTTTGAAAAAGTAAAGAAAAATACATTGTAAGTACCCCTCCAAGTGGGTCACTAAACAACATAGTAACGTTTTCTTTGGGAGTAAAAATACCAATGTTCATGCTTTTAAAAGTAATTGCATGCCTTTAGCAATGGTGACGCTAAAGCTAGTTTTGAGTGGGGCATGAAGACTTCTTTCTAGGGCAATAGAACTTTGACGACAATATTCTAATCAAAAAGATGGCAGCCATCTCAAAGGAGGGCCAATTTAAAAACTCCATTTTATAACTTTTTAACAGTTCTATTGGAGTTGTTTGGGGTGGCAAGACAAACATTTTGGGGTGGCAAATTTTGCTACCCTATAATCCTGCCTTTGAAATTCCTCCAAGAAACTTCACAGTCCAGAGCTGAACTGGTAAATCACTTTGTGTCTCATTGAGCCAGACTCTTAGTCCTGACAATAGGTCAGTTCAGATAAACTCATTTCAAGAGGCAGCGATGCAGGTGGGCTCACAAAGTTAGGCCTATAAGGTGCAAGCAATCAGGTATTTGATAAGACATATTTCTACGGACACAAAAGAAAAACAAAGGTTAATGGTTGGAGTAAATTAGAAACCCAGTGTCTGAGTCCTGCGAACGGCCAGTTAAGAATATTTCTGGGCGTCAGGTGGACTGAGGGCAGGTAGTGACAATCTGATGGATCTTCCTGGTTTACAGTTTGATTGTCTCCGATGATGTCACCAGGTGGCCAGGTAAACTTTCTGAATGACTTACACAGCAACAGACATGAGGCTTGTCTAAACTGGCTGTTGTGGTGATGTCTCTTAAGTTTACAGTAAGTTGTTTAGTTTTTGTTTGGAGGGCTTCAGGAAAAGGACAGCTTTAGTTCTCAATGATCCCAAGACAAAAGTGGGAGAAGAACTGGAAATGTTAGTTTGGAGAGCTGAAGCCAAACATTTGAAGAAACCCAGAGTAATTTGGCCTCCAGTCCAGTTTATAGGTGCAAAACCAAAACCTCAAAGACAATTAACAGAACTAGAACTTAATATCTGCAACTGTCTATAATAGGTTCCACTGAGACATTTTTTTCTAAAATCATCTCATTTTTATTAAAAATGGCTAAATTTTGCTCATTTGCTTGCAAAATAAGTCGTTTCAATACAACTGGCTTGATTATTTACATTATGCCCTGCAAGAGTACAGTCTGACCTTATAGACACTTCTAGGTCTGCTTTGCTGGAATTTTTCATAAGGAACCTCCAGACTGAATGTTTAAATGCCTCTTGAAGCCAAGAAGCCAAGCCAAGAACTTACTATGAGACTTGCTTGTAATACCTATAGATTTGGGTGGACACCTGTCTATCTGAGGTCACCAAATATCCTGAGGTTCCTGCACCCGCCGGGAATTCATCTTCTTCACTCACCTGATAAGGCTGCTGGGAACCCTGTAAGCAAGGTACCAGGGTGTTCTTCCAAGGGGCTTTATGGCTCCATAATTTCAATTTTTGTTCCTCAAAGCTATCTGGTCATATATGATTTGATGCACATCCTCAAATATGAAATTCTAGTCAAAGCCTTGGTAATATAAGTGATATTTCCAAATGTGTCCTGTTACAAAGAGAACAGATTCTTAGTGAACTTATGTAAAATGATATTGCCCTGAAAATAAGAATACTCTCTAAGAGTTTCCAAATTCTGGAGGGATCAGGCAGGGAGAAATGGTAACTGTTTCACTTCTGCTTACAAAGGTATAATCTTCCAAATGACTGTAAATCATAGTTAGCTTAAGATAAAAGGTTTCCTTACACCAATAACACAAAGATTAAAAAGCCAGTAATATTTCACACAAAATGTTGTAAGAATTGTAATTATATTCATCAGTTCATTCCATTCTATGTAATTAATTCTTGTTGATCTTGATCTTTTGTTAGCAATTTTATGAAGCCATCAAGTTTTCCATTAGAGTTCTGTAATTTCTTATTCAGTGGTGTGATCTGGAAGTTATCAGAAACCTTTATTTGTCAAAAAATTCTCCCTATGAATGGTCTTGATGATGAAGCATTTTTGTAAAAGCTTCAGAGCAAAACAATAACTGTCTATAAATGACAAAAGACTTAAAATGGCATGGTTTAATATCTGATTCATTAAAATGCAATTGATAAATTTCACGACTTCTGTGACACATAAAATTTTAGGATAACTCAAATTATAACTGATCATATTTTGCCAGGAAGCATCAGCTTTTTAGGAATTTTATATAATTTTTAGAACACTTATAGTAATAACATTTATCCATGCAAATATCATCACTTCTTTAACGATGTTTCCCATATAAAATAACATGCCAAGAAAGCCTCATTAGTTTAAAATCTCTCTTTGAGATGTTTTTATGGGCGTCTCTGAAAAATCTCAAAGTTGGCTACAGGTTAAAAGGACTTCATCTAAAATTTGATTTGGGGAAGTTTGTCAGAGATGTTGAAAGATTTCAAAACATTTGGCCAAACAGGACCACAGATCATTGTGAAACAATACTTAGTTAACCACTTAATCAGGGACAATAGAAGATTTCAAAAGCAAAGAAAGTTAACAACAGATTACTTAGGTAGGATCTGTTATAAAAAGCAGATCAATATAGTCCAAGAAAAGTTTATTCTCTTAACAGAGAGAGAAAACCAAATTACCAAATTCTAGCTTTGCACCAGCTTACTTTTGATGTTAAAATATATTTACTCAATTAAGTTCAATTTAATCTTAGCTGGTCTTGACCGCACAAACCTCTTTTCTCAGGGGCCCTTTTCCACAAAATTTCTATAGCTTCCTTTTTGTATATTTAGATTTTGTCCTATGTTTAAGCTCTCTTTAGGAAAAAATTTCTTTCTTTTTCCTTAAGAAAATGCCTTTTCATTCCGTGTTCCTTTACGAATCAGACATAATAATATAAAGCTCACTAATTTATAAATAACAGTTGGAATAAGTTGTTTTTTTTTTTTTTGCTCGGGTGGTTACAGTCTTTTTAGTATTCATGGAGGGGAGCTTTAAGATTTGCATTTGCCTTTGACAAGTAGTTTTTAAGGAGGCTGTGAATTAGATTTTGGGTTAGGGAGCCTTTCTAGCAGTTTGTATTTTTAAAAGGCCTCTTGTCCTCTTTTTTTTTTTTCCCCTTTTGGTTTCAGGTTCTATCAGTTGAATTCACTGGGCTCAGCTTCAGGTGACTGAGGACTGTGCTTACATTTCTGACTTCCTAGAGATCTGCAAGCTAAAGACAATTGCTTCTGTTAGGCCTTGAATATTGGCTTCCAGCTTTTGCCTCACCCTGTGCGGGCTCTGGCAACCTTACTGGCTCCCTTTAGCGTGTTCAATTAACGTTTCCTAAAGTGTGGATTCACATGCCCTGTTTTACAACACCAGGTGAGGGAAAACAATCCCAAATGAGACACGGTGTCCATCTCCACAACACGTTCAGGCAAGAGATGTAGCCACTTATGCAAAGACTGTTCACCAATTTTCCTACAAACCTTCACCTCAATTCCATCAACTCTTATACCTTTAATGGTAGTCTCCACTAGGATCCCATTAACGAGAACTGCTCGTACAACACTGGACAGGGAAGCCTTCACGGCCAGACTTAACATCCATTCCCATAGCACATTCGGGCAACGTTGGCATAAGCTCTTCACATAGCATCCTCTCAAACCTTCCAAACTCTGTAATCATATTGACCTTTGTACTTTTATGTTTTTTGAATCTAATTGTAGCCCACGTCAGGGTTCCACCAGTGGGTTTTGGTACCATAGCTCATGGGGTTCTCACATGAAGGAATCTCAGAAACTTTTCTCCACCCGCTAGCCATTTAACCCATTCCTGTGTAAAAGATGTTGGGTTCCCAGCCAGGGATGGAGCTAAGGGACCCAGGCCCTTTTGCCAATTGGGCAGAAAATCTGCATTTCTATCAAGGGTCCAGAGCATCCTCATGCTGGTTTGGAGATTACACTGGTGTAGCAAGGATTAGAGAAGTCTGTCAAATTCTTAGACTGGACCTCAAGGTCCTTGGAAGTCTAGTCATCTTTTCCACTGGCCTGGATGAACACTGTAATCTAGTTTATATAATACTTGCTCACTACTGAATATTCCTTGAGTTTTTTGTTTTTTATTTTACTTTAGTCTCTTTATTCATTCCCTCTGCCTCTCTTTGCTTCTTTGCAAGTAAATGCCTACATTTTTTTTTTTTCAATAACGAACTTAAATCTCCACTTCTCCATGAAGACTTTCCTGTGATCAAATGTAGAATGACAGTTCTTTCCTCTGATCACCTCTGTAACTCCTCAGGAACTTACCAAGTCTTTGTAAAAAACTGTTTATTGAACAGAAGAACAAAACAAATGCCTGAGTAAATAACATAACAGCAGAGAATGAGGTACATTCAGTTATAGAAGGAAAGAGCAATGAAATTCCTGTGGAAAAATCTCAGAATTAACAAAGGATTTTTGTCCTTTTCTTTTACTACATCGAATTATGAAAATACTTCTGGGCCAATTGCAGAAAATAAAGTTTGGAATTTAATATAAACTAAAGTTTGGATTGTCACAGGTCAAAGGTCATCAAATTTTTTCTTGAAGTTCCAAATAGGAAATATTTTAGATTTTGTGATCTCTATGTCAACTACTCAGTTCTGCCATTAGCAGGAAAGTAGGCACTGGCAACATATAAGCCAATGGATATGGCAGTGTTCAATAATACTTTATTTATAAAAAAGGCACCAGCCAAGTTTGGCTTGCTTATAGTAGTTTTCCAATCCCCATTATAGATGCTGCCCAAATATTATATTCTAAACCAAGAAAGAGAAGGACTTATTTAATCCACAATTCTTAATTATAGCTCAAATAACTCTATAACGGGAAGCAAACCTGAGGAATTGTATCAGGCCAGTGAGGAGATGCACCGGGAAAAGCAAGGAATCTACTTGACTTTTTTTCCAATAAAATCACTTTTTATGGACAACCGTCTAAATCACGTGTCACTTATCTCAAACTCAATTTTCAAACTTCTACTACCTTACTATGCAAAGGTGTGGTGCAAGGATTGCGTCATGGGCCATACTCTGGAGCTTATTAGAAAAACACACCTTGCTCTCACAGAATCAGGATCTGCATTTCAACAAGATCGTCAGATAACTCTTACACATTTTACAGGTTGAGATCTCAAAACCAGGTCTACAGCTCCTCTGTATCAGGATCATATGGGAGCTGGTAAAAATGTCAACTTTTGAATCAATCTCAGACCTACTTAGTCAGTGTCACTGGCATGAGGCTTCGGTTTATTTATTTATTTTTTGAAACTTACTGAGGTTTTAGAAACAGAGAGCTACACTGAACTCTAAAACTAACCATCAGGAACATGAACCACCGCATTGTCACCAGTTGTTCCCAGTCTATCTTTTCTATCATGACTCCCTCGCCTTATTTTTTGCCAGCTGTACTTGTTTTGTTAATCCCTCTCCAGTTTTTTTTTTCCAGCTCCGAGTTTGTTTTATCTTATGTTACAATTTACCTTCTGTTATTTTTCGGTCAGCATTAGTATATATCAGTAAAATGATATGATGACTATTTTATAATCTTAGTAGACGATAAGAAGATGATCCCTCTTGTGGGGATCATTGCACACGTTTAGGAGAAGCTTTTGCTAAGTCACTTGAGTGCAGAAGGTTGCAAAGGCAAGCTCAAATAATAACATGGGGTCTCAAATGTTTTCTAAGGATGGAGAGACATATTAACTGCATGGACTTCTGGTTTTGTCTGTGAATATACAGGTCTGCGGTGGAGGTGAATTGCTCTGTAAAACAAAGGAGACAGAAGCAGCCAGCCTTGTTTGGAAGAAAAGGAGAAAAAAAATCTTAGTTGCAGTAAGGGAGACAGCACTTTAGAGGAAGACAAGTGCCACGTGATAGGAAGTGTGTGACACAAAGAACCTTATCTGACTCTCTCCGACAGCATCAGCTAAGTCTCCACTGCTTACTCTGATTTCTTTCTCTTATTGGGTTTTAGTTAGGGGTAGGGAGCAGGAGGGGAGGAGAACCAGAAGGGGATGCCAAAAGGTGAGTCATGGTGGATGTGGAGGTTGAAATGGCAAGAGAATGAGAGGTCAGGTGACTTAAGGTTACATCAGTATCTGATGAGAAGATTAGGGCTTCACTAGACTTCTCATCAATTTGCACATTTAATATTTTCATTCTATCCTTTTAAGACAGGGTTTTCAAGTCTGGCTTGCTTTTCTTCCTTCCTTCCTTCCTTCCTTCCTTCCTTCCTTCCTTCTTTTCTTTCTCTTTTCTCTTTCTCCTTCTTTCTTTCATCACTGAGATAATTTTAAACTACTGTTCTGATAGTTTTTATTGTGTAATAAGCACTCAATACCTGTATTGAGTTCTTAACAAAGAGAGAATAACAATAAACTAATCAATCATTTTAGAGAAATGCATCTAAATTATTATAATCTACTTAGCTCCTGATTATTAAAGAGCATTCATGACTAATGTAAATTTAGTACTAATATATTATAAATACATGTGCATCTGATTTGACAGTTATATGAATCTACACTATGTTTCAGTCTACATATCAGTCTGCATTATGTTTAAGCAGACTTTTTCCCCCAAGTTGATACATTTCTCAAAAACCATCTTTTTTTCCAAAACCATTTTATTATAAACCAATTTTTTAGGGCTTGGGGTATTTTGAAAGAAAATAATGTATTAAAATTACAGGTATATCTTAAATGAATATTCTTGAATTGCTCCCCAATAACTTAGCATTGTAACGGCTACAGAAAAATCGGAAGAAAGATCAGATGAAGTTGAGAAGGTGAAAGTAAACTATGTGAAGAAGGGATCCATTGGTAATAAAGGATTCATTAACGGATTGACTCACTGAATCCATCTAGGACTGACTCTGCTACACTAAGGCACTGGGCAGAGGATGATAGATAAGGTATTATAGTTGGAGTCTCCAGAAAAATCTCTCTTCATGGGCTCTTTGAAAATTGGAGAAACAATTAGAAGAAGAATCTAAGTCCTTAATTTATTATGAATAGTTATTCAAAAGAACCTAAACAGTGAGTTTACCACAAGTATATTTATGCAGCTGTATTTCTATTACTTTGGTTGTTTATTAAAAACAAGTCTCAGTATATTTAATGTGTTTATATATGCATAGAAACATTGGTTTCTTTGAGCCCATCTCTTTACATAAGAATAGAAGGCTTTTAATGGGAAATATATATATTATATATCTCTCTTTATATATTCATCAGAGATTAATACATTATATTGTGACTCAGAAAAAAAACCATTTCAATAAGTAGTCCTATTAGCATAGACAATATGCTCAAAACATTTCAGCTAAGTTATTTTTTAATTAATTATATTTATTATAGCTCTACTGAGGTATAATTGATGACATTCAACAAGCTGTATTTGCTAGTGCAAATAAACTTCTATAAATATTTTTATATGTCTTTATATGGACATGCTTTCGTTTCCCAGGTTAATGCCTAGGAGTAGAATGCTGGATGTATGGGAGTTGTATGTTTAATTTCTTAAGAGCATACAGACTGTTTTCCAAAAAGGTACCATTTTACATTGTTAAAATGCAACATCACACCGGCAGGGTATGAGGGTTTCAGTTTCTTCGCATCCTCAACAGCACTTCATAAGGTCAGCATTTTTCATGTGAGTCATTCTAATAAGTGCGTAGCCATATTTCAGTGGAACTGCAGGTAAGTGATCTTAAAGACTTCCTAGCTAGGGATATAGGAAGGTAACAGCATTCACTTAGTTTTCTTTTTCTTTCTGCCCTGTCCTAGATATTTCAAGTAGAGCATCTATTTAAAAATCTTTCTCTCTGCCCTACCGTGGTCAAAAAAGTTCACTCCCCTTTCCCTCTTTGACTCTTGGAGACAATTGTGTGCCCTTAAAGGAACTACAACAAGAATTAGAAGTGCCCTGGAGGCAAGGTAAAATGTGGCTCATGTAATCCATCATATCTGCTTCACTGAACTGTAATGACCCTGTGTACAGAAAACATCTTCAGTGAGGCAGACCTGTTTCCATGAAGTCCTTAACATTTGGGGGGATAGAAAGCCATTTCATACCCATTCTTCTCTTCTTGGGCATACAGTGACTTGCAATGGTGTACAGTTATAGTAGCATATCAAAATATAAGGATAAGTAGATCAGAAAGTCACCTAAGTTGAATTATTAATAATTCAAACTAAGGAACAGGATCACTTGCATAATACCCAGCATTACAATAGCCATTTGCAAATAGTGAATAGTGGCAACTGCCCTGGGTTTCATCAAGATGTATTCCCTGCAAGTCAAGTCAAGTAAGTGACTTGGAGACAGATGTATGACTTTGAGGAATGACTTCCAAGGGACACAAAGGAAAATAACTTATTTGTGTCTGTAGTAAGGAAAGTAGCTATAATGTTGGAAAGACTCACCAAATAATAATGGTGGCCAATGAAATGATTACATATGCCAAGCACATGCAGCTTTCTAGGGGAAGTCACTGCATAATCCAGTTTTCTGGTTTCTGTTTTCATTGAAGTTCAGATACAGACCTAGGATTTTATTCAGCTACTGAGGAGATGAGATGAAGCCTTTAAGATACATGAGTTTCTTTGTGCCTGTTTCCCGTAAGTCATTCCAAACTACTCCCATACAACTTAAAGGAGAAATTGGGAAAACCTCTGGTTAACCTCCCCCTTCAGAAAAGTATTCCTGAATTAGATGTGATAAAGTGGACATGATGACCTCTAAGAGTCTAATCTACATCGAAGAGTCTAATCCACATCAAAGAGTCTAATCTTGACCAAGATGATGCTTGTGAAGGGAGTGATGATGAGGACGCCAAAGTTAAAGATGGTGATGCTAACAGTAACCTTACTAAAGATAATGGTAGCTAGGACTTTCAGGGAGCCTGCTCTGGGCCAGCGCTCAGCTAAGTGCTTTGCATGCATTGTCCCATTTGATCTTTGCAAAACCCCGTCAGGTTGGTACTATTATTATCACCCCTTTACAAGGAAGTTTAGTGAAATAAATGACATAGACTGAATACCACTCTGTGAGTGCTCCCCAACTAGTCTTGTCTCTCTGTTACTACAAAAAAAAAAAAAATGGGACTTAGCTCTAATAATTGTTATTAGCAGAAAAATTGGAGGCCAGACAGTGTACAGTTGGGTTGGAGGAAGAACCTGAGAGCCCTCCACCTGGACAGCAATCAGTAAATGGATGGAGGTATCAGAAAAAAGGGAGAAAGCTCCTGGAGCAGCAGATCATTGTGCGGCAGCTCAGCATGTTTATTAATCATTGTGCACAATTAAAATGCCATTTCATCCCTCTAATTAAAACAAGTAGCTCCCCGAGGCTAGCACCTGAACTAATGAAGCCTGGTTGCCTCAGGATCTTACTCAGGGAAGGGAATTAAACAACGGAGGAAGCAGTATGTTTACCAAGTTACCCAGACAACGTCAGACTGTGTATGACATCATGAGGGAGGGAACCAGTTGAGCCTGCGATTTTAAAGAGCCAGGGATGCTTCTGTTCCTGAGCAAAGGCTGGGTTTAAATATTGAAATTATTCTAGTTTTTGAATTGGTCAGGTTCTGTCTTTTGTCATCTTGTCTACTTAACAATTACTTCTGAATCATCTTCCTTCTTGGTGTGTGAATGGGCATCTTGACGTCCAGAGGAAGGAGATCCAGGGACTGTATTTTGGCATCTAAGTATTTGGTGGGGGGTGGGGGCTGCAGGGATTTCTGAAATTGGCTGATTCCGCAAATAAAAGGGAATGTAGACAGATTGTGGAGTCACAAGCTAAAACAGTGGAATGATGAATAGACCAGATGAAGGAAAACCAAAGTTTTAGTCCAAGTATTGGTCACCTCAACTAAATGACCCTGAGCGAGGCTTTTAGTTTCTCTATTGCACAATGAGAGGACTGGACTAGGTCATCATCAGATGTTTTTCCAGCTCTGAAATTCTATGGCTGTGGGAGAATTTGCGATTAACAAAGCCTCTCAAAGAGCTGTCATCGTGTCCTAAGGTTCTTACAAATTTGGCTGCATCAAGCCTTGCTTATTCTTTCTTTCTAATTCCTGTTTAATTTACCACATAGCTTTTCTGTCTGGGCATCGTACCTTGCGTATAGCAATTGTTCAGTTCAATATCTGTAGGAGAAACAAATTAGGTTAAATCCACAGATCTCAGTAACTCGGTGATTTCAGTGCTCTGTTCCTAAATAATTGGTACTACAAAGAGCCATCTTCCATCGGGTTCTGTATTACTCTTCTGGGGAATGGCAATTCTGAGGAATATGAGAATTGCTTTCATCCCATCCAGCCTGCCAACTCAGTTTCCTACAATTCTGTTCTTGAAATGTCTGGTCCGTGTAGCCTCCATTTGCACTAGGCAAAAAGTCGGGGCTCACTCTTCCTTTGCTTTACTCATTACTCTCTTGGTCCTAATGATTCCCTGGTGTCCCGGAAAAAATATCTATGCCTAGAAGTTTGAAGAGCATGAAAGTATTTGCTCTTAAGCTAGGTTTTTTTTTTTTTTTTTTTAAATGGGTCACAGAGTTCTGTGAGACTCTGATCGATCTTACGGAACCGCTCATCAGAAAAATGCCAAAAAAAAAAATTTGCAAAGAACAACAGTATGAGAGGTTCACAGACTTCCTAAAATGTATCTATGGAGCTCATATTAAGTTAAAAATCCTGTTTTAAAGAATCTCATAGGAGTTTTCAATAGTTCTTTAGGAGGCCTGTGCCTAGCTACCTCTCTTGCTTCGCTCCAGAAACCGAAGATAGCCATCTAACATTCGAATTGGAACCAGAAATGCCAAAGCTTGCCAATGATGAGTCTTTTTTTTTTTTTTCTTGCACAGTGTGGCTGGCAGGCTCCAGAAGGAGATATTGTGATGTCAGTTATGACCTCTCTTGTTTTTTTTATTTGCAACTAGGCAGCTGGCATCCATGTTTTTATTTTAAACAAATGAAAAAGACACCAATGATGTGGCAGTAGCCATACTAGTAGAAAACAAGTCATTTATAGAAAAATATTAAGGCTTCTATTTTTTCATACTATGTATCCTGTTCTTAGGGCCAGAAGGAAATTGGTAACTGGAAATTGCATGGAAATTGCAAACTCTGGTGTTAGGATCTAAGAATCTAGCAGTTTAATCTTACTGATTTGGGGCAATTATTCATATGCTGAACCTAAATTTTTCTTTCAAAACAAATTCAGTGGCCCTTGTACGTCACAGTAGGAAATATAACTTGGTCAATAAGATATCCAGAAACTAGCAGAAATCAGCCAATAACTCAGATTAAGTGGCATGATAATTACGTTTCCTAAGCATTTTTTGGTATTAAAACAAGTTAATCAACCATAAAACACAAACTCATCAGAATCCAAGGTCTTATTCAATTAACTTCTGGCCTCAAACACTTAAGTGAGTTCTTTCTTTCTTTCTTTCTTTCAAATCGTTATGTCATATTTTGCCAAGACAGAAAGGATTTCTGGGGTGGGAAATTCCAAAGATGGAATAAGAGCCAAGTCTTTTAAACTATATCATTTTACCCATAATTATTATTTTTAGTAAAAAAATGAAAACAAAAGTTTCTTCTTGCCCAGAAGGGAGATAAAATCTTGAACTTACAAGTTGAAGCAGAGGGACTGAAGCTGTACAGATTTTTGTTTGAAGTGACCCTTATATTCTTATATCATATTTACTCTAAAACATTGGATAAACTAGAAACTTGGGAGGCAAAATAACTATTAATATAATACCACCAACACATGATTTTGTGCCTATAAGCTTTGTTTTAAATTGATTTACAACTTCTTAACATCTTTTCTTGATAGTAAGGTCAGAGTTTCATAGTCAAATGAGGCAGGTGTAAACCTTTACTAGTCCCCAAATCATAGCTATAGCTTTAGCTTTCCTGAATGTGAGCCTTTGGAAAGGAAGTTTGAGCTTTTTATGTTGCCAAAGTATTGTGGTAGAGTTAAAAGAGAGGAAGAGATCTTTTTATTTTCTTGGTCAGATAAAACAGGTTAAAATCCCATATGCCACATATTTAGCTATGTGACACTGGGTAAGTTATTTAATCTATGTGAGTCACAGTTTCTAGCTGTATTTGAGAGAAAAATACTTCTTCCATGAGGTTCGTGGTAGGCACACTCACAAAAAATCAGTTTCGCCACTATTCCTTGGATCATCAAGCCATTTGGAGTATCACTGTAACTTCAAATGGTAGTAGAAAAGATGGAGTAGGAAATAATTATTACTAGGAGATCGGGAAAGACAGTGGGTCAAAATTTTGGTAGGTAACCTGAGGGTAAAGATGTAAGTAATTGGGTTTCAGAGGTGAGAATGGACCACTGGTCAAGATAATCCAGTCTATGTTCACAGTTGGCAAAGGGAAATCCAGGGGACTGAGTATGGTCAGTGAAGTATCAGAGCATAATCTGGCCAACCAGGGAAGGGATAAAGAAGCCAAATATTTATTTGCTCCTTTGCTCAAAACTATATACTGAGAACTTGCACTGTTCTGGTACTGGAGTAGTTCACTGTCTAGCCAGGGAGACAGACAACATACACACCATAATTATAATGCACTATGATAAGTGCCAGTGCTATTTACAAAGTCCTTTGGGAATAAAGAAAGTAGAAAACTTAACATTGGAGGAGTTGAGAAATCTTCTTGGTCCACTAAATTTTTGCAGGATGAGAAAGGAACATTTGAGCGAGGTGTTGAAGGATGAGTGGAAGTTTGTCAAGGTGAAGCCGCAAGATAAGAACATTCTACTTTGAGGGAAATGGATCTATCTTGAAATCATGAACGTCTGATGTATAAAGAGAATAATACAAAATTCAATGGCGTCAAGGAGGTTGGGTAGGAAAATGGAACCAGGCTGGGAAGTCTTCAAATGCTGATTCTGCTTTTATTGTATAAGCAAATGGAGCGCTATCAGAGATTTGCTTAAGTGCTGAATGACATGACAATTTTGTTTTTTAAGGGAAATAATTCTAATAGCAGACTGAGGATGGACTAGAGAACAGTAGTCAAGCCACAGAAATATCAGGAAGTTCACTGATTTAACAAATACTTTACTACGTTTTTGAGGGGTAGAGAATGGTCATATTAAGCATTTACATCTATAAATACCTTGAATTTTATTGCTTTTACAGTTTACAGAATATTCTTATGTCCAGCATTTCATTTATTCTCTAAAGAGCTCTGTGAAGCAGATATTATTAGTAAGATTATTCACATTTCATAGATGAAGAAAGTGAAACTGAGAAAATGAACGATTGTTTATCCATCTTCCAGTTACTAAGTGGAATGATTGGTTTAACTCAGGTATTTGATCACCAAGATGAATTTTTTCTTTTTCCTAACATACAGATAGACATTCAGTAGTCAACTGCATTTTCAGCTGAGCATGGAAATTATGCTGTTGCAAAAACAGCTGCATTAATTCACTTTTCTGAATCAACACACTTGGGTAGTTCTCTCCCACCGTAACTCTGGACTTAGCCATATGTCTTCTTTTGGCTAATGGAACAACGCAAACATCAAACTGGAGACCTGAAAAGTGTTTGTGGAATGGGGCTTTCCCTCTCTTGCTGCTCTTTGGAAGCCTGAAGCTGCCATGTGGAGAATCCTTGGCTTGCCTTCTGCATAAGAGACTTGTGCCCAAATCATCTCTGTTGCCCCAGCTGACTTCAAGACAACCACAAGACATACGAATAAGGCCACTGTAGGTTTTCCAGCCCCAGCTGAGCCAACCCAGCCCAGAAGAATCACCTAGGTGACTCACAGACTTTGTTTACTGCTTTAAGGCACTAACTTTTGGAGTTATTATGCAGCAATGCTAATCAATAGTCTAGTACAAGTTATTTCTACAAAGACTCTTTGACATCTATAGATATTCTGGCAAAGCCACAAAATGATATAGTTATTTCTATCAATTAGAGCAATGATTTTCTTACTTTATCCTGTGAAGTTTACCTGATCAACTTGTTTGGAAAAAACTCAGACTTGGGATTACCCCAGACCTACTAAATTAATCTTTCTGTGGCAAAAGCCTGGAAGGCTGCATCTTTAACAAGCTACCCTGTGATTCTTATTTTCATTAAAATTTGAACTAATCTAGCATATTATTTTCTTTGTATTGTCAAATATTCTCACATGAATATTTAGTTTGATAAGTTACTGGAAATTAACTTTTAAACCACTAGAAAATAACAGGAATCTCTGAATTTTTTTTCCTTTTTTTTTTTACAGAGTCATTCTCTATAGTCTCAATGGACTTATTGTATAAGAAGAAACCAAACAAATAATATAGACAGTGACTGAACAGCAAATGTTACTAAAAACTGCCAACATGTATTAAGTTCAATATTCACTTTCATACTGAGGTTAAACTTCTAGTAGAAAAGAGAAAAGAAGAGGGGAAGAAATGAAGGGGGAAATGGTAGTTATGAATGCTCTGCAAGAGAGGAAGGGGAAACTTAATCACTGGGGTGTGTACAGTCTCCCAAAATAGAGTTCAGACAGAGAGGACTAGAGGGGAGAGGGGGTCAACAAGAAAAATAAGATTGACTTGCTAAGACTTGACCCCAACATAATTTAAGATTAATACCCACTGTAGCTGTCTCAAGTCTCTTCTGTGGAGTTTTACAGCACCATAGGACAGCAAGGTTCACGAAGCATAAAAGAACACGACAATGCCTGCTAAAGTGCTGGCGTCTACCAACCAAAGGAAAGGGGAGCTTAGAGCCAACTCCCAATGAATGAGGGGGTCCGGTTACACTATGAGCTCAATTAACAAACTCGTTATTATACACAAGGACGTTCATTCTTCTGAGTGAGGGGAATGATTACAACTTGAATGGGAAAGCCACAAACCACTAATCAGGGTATCTCAGGTTTGACCTATTCAAGTATATTCCAAATTACCCAATTAGCTAGATTGCCGATACGTTCCTTGTCACAGTTATATTGGCACTGATGATACCATAATCAGTTGTGTTAATCAGCCTTTGAAAACAAAAATGATGGGCTACTATACTCATAACAAGGACTGAGAAATTAGAGCCACCATGTCACCGCTGTTGGGTCACTCAGCGTTCTGCTCTGGCAACTGCTCTCGGAAGACTGTGTGACTTTCATTTTGTTTGCTTCTGTATTACCTGCCCCCCGACCCCCATCCTCAGCCTATGCTCCTGTTCCCTAATCTTCCAGCCTCCCTTGAAGGGCACCATCGCTACCTAGGTGACTCTTACAGCCCTTTTCCTGGTCCTGAATCCACTGGCCTTCTTGAGCCATACCTTGATGGCCTGGATTCTTCGTACTGCTGTTGCTACGCACCAGCTCGGGCTGGGTCTGTTCCTAACTGCAGAGGTCGGAGAACGCGAGACCCTCCCCACCCCAGGCTTTTCTGATGATGACAGAGTGCTTGTATATTTCTTGGGCGCCATAGCTGTTTGAGGGCAGGGACTGCTCACTGCTGTGGCTCCAGAATACACGCCTGTCACATAGTATATGGTTACAAATGTGTGATGAGTAAGTCAGTAAGTAAATGGAAAAAATTTTTATACCAGTCATAACACTATTCCAACAGAGGTAGGACATGGCATTTAAAATACACCTGACCGCAACAAACAGGGAAACTTTCGGTCTTATTCATTTTTCCCAAAGCCTCAAATGATGTCTGGATCATTTATCCTCAAGAAATATTGTTTTGAATGAATGAATATCAGTGATACTTTTTTTTTTTCCCACTTTCTGGTGAAAATCACGACAATGTTCCAGACATGGGTTAAGGCCAGGTTGGAAACAAAGGAACAGCTTATAAAAATTCACCATCCACTGGAACTTGGAGTCAAAGACTAAAATTCTAAACCCTCTGGAAATCAAGGTAATCTTGGGGAGATCACTGGCCTTTCTACTGCATAAGGAGTTGGGGTTTGAATCAGTTCTATGAAGAGGTTAATGGACAGAGACACTGCAGGTAACCCATTTGGGAATTTAGAAACAAAATAGTCTAACACTTAACTGTGGGGAAGTTGAGGAAAAAAATCCAAGGAATTTACATTTAGGCTGGTCTTTTTAAACATTATTGGCAAATATGAAAGCAAAAGTTCGAGAAATGGTCTCTGTGGTGGTTTGGGTTCCTCTGAGATGAGCATTCAAGTATGAGTGGTTTCTCTGGAAGGTGATCCTAGAAACCTGGTAGGGAAGTGGGGACGTGAGAGGGAAGGGAAGGAAGGCAGAGAAGGTGTGGTGTCAGGTCAGTTACCTGACAGCTTCTGGAGGTCAGGGTCTCTAGAAAACTGGTGGACAGTGTAGGACATTCCTCAGAGTCATTCCAACCAGAGTGCCAAAAAGCTGGGACGTTTTGTCACCAACTCCTTGCCATTGGTTGAAGGGTTGCTTTTAGGGACATTAACTCTTGCCTCGTCCTGCAGGTAGATCAAGCATGCTTCCTGGGCAGAAAAGATCCCTGGACAGATGATCACACAGTCCGCGACAGCCTCTGATTACAATGCGATTAAACTAAAATCAATTCTGCATCAGAGTAACTTGAGTCTGTTTCTGCCTTTGCAACTGCTTCCCTTTCCCCTCCTATAACTAGGGCTCTGGAACAATAAAGGGCAGTTAAAGAAGGCATTGTTCCTTTTGTTCCCGCTCAACTAAAACCTGAAACAGAGTTGGATGACTTCCACAGAGCAGAGTGATTGGATTTCACGCACCAGGCCAACAGGGAAGGTTTCGTTGAGGCAACATGTTCACTGATGCCCCTCCCCACTTCTTCCCAACACCTGTGCAGAAGAACAGACACAGCGTTCAGTTCTCTAGACCCCTGCACCTTTATTTTATTCTCTCTGGAGCTGTTCCATAACTACTGCCTATCTTATTCTCTCATTTCCTGACAAGAAAACCTAACAAGGACCTAATTTGGCGATTTCAACTCAGCCTATGAGCTGAATCTTAAACTATTCTTAACATCAGATTTCTCTACCTGCTGGCAATTCCTGCCACAGAACACGGTCCTATCAAGACAGTCCCACAATCCACAGAATAATTCTGAAAAGGACGGTGGGTAGGGTGCTCAGGGAGCAAGATTCTAACCAAGGGTACTCTATGAGTGCCATAGAATAGTCCTAAAATGAGTAAAAATGACCCCAAAGTTCAGGATACCTATATGAAGAGGGACTGAGTGAGAGAAATAAACCCCAGGTCTCCAGCAAGAAAAGACAACATTTGGGGGGATAAGAAAGCAGACGCTGAGCAGTGGCAGAAGGTGTCATGGAGGGGGCTTAGGGTTCTGGGAAAGGGAAGAGTTACAAAATTAGCAAAGAAACAGACTTCCCTAGAAAGATGCAGGTAATCTGTCTTGATTTTGGTGAATCGTTTTATGCAAGGCCTCGCACAATCTTACTTGCAAAGTTAATTCAAATTGGCTTGGATGGGAGCACTGCTGCCTGTGTTGAAATGTAACGCTAAATGGAAGGGGGCGGCAATACCTGACATGACATCACGGGGAAGGGGGAGATTTTAGTGCAGAGCGTGAAGGCCTGGTGCTGCGTCTGGTGGTCTTATTGAACACCTTGATGAATTCAGTTCAGGAAGGAGTAAACAAAAGTATTAATGAAATCTGCACACTTCAATGGAAAAGCAAACTACAGTGAAAGCTGAGAAATGATGCAAAGAAATACTGAGAAATTAGAAACTGGATCGGAAATAAAATAAAAGTTAGATGGAATGGTGCATCTTCCAAAGCCCACTGTACACAAAGTAATTCTTTGAGAAGAAAATCTAGAAGGCAATATATGGAGCAACATTGGAAAAGATTTTACAAAAGCATGAAACAGGAAGTGCCCTTAAGAGGTACATAGCCTGAGACGGCCACATAAAGCAATAAATATCCATTTGGGAGGAAACTTGGGAAATCTAATTTTTCCCTGTCCTAACGCTTCCAGACTCTCATCTCTGTTTGTCCTACACACACACACACACACACACATACACACACACACACACACACACATACACACACACACACACACACACACACATACACACACACACACACACACACACGTACATTTCCTGCAGGGAAAGAACAATCAGTTTTTTTTTAAGGGTTGGGCATTTCTTTGGATTAACTTGTATTTTTATCAGTTACTGCTACTGTAACTGAAAAAAAAAAAAAGTTGTTTTTTTATGTTTACACTAGCTGTAGTCTTTAGAATGAAGTCTAGGGAATTTGAGAGTTCAAGAAAGAACGAGTCAAAATTAAATTACCAAGTGAACTGAGTGCTACCAAACATACTACATTTTCTTGAATCTTCCCCTTTTTATATAAGCCGGTCTTTCTCAAACTTTTTGATCTCAAGACGTCTTGCACTCTTAAAGTTATAGAGAACCCCAGAGATCTTTGGTGTAGATTCTAGCTGTCAATATGTATCATATTAGAAATTAAAACTGAGAAAATTTTAAAATGTTATTTTACTTATAATAGCAATAAACACAGTATATGACACAATATATTTTATGAAAAATAATGTTTCCCAAACAAAATGATTAATGGCAAATGGCATTGTTTTATATTTTTACATAATGTGCATACATTTTACACAAAGTGAATCCCTAATATCTGGCTCAACAGAAGACAGTTGAATTCTCATATCAGCTTCTATATTCAGTCTGCTGGATGTATTGCCTCTGTTGAAATATATGAAGAAAATCCAGCCTTGCACAGATAAGTAGTTGGAAGAGAAAGGATAATGCAGGCCATCTGAAAGAGTCTTAGGGAGCCTCAGGCTGGGGTCCTCATTTCAAACTTCAAGAATCTGACCATAAGTCAGAGATTAATTACGTCACCCAAGGTCTACATAAGCTGAGCTGAATTCTCTTAGTTAATAAATAAATCATATTTTTTAATCTCCAAATTGCATAGAAAAAAACCCTTTTATAGCAAAGAAAGATCCGAGTGTTTGGGATGCGCAGTGAGATACTAAGAACATTTTCAGAGCTAACATATACGGTTTAACAAAGCCCCCATTGCACAAGGTCAGACCAGTGAGTATTTTCAAAAATCAGCCACAACTAGAAAAAGCTCTTGCTTGCTGTCTTGTAAGGAATTGATTATATTTTATAAACTGCATCACTACCAATGGAAGCTCAAGCAGACCATTTCCAACGCTGAATGCTTGATTTTAGTTAACACAAATATGGCGGCTATAAAACTTGAAGCTCACCCAAAGACAACCTCTGGAACATAAACCACCAAAACTTGAAGACTGAGTTGTGTTACTGAAGGAAGTCCAAAGGCACACAATAACACTATTCTGTAGAATGATAAACTCAGAGAAACACTTTAAAATGGTTCCAAGTCAGACTGTGTTGGGTCACCTTTCAGACTGAATTGGCCAGTGAGTTTGGCAAATGTTTTTCCTGCTCTGATAAGCAGTTTTAATGACTTGCCCAAATAGTTGTTTTGGCATTCTCCACAATATTACCAAAGTATTCAACATGCAATTCTGATTATGTAACTACCTTACCTCAGATTTATTCTAAGATGCCTCTTTGTGGTGTGGTCCAAAAACCACATAGGAGGATTTTTTAAGAAATGCAGAATCCCGATGCCCACCTAAACTAGATTTTAGGGGCAAGGAGGTTCTGGAAATACCCACTTTAACTTTCACCCCAAGTGAGTCTTCTGGTATTCAACTTCCAGATAAAACACTAATCTTTATAGGATTAACTACAGCATGCTTCATGATCAGTCCCCAAACCTCCCAAGTTAATTTGCTATTGCTCAACTCACATACCCACACCAACTGCTTATCCCAAAATGTGACCCACTGTCTCATATTTCTTTGCCTTTGGCCCTGCTGCTTCCTTGGCAATGCCTTTGCCCTCAGTCTTGGGTACGTTTGGCCAACACCATCTTCCTCTTTCAAGAATCAGGTCAATATCACCTCTTCTGTGAGGTCTTCCCCGACTTACCCAAGGAACGTGGCTTTCTCTTTTTGGACATCACACCTTGACTCAGCCTTACATAATTTATCCCATTGTAGCATAAGCGTCCATTTTCTTGACTATATCTCTGCTGAAATGTTAGCTCTCAGCAGCATAAACTATAATTTTTTCCACCCCCATGTTCCAAATCCTTAGCCCAGGGGCTAGAATATGCTAAATAAAAGCTTTTGAAAATGAACATAGTAGTTCCTAGAAGATAAGATGAAAATTCCAAAAGGGTACTTTCAAACGTATTTTTTTCTTTTAAAAAATTTTCTTAAGTTGTAGAGGCAGAACGTTGAAAACACCAGGAAAGGTGGTGGTGGTGGGGGGGTGTCGCTGTGTACAAAATCAGCTAGTGTAAATCAGTGTTAGACAACTAACTCATGATGTTGGGCGAATGAGGGGGCTGCCACACACCTTTAGGGCAGAAAGTCCCATTAGTCTGCAATGCAATAAACAATGGATTCCAAATTCAAACTCAGAACAGTTCTAAATCAAAGCCATAAGGTGAAAAATGATGGGATTAGCAACAGCAGTGGCCTTACCGGGTGCACCTGCTGTGAGCAACCCACGGAGATGCTTGGGAGAAAATCCCAGGGCTCGACCAAGGGCGCAGATGTAACGTTGAAATGGGTGAGAGATGAAGCTGAGGTTCTGGATGTTTAACCGTGTTTGCAAGGTCAGAACTGAAGACTGAGCTTCCCAGGAACCCTTCCTTAAGGACAACTGAGCTCCAGGTAGTATCTTTAAAGGCAAGTTGGTCAGTACTTTCTGAGGATTTCTAACGGAACGGGCTCACTGTTTGACCACTCTTGGTTTTGTTGATGTCTTCTTTTTTTTTTAAATTATTTGTGTGTGTATGTGTGTGTGTGTGTGTGTGTGTGTCAGGGGTTGATCTCATCTGATCCAGGATGGTCGAGATAATAGTCAGAATTATCCCTGGAGACATAAAGCAATGTTAGCATGTTCAAAACCCTCTACTTGTGTGGCCAGACAGGTCTGTTCGTTCATATCTAGTTGCCGTAGTGGTGTCAATGGATGAACCAAGCCTGCTAGCCATGGGAGACCCTCATCCTGTCCCATTTTCCAATTTTAGTGCTACCTATAGGTGTTGGCTTGGCTCTTTTCAGAGGAATTTGTTTTGGGGTTTTGGCTTTTGATTTTATCAAGCTGACGCAACCAACAGCCACAGAAAAATCATTCCTGTTTGCTCCTAATGAGGAGGATAAAAACATTGTACATGATTTCTTATATGTTAAATTTTTACATATCAGTCAGTCACATTATGGTTTTTTAAATTGATAATTCAACAATTAATCTGCTGTCCAAAGAATCAGTGTCATTAATAAAATGTCGGTGGTGGCTCTAATAAATATTGTGACATGAAATTATTGGCTATTCGTCACCAATCAGGTTTGGCTTCAAATAACATGGTGAAAATATTTGCAAAATATTTGATTTTCCAATACCCCCACAGTAACATCAAGTCAAACTCATCTTCCAGCAGAAAAAGCGGACAAGCCTAATAATAGCGAAGTCTCCTACATCATACAGTAAGTAGTTTTGCAGCCCACTTTGGGTGGGGGTAAGCTTTCTCCGAATTCTGGCAATAAAACGTTTAGCACATAGCCAGGAATAACAATAGCTAGCATTGATGAAGCGCTTACTGTGTGCCAGGCTCAGCGGTAGTCTTATGACTCCCCAGATGCACAACAGGGTGCAGGTGAAGACACTGCAAAGGGCAGCAGCCTGACCCCGACCCAGGAGTTAACCAGAAAATAACGCACAACGCGTATTCAAGGAGTCTGACGTCCTTTCAGATAACTTGGAAATGTGATTTCCCCATAAATGCCATTTCTTTGGCTTCCATACAGGAGTCTGGCTGGGGCTTATGTCTAATTTCTCCAGAATCCCTTCCTCTCACCAGCTGTTCAGTGGTCACTGCTGATGTCTTCCAGTTGGTCTTGAAGAGAGAGTTTCAAAACCTACTGAGATGGATTATGTTCTTTCAGTGCTTCACTTCTCCTGTCTGGGTGCTGTGAAGGCAACTCTAATCTGATCTCGACCTCACCCCCTGGAGCCCTCTCACCCTGGCCACTTTGCAACACCCACGATCACAACAATCACACAACAGATCAGCTGGAATGCATTATTCAGTTCCAGGCAATCTTCAAATAACAGAACATAAACAAATATGTAATGAACCGAATCTCTTCTTTGTGCTGATTAAACTGAGCTGCCAGGGATTTCCTCCATGTTAACCACAGTGCTAGAAAATAAAGTACAGGCGTGGAACATAAATATCAAAAAATTACTTAATGAATACGGTGAAGAAGCTGAGACATCAGCTGAATCAGGAGAAAGCGCTGCTGATTGCAAATCATTAGACTGCTACGCAGCTGAGCAAATTATTATACAAACCGTAATTCACAGCGGGGAGTACCTGCAGCGCCCAGCTCCTGCATTTACACCCCGAAAGTGCTGAGGTGTCAGAGGTGCCATATGACCTGATGGATGTCCACCTATGGTTCAGCCATGCGCGCATGTGTGTGTGTGCATGCAGATGTATACTGATGTGTAACTTCTAACTATATGCTTAACCCTTTATTAAATGAACCTCTACCTGGCTCCTTTAAAGAAGGTTGAACTTTGTTACTTAAGTAACACTTTTTAAATTGCTAATAGCAGATTTCTGCTTTCATAGTCGATATTTAAGTTTAGAAGTAAGACCTCAGAGCCTTAGATATACACTTAAGGAATCCACAGCGCTCACTCAGGAAGGAAACTGCTAACCTAAATAAATCAACATGAGGAGGAAAGTCTTCCTTGTAGATGAAATCTGAAAGTTCTGTTTCTATTTGAGAATCAGTTGCCCCATGATATGACTCCTGGACACTGGTGAGGTTTAAACAGGCACTTGGAAAAGGCTGACTAGGAATATTTGGATGTCAAATGGAGCCCCTCTCTTCCCCCTGCCCCCTTTTTTTTTTGCCAGAGAAAGGACAGCAGAGCGGATGTTTCAGTGTCAGTCACTTACAGGACATGTGCCTCGGAGAAAATCATGGCTGGCAGGTGCCGGCTGGGTCTATTTATTTACAACACCTACATTTAGCCAGGGCTCACTCTATGCCAGGCACTGTGTTTGATGCTTTATAAGGAACATCTCATTTAATCCAGATAACAAGACTATGAAGTAGGTACTACTATTATTTCTACCTTTTAGGAATGGAAATTAGTCTAGCAGATGGGTGGCCGCTGGGATTCTCACGTAAGTAGTTCAATAGTAGAGCTGACTCCTATAAGCAATAAACAGCCCTGCCTCCTGGGTTATGTGTGGCTGTGATCGTTTAGGGAGTGTGCCCAGCATAGAGTGAGCCCTGGCTAAATGTAGGCACCATACTATTATATATAAAGTAGGTAAACAGCAAGGTCCTACTTACTGCACAGGGAACTATATTCAATATCTTATAATAGCCTATAATGAGAGAGAATATATATATAATATATACAAATACATGTACAAGTGAGTCACTATGCAGGACACCAGAAATTAACACATTGACTGTACTTCAATAAAAAAGTTTAAAAATAAAGTAGTTTTAGAAGTCACTGCATATATCAATGTAACTTATATTCAGACAGGAAAAAAAAACTGGTTAAAGCAACATTCTTTAAGGGATGTCTGGAAATTCTGTACACCTGGATCTGCTTGTCCCTGACTCCTCTGCGCGGTGTCCCAGAGCTCCTCAATGGATGGAATTCCATTAGCTCACAGCGGACACTGCCTGATAACACAGCTTGGGTTGGCTCCCTTCCCTTTCTCACTTTCCGACTTCTCTACTGTGTTTCCTGCGATCGTTTCCAAGATAAACTACTTACCTTCAAATTCTCGTCCTGGGGTCTGCTTCTGGGACACTGATTCAAAAGAACATCAGAAATACCCACTTGATCTATGTCGATACAGAAACAGATAAGCCATGGATGTGGAGAGATCATCTAGGGAAAGAATATGAAGGAAGAAGGGAAGAAAGTTAATCTGTCTTGAGAAACACCAGTATTTAAGGATCAGGAGGAAGGTACATCCGTAGGAATGTCAAAGGGAGTTGCAGAGAGACAGGTGGAAAAATCAGAGGAAGCATTTCAAGGGATTTTTTTTTTTTTTTTTAAGATTGAAAGAAATTTTTTAACTTGATGAAATGTTGATGGAAAAAATGTGGTAGAAAAGAAGAGTCTGAAATGCAGGTAAGTGAAAGGATGAATGTAGGCAACGGTGTAAGATTCCCAAGGCAGTAAGAGAAAATTGGATCCACATCTCAAGCGGTCCTATAAACTCTGTAATGGACTTGGTGAGTTTGGTCACGGGAAATAGAGGAAGTTCCTACCTGCTGTTTTTGATATTTAGGTATTCGGGATAAACAAGACAATAAATTGACTTTCCCTCTGAGTTTTATCTGAACATTCTAAAAAATAAAGAGCATTGGCGTGACCAAAACTCAGAATAAAATGAATTTCACGTTTTTCCTGCTAGACTACTCTGCTATTAAAAAGAAAAATTGAGTGGACATGGAATTTGAGGAGGTTTGTTTTATTAATACTAAGTTAAATTTCCCTCTTCTATTCATCAAATTAAATTGGAATAAGGGTCCCTAAAAAGGACCTCCAAATGGGAAAATAGTCTAGTGATTCTCATAGGTTTCATGTCCTAGGTGGGTATAGACAATTTCTACATGGATCTTACTGAATTATATTAATTTTAAAAATTCATATGAAGCCTAAAATAGTTGGATTGGAACTGTTTTGGGTTTTTTTGTCCTGCTGAAAATAACATCTGGTTTATATGACTGTCGGATGCTTTTGCAACCAAAATAGAATTCTATCGAATTCTGGTCACGATTGAAACTAAAATTACAGTGAATATTCAATGATTATTTACCTCTTAGTTCTAAGTTTTTCTTAAATATCCAAACCTTTCTGTTATGCAGATTCAATCTACGTTGAGCAAAATACTTGTAGGGACACTTAAACTCTGGTCCATTAGCCACGGTCCATTAACATCCACATCATGGTGCTAGAGGTTAATACGGTTAATATGATCCTGGCTGAGGGATTAGATTAAAAGGTAAATTTTGAATATAATATAAAACACTAAAAATTGTTAGGAGCATTAAAAAAATATAAGTTCCCATATATGGGTTAGAAAAATCTGGCCTTTACTTTGATCCTTGGGCCTCCTAGGCTGCAGCAGAAAAATATGCAGAAGAAGAAACTGTGATATTGATCTCTGTCTGTAAGATACTCGTGATTAACTCCAGATATTCTGTCCATAATAAAAGGATGGGCCTTAGTTATTCTGGTGTAACCACTGTGATATTTATAAAGATCGAAGACCTACCATCAAATGCATGAAAGGAAACTATTTGAAACGGTTTGAAATTTCACATAGAAATCTATTTCTTTGTTATTTCATGAACAGAGTTTAGTAAAATCAGATAGCAGAACATTGTGATAGCTGAATTATAAAAACAAATGGCTTTGGGGAAGGTGATTTTTCTTCTCTCATGTGTCTGTGTGTGTGTGTGTGTGTGTGTGTGTGTGTGTGTGTGTGTGTGTTTGTGTGAGAAAGAGAGAGTGACTGACGGAGATTGATGGTCTATTGAGCATGGTGTTGGTCTACCAAATGGGATTGGATACATTCTTTGTTCCTGCTAACTACCCACTTCTCCCCACTCCCCTGACCCAGAAGATTATAGAAGCAAAAGAGAGTGGGTGGGTGGGAAGGAAATATGAATTATTTAAACTGTATAAAAATACCAGAATAAGATGAACATTCAAAACTCCTTTGGTTATATTTAATCTTTTGTTCAACTCATTCGCCAAGGAAATCTGTCTTCAAATGGTTCCTAGTGCAGAATATGATGACTCCAGTCGCCCATCCTAGACACTACATTTGCTGTAAAGACTATTGCGGCATGATGACAGATGAGGAAATTTACTCCTATAGTCTGCACGGGAGTCAAGTGCCAATAATTTAAGGCTTTCAGCGATACAGTACTAACTTTATATTCTAAGCAATCACAACCTACATTTATCCACCTGCTGTTTTTATGGCTTAGAAATTACACTATTTGTTTGTGATGGTAATTTATTATATTATAGAAGAAGATTTTTCAAATTATAGACTTGCATTGAGTTAGGGTGGGAACTAAAATATTTTGCCCTGCTCCTGTTGATAAATAAAAATAGTCCATTCAATAGATGGAATGTTCTCAAGGAAATAGGACTTTGGGTCATTTTCAGAGTTTTCATTTGTGAACAAACCTATGGGGACATAATTAAGTTTTAGACTAGGGAGGCCCAGAAACCAGTTTTTAACAAGAAGAGAAGGGTGGTACCTACAACACTTTGAAGGATTCCTTCAGGTGTACTCACTCGATTTTTCAAAATCATGTTTACTAACAACCATTAAAACAAATTTCTCTTACTTTAGGAATTTGACAGCTACCTTCATAATTTCTATAGTCTATGTTAGATTTGTACTATTATTTGCATGATTTTTCTTCAAATACACCCACTTCATAATTATTTGTTGTAGAAGCCAATAGTACTAGTGACATACCTCCTACACTTTAGAAAACACTGCATTAAAACAGCAATTTGCAGCTAAATTCACTGGCAATGTTCTATCCCCATTCTGCTGCAATGTGATGAGACCTCAAAATATTTTGCTTCTTTTTTTCTCAATATCTCAGTGATAGCTGGTTTCAGTTGACACTATTTGAAACTACATTTGGATCATCCTACCTTCAATAATACGTATCTATCCATTACTAAACTATATGTTGCTAATAAATTGCTCTCCGTCTTCCCTTAATTTAAATTGTCTTTTTATCATTTTGCTCAACTCTACACCCAATCATCAGATACAATTAAATGTCTATGAACATGCATTTTTCTATTTCAATGACATTACTTACACAAAAAGAATAGATGGCACACTTCACAGTGAGTGGGTATACCCTACGTGAGTGGGTATAAGGATGCTCGCTGTAAAATTATTTTAACTTTTCTGTATTTTTCAGAGTTTTAATAATAAAACATTGGAGAAAATACCCAACTTATACTCCTTGAGAACCCAAAACATACCCCTTTGAATTTGTTCTGAAGTTAGAAGTTAAAAGCAAGTGAAACATACTGTAGCTAAATGAGAATATTAGCAAATTTTCTTCATATAGATTGTAGGTCCTTAAAGTCTTGATTTAAGGAACGTCACAAAACCCTAAGGATGGTCATAAATTCCTTGAGGTACTGACAGTTACTAATAGGTGAATATGTTTGGTTCCTTTCCTCTTCCAAAAGTGAAAAGTAAGGAACTTGAAATATTAAGCCCTCTTTTTTTCTTTTTGACATTTGTACAGGATAGTTATTGTAGTCTTATTCATATTGGACAAAAACTGAAGATAAATTTAATTTTGTATTAAAATTGTTATTACTTATTTTACAGTTAATAGTAGCATTTTATTTTATTTTCATTGAAGTATAGTTGATTTCCAATATTATATTAGGTTCAGGTATACAGCATAGTGATTCAGTATTTAAATAGATTATACTCCATTAAAAGTTATTACAAAATAATGGCTATAATTCCCTGGGATACACAACATGTCCTTGTTACTTATCCATTTTATACGTAGTAGTTTGTATTTTTTAACTCCATACCCGTATCTTTCTCCTTCCCACTTTGCTCTTGCCACTGATAACCACGAATTTACTTTCTATATATGTGAATCTGTTTCTGTTTTGCCATATACATTTATTTGTTTTATGTTTCAGATTCCCCATGTAAGTGATACCATACAGTATTTGTCCTTCTCTGTCTGACTGATTTCACTAAGCTCACTTAGGGGGAGCATAATATTCTCTAGGTCCATCAGCATTGCTGCAAAAGGCAAAATTTCATTTTTGTGTGGGTGAGTAATATTCTCTGTGTGTATATACCACATCTTCATTATCTATTTGTCTGTTGATAGACCCTTTGGTTGCTTCCATATCTTGGCTATTGTAAATCATGCTTCTAATGAACATTGGGGTCCATGCATTTTTACAAAGCAGTGGTTTTGTTTTTTCTGGATATACATCCAGGAGTAGAATTGCTGGATCATATGATAGTTCTATTTTTAGTTTTCTGTTCCCTCTGAGCAGAGTCCAGGCTTCCCACAGCCCTCTTGTTGTCCCAGTGGTCCTCCGACAGCCAAGGATGCTCATGTAGCCTGGACTGGGCACCCAGTCCGAGACCGCTCACTCCCCAGTGCGGATCTCCACCTGTGTCATCTCCCTTTTCTTCCGAGTCTCCTCCTAGGAACACGGTACCTCCTTGATTGCTTCCCTTCGCTTTCTACCCAATTACATGCATATCTTTCTTACAGCCTTGGTTGTACAGGACTCTTTCTGCCAGTTTCCGGTTAGTTTCCAGTGAGAATTGTTCCACATGTAGATGTATTTTTGATGTGTTCGCGGGCAGTAGGGAGCTGAGTTCCACGTCCTCTTACTCCATCTTGATCGACTCTTCGCCATTAAGGAGACAGACTTGAGCTAGCCTCCTGTCTCCCACTCAGCTGCCCTGCGGTAATCTTTTTTGGTTTTTTTCTTTTAAAAATCTATGATCTACATTTTTTATAACAAAAGTTTCCTGAATCTTATTATTGGAAAGGTACAAAAGGTAATCTTCAGATATAGGAGAGTAAGAGCCTGAATTACTGTATAAGTATTAGCAGTTTATCCCTTTCTGTTCCTTCTGTCTCAATTTACTTGACAAATCCTCTCAAGGAAATATTTTAATCAGTTTACTACTTGATAAAATTTTACCTTAATTTCCAGTAGTAAAAATTCACCCGAACTATCATATACAACTGTATATGGGGAACTTTAAAAAATCTTACGGTGATTTTTTTGAGACATTTTCAGTGTGGTATGGCATATTTGAATATATAGCAAGCCACTTCCTGGATATAGAATAAGACGTATGGCAGTTCTGTGGCGTGAACAGTCCTCATTATCTTTTAACAAATAATAGTGACTCCTCAAATAAAAATTAAAGATTTTAATGAAGAATCACTGGAACTCGCTGTCATTAAGGAAAGACAGATGCATTGATGTGATTCACATGGTAAAATGCCCTGAACTATGACTCCACTAGGTCTTTACTCTTTTCAATTTATACGCAAGCTGTAATAAAACTTTCACTGTTATTCAGTACAGCAATGGCATTAACAATATAATTTGAGTTACTTGGTGGAGAAGACGACCAAACAAGGATAACTGAATATTGCTGTTGGATATCCAGTTTTAAGATCTTAAGTTAATTCAACTTGGTCGCATCAAATTCCTAGAGTGAGAAAAGGATCTGAGCAAAAGAAAAGAGGCAGAACATGTGAAATATACTCACATGCATTTTTATGCTTACAACAGCTTTTCAGAAACTGAGTTCTCAATTAATTATTTGCAATAGGACAGGCACAAAACATCCTATGACAAATATTTTAAGTCTAGTGCTAAAATGCCCTGTTTAGACAGGCAGGCCATGCAGCATCCTTTAAAATTCATTTTGTATTTTCTCCATGGCGGTGGTTGATTACAACTGCTATGGTTTAAAACAACAAAAACAACAAACAGAGTCTGCTCTTTCTAATATCAGTACCTTAAATCTGCATGGCATAGTATACATAAGTAAAAACTGCAGACGTTTCTGGGATAGTACATCCTTCCTGACCCCTGAAATTTCTGATCATTGACCCCTGATGTAAAATGATCCACTGTCCACTTGGCATGTGGATTGCAGCATATCTTGAGTTTTAAAGTTTCATGGAATTAGCTTAAACCGTGAGGGTACTTGAATGTTTGAACTTCAGCTGACATCCTTGAGGATGGATGGTTTCAGGGAACAATTTGTCATGGTTAACCTAGAACACACTGAATTTGTCTGTATCTAAGCCTTTTTGACTCCAGAATTTTTTTCTTTAATTGAGGAAGTCCAGACCCTATAATCTATGGGTCATCTACCTAAACATGTTGTATTTGTTTACCACAGTTATTTTTACCCAGTCTAGTCTGACCTGCACAAATACCATGGTACTCATTAAGTCAAAGAGATTTTGAAGCAAGTAAAAAGTGATATGGCTTATGATGTGCACTGGTAAGTGCTGTTGATAACCTTTAAAATTCTTATGCCTATTTGAGGACAGTATTATAACATATTCCAGAATTGTTTACAGCTTTTGCCAATGACCAGGGACGTTAGCTGTTATCAAACAACATTATAAAAGTGTAGATGAGAAATGGGGGAGTTTTGAAAGACTAAGAATAGTTACCACAGAATTCTGGAGTCACAGAACTGAATGAAATATAACAGAAATGATAATAATTCCTGGCACTGCATGTCTTGGTCCAATCCACAAACATTTAGTAAGCCTCTTCTGTGTGCCAGATGTTGATGATAGAAAGATATGCTTTAAGGAGCACAGGACACAATAAAATAGAAACTGATAGGTGCTTTGGGGGCACAGAGGAAAGGAGAAATCTGTTTGAGGGCTGATGGCACTCCTGACTCGTAAGGTCTATTTTTTTCCTTCTCTTGATCAGATCTAAATAGCACTGTGTTCTACTTAATTTTCAATATCACTAAAGTGGTTGATGATGGCATCGGATAAGAGTTTGCTCTTCACAGCAAAGAAAGACAAAAATGTCTCATCATGTGATAACTCACATATAAATGTACATATTTGGTAGTTTTTAGTAGGAAGTTCTTGACCAGGAATGTATGAAGGATGGAGTACGTGTGCTCTCTCCACTTAACTAGATGATTGTTTAGAGTTAGACTAGTTGTCCTCAATCATGGGTGCACATTAGATCCACCTTAAAATAAAAATACGCTGGTTCCCACCCCAGAGAGTCTGATTTAATGGACTGAGGGAATCAGTATTTTTATGGGGTTCCCCAGTTGATTTTGTCCTGCCGAGAGTTGAGAGTCTTCGGTTTAGAGTAGCAGACTTATTCGACCCATTCTCAACTCGATTTGAATATACTTAACACTTCCAAGTACCACACTAGCTGGACCCATGGCTTATTTAGGAAGATACTCAAGACACACAACAGCCTGAATTAACCACTTCTTATTCTGGAGGCTCAGAAGAGCTGGCGTTCTCCCTGCCCCACTCTCTCTTCCCTGAACAGCCTGCGTGACTCTCCCAGTATGCCAGTGTGCGCGCCTTGTTCTCAGCAGGGTGTCTCGTCCAGTTTTTAGATGCCTTTTTGTTGTGAACTGCCTTCCTTTTTCCCCCTTTCTTTTTCTTTGACAATAATGTGACTTTTCTTATAAATTATGTGTTTTTATAGAAAATATGTAAGACATAAAGCATTAAAATTAAGTGCAAAGATTAACCTGTGTTACAAGACACATTATTTTCAAGCTTTTTTCTGTGTTAATAGACATATTAACATTTTGTTTATAAATTTAAATATCTTTTATCATCAATGTTTCACCTAAAAAACTCTTATCTTGGAGTATTTAAATATTTATTAAAAAATTTGATCCTAATTTGTGACAGTTGCTTGGCTTTCTATTGAATATACAATATATTTTTTCAACAGTCGCCTGTTGAGGCATTGAGGTTGGTACCATTTTTTCCTTTTTACTTGAAAGAGTCTACAGTTAGATTTTGTGTTTTGATTCCAAGTCAGAGTCTTTTTGGAGACTTTAAACCATTCATGCTGATTTTAGTATTTCACAATTTTAGTCCACTTCCGTATCATTTCATGTTTTCTCCCTCTTTTTAAGAAGCTGTCTTCCCTGTTTTCCGTTCACTTCCCCCTCGCCATCTGACCATCAGTCATGAAGTGGGTTGGGAGTAAACACCATGGCAAGCTCTTTGCTCATGGCTGGATCTGCCCTTTGCCTCCAGCTCGCCTTATTCCAGGAAATATTGAGGATATTCTGCGTGCATGTCTTCCTCCCTTTTCCTAGGTCATATGCTTTTTCACATACAGGTCAGAACTGGATTTACTTCAGTGTGGTCTGTATCTTGCAGGACTCTTAGAAGTTTCTGCTCTTTGTATAAAATAGCTCCAGTTCTGATGGCTGACACAGATTTTCCTGTGTGTGTCTATCACATCAGTCATGAGAAATAGTCCTGCATAGATTCCAGACTCAGACATAAATGAACACGAATCACGCTTCCCTCGTTTACTCACTTCATGTGTTCATGCAATAATCTACCTCTCTAATCTCAGTTATCTCATCTGTAATAGGGGGTGGCTCTTGCATTTTGCTCAGAAGAGTATCATAAGGATTAAATGAGATAGTGAGTGTAGTTTGTGTTGCACAATGTGTGACGTGAAGAAGTGCTTAATGTTAGATTGATGAGCAGGAGAAGGATGATAATGATGAAGGTGATGAGGATGATGAGGATTTGAGTGAAAACTTCAGGTTTCTATTTTGCCCCAGAACCATTGACTGAGGCATGAGTAAAAAGTAACCTGATGCTTTTACTGGAAGCACATCACTTTGAACCAAAATGAACATATATTAAATTACAAAATCAAATAATAAGTTATTGAAAGCAGGTTTTTTTGTTTGAAGTTGAGTCACCCTGCACCTAAAAAGTTTTCTTTTTTATTTCTTAGATCCAAGTATATCTCTAACATTTATAATCCCCAAACTCATGACACAGCTTAAACCGCCTTATGGGCTGAGTTGTGTCCCACCATGCCCCAGATTCACATGTTGGAAGTCCTAACTCCTTATGCCACAAAATGTGACAGCATTTGGAGATAAGATCTTTAAGGAGGTGTAATTAAGGTTAAATGAGGCCATTAGGGTGGGTCCTAACCCAACATGATTGGTGTCCTTACAAGAAGAGAAGATGGGGACACAGACACATACAGAGAAAGACTGTGGGGACACACTGGAAGGCAGCCATATACAAGCTAAGGAGAGACAGCTTAGTAGAATCCAAGCTACCAACACTTTGATCTTGGCTTTCCAGCCTCCAGAACTAGGAAAAAACAAATTTCTTTTGGTTAATCCACCCAGTCTGTGGCACTTTGTTATGGCAGCCCTAACAGAATCATACAGTTTATATTTTGCCCTCTGTAGAGTCAAAAAATTTGCTGGCTAATCTGGCTTTTTAAAACATATCATCATCATCATCTTCATTATCGTCCTCCTCATCACCATCAGCATTACACTGCTTTTTAGCAAAATAGCCTTAGTTTATATGTTCCTAATAAATTCCATTTTTTTAAAGTATTTTGGCAAAAGCTACAAAGCTGAAAACATAAAGAAAAGAGTTTCTTCAATCTAGACATTTGTTTTCTTTGAAAAAAAAGATTATGTCTTGCTTGAGTCTTTGCTTTCTACAGCGGTCTTATTTAATATTTACTAAGATAGTCACATGATGAAAGTATATTTCAATTTTTTTTGTTAGTTTACCTTTTCTTGTCAGGCTACAGAAGGAGCTCTTAAAGTGCCTAAAAATATATACATATCAATGGATTTTTTTCTTTATAATATTTTCTAAGAATTCATTTTCTTTCTTAAACCTACAGAGATAGTATATCTGAGTACTCAACAAAAGTTACTGATTTAAGTAAATGTTCAGAAGGGAATCCATGAGCAGGCTGAAATTGTAGCTGAGCAAAGCCAAAGGAACCAAACAAGAATTATATCCACAAAGTTGAATTTTTATATTTTACTTGAACTTATCTCAATCAGCAGCCGCTGAGATCAACTAGCGTTTACTTATTTATCCATCTCTTTGCCTAAAAACAAAAAGGAGTCAAGGAAACACTCTCTTCTCTTATTAAAATTGAGCTCTTTGAGATTAAAAAAAAAAAGTGATGATACACCCCAGCAGGTATCCAGGGATCAGAACATGGAGGGTGTCCATTAGTGTTTTCTGCTGGTTGAGAGATTTGCCGAGTGTGAGAGGCTATTTATTACTGCACAGAACAAAGTGTGGCCACTGTAAGAGTGTGTCTCTCTCCATCTGAATCATTGTTGATGGAATCTCTGAAAGTGGAGGAGGGGCATTCTTGGGACTTCCATGCTTAGCAAATTGCCTCTTATCAGTAAACAGACATAAATCAATGTCTATCAATTCAAATTAACTTAAATATTTTCCATTTTAAAGTGTTTTCCAAGGAATGTGGTTTAGAAGCATAGAGTAATTACATAACTAGATGCTTTCTCAAGAGCCAATTTTGTCCATTTGCCAAGGTTTTAGGAAATATAACCAGACCGTCTTGGGTAAATTCTTATCTATATGTTTGAAAAGAACTTCATAGACAGTGATTCGACAACCATCCATAAATTTTCATTTCACATCTATACTTGCGTTATGGGAGGAATTGGGAAACAGTACCTCGCTAGAGTCTTAAAAATGTTAGAGAAAAAAATCCATATAGGAGCTGTCAGCCCCACAGTATATTTATTCAGGAGATCTCACTCCCTGAGTGTGGTATATGGTATTTTATTTTCTTCCTCCTGTCTTCCAATCCCAAAGTAATTATTCTTAATTTGTTTTATCACATGACATTTCTGAGCAACAATTAATATCACAATTTTAACTACAGCTTCTTATCAATACCATACATCCTTCCCCCGTCAGTTTTATTCTTACCGCAGTAGGCGCTGCAGTTGGGTAGGTACTTTTTACCTTATCAAAACTGAACATACCAGCCAAAGTCTTTATCATATTTGAAATTTACTGTGTTCTGGGGTGCTATCACTGCCATGTTCACTAGATGCCTTTCCTTTAGTGTAAATTAAGCCATTGAATTCAGTTATAGTCATTTCCTGGCAGAGAGAGGCAATTAAAATGGTGTGGGTCCAAAGCTGGTAATGACTTCACAATTATGAAGCAACCACAGACCAGGGTTTCCATATAAATGATCACAGTAGCTCTCAACATGGCCTTTCACGTGAGAGCCTGTACTTGGAAGGTGTACAGCAACACTTTGTAGCTGACTGTATCATTTTAGCTTTTGTTGCTTGACATTAATTCTCTTTGTTACACTCATGGGCAAGGTTCCAAGCAGCGGAGCACTATGGAGTATTTTAATTCTAACCACATACTGATTCACCTAATCTCATATTTGAATAGTCATAATTTGTCAACTTCATAATTTTAGATGTTTACTTATTGTATAGTTGGAGTCTTTTCCTCTTTCCAAATGGGGTTTCTAACTAAAATCTCACTTACTATGTCCAGATGCCACCACAGGACACTCTGTGCAATAGCTCTGGATGGTTTTGATTTAAGAGGAAGATGAGAGTGGGTGTCCATTTCCTTCAACTCCTCAGCTCTTTTGCCATCCATCATAGTCCATGTGTGGTTACTCAGGACACAGCATTACTGATAGCTGTCAAATTAACAGTCTGCGAGTGAGAGGCCAAGAAAAATATGTAAAAGACTTCAGGGTGAACTGATGATAAAGTAATTCAGTTAGTCATCTAAATGCTCAACTAGCATGGCCTTGGTGGGATCAGGGGTTAGTGGGAGCCAGAAGAATAAATGGGGACATCTCCAAGTAGTTTACTCTTGTTAAAAAGTAGAAAAAAAAAAAAAAGATGATAATAGCATTACCAAACAAGCACGCTATAGGCAAACATCTTAATTATGGTGCTGACCCAGCAGTGTACACAGAGTGGTCTTGCTATTGGCAGCAATGCTTTTACTTTCAAATAATATTAACCCTTCTTGGTACTGCAGGTCTTAATTAAGATAATTCCCAGAAGTGCTGCTGCCAACATCAGCAGTTTTATTTCTGTTGGTGTTTCGAAGCCATTTGTGAAAGAACTGAGCTGGGCTCCTGGCATAGGGTCCATAGTGAGTTGTTCTATCTAAGGAACTTTTGCAGTGAGTCTACAAGAAAAGCCTACATCATACTGTTTTATTAGATTAGTTAGTTAATATCACAGTCCACAAATTCCTGAAAGAGAGAGAGAGGTGGTCTTGGTCCTATAAAATATTCTGGGACAGCAAAAACCACATCACATGATCTGTACAAAAAAATATGTTATTTGATTTTAAATATAAAATTGGCATTTATAGTCTTGAAGCTCAATTTTGGGGTGTAATTAATTATAATACATTGTTATCTACAGTGTATAGAAATACTAGAGCTGTTGTTTGTGGTAACTGTACGATGGAAGAATCATTGAAATCTCATTCTAACATCTGAGAAACATTGAGTTGTAATTTTTAAACAAATTCTTACATTTCTTTACCACTGCAGGGCTCCAGGAAGGAACCTTTGGCATGCTTTGGAGAATAACTGTAGTTACTTTACGGTTACTTGAAGAATTGCTTTTGAAAGGAGACCTGTGATAGGTAATGTCACTCCAAAGTGTGCTCTTCTGATTTCCCTACTTGGAAATGTGAAATGTAGCTTCTCTGAGAGAGCTCATGGTTCACATAAATAGTGAGCTTGAATACTGTTTGACAAATTTGAGTTCCTGAGGGTTCTAGAGTGGGTATCTGTATGCATCGACAACTCTGTGGACAGAGGCCAAGTCCTCATGTTCCTTGACTCTGGTTAGAAAGTTAAAGGGATAAGATTTCCCAATGGGCTGATTTAGAGAGACCAGACCTATTCTGTTCTACAAATTTTCACTATCATTTTTTTAGATCTCTATTATTGTCTTCCACTGATGACTTGTTCTACTGTACTGAGTGCCAGCATGTTTTCAAACATATGCTCAGGGTATGCATTATTTTCAAACTTAACACACCAAATACATCATCAAACTTTTCTTTACAGTCCATGTTATGAGATTATGAGATAATGCAAAAAGTTCATTAATTATTCTGCGGTAATGAATTTCTAGGCCAAATTAGAGCCGCTCCTGCCCAGGGGCGCCACGTCAGCAAATCAAACCTTAGACAACTTGTGTCCTTGTAAATGGTCTCCTGGACCAGAAATGCAATACATGCAGCCAGTCTCCAAATGCCAAGCCAACTCTGGGCTCTATACTTACTTCTTTGTTCCTTCTTACCACAGACTAGGTTGACTAGATGACCCCAACCAATCAGATGTTTTCTGTTTTTCTCCCTTATACTTTATTCTTTATCCTATAAAATCTTCCTGCCTTCCACCCCCTTTTGCAATTCTCTGGAGACTGTCCACTTCATGAAGGGTAAAATAGAGTTTGTTCGTTGTATCACCTAAGTTGTCACCTTTAACCATTTAAAATAGTTCTTTCAGTTGTTTTATGTATGGAAAGTGCCTACTATTAAACAATGTTTTTCAACTTCATAAAAAATGTTTTCTCTTTGGTAATTGTTTCCACCGGGCACTAAGACCCTACTATTGCCCTGTGGGTTTTCCTTTGAGAGTTCCTTAAGAGTGTACTTGTTGCCTCTGATGATCTAGGAACTTTTACAAATGACATTAGAACCAAGGAAGAATGGCATTGGCTCTTAATTACATAAGGTTCCCAGAAGCCAGCAATGGCTACAGATTGTGGTAATTGAAAGTAACGAAAACTTTTCCCTTAGTGTGAACATTCTCATCTTTAAAAAACAAAAAAACAAACAAACAAATTATATCTATTAAAAGAATAATTTCTTTATATTTTAAGACTATGATGTTTGTCCATATTCTAGAAACATTTTGATAGTGTAGACAGTTTACATTACATAGGTGGGGAAAAAATAGTATATTTATTTTTTTGAAATCCAAATAAAATAAACAGTACAGTTGGTAACCATACTCAGCTGTAACTTTTGAAAATCAGTCAGTATTAAGACTTGCTTCCACCTGTTTTTTTTTTTTTTCACTTCTTATTGATGTGTGAAATACTGCAGTTATCTTACAGCATCAGAATTCCAAAGGGGAAAAAAAATTCTACATTTCTCCTAGTAGAGGTGAGAAGGAAGAACTTAGGCAGATGTGGTTATCAAGGTCACTTTTTAAATGAATACTATCATAATGTGCTAAGTGCAAAAACAGTGTCAGGTATCTCCAAAGAAGATGACCACCTAAATTAAGTTAGGATCTCAGTGGGATATTTGAACAATACTGAAAATAAAATCTTATTTCTATTTCGAAAGATATAGGGTGATTTAAATCACGTGGACAGAGTATTTCACTGAAATGTAATAATCTAAAAAAGAAAAAATGAAATGTAATGATCTGAGGGAAATTTTAATGGAAAGGGATGGAATGTAAGAAAGGGTCAATGTACGACTGATGGAATAGGAAATGATTTAGAAACGTTAAAAAAATTATTTCTAGTAATGAATCTGAGGTAGTAAAAGTCATCTTTCTCTTCCTCAATTATTTATTCTTCTATTCATTTATTCAGTTAGAAGTTACAGAAATTCTCTAAGTTTTGTATTTTGGGAAAAAATGCTTCATGTTTATAATTAACAGAACCTGAAATGTTTCTAAAATGTTTACTTAGAAAAGAAGAAATAAAGATTTTTTGCAATAAAAATATGGAGAAACAGTGCAAAGTTAATCAACGTATTAAATATATGTTCTTGAGCAAATAATAACCTCTCTGGAAATAAGTTGCTTCCTTTGTAAAAATGAATTAGAAGTAGCTGAAATTTACTATCCATTTAAGCTGCATTTGCCAACTATGAGATGAGCTGGACTTGCTGGTAGGCGGGCCCCCTTTCTGAAAGTTGCTAATTCTCCATTTTCCTGGCCAAACTATTATATCTCAACATATGTACTGCTCTGGAAAGCTGTAAGGATAGCCGTAATTTCAAGCCTTGGAACAAGCTCCAGAAATCTTAGTAGAACTTACACCTTGAGTGAAGTCTTCCCCTTCCAAAATGGAGTCTGCCAGACTGATGACTTTGACTCACTCTGACTCAGCTGAGGAACTCCAGATCTCAAGCCCATTTTCTTTCCCACTCTCAGTGACTGAGGAACACTGCGAGTCTCTGTCTAAATGGGTGAGGAGGGGAGGGGAGCAGACACCTTCTTTTCTGGTTTCACGTTGAAGAATGACAGAGAATCACGACTAAATGACCCTGGGGACAAAAAGACACTCTGATTCAAGGAAGCTGGAAAAGGCTGCAAAATAAATGGATTGTGACTGTGCTATAAATGAACTTGTCAAGGCTCGATTAAATCTGAGCAACATCAGACCTGTGGAGGGACCTTAGATTTTCTGAATGAAAATATGAGTTACTATGAAACGTTACTGTTTTGTACTAGAACATTGGGTTAAATAGACAAAATCATGAAGTCTTTTGGGGCTCCAGATGGACAAAATTCTCTTTAAAGAATTAAATTTAATTCTTTATGAATTAAAGATGAATAAAAAGTAGTGAAAATCTCTTCTCTATGATTATACGCCCAGGTTCCTATAGTCTGTCCCTACGATCACACATTTGTTTATCTTTATCTTTTGGTCACTAAATTCCTCTACATCCTTTAGTTGGGATTTTCTCCTTCCTTTGTGGAAAACAGAGATATCCGTCTAGAGACTCCAAAAAAATGAATACAGTACTGTTTTAAAGATGGTATATCAATGAGGTACATCAATTGCTGAATACAGACCATATCTGCAGGGACTCAGGGAGATGTGGGAGCTCACAGGACATCTGTGAGCCCAAGAGGGAGACAGAGATTAAATAAGCAGCCACATCAAACAACTTCCTCCTCTTACTTCCAATCGGCCCTGTTGACATGGAGATGAGAACTTGACCTTGTAAGTCAACTGAACTCCAATTAAAAAAAAACAAAAAGGAAGAACTTGACCTGATTTCCCCCACTCCGTCTCCCTTGCCCCCTCCCCAGATGTGGTCTATTGCAGTTAGTAACTGGGAGAGCCATAATACAACAAGACTGCAAGGGACCACAGAAAGGACATGCGACAGAAGCTGCAGGAGGGAGCTAATTGCGCCAGGGTCTCAACGCTAGTTATGGGTAAGATGATAACTGCAATTCACATCCTACGTCTCGTTTGGTCACAGCTACTCTCTGGCATCAGGCAACTTCCAGAAAATTGTGGAACTCTCCACACCCTGGCTTCACTTTTTAGGGCTGCCATTAACAAAGGACCACAGACTGTGGCTTCCAACAGCCGATGGGTCTTCTCTTATCTCACGGTCTGGAAGCTGTAAGTGAAAAATCAAGTGTTGGCAATTCATGCTCTGTCCAGAGCCTACAGGCAGAATCCCCCCTTGCCTCTTCCTAGCTTTTGCTGGCGGCTGGCCATCCTTGCTCCTCGTCCGGTAGCTTCATCACTCCCGACTCTGCCTCTGCGCTCATACGACCTTCTTCCCTGTGTGTCTGTCTTCACTTCACCTTCCCTCTTCTTTTAAGGACGACACTCATTTTAGAGCAAGAGCCCACCCTACTCCAGTATGTCTTTATGTTAACTAATGACATCTGCAATGACCTTATTAAGTTCATAGCTGGAGGCAGTGGGCATCAGGGACTCAACATCTCTTTTGGGTGAGTACACAACTCAGTGCATAACATACGCCAGAGCATGGAGGCTGAGGTCTGCAGAGATCGGAAGGGCAATGGAGAGGCCAGTAAAGAGTTTTTCTGAGGATCTCTCATTTGCTTCCCCTGGTTCCATTTGATATTCAGCTTGTGTATCGTTAACAGAAACTCGGAGGAATTTTGCAACCAAGAAAAGAGGAGAGATGCTCATCTCTGTTCCTCTCTTATTCTTTCTTCCCAAAGCAGTTGCCATTTGGAGAAACAAAGGCAGTCTTTGCCCATCGTTTCCTGCCCACTGCCTCCTGTCTTCCCACCACAAAATGGGGTCCCATCACTTGCTCACCTGGTTCATGGTCGTTACCCGCCGACCAGGCAGAGAGCACCACAGTGGCTGATGGAAACTTTCTCCTCAGCATAAACTGTGCCGTTCTCTAATTTGTTTAGCTAAACTGCATTAGTCATATTGAAAGTTTTATTAGCAGAGTCGAATACAGAAAGCTGGAGCGGACATGCTGTATTTTTAAAAACTAAAGCATTTTTAAAAATAAGCTTGGCATGTTGATTAGCTCATTTTCAATACAAGAGGCTCAGTCCTTTTAATAATCCTCAGCATTACTGTAAATTCTGTTTCTGCCTATAGGTCATACTGTTCAAAACGGGATTCACAAAACCCCTTCCAACAACAACACACACATGTTTCATGTTAGTTTCTGCCTGAGGCTCACTTTTGCTAAGGTATTATGGAGCTGGCCAAGAGAGGGATGGCCCCGAATTTCTGCAGGACCTTACCACTGTAAATTTAGAAGGACAAACTGTGATTCTTTGCCTAAGTTGAAACTAATACTTTTTATCCATAAATGTGATTTTTGTATGTTTTCCCAGTGGTCGAAGGCAAGCAATTACGGGCAATTATTCTGTCATTTCTAGAGGTCACTTCATTTGACCTGGTTTTTTTTGTTTTTTTTTTTTTTTAATTTCTCCCAGCCTTTCATAGGAGTGGGTGCTTAAGCACATTTTTTTCTTCCCCTTATTGCCACTGTTTGTTTGTTTATAACAGATAAGGAACACTCGGCCTTTGGTTAGAACTCAGCCAATGCTACTGGGTACGTCCTATTATTACCATGTCAGACACATCACTAGGGCACTAGACCCTGGTAGGTGAGCTTCTCATCACAGCCCACAATGTTTTACAGGGTCTGCTACTCTGATGTTGTGGATACACATCATATAAAGCCTTTCCGGCACGTTAGCATATTGAGAGCACACTTGGAATCTCCTCTTCCAAAGAAACCTGACTGATTACAGCCTTCATTTAATCAGATTCACTATTACTGCTTTCAGGGTTGAGCATGGTGCTCATGTCGTAGTAAGTAAGTATCAATAATCTGTTGAATAACAGTGAAAAAGAAGCGGACAACTGTTTCTTCATCTACATTATTAAAAAAACAGAATTTCTTATTCTTGTTCTTGAATTAAGTAACTCTTACAATAAAGATTTTACTAGGCTCTATGTTGATTAAAACTTCTCATATTATAAGAGCAGAGAGAGGAAAAGTCTATGATTTGAAAATTCTCAAGTAACTCATTTTACGGATTAATGTTTTAGGTTCAGTAGATTAAAGATATGCCAAACAAGAAGAAATTCACTTGAAAGAAAATGGTGGATATTTGTGTATTTTCTTCCAAAAGTTTAACGAAAATAATTAGATTAGGAAACCAATAACTTTATGTTTGCTTCTGGAGTTTGTTTGGGAGAAGCAATTTATTTATTAGATTCTGCATTGCCAAGTTAATTTTTTTTATGACATTTGCAAATGGATCAGTGTAACATTACCTCCTTGCAACAAAAGGAGAAAAAGCAGCACCAAAAATAAATGTCCTAGGCGTAACTCTCACATAATTCAAACGACCCAGTTCAGAGTTTGACGCCAATCTAAATGGCCTTACCCATCCCTACCACTGCCCTCCCACACTGGAAATGTGCCCCCCTGTAAGATGTCTTCATGATGAATGAGCTAATGTTTATGAAGCACTGAGAGATCCCTGGGCAAGACACTGTCTAATTACAAAGTATAGTCCTCATTATTAAATGGAAGCTATTTTCCCCCTGTGTTTTTCGTTATCCCTACCATTTCCATGCCATACCCTCCTGATGGTTTCCATTGCGAATTGGAATAAGCTTCTTAAAAATGATGGGGGGGTGGGGTGGAGGAGCTCAATAATTTTAAGTCACAGTGCGTTGCACATGCCCAGAAAAGCCTAGATCACTTCCAAATTCAAGGACTAATAAAAACTGGAAGCACTCCAGTAATTTTAAATTGCTTTGCACATTGAAGAGGGATTTAAAATCACTGAAGTGATTCAATTTTTTTTTATATATGCACTTCAATTTAGAAGTGAGTCAGACAGCGTCATAGTGTAGACTTAGAAGTCCAAGACATCGAATTAATGTTTAAAAAGTTAGGAATTAGACTAAAACATAACTGGGGGAACCAAGATCAAACAATCACTAGAGTCAATTGGGCCATTACATTGAAGGACCCTGGTGAATGTCCAGACACATTTTCCAAGGCCTGTCCTCACCTGTCCATGACCATCTCTTTTTCTTCAAACCAACAATACATATAATATTTACTGCTAATTTATAAATGTACTATATATGCTCTTTAACATTTACCAGATTACTTTTTCAGTATTATTATTTATTTTTGTCTGGTCATTTAATTTTCTCTTTTTTCCTCTTTTTAAAAACTGAAGTATAGTCAGTTTACAATGTGTCATGTTCTGGTGTACAGCACAGTGATTCAGTCATACATATACATACATATATTCCTTTTCACATTCTTTTTCATTATAGGTTACTACAAGATATTGAATGTAGTTCCCTGTGCTATACAATAGGACCTTGCTATTTATCTATTTTATGTATAGTAGTTACTATCTGCAAACCTCGAACTCCCAATTTATCCCTTCCCACCCGCTTCCCCTCTGGTAACCATAAGTTTGTTCTCTATGTCTATGAGTTTGTTTCTGTTTTGTAAATAAGTTCATTTGTGTCATTTTTTTAGATTCCACATATGAGTGATATCATATGGTATTTTTCTTTGTTTTTCTGGCTTACTTTACTTAGAATGACAATCTCCAGGTCCATTCATGTCGCTGCAAATGGCATTATTTCACTCTTTTTATGGCTGAGTAGTATTCCATTGTGTGTATATATGTTGATGGACATTTAGGTTGTTTCCATGTCTTGGCTATTGTAAATAGTGCTGTTATGAACATTGGGGTGCATGTATCTTTTCAAATTAGAGTTCCCTCTGGATGTATATCCAGGAGTGGGATTGCTGGACCATATGGTAAGTCTATTTTTAGTTTTTTGAGGGATTTCCATACTGTTTTCCATAATGGCTGCACCAAACTATATTCCTATCAACAGTATAGAAGGGTCCCATTTTCTCCATACCCTCTCCAGCATTTATCATTTGTGGACTTTTTAATGGTCATTTAATTTTCACATGAGAAATATAATTATACAAATGCAATCAACGTATATAATTTAAATTTTCTACAGTCATATGAAAAAAGAGAAAAATGAAAATGTAAAATTAATTTCAATAATGTATTTCCTTTAGGTTAATATATCCAAAATACTACTTCAATGTGTAATTAATATACAAAATTATTGAGATATTTCACTATTTTTTTTTTACACTTACAGCACATCTTGATTTAGAGTGGCTGCCCTTTCAGTGTCCGATGGCCACGTGTTGCTAGTGGCCACCATACTGGACAGTGCAGGTACAGACTTGAAGGTACGAACTATGTTTTCTACTTTGCAACCTCGATTATGCTTCTGCTTTGCATTTTTCCTCGCTTTCACCACCTCATTTTACTTTGTGGCTATCTCAGTCAATGATGCAGGTTTATCAGCATCAAAAGAAAACCAAACAAAGCAAGACCAAACATCCCAGCGATTGTTCTTCAGGCCATGTGCAATTTGACAACCCATATTCTACCTGAGCTGCATCTCCGATTGAAACAGAAAGCTGACATATGGAGTTTCCTGAAGGCCTAAAGCTAAATTTCAACGTGTATTCATTTATGCATAAAATTCAAATATGGCCAATGAAAAGACTCTCTATTCACCATGACAGAAAGAAGAAAAAGAAAACACACGAATAATTTTCAGTGGTCAAATTGAGCAAGAGTTTATTAACAGCTACAAAACAAGGAGCATCATTTTCCCAGTAAGGAATCTGGCCAGTGATTTTTGCCTATCTCAAGTCTCTGCTGGAAAAGGCATTCTATGCTCAGGGGACGGATTTTTCAGAGCCTCCCGGGCCAGCACATGAGGATATGAGTAAATGTAAAAAAGATGGCACCACACAGTGGATGCATTGTCGGGAAAGCAAATGATTTTACGTGACTCAGAGCAAAGAAAGGATGTATACGGCCACAAATGACAGTTTGATGGATAGAGATGGATGGCCAGAGAGAAACCTCACTTAAAATTCTTCCTTTGAACATTCCTGCACTGAAGAATTCATAGAATTACTCTTGTGTTTTTTCTCCTTTTTCAGTCTTTTAATTATTTATTTGTCGGACTCTAAAAGCAACGTATGTTCTTTATAACCATGTTGAAAGTTTACAAAAAAGAAAAAAGAATAATAAAAGATGACCTTCCTTCCCACTAGCCAGAGGAAATCGTTGTTAACATTTTGACCATGTTTGGCACACAATATAGAACCAGATCATTTGACATCTTTATTTCTAGTTTTGTTCCAAAATTATTGTTTTAATTCCCCTTTTGTAGTTTTGTTGATAATATTCCGTAAGCTGCTGTCAAGAACTTGATGAAGTATCTTTGCCCCAGCAGCAACTTGTCCTTAGCATCTATTCAAGCTACTTGTGAACAGACAGTACAGAGAGGAGAGACTTTGGGAGTATTTCCCTCCATTAAAAGTATTATTGCTTGAATTTCAGCAGATAGATTATTAATAGAAGAAGATTTGGGGAAAGAGTCCCTTTCCATGTACTCTCAGCGAACACATTTGATTTACCGCACTCTTGCTGCCTGGTGGACTAGTCATCTTTAAAGTTGGTAATAACCTACATTTGCTGAGAAAGTACTATATTCCAAATATTTTCTGTTTTGGATTTCATCATTTCATCCTCAAAATAACTCTATGAAAAAGACACCATCATCAGTCCCTTTTTTTTCCATTAAGGGTCCTTATCCTTAGAGATTGAGAATAAGTCATTTATTTAAATCACAATGCTATTAAACAGCAGAGTCAAGATTCACACCCAGAATGTAGAGTCTATTTTGAGAAGAATTGTCCGTTCTTAACTGCTATTACTCTACAGCCTCAGATTCATGAAGAAATTCCCCAGTTTGTCCTATGCCTTTGCACCTGCCACTCTTCATTGCACATATCTGTTCAATTAGCTGACTGTAAGCTTCCTGAGGGCAAGTTGGGGCCTTGTTCATCCTCGTAACTCCACTGTCTAACACAGCGTCAGGCACCTCAGAGGGGCTCAGGAAGCATTTATTGAACAAATGGTGGAAGTCAAAAATCTTGGAAGAGAGACATAACATGATATTTTGCGGTGTTTCTCTTTAAAATTTGAAGTCTTCCAGAGCAGATGGCCTTCTTACAAGTGCAATTTAAAATCACCCAAAGAAAAGGAGCTGAATTGTTTAGTACTGTGAGAACTTTTGGCTATTAAAACGACCTTCAGAGTACCCTGGGTTATATTTGGCCTGTAACACAGAGCAAAAATTTATCCAACACTCTATCAAAGATTTACAAACTGCTGTAAACTAAAAATCTATTGTTTTTAATGGGTCTAAATTGATGTACCATAACTTAGAAGTCCTGTGAAGCTTCATGGTTTCAATTGTTTTACTTTTTTTTTTTTTCTATCCACATGGTTTCAATTGTTTTACTTTTTTTTTTTTTTTTTTTGCTTTTCTATCTACATGGTTTCAATTGTCTTACATTTTTTTTTAAAATTTTCTATCAAAGTGCAGCTCAGCAAGTGTGAACCCACACAAGCCAAAATGAAAAAAAGGGGTTTTCACAGTCTTTGGAAACTGAGTTGCATGGTACTCATGGCTTTGTTCAGCAACTCAAGGGGGCTAGTGTGTCCAGCACTGCAATCTATCACATATAACAAAAATGATGACTCTTGGTCGGGGGAGGGTATAGCTCAAGTGGTAGAGCGTGTGCTGAGCATGCAGGAGATCCTGGGTTCAATCCCCAGTACCTCATCTAAAAATAAATAAATAAATAAACCTAACTGCCACCCTCCCCCCCCCCCCCCACCTCAAACAGGATGACTCTTTAGGTAGCTGGAATAAAATGTTTAAAAACCAAGTAGCAAGGAAAATATTTAATGACTCCTGTGTGTACATTTATGACTTCTGTGTTTACAACTTCTGTGTGGTTTTTTAACAAGGATAGATGTGTTCTTTGCAAAGAAAAGAAGTTGTGTGAAACCCCAAATGCTCAGGTTAAAACCAAAGAATGATAAAATATCTTCCTCACAGAGCATTCTTACATTTTAAAAAAATGATTTTAAGTACAGCGACTGAGAAACAAGTTTCCACTTGTCTAGATAATGCAGTTTGGGATGGAATGATACATCTTTAGCCATGTGCCTATTTCACTCTTGTGATTTGTCTCATGTTAAAAAAAAAAGGCCACTTCGGAGGTTTTGTACACATTGACTTTGGTTTTATGTCTGTTTCATGGACAATAAAGTCTGCCCTATTATTTATACTTAGTACCTTCCATTTATCCTGCAACCTTGCTACACCCAAGTGAAGAAACATTGAATTAGGGCTATGGATAGGGTTAGGAATTTTGTGTGTGTGTGTATCTATACACATACACATACACACACATACACACATATTTATTTATAGAAGCATTATATACATATATATTCTATATGTTTATGTGTGTATGTATTTTGTGTATATATGTGTGTATCTCAATCTCCATATCTCTAGTGTAGTTAAAAGAACACTTATGAAAGTTTTCTAAATTATCTCCCTGTAGTATTTCCCCTGTCTTCTCTCATATCCCCACTGTGTCCTATATCTTCTGTTTTTGGAAGTATATGAACTCTATTTCCAAAGCATATTTAGATAAAGGATAATTTTTTTCTTGTATCATTTTTCATGCACTGCTGATGGGTTGGCAATATGAGACACCACTTTTACAGAAATCTGAAGTATTTTTCTGATCAATCATCAGAGGGATGCTCCACAGTGATGTCATTTGAATGCTTCGGGTAGCTTAAAGAAATGTCTGTGCAGAGATGGGGAATGCACAGGGCCAGTCCTAGATAAAGAGTGAGTGGCCAGCAGATACAATCTGTGACTAAGTAGCAACATTCAGAAAAAAGTGTGACAACTACTATTGAAAGTTCACAAAGTGGCACCAAAAAGATGTTCTAAACATTGTAGTTCAATGACCAATTGAAATTAAACAACAAAGAGCTTGGTTGCAGATCAGGGAACTGGCTTCAGGTACTCCACAAAAATTTTTCTTAAACACTTTCTGTTGTTATTGCATTGTTTCTATACAGATTTCACTACTTTGATTGGTTTGAATGTACCACTCATGTTACAATTGGATCTTAGGGTAAAATCTCTCCAAATATACTGTGTATTTAATGTCTGGTTTGGCATCATTAGCAATCTAGTTTAATTCAGCTCAGGTTATTGTGGGGTCGGGAAGCTGGTTTTTAATGTAGAGTAGGATAACACCCTGACGTGTGTTTTGGGTGAGGTGGGGATAGAACACAAGGAGAGCAAAATTCAAGATGGAAAACCATGGATGGTAACAACAGTGGAGCCACTGGTTTCTAGGTGTTAATCATTACTCTTCTGGAATAGACAGATGAACCAGGGATGGTTTCATCAGACTTGGTCTTCCACTCGATAGGTATTGCTCATAAGTAGTAAATATTCCATCAGCATTCATCTGCTGAAGTGGAGTCAGGAAAGTCAACTGGAGTTTTGAGCAAGTCCGCACTAGATCTGGAGGTTCTCAGCAGTACCTCAGGGAATCAATAGCAAGGAGTAGGATGGATCGGGAAGGAGAGGAACTCAGAGGAAGTGCTCTGTGTCCTCCACCCCTTCTTCAACTAGAGTAACTCCACATAATATAGAATATACCCTTGAATCTAAGGCTTAACCATTAAAAGTACTCTAAGGACTTCCACTTTGGACAACCATTTAGGTGGACACTGAAGCAGTGCCACATATTCCACTGATAATAAAAACCATCATTGCTGATACTGCTTTGAGGCTTAACAGGTCTGTTGTAGAAGAATTGCGTGCTGGATAATAAGAAAGATCAGCACCTCCTGTGGTTTTTGGGGAGATCTGTCCCTGTGCAATGCAAACCTTGTCAGACCCTGGTATCTTCTTTCTGAGCAGCTGTGACACAGTCAAGGTTAAAATAAAGTGCCAGACCAGGTTGTTAAAGGATGCAGCTGTCACTGAGTACCGAGCTTGTTGAGGGTACAGGTGTCAAAAAGCTTGCAGTGAAGCCTGACTATAATCCAAGCACGCTGGGTGGTGCTGGGCTGGCTTCGTATTCCAGGAAGCTCTAACCATTTTGTAACACTGAACTAGGCAGAGGATATCTGGATTCTCTATAGCACAGTGATGTGCTCTGGAATCTTGATTTAGGACAAAATTAATTTACTCAAACTGTTTACTTTTAGAAAGTGCTGGTAATGCTTCTCTGAATGAACTGGTAGTTTGATGCCAGGCAATAAAATTGGTCAAGATGTCATATAGGAGTATTTTCTCCATTCAAAAATAAAGAAAACTCTCTTCTAGTGCTTCTGGATGAGAATGGGAGAGTGGTATCAAAGGATTACTAGTATTAACCTCTGTTATATCAGTTTACAGGCAAGTAGTAAGTTTGTGGGTCTTGAATCATCTAGGGGACGGCTAGTCCGTGAGTGCTAGAGCATCAACTTAATATGGAACTGTGCTTCTAGGAGGTTAATCAGACTAACTGGGTCAGAGGTTTTTGTAGCCATGTCCCAGCAGCATAAAGTTGTCTTGAGCAGAGTGATTGGTGCCTTGACAGACTGGTCCAGAAAAAGCTCAAATCATTGTACACCAAGTCCTGGTTTAGATTTCAGATGGCTGATCATTTCATATATTACTACTAAGTGTATGGCGAAAAATGTGGAAGCATCTTCTGTATTGCTGATGGGTAATTTTAGTGTTCATACTTTCATTTTCCAAAATGCCTCGCAAAGTCTTTGGATTACCTCTGTGATCAGAAAGAGAGTGAAATCATTAACGAGATAAGCTCTTCTCTTGGCTCAGGTTTTACCCAGAACGGGGCCTCTTCTGGGTGATAAAGGAACACAACGGACCTCCTTTGGTAAGTTACTCAGTGAGAAGACTGAACGAGAAGCTTTGGACAATTCTCATTGAACTTCTCCAGGTGCTCCAGAAGAGCCGGCAAAGACGAGGACCAGCTGTGATGCTGGCCTTGCTCTCCTGAGTCAGGGGTTGTACCTATTTGCTCTAGGCCAGATTACAGGCAAAAAGGAGCAATTATTTGTAAACAGATCAAAAATCTCCCAGTGAGCTGGCTGGGGTTGGGAAGACTTTGGTAGTAAGAAATGTGGTGGCATGCTTAATCAGCACCACATAATTCAATGACAACGTCAGGGGTACTATGAATCATCTCTTACCAGTAGTAAACAGACCCATTTTGTGAGCTGAGAAAACAGAGCTACATAGCAAGTGGGACATTAGTACTGAATCTACTGAAATCTAGTGCAAAGAAGGCATTGTGGTCAACGAGAGGAGACATTCAGGTATTGGAAGATGGAAGCATGAGTCCTTTACAGAAACCTCTCAGCAAATTCTGGCACATTACTTTCTGCTTCTATGGGGTTATCATTTTTCAAGTTCCCACATGCACAGCAACTTCTGTCCACGGCTCTGCTTTTGTCCCCAAACACTGCTTAGCTTCCTACACTTGTAATCACACATGTCTCAGGATCACCAAACTACAGGACTTTTGAGGAGGCCACAACGAATACATCTATGTTTCAGATATGTCCTATCATCTACACTTATAAATACTGTTGCATATTTCTTGTCACTCACAAAGCCTCTTAGGCTCTGACTACATCTTTTCTTCATTTATATCGTATTACAAAAGAATTGCCTCTTAAATACTATCATAATTATTGACTTCCATAATGGCCACTTTAATTGAAATCATTTGGGATTTCCCAATGGTAGTCACTCAAGTGCCATGTAAAAGAATGACATATTAGCAGCTTTGGAATGCTACACGTTATTAACAAGGGATTCCCCTTTCATCCATCTTCCACCCTAAGGATTGTATCATTTCAACAGGAACAAATCTGTTTCCTATCAGGACTCCAGCAACTAACACTTGAGCTTATGTACCATACACTGTATTAATATATACCTCTTGCCAGGCTTCTTACTAATTCAGTTTGCATGTGAGTTTGATTATTATTCACAATAAGAAGATGAACTATTCTTAGGATTGACGATTATTAATGAACTCCAAACTTCTTATCTAATTCCCTCATTTCACAGATAACCTAATGAATTGGCAAGCATTACTGATGCAGGAAAAATGGATGTGGGGTGCAGGGAGGGCCGTGTCCCAGGCTTCAGTTGAGCTCCTGGGACGTTCCCCACCAAGTGTGGGTCCTTGGTTTCATGCAGGAAAGAATTCAAAAGCGAGCCACAGTTGAGTAAAGGCAAATTTATTTAGAGATACATTGAAAGGCAAGAGAAAGGCCATGAGGTGTGGGGGTTGGGTGCTCAGATTAAAAGTAGGTACACACTCCATAGACAAGAGTGTGGGCTGACTCCAAAGAGGAAGAGAGAGAGAGAGAGAGGGCAGCAGCCTCAAGGCCTCCTGTTGCCAGTTTTTATGGGCTCAGTGGCTTCATATGCTAATAAGTGGAAGGACCAGTCGAAATAGCCTGGGGAAGGGGATGGGATTCCCAGGAAGTTGGCCATTTCCCACTCTTCGACCTTTAGTGGCTAGCCTTGGGACTGCCATGGTGCCTGTGGGCATGTTATTTACCATGTTAATATATTACAGTGGGCATATAATGAAGCTCAAGATCTGCTGGAAGTTAAATCTCTCACCATCTTGAGCCTCAAGGCCTACAGGGGGTTGAATCTTCCACCATTTTGATGTTAATTGCTGTATCATTCCTTGAATGGCTGTGCCCTGCTCCCTTCCTGTCTCATTATGATCCTCAGTGTGATCTTACAAAAACACCTTTTCTTTGGTAGGAAGATTTAGAACCAATCACCTTAAAATAACTTTAACTAGAACTTTACTAACAAGAATCATAATTGAATATTTTTTGCATTCAATTTAAATGGATAAGCAATATCTAATAATTCATTCATTCTCTCAATATATTTATCAAAAAGCTTTTTTATGTGTAAAGTATTGTTCTAGATCCTAAGATTAGGACTTTTTAAAAATAAAGATATAATTTCAGTACACATCCTAGTATTTGGTACACATTTATATTCTCTTTCTCACTAAGTGAGGAAATTAAGCTGATTTATTTTCACAGAAAATTTCAGTGAGTGTTGAAACAGAAAGTGATCACTCTGAATTAAAAAAACAATAGCACAATTCATCAGAATTCCTGATGACCAAACTGTTCCATCTTGCGTTGTGATTTTATTTTATTTGGCACCACAGGATCTAAAGGTATCTGTGGGTTAACTGTAAGCCTTACAGTAGCTAAGTAAAGTGAAAGAGATGGCACTGGAGTTGGTAGGTACAGAGTAAGCTACTCATACCATAGTTCCTTTCTTCCAGAGATACAGACATTATAATATCAAAATACACTACTCATAATTCAAATCAGGAATTGTTTCCTTATCAAGTTCTTCAGTGCTAGGATGTTGTCACATGCAAAATTCCTACTGTTCAACATATTGCTAAAATAATCTTTCCTAGAGCTTTGTGAGGTTTTAAACTTCATAAGTGAACAAACTGTCTTGTAGACATTTACTGATACTATGTTGTGTATTGTTTCAATTTCTACTTAACAGCTGAGTCATTTCTTTTATTTTTGAGTATACGTTCAGCTGAATTGACCATTCAATCACAAAGGACTTGCACACAATGTATCTTTATCACCACCACTCTCTATCCAATAAATAATTGACAAAGTCTAATGAAGTTGACCAATGTCTTCAAAATAATACAAATGTGTTCCTAAATATTTAAGTCTACAAACTCATCTACTATTCAAAGACCCTAAAGTTTCAGATGTGTTTACCAGACAGAAGATAATATAGGGCTGGTGGTGGGTGTAGCTCAGTGTTAGAGTGCATGCTTAGCGTGCATGAGGTCCTGGATTCAATCCCCAGTACCTCCATTAAAAATAAATAAGTCAATTAAATAAAATAAAAAATTGAAAAAGACAATAATATAAAACTTAAAAGAACTTTAAGTTTTCCATGATTTGTCAGCATAAGCTCACTTTATGATGCTATTTCAATTTTATTTTCTGAATTTAATAAATACTAGTTTTACCCACTTGAGATTGGACCTGTATTCTTTGATCCACTGCAAGTATATTTTTGAAAACAAGAGCAGATAAGAGCTCTTACCAAATAAGAAAGAGACACTTCACACCTGTAATAGTTTATTGCACTGAAATTCTGTGTTAGTCTCTCATTAGCTCTTGCTATTCCTGTGGATGCTGATCATTCTTACCAAGCAGCATAGATTTATGCTTAGGTTTTCAGCAGGGTCAACAATGACAAAAGGATTCATTTACCTCCAGATGACCATTTGTAGTGGGTTGCACAAAACATTACATTCGTGTTAACTATATTTAAGCCCAAGATTTTCACATTTCCTGTAATTCTAATGTTGATTCTAATTTTATCTGGGGGAGGGGAAGGAGTGATGGAATGATTTTTTAAAAATAGAAAATATGAGTGTTCCTAAGACCTTCTTAGAAGAAATAAGCAGATAGTACACAAGCCCATCGACAATCCTTCTTTGCAAACTGGGTCAGGAAATGTGTGTTCCACTTCAAAAAGAAACACTAAATTTGGAGAGAAAGATCATTATGCAAAAATTAACACAAAGCTTCTTTCAAAACGTTTGATTATACGCCAGAGGAGAACAGTACTGAAGGGTCAATTGAACAAAAGGGAGTGAGAAAATGCACTTTTTACATCAAATGCCACATTTTAGGCAAAGCTTCCATTTAAGTCAAAAGAGTTTGCTTAGAAAATACAGCGGCATCCTGAACATAAAGCTTGCTACACATTCTCCAAAACAAACGATAAGATTAACAGGAGAGCAAATAAAGTCATACAGGACCCATGCATCCAGCATTACTACCAGGGAATTGACAATATTATGAACTTGCATAGAATAGAGAAAGGGTGTGACCCTTAGAAATGCGGAAGTGAAAAGAAAGAATAAAGTAGAAGAAAGATTAAGGGCCCTGATGACAAGACAGAGAATCTTAAGATATAACAATCTTTCCCTTTCTCCCTAACCAATAAAACAATCCCTTTAAAAACTGCATTTTTTCCTACTGACAAAAGTTGGAGATTTTGAATGAGGACCCCTGTCCAACTACCTAGAAATAGGAGCCAACTTTATACAAAACTACTTTAAGAAGAAAAATGAAAAATAAGAATTGGAGTATTTCAGAGGATGAAAATTTCACCCTCTAAAATCATGAAGCAAAAGAAACCTACTGTAACACAAGACTCCCAATTTGATTAAATAGTCTCAAACTTGCAGTTGGAAATACATGTGTGTGTATATATATTATATACACATATTTCTTGTTGTAATATATGCTATCACAAATGTAATCAGAAATTCAAATACTAAGAACAGAACTGAACAATAATAGGACAATAAATCCAATGAGAATGGATAGAAATCAGAAAGAAATTAAAGAAATAAAATTATCTCAGAATCTTAAAAGTGAAGAATAAATTACAAGGTAATCAAGGGAGAATAGAGTCAAATAAAAATCCTACAAGAGACATTGAAGAATAGCAGAAAAACTATGAAGAGAATGAAAATGACATAAAGAAAGAAATAAAGATGGTCGTAGAAATAGCACTTCAAATAGAAGACATAAAAAAAGAAGATATAACATGTATATTTGAATGTTGGAGGGAAAAAAAAAACAATGGCACACAACTAATTAAACTATAACCCCCAAATGTTTCCAGAAATAAGAAAACAGACATGTGCATATTAAAAAGACCCACCATGCATCTGGGAAACCCCATCTGACGTGGTCAACTCTAAGACATGGTAGTAAAACTGCTAGGATTTAAAAACAGAAAAACAATATACCCCTGGTGTCTTCAGGACAAAGAAGAAATTATGTAAAAGTTTAAAATGTTAGGCTGGTTTCAGATTTCTCAAGAATAACATATAAATCTTGCAACAATGGAGCAGCATTTAAGACACTCAAGTAAAGAAAATTTATGTCAAGGATTTTATATACTGCCAAGCTGTCTTTCAAGCACCAAGTATTATAGAAAAAAAGAAGTTTAAGACATGTAAGAATTCAGAGAATAATTTACCCACAAACTCTTCCTAAAGAATCTGCTAGAATTAGATCTCTATCTGACCAAGAGATGACTGGGAAAACTTAGGTAAGTGGATTAATAGTCTACAATTACAAATGTAACCATTAAACAAGAGTGGGAACATCAATGGAATAAAAGCATATAAAAAATAAAAATAAAACAAATTTAAAATGTGAAGAAAAGGGAGAAAGAGGAAAGAAGAATAAGATCATTAATTCTACCATATGGAAAATAGGTGGAGTCAAAGGAGATAATTTAAAACCAATCAATCATTTAGAAAAAAGGTTAAGAGGGGGGTTAAAGGCACCATGAAAGTTACAAATACAAAGGTAACCACTAGAACAAAAAGAAATAAAAAGGGGAAAAAAAAAAAAAGAAAAGAAAAAAGTCATACCACATAGAGAAAAAACTCATTAAATATTACTTAATATGCACAGTAATTATGACACAAAAGAGTAGGACAGAGTTTATTAAAACATAAAAGTCGTATAAAGAAAGAGAATGGGCTGAATTGGCCCATTAAAAGGAAAAGACATTCAACTTGTTTCATAAGGCAAAACCTCACTCTATGCTGACATAAACCTAAATAGAATGATTCAAAAAGGAGGGGAAAAAAAGCAAAAAGTCTAACAGGGAAAGGGAGACAATAAGAAAGCAGGGGTTATAATCCTGACATCAAATAAAGAGAATTTAGGCCAAAAAGCATTAAGCAAGACATCTTTGTAACCCAAAAAGCTGTAATTCATAATGCAGATTTAACAGTTATGAGTATCTTTGAATCAAAGAAAAATAGAAACATGGATAATAGAATATTTTGACATACCATCTTTTGTGTAAAACAGGTCAACTGGATTAAAAAATAAAGAATATAATGTGAGTAAGCAATGTAATCAATAATAAGATTTTATGGATTTGTATCAAACACTACATTTTGAGAACAGAAAATGTACCCTCTTATCAACTGCACATAGAACATTCACAAAAATTGATCATGTAACAGCTTACTCAGGAAATTTGATTAAGTTATAGAACATTTAAAATATTAAAGGTAACATCATCTTATTACAATGGAATAGAACTAAAAGTAAAAAATAATAAAGCCCATTCCAATTGGAAATTTAAAAAAAAAATCTTTATCCTTAGCTTAAAGGGGAAATGCAAACTGAATTAAGATACTTCTTAAAATGAATGATAATGAAAATCTATATACTTGACTTTATGTTATTCACTTAGAGTAGCAACCAGAAAACTATTCAGTTTTCAACACCTATATCAATATAAATAAAAGAATAAACTTAAGTGAATTTAATTTCTAATTCAAAAATCTGGAGAATCAAAAAAACAAAATAAACAAGAAAGAAGTGCAGGGAAAGAATCAATAAAGATACAAAGAGCAATTAAAAAACAATAGGTGAATTAAAAAAAATCAAAGTTCTGTTTTGATTTCTTAAAAAATGAACAAAACACACAAGGCACTATTTAATCAAGAAATAAGGAGAGAAAGCACATATATACCAAAAAAAAAAAAATGACAAGGAATAAATAACTATTGATTCAGAGGAAATATTAAAAAATCCTCAGAAATTACTTTGCACACCTCCACGCAAGTAAATTTGAACAACTAGATGAAGCATGTATAGTTTTCAAGGAAGACAGAGTTTACCAAAATTAACCCACAGAGAGATGACTTTTTTTTTAAAGAAGGAAGCTAACAAGGAACTACTCCACAAAAAAGAGTATGCCCAAATATCTTGTATTTTTTTTCCAAGCTCTTATTGACTAGCTAGTTCCAATGCTTTATAAAATATTTCAGAATGTAAAAAGTGAAGAAAGACACTGAAATTCTTTTCATGAAGCTAATATAACTTTGATCCTTAGATCTGATACAGATAGGGAAAGAAAAAGAAAATTACAAACCAATATCACTTATAAGTATTGATTCAAAAATCCTAATTGTAACATTAGCAAATAGAAAATTATCCAATAAAATATTAGGGCATAACTGTTGTTTATATTAGGAACGCAAGGAAATAGGAAATTCCTTAATATAAATCACCATTTTAGTAAGTCAAAGGAGAAAAATTATTTGATTGTCTTCATGAGTGCTGAAAAAGTCTTTGACAAAATTTAACATTAATTCAATCGAATTATTGAGAATATAAGAATAGATTATTACATGATAAAAAAAAAAAAACTTCAATTATAAAGCCAGCATATTACTTAATAGGAAAACTGAAGAATCCATACTAAGACTGGAAATAAGCCAATATGTCCACTTTCTCCACTACATTATATATTATCCTGGAAGCCTTAGCCACTGTAGTTAAATAAAAGAAAACAATTAGAGGCAAAGAAATTGGTGAAGAAGTGAAACGGTTTTCACTTGTAAATGAAATGATAGAATACCCACTGGAATACCCCCTAAATAATTAACTTAACCAATAAAACTAACTTAAACAATCATTCCTTACTGTAGTAGGCTATAAAATCAACAGGTAAAAATCAGTCATCTTCATATATACCAAAAGTAACCACTTAGAAGATGCAACAGAAAAGAAGAAATCTATTATATATTTTGACAACAGTGACAACAACAATAAAAATGCTGAAGTATAAACCTAAAAAGTTAACATGAAAAGCATATTGAAGAAACCTATAAAACACATCTTAAGAAACAAAAAGTACACTTGGACAACAACATCAGCCAGATATGATTTCTCTCCAATTTATGAATTCAATGTATTTGCAAACCAAAGATTTATTTCTAGAGCTAGAAAACTGGTATGAAAGTTCTCATGAAAAAGCAAACATTCAAGAATAGCAAGGAAAACACTAAAAAGAAGAGGAAGGGGTAGGGGTAGGTGCTGGCCCCGACAAACATTAACGTTTACTACAAAATCTCTTTAATTAAAGCAATGTGGTACTGGTCCTGAGCGGACAGACAGACCAATAGAAGAGGACAACCAGAAATAGACTCAGGTTCACATGGAAGTTTCATGTACGATAAAATGGAATCTCAAATCAGGGACCAAAGTGGATTTTTTTGATAAAAGATGTGAAACAACTGGACGGACAATTTGAAAAACAATGAAAAATAAACGCTTTCCTCAACCTATACAAAATAGTAAATGCCAAATGGACTGGATACTTAAACATAAAAACAAAACTGTACAAACACGAGAATAAAAGCATAGATAAGTGCCTTTATATAACCTAGGCTGGGGGAAAGCTTCAGAACTGTGATTCAAAAAAATCCAGAAGCAATAAAAGATTTACATATTTTACTACATAAAAATAATTAAAATATTTCTATGCATTTGTCTAAAGGCAAATGACACACTCGGAAACAATACTCCAGGCTATATCTTAGTTAAAGGGCTAATGTTTTACTCCACAAAGAAAACATTTTAAGATTGAGGAGGAAAAAAGACTAAAAATTCAAAATGAGCAAAGAATAATTTTTTAAAGTTATTAAAATGCTCCTCAAATCTATTAAAAGATGTTTAACTTCATTCATAAAAGAAAAATGCAAACTTAAAACTACAGTGGATACTGGTGAGAGAGGCAAAAATTGAAAAGGTTGACAATATAGCACCGGGGAGGCTGCTGGAAAACGGGCTTTCTCATTCATCACTGGTGGCAACGCAACATGGGACAGCCCTTTAGAAGGGAAAGCTGACAGTAGCTAAAAAACTATAAATGCCTTTGGCCCAGAAATCCCACTTCCAGAAATGCAGCCTGATGAGACCCCTCTGGGAAGCATCAATCGTAGTCACTTACTACTGGCCATTCTAAATTGCCAAAGCAAAGAAGACTGAATGAATAAACTATGGTACAGCCACACAGTGGATACAATGCAACTGTAAAAATGGAGGAGAGAGATCTCTACGAACTGATAGAGACTTATTTCAAATATATATTATCAAGGGAGAAAAGCAAAGTGCAGTAGAATTCCTATAGCATGCTGCTCTTTATGTAAGAAAGGAGAAATAAGAAAACATGCTTATTTTTGTTAAAAGAAACATAGGAAAAGAGAAGCCAGAAATTTATGGGACTGATTTCTTATGGAGAAAGTTACAGGGCAGAAAGTGAGTTTCTCTGAGTAGAATTTTTTTGGTATAATTTTGTCTTTTGTCATCAGGTAAATATTCTGTGTATTCAAAAAAACCAGAATGAAACCATGAAGAGTAAGGGGTAAACCCCTAAAACTGAATGCAAGGAGAAATAAAAGAATTCAACTAATTTTTTTTTTTTTTAAAAAAGAACAGGTACACTTAAGGGGAAAAGAACTAATGCAGGTAACTTTTGAATGCATTACTCTACTGTATACTCTTAGTCTTAAACAAACAAACCAACAAACCTGCAGACAAATCTTGAACTCTTGTAATAGGAATGTTTGTTGCAGGAGTACCTTAACCAAAAAATCAAACTAACATCACTAATAAAAGGGTGCACAGACATCACATCCCTCCTTATATAATAATAGCTTATGTAGTATTCCAGCCAAAATGCATAACCTGAACCTAAAAAGGAACCATCAGAAAAACCTATTCAGCTTTTATTATCCTATTATTCAATGAGATTTTTCTGTAAAATAATTGGCCTGTATTCTTTCAATCTTTTGCATGTCAAAGGCATGAAAGACAAAGAAAGTCTGATGGACTATGTTTGATTAAAAGATATTAAAGAGATCTTGGGTGTATCCTGGACTGGAAAAGATTGTTTTAAAGGACATTATTCGGGCAATTGAAGGAACTGAAATCTGGGCTGAATATTAGATAAGAGCATTATGTCAGTGTTAGATTTTCTGGATTCAAAACTTGTTCTTAGGAAATAAACACTTAAGGGTTAAAGAGCATGATGCATGCAGACACTCCCATGTAGTTCAGAAAAAATATGAAATGTTACCGAAAGAATGATAAAGCAATGTGGTAAAGTGTTAAAGCTTAGCAAATCTGGATAAGAATATTCTGAAGTTCTTTATACTGTTCTGACCATTTTCTGGGAGATTGAAATTTTGAAGAAAAAATGTTTTTTAAAAAGCACAGAAAATAAATTGTGTGCATCCTTCACTTGGCCAATTTTTTCTGTAGTATTGTTACTGATGGTAAAGATTAATGTTTGGATGGAGAGAGATATAAATTTTAAAAAATTATCCCCCCCCAAATATTGCTTCTACTATGATTTGGGTGTCTCAAAACAGTTGACCTACACATTTCTTTTCTCCTTTTCCTACCTTGATAATCCTTCTATGGGATTGCACATGGCTCGCCCATTACTAAGATTGAGGCTTTCTTTTGTAAATTTCCATGTATATAACATTACATTGTGAAACAATTTGAAAGGTGTTTTTTTTTTTTAAATTATGTACGTAGGTATCCATCCAATTTTAGAAGTAAAATATATTCTCTCGGAAAACTTGGAAACATGGAGTCGTGGCTCAGTGGTTAAGGTGATAGGCTACAAAACTTGAAAAATGTAGAAAAGTATATAAAATAGAAAAGGAACATCAGTGAGTAATGATTTCATGAAGGAGAAGAGAGTGAAAAATATTTTGCATTCTTTTTGGATAAAGGGTCAAAATTCATTTGCAAAAAAAGAGGGGAAAGATCAGAGATGAAAACGTTGGTTTCCTAATGAAAATAAATCCACTGCATTCCAAAAATAGGAAATTTGCAGTTGAATTCACTACATTTTCCTTCCAGAAAGTGATCTTCCTTATAAAAAATGAAAAATTTGCTGATTCTCAGTTTCATTAAGTAGATAAATCAGTAACTACATAAAGCCTGAGTAGCTTGTTGGCACGAACTGGCACGACCTTATTTTTCACTTAAATGTATCAAGATTCGTTCTGGCATTGAAAAAGAAACACTTTTAAGTTGTCAGCCCCAAAATCTAGACAAACAAGTGAATAATCGAATTACTCACTTTTTTATGCATATAATGACAGAGATGGGTGGGGGGAGGAGAAAAGGGGAAAAACAGTTGAGAGTTTTCCAAGGAGCTGTTTAAAGTTGAAGAAGATGGCCACTGGGAAACGACACAGCACTGTGTAAAAATCTAAAAATGTGCCTCATCTTAAATCAGGACCACAGCCAATTGTGGATTTAAGTGCAGAGGACAGCCGGGTCACTTTCCCTGGAGTTCCTTTACCGTCAGACCCCTTCCCTGGTGCTCACGCTTTTATTGCCATGGGGTGCACTGGAAAGGGGGCCAGGACTCCCCTGCCCAGGGCCTCCAAAGCAGTCCATCTGTCATGGATCATGTTATAGAACAGAAATGTTTGTTTTTGATCCTATTCATTTCAACTGGCAGGCAGTTATTATTAGAATGAAAAATTAAGCCATTACGCCGTGGAAGCCTTGCTGGCTCTATCAAATTCATGGAGTTTATACAGCAAAATTATCTTTTATAGCTGATAAAAACAGCTGTCTGTAGACAGCTGGCCTTTTCTTCAAGAGGAAGAAACACAAAACGGCAGCCCTGTTGGGATGGCCCGCACCAAGGTGGAGGCGCCCGTGACGATCGCTGTTTTGGCAGCGCGCGAAGAGGTACACCACCAGCGAGTCTATTCCGAGAGACGGTTTAATTTCCATTAGCCTTCCTGCAGGAAGGAACCAAAAGCCATACCTTCAGGTTTTCTACAAATAAGCGTCTGCTGTCCTTAAGCAGCATTGTTATTTATAGGCCTGCCATTTTTCTGTTATTTAGTGAATGTCTCAATTAACAGTTCTGCTACAAAAATATTCCTGTAGCAATTACAACTTTTCCGAAACAATGAGCTGCAAGGATAGCTGTTTCCTATTTATAAACCACTCTTCTGATATCTTTAGAAGCTGCTCCTCTCTTGTGAAAGATTTGAGTCATAAAAAATGCAAAGCACAATAAGTACTGATGTGGGCTTTTCATTCCAAGAGCTTTATAGTGATAACTTATTCAGGCCACCTCTGTAAAGGTCACACTGATGATGGTACCCACTAGACCAGAACAGTATTGCATCCTTTGGGGGAGGGGGGGTCCAGGTCTCTAGGGCATGCTTGACTGAACTAGCACATTAACACCTGGGTATTTTTCAAACCAAATTCTTGAATCTTTTCTTATCACATGTAATAATACCCAACTGCCACCAAGAGAAATATTTTAACCTTATCCTAAAGACTTAAGTGTGCCAGAGTCTCTTAATAATCTGTGTATGTGCATGTGTGTTTTATATCTGAGTGCTTATTGTTTTATTATTTGTTGAGTTTTAAAATTTTCTTTTGCAGGTTTCATTAAAATGATTTTACTGTAACAGAGCTTTCCTTGGTTATTAGAAACTTGTGTGGTTTTTTTGGAGAGAGGATGTAAGTTCTGCTCTGTCAAGATTATTGTATATGAATGGCCATTTTTGACCTTACCAGTGAGGTTAGAATTAAAAGGCAAGTACATTGACAGCATTTCTAAGACTACGTTCTGATGCAAATCCAATTGGCCTACCCATCCTTTCCTTCTTAAAGATGTAATAGGTTTGGCTAAAAAATAATAGCATTCTTGAGGTACAGGGCCATAGAGGAGGGAGGTTTTTCTTTTTCTTTTTCTTTTTTTTTTTTTTTTTTTTTTTGCATGTTTGCTCTTTTCCTTCAAAGATAAACTTACCCTCAGAAAAGGAGCCAAGGTGCTAGTCTTAGCGACAGCGGAGAGGCTTTTTAATAACAAGAATAAGTATCGGTTATGGAGTTTTCTTCTGTGCCATGCTGCATTCTTCATATTCCCTACTCATTACTTCATTTCATTGCTTCTTACCCATTTCACAGACAAGGAAACCAAGGCACTCGTTAAAATTACTTGCAAAAGTCCTACAGATAGTAACTGATTGAAATTCAGATCCAAGCCAGCCTGGCTCCAGTGCCTTTATCCCTAAACATAATGAAACTGCTTCCCTATCACAAGGGATCCTGTTGAACGGAGCCCTCACCTTAGGGTGGCCAGTTGGTGGGCTGCAGTCTTAGCTAGGACCATGGGCTGGTCTCTCATCAGAGGATTGGCCCCGTAGGCCCCACCGCAGTTCCTTCCCTGGCTCCCTCTGATGCTTCCATCAGTTTTGGGCCTCGGGCCCAGGTGGCCCTGTAGAACTCCAGGAGCGTTTCTGTGATGGCTCTTGTTCCAGTTGGAGCATGTCATTGGAGCAGCTTTTCTCCTCTGGAGGTCCTCCCTGATTCAACACTTTATTGATGAATTTCACCACTGCATCATTTCACTCCCCACGGGCTTGCAAACCTCAGAGTGAATGTAAAAGTGCTAAGGTCAGTAAATGAACACCAAAGTGACGACGTCGAAAGCATCCTTTTTATCAGAAATTGTTTATTTTACGATTACTTCTGATATTGTATAGAGATTCATCAAAGTTATTTCATGACGTGTTTACAAGATTTTAAGCTGATTAATTTTTCTTTTTTCTTAATTAGAGATTTGAACTTTGGTAATGCCACTTTCTAGAAGCATGACTTTGGGCAAATTATTCTAACTTTTCTAAGCCTCGATTGTATCATCTGTGAAAAGGGGATGATGAACTGCATGGAGCTGTAAAATCTGTTCTGATGTTAGATAAATATTAATTCTCTCCCCTCAGGTAATCCTCAAAGGAATACATAGGCTTATATTGAACATAGAGAAGAAAAATATTATATCTAGACTTACATTCTCAGGGATAGTGTATGATTTTTATATCTAGGGTAAACACTAGGATTGCTGACAAGAACAGTGTTTAAAATTCAAGCTGAGTATTCCATCAAACAATTGATTTGTCTAATGAGTTAAAAAGGACTTCCCCATTCAGTCTTGGAAGACATTATGGAATAAACAGGAATTGGGGAGTCATTTAAATGACTCTCTGGAATTTTTTATTTAAGCAAGAAAATTCCAGTTAACAGTTTCAATCCTAGTTTTAAAAAACTGATATAACATCAGCCATAAGAGGTAATTATTTTTACTTCCAATGAGGCATGGTATGATTAAAGTTACCTTTTTTTTAAAAAAAAAAAAAAGTATTAATTGGTATAAATGAGAACAAGATGTCACAGCAAATGACAACTTTACATTTAAAATGAGGACAGTATCTTCGCACTGTGTGCAATGGCTAATGGTAACAAATGGTGGTGATCTATTACTGTATTTTTTAATGAAATATAGAAGCAGTTAAACTGAAAAGTGGCATTATTATACTTAAAATTCTATGTGTTCCTAAAAGATACACTAAAAACTATGAAAATAATACATAATCTATAAAAGACATGGTTTCTGTTTTTAGGCAACCAATACATATACATACTGAGATACAGACAATGCACATCTCCATGAATCAGAAATTAGGTCAGTCCCCAGAGCAACAAAAATTGCAAGAACTTAGATGTATATAAAAATAGGTTGGAAGAAACCCAGAATTTAAACATTAAAGGACATATGGTACAAAACGCTTTCATTTTCAAAGACAAAATCAACTCTCTGCATTTGGCGTAAGAATCAATTTAATTTAAAAAGTCAAACTCTGATTATTTATATACTGCCAGAAGCTGGTGTGGGCAAACTTTGTACTTGCCAATCTTATTATGTGTGTGTTACGTACATATGTGTTTACCCTTAAGTATATATGTACACATATATACACATATATATGTGTGTCTGTCTATACACATACAAATATGGGCGTGTGTAAGCAGACCCACTGTTTTAGTCTATACATTCATATCATCCAGAATAAACAGCAATCCTTGCTAATACCAATCGTCAACAGGAAGTGATTTAAGAAGGGGGCTGCCATGAGAAAAGCCTGCTCTTACAGCACACTTTTAACGACACAACTCTTTGGTTGGACCGTGGAAATGTGTGGCTTTGTTTCCAGCAGACTACACTGAGAGATTCCATCTGGTCAGCAATGCTCATGTGTAAGCTTTGCGAGTTTTGTTCAAGTTTCATAAATCTTCTCCTAGATCAGGTTATTCTCCATCCAGCCAAAGTAAATAATCTACAGCCAGAAGAGTGAAAGATCACTTGTGCCCTAATTGTAGGTCAACATTCTCTCGCGGCCAATGCCACGGCTCTCCTTTCCTGCGTCAGGCCGTTGGTGACTAACATCGCCTGATGTGAGGAGGAGTTTTCTGTGAACAAACCTGCAGAACATAAACTAGTCTGGAATTAGGATATTTAATTGTTTGAGTGACAGTCAAAATAACCCTCATGTGGTGTTTTCTTTTTACTAAATGCAATATTGAGAAATGAGGGAAACCTAAGAGGCTTCTGAAAGAAACGTCAATCCTGGGAACTTGGGAACGCTCATAAATCCTCCTGCCCTCCTTACCCCTGGCTCTAGTTTGCTGGGCTCCCTGACTCACCATTTTCAGCTATTAATCTCATCATGCTTCTCTGTCTTGACACTAAGCTACTCAAAATTTAACAAAACATTACTCAGACTCTAGAAACACGAATTCTTTGTGTTTTTGCGTGAAAGCTGCTGTTATCTAGACATTTCCTCTATGAGCCTGTAAAAACAGATGGAATTATGATCTCCTGGAGGACCGCTTTAGGGCTCTGATGTCTTCTGTGGCGCTCGGAGGGTCTGCGCACACACTGGTTTGGCACATCAACAGCATCTCCTTCTTGTACCTGGGATGTCGCTAGTGCTACCTACGTCCCAGGTTTTGCGTCTACGGCAGTTGGTTTCCTTCTCAACCACCTCTATCTGAGGCCGGCATGTGTGTCCTTCTTTGGCTATTTCCTGTTTCTTGAATTCTCAAGAAGAGCTCACTTGTTATGGCCTGTCTCACCTTGTTTAAATATAATCCACTTGAAGCGATGAGATACTGAGAGTAAACAAGCCTGACGTAAACTGACTTGACTTGACTTGAGGTTGTAGGTACATTTATTTATTCAACAAATATATATCAGGTCTCTACCATGCACCAGCATGGAGACAATGGTGACTAAGACAAGAGTGTCTGTCCTCCTGGAACTTATATTCCAGTGGGGAATGATAGGTCGTGGACACGTACACACATAACATTATTTCTGATATCAGTGAGTACCATGAAGAAAAGAAAGTGTGGCCATTGAGAAAAAGGGTTTGGGGAGCAGCAGTTTAATATGAGATTGAATGGTTGGGGAAGACCACTCTGGGAATGTGACATCTGAGTTGAACGGTAAAGAGCTAGGAGTATGAGGGTATGGGGACAACCACCTGTACAAACACCTGTACTCAGGAAGTTGGGTAATAAAGAAAATGGTACGAAACTCAGTGTGGCTTTTGTGCTGTGAATGTACACTCTCTGTCTAGCAGCTTTGGCAGTACCATTAGTCAAGGCTTTTGATGGGGAATCTGCAGGCATATCTGTGTTTTGAAGGAAACACCTAGAACCTTTGACCTCTCTGATTCTTAGGGGGACCATGGTCCAGCTGAACCAGGTACTTAGATGCTGGTTTTCTTTGATCACTTCCCTTGTGTCTCACCCATGATCTGATCAACAAAGCTAAAATCAGAACTAAGCTTCTCTGAGATACACTCTGAATCAGAAGTAAATGGCTCATTTGTCTCATATAGCAAAAGACCGATAATGATGGCAAGAAAGGAGCTGGTTTCCTGGGAGCAGTTTTCCTTCCAATCCTTTCCATCCCAATTCTTCCCCCACCTCCCTGCCTTATGTAATAATTTGCTTTGTGTCATAATTTGGTACCTTCTTTCCCAGTCAATCCTGCTCTTCATGCCTATTTTAAATATTGTCTACTGATATAAAACAATTGCATTAATAAAGTTGTAGTTATTTTCTACTGAGGTTTCCAACACTCCTGGTTTTGGTCCTTAATTTGGGAACACATAGAGTAATCCTATTCACTCAATCTTTAACTAAAATTGACAAAAGACTGTGATTTAAAAAAAAAATAGCACTGCATTATTCATCCACTTTGGGGTCTCCAGGGTTTCAGTCCCTGGGCTGCATGGAGAGGGAGAGACACATTGCAATCCTTATCTTCACGGCTCCCACAGTGTACAGGGCACAGACACACAGAAAGTGGACCCAGGCTAGTGCAAAGAGGCATGTGGGAAGTCTGAGGGCAGCTCGAAGTCAAGTCCTTAACCCTGGAGAAATGGCAAGGCCTATTAGCAGACTCCAAGAACAGCTGGAGTAGGTGACTAGCCTCGGGCCCCTCAGACATGTCCGGTTCTGTCTTACTATCAGGAGTTCGTTATTAGATCCAGCGGAACCTTGCAAGCTGATGGGAAGACACAACGTTCTTTGGTATTTATCTTAATTCCTTATCAGTGCCATAATTGCTGTCCTAGCTTTCTCAAACCACCGAGTGACCCATGGCTGCAGTTACTCAATGATTATTTTCAACACAGCTGATGACAATACTTTATAATTCCCTAGCCCTTCAACATGAAGCCTGGCTCCGGGTTATGACACAAATTGATGTTGCAAGTTTTATTATCTTTGCCTTCTGACTAAACAGTCAAGGACAGGTGAGGAAAGATTCCTAAAGATTTAGTTGATGTTTATGATGGGTAACTGAAACATGAACGCTGGCAAGTGAAAAGGCAATTAGAGACAAGGTTTCTATAGGTCCAAGGTGGAAAAGAAGCCAGGGATTTATTTAAATCCTTCTCACTCAATACCTATTTTCACCCGAGGGGGTCACTTGAAGAATGAGAGAAGGTATTATCTGGTTAGTACAACCTTTGTTCATAGCCTCTAAATAGCACAGTGTTAATAATTTTGAACCAAGAAAATAAAAAGATAGTGAGATCGATACATTTAGGGCCTATAATTTTGCAAACCCACACCCAGAAAAAGCAGCTAAAAAAAGTAATTGTCAAAGCTTTTTTCCAAAACATTTGATTGCATTCAACATGTTAGTAGCCAGTATAAGTGAATAACAAAAATCTGTTTAGATACAGTCTTAGAAAGTAAACAGTATCCCAGAACATTTGTAGAAAAATAGTAAGCTAAAAAATATACTTGCAGTGCATTTATCTTTTCATCCAAGAATTCCACTTATGAGAATGTATATCCTCCCGGCAGGGGGAGGTAGAAATGTGTGGGACAGATTTAGCTATAAAAGGTTTATGAAAGCAATATTAGTAATAGAAAAAAAATGAAAATCTGAACATCCAATAAAAAGGATCAGTTAATGAATTCCACATAATGGAAAATTATGCAGAAATTATAGTCATTTATTATGGAAATATATTCATGATATACTTTTAAGGGAAACGAAACAGATTGAAATATAGGATGTATAGATTGAACCATATAAAATTCTTGTTTTTCTAAGTCAAAAGTGGTTGAATATAAGTAATTTGTTATTAAACTAAAATATGACCTCATTTTTGTAAATAATAAAAGTAAAGCAACTGTTAAATATATGCGTTTGTGTGCACATAAAGATTCTGAAAATATATCTGCCATGGTTTACAACAGCTATCTGTAAGATAAGCTTAAGAGGTTTATTATAATTATTAATTTTTATTATAATTATTATAATCTTTCCTCCTTCATATTTTCAGACTTTTCTTTATAAGGAATAATTTCCTTTTATTTTTTTACTGAAGTGTGGTTAATTTACAATGTTAGTTTCAGGTATATAGCAAAGTGATTTGGTAATACACTTACATACATATATATTTTTAGATTCTTTTACATTATAGCTTATTAAAAAAAATTGAATAGAGTCCCCTGTTCTATTCAGTAGGTCCTTATTGTTTATCTATTTTATATATAGTAGTGTGTATCTGTTAATCCCAACATCCTAATTTATCCCTTTCCCTCCCTTTCCCCTTTGGTGACCATAGTTTGTTTTCTATGTCCATGAATCTATTTCTGGTTTGTAAATAAAATTTGTATCTTTTTTAACATTCCACATATAAGTGATATATGATATTTGTCTTTTATAACAATAAAAAACAATGAAATATACTCCATTTTGAAAAAATTAAAAAAGGAAGAACTTGATGCCACAAATTTGTATTCTTTTCATTCAGTGATAACTCCTTCTGCTGTTATCTTTTATTTGGCCTTGATTCCTCTTCTTTTATGATAATAAAAGGACACATCCTTCATCCTAGTAAAGGTATTCTACAAAACAGCCAGCAAAATGTGAGCAAGGAAGAAAGAAAGCATGGCTGAGGCCAATTAACTGACTGGTACCTTCAATGAACCAAAATGTTCTCTTCCAAAGCAATATCAAGAATTTGATTCACACACACACACACACACACACACTTTGGTCTAGTGCATGCTTTGAGTCATTTTTAGATTGTTACTAGTTGGTATGTGCACAGAAGTGCGGGGTACCTGCTAGGAACAAGAAATTGAGGACAAAGAACAATCTACTTATATTCCAAATTAGCGCAAAACTGGGTGCAGTGCCCAAGTGGTATGGCACTCCTTGCTCCCACCTTTTCTTCAACCTAGTTCTGTGACTTGACTGCTTTGGGGCTTGGACATCTTGGCAGAAGCTCATTGCTGCCCCACCCCCACCCTCTGTGGTTGTGGAAATGCAGAGTCCAAGTCACTCAACACTTTCAGTACCCACTCCTACTTCCCTGAAGCCATTTCTCGGAGAATACTGTAGACATGAATGTACATTTAACCCAATTCCTATTGTATTCTACACTGTTATGATCACTGACAAATGTAAAATGATGATCACAATTATGGCTCAAGAAAATGCAAGATCCTCAATCAGCAAAGAAAAATTAGATTATCTTCACTTGACTGTTCTTCTGACCAAAACAGTAGATTCATATTAAAGAAAATTTTTCTTAAAATATGAACCAAAATATTTTTTATTGTAATTTTGATGACAATTATCTTCTAACCGCACAGGCTGACTGTTTGGGTATCGGATAGTTAGCAGAACTCAATTATTTCACTGATTTTTACAAGGTCTTACCCATCTAGCACTTCATAATTTGAGTTAACTTTATTGAAGATATATTCACATTGTGCCAGTGTGCCTATTTCTTTTTCCACATTCTCACCTGAAAGTTCTGTTTGTCTGATTCCAGTGGTTCTCAAGCTTTTTTTTTTTTTTTTTCCAATAGTATTTGCCTCTGAAGTTTGTTGAAAATGAAGATTAGAGGCTTCATGTCTTGAGATTTTGATCCAGTAGGTCTGGCACAAATTGAATAACCTGCATTTTGATCAGGCACCCCAGAGACTTTGATGCCTTGTCCAAGTGGGAAAGGAATCTTTGCAGTCCGTCCTTTACCAAATAGGCCAATGAGATTTTTCTGCCACTTTTCACCCTTCCAAGTGCCCCACCTTCCCGGATCCTTCAGAACACTAGATACCCCTCCATATCCCCAACATTAACTCTTCACCAATTTATTATGAAGGGTAAGTTTATGATCATCTTTGGGTATCCGAGAGTTTCTTTGGGAACTTAGCCACTGTCCTGAGAACTTTAAGGGGCAAATCCTTTCCCAAGAGACTGTTTCAGCTCCTTATATGAAGTTAAAAACCTCCCTTAATCAGATAATTAACAGATATTTTGATTCAATGTATTTGGATTTTTAACATCGAAGGCTAATTTTAGCGAGATTCATTAGCAGCTGTGACTCCCTCTAGATCTTAGAAACAAAGGATTAGTTTCATTGGTTTAGTATATTTTTTGGTCAATACTTAGTCCAAGACATAAATAGGTGATTTCAGAAATTTAAACTTTCTGTTTAAGATTTCTTTACACATTTAGGAAATAATTGACGTGGCAATTCCCTCGTCCCCTACTTCTTGATGAAGAATTTGGGTTGATGAGTAAAAAATGCAGAACATGGAGTCCACCTGCTTTCACCTCACAGTCTGAGAACCTTCTTCTATTAAAGTTGAACTACAGAGTTCTCTGTTTCCCAGGATTCAGAGATCACTGGCCCAGCTGTGATATGCAGTCTCAAAACACAAAACATCTGGAGAGATGATATGAATAGTTCATCTTTCCTTATTTATATTTGAAAGCTGAGGCAATGTTTATGGAATGAAGAATTTGTTTAAATGAATGTCTGAACATTATGAATTCCTTGTCACACTTTATCTGGCTTCACAATTGATGTAGTGAACCAAGACCTCTCTACACAGATACTCACAGACATACGCATATACATGGGCATACAGCCACAGAGCTATATATGATATATATAGCCATCTATGATATAGCCGTCTATCAAGTGTGAGGTTGCTTTTTCTCTGTATGTACTTAGGGAAATCTCAGAACACAATAAGGCCACTGTATTCATTCTTCTAAAATCTAACAGTAGACTGGAATAATGGGACATAAGTACAACATGAAGGTAATATATTCACAAAATCATGGCTATTAAGAACCTCGCCCTCTTTGAGTGGAATATACACTTTGAAATTAAAGTCCTATAACTGAATAACCTTCTTACAAGAAAAAAAATGTGCTCATAAATCTGTTACCCAAAATGCTTTTGAAAGACAGTTCACCACCTTCTTCAACTTTAAAATCATAATTGCGAGGGAAGCTTTGTGCAGACAGTTTGGGATAAATATGAATGAAAATATAAAGATCTGTTATGTTACTGGAAAACTGGGGGCAGACAGCTTGGACCCAATTATTTTCTTGACCTCTCTCAATTTGATTCATCAAAGACAACTAAAAGTTCCCGGTAAACTATATTTCTGGCCTCTGAATTAATCATGACTCATTCAGAGAAATTATCTGCAATGCAGACTGTACCCTGATTGAAATTTGGACCATCAGAGGCCTCAGAGCAGTCAGAGAGCTCAGAGCTTCAGTAGGCTTTGATCCATCTTCCCTAAGTACAACTTTTGGATGGTGGGGTGGTTCACTTACTGACTCGACGTTGAATGACTCTGGGCCAGTGAAGACCTACATTGGTGGTACATGGGTTGTCTACAGAGGGTCAAACCCTCAGCTCTCTGAGCTACTCAACAGTGTCAATAGATTATTTCTTGACAGTCACATCAAATTTATTTGTATTTCTTTTCACCTGATTTAGAAACATAATTGAAATATTCCTAAGACATTTGTCTTAAAATTTTGATTTATATAAAAAAAAACTCACTACTCCTAAGCCTTCACAGATAATTTACTTCAGTATCTCATGTGACATTGAGAGATCCAATAACCAGTTCCTCCTTTGATTTCTCTATGAGTATCCTTGTTCTCCTAACTCTCAATTAACATATTTGTGAGTATCTATGTCTATGTACATGTGCACACATTTGTGTAAGTTCACAAATGATTACTTTGATTTCTATCAAGTGAAATGAAATAAAATTAGAAAACTCTCATTTTGTTTTCTTATTTAAAGTTCTATTTCTGGTGCTAATGACTGCATGTGTTTGTGCATTAATTTATTCCAGATTTGTGTGCTTGATTTTGTCTCAGTGATCTTTGCTACCTTAGGGCCTAGGACAACATTTCAGGTATTCAACATTTTCATGTTATATAAATAAATTAGTAAGTCCAAAAAACTGAAAGCTATACCTTATAAGATTATTTACATATTACAAGTCTTTAGTTTTGCTTGAGGAGATTTAAATTAGGGCAACAATTTGATTTGATTTGATTTATTAATGGCTCCATTTATATCTACAAATAACAAAAGTTTGAGTTGACAACTAAAGTTTAAGCACTATTACAAATATTTTAATCCTGTATATATTTTTTTGCATTTAAGTGCCTTTAACATTATTAACATACACAGTGTTTTTATGTATATGTCTCTACCCCAATTAATTATGATTTTTTTGTAATTAGCCCTTAAAAATCTACATGAACAAGGACAAAGCTTTCCATCATGTTAGAACTCTCATACTGCTTTACAGAATGCCTTCCGCACAGTTGTTATTAAAGGAATGTCTGTTGAACTTCTCCAGTCACAGCTGGAATGATCAGTCAATGATTTACAGAATATAGAAAGAATTCAGTAGATGGCAAGATGCATTATAAAGATAAAAGATTCATTGCACAATAGGAATTCTGCTTCCAATGATGGTGGACTAGTTCACCTTAGACCAAAATTGCTCCCAGCAATAGAAATGCTGGGGGAAAAATACTAAAAAAATCTAACTAAAGGCATCAGAGAGATATCGAGGCAGGATAGACTTGCCGACATCCAAGAAAGAGTCAATCCCTGAGTTTTTTTTTTATGGCTGGGAAAGAACCCTGATAAAAGCCTCAGGTTTCTGACTACAATAGAGTAACGGTGACTTGATTTATCTATCTACCTAAAATAATGAAAAACTATGAAAATATATTGTACAGTGATTTTCAAGATACTGGATACCAGCGAAAAATATCAGTAATCCCCGAGTGATGAGAAACACACACGGTGAGTCCTACAGTTGCCCAGCTTTCTGCCTTGAGAGACTTTCCAGGCTGTGGAACAGGAAAAAGAAACTGAGGCAAATCCTGGTGGACTCCTTGAGTTGAGGAGACAGAGCTGAAAGTGTAGGGAGACTAAAGCAGCTAGATTTCAGAGAACACTAGAGAGAAGAATCCTGCATAAAGAGAAAGACATAAATAAATAAAAATGCATTCCATGTTCATGAATTGGAAGACTCATGTATATACGTATAGGAAGTGGATATGTATAGGAAAAATGTTCTATAATAGGTATAGAAAAAATGTTCACTGTGTACAAGTGGACAGTATCAAGTGTACCATGGAAAAATTTGGCAACTTTTTAAATGAAGTTAAACATACATTTATCATATTACCCAGAATTTTCACTCAGTTGATTACCTAGGAGAAGAAATAACTTAGGTTCACAAAAATACCAAATGTGAATGCTTAGCTGTAATTGCCAAAAATTGGAAACTATGCAGATGTCTTTCAACTGTTGAATGGATAAAAGCACTGTGGTGCATCCAAACAAGTGCATACTAACCACTTAGCAATAAAATGGAAGAAAATGCTGATTCACACAACAAGGATGAACCTCAAATTCATTCTGTTTTGAACCAAAAGATTTCACACAGTGTAATTTGATTCATTTAGCATTCTGGAAAAGGCAAAACTATAGTGAAATTGCAGAGCAGTGATTGCTAGGAGTTGGGTGTGGCGTAACAAGCTGACTGTACAGGAGGAGTTGAAGAAAATTTGGGGAGTAATAGAACTGTTCTATATCACTATGGTGGTGGATAAAACTTTACGCACTAATCAAACCCACAGAACTATCAAACTGTTTTCCAAATGACTGAACCATTTTATGTTCCCACCAGCAGTCTATGAAGTTTCTGATTTCTCCACATCCTCATCAACACTGGTTATTACCTGACTTCTCAATTACAGCCACCCTAATGAATGTGAAGTGTGTCTCACTGTGATTTTGATTTGCATTTTCTTGATGACTAATGATGTTGGAAATTTTTTATGTGTTTATTGCCATTTGTATATATGAGAGGTGTGTGCTTTTGTGTGACAAGTAATAAAACGTATTCTCTTCCCCATAAATACACTGTACCAACTCCCTGTCATGATACTAAAGATCTAGTAAGAAGGAACCAAATATTCATTCTGATCACCACACTCTTGCAAAAAGTTATTGGAAGACATTTCAAGATTAAAGGGTAAATGGGGGAAAACTACACATAAAAGGACCTAATCACACCCAAGACAGAGAAAGCCTTTAAGTGAGAGCACAGGAGATGGAAACAATATTGTCAGCATTCAGAACTTGTTACATTGAGACACAAACTGAAAGGCACAAACAAAATTCAAAAATATGGACAGTATTTATGTTCCTGAAGACACTTTATTCAAATGTTGATCATTCCTCCTTAGAATACTATTTATTTACTTAAATCATCAGTATATGTGGAATAGCTGGCAACCCAATTTTTGATGAAGTCTGCATAGAATTATTATGCAGATAAAAGGTTCACAGATGTATGCTTTATGTTGGCTAAAAGCATATTTGCATTTCATGCATTTTCTGATGATATCTCCTATTGAAAGATCTTTTTTTCTCAAGGCAATATTTAGAAGTTATGTCATGCTTTTAATAGAGAGAAAAAAATCAATAAGCTACTCAAATAATTTAATATTCTCAGTCCTCCCAATTCAGACCAAAAGCTGGGAGGAAAATCAAATAACACTGAAAAGGGTTATGATCAAATTCTTTTTTCCCCTCAATGTAAATATAAAGTCCAAGTCACACAAAGAGAAGTTCTGGTAGAGACAGACTGTAATGCGTGCAGGTCACCCTTCTGACTGCCAAAAGGAACAAGTAACTCTTTTGAAAAATGGAGGTCAGCTTGAAGAGATTATTTGTAACTAAATAAAGACTTAAAGCATATATTGAGGTGTCTCGTGGGATCAATTTTTTTTGAAAAAAGGAAAAGTAGGTAGCAGATTTTTTGAAGGTTGCTAGTAAAGCAGTGGGATGTTTCCTGGAACCACCATAACCAAGGCTTAATCACTATTTGGAATTAGAATAAGCAAACCCTATAAAGTTGCACAATGCTTTATGGTTATCTTTGGGTTGGAAACTTTTATGTTTCTGAGTGTATATATTGCAGGCAAGACTTAGGACCAAGGTCCCTTTCAGCTGCCTGCAAAATTCAAACAGGCTCACCTTGTGCTAGTATTAGCTTTCCTTATCCACAACTATCTCATGGAAATCGATAGACATCCAACAAAATGAGGATATTAGTGAGAATGTTTACTGCTGAACAGTCTTTGGATAGCAAATAACCAAGATTTCTCTAGTTTGCTTTAAAACCTGTCTGTACTATTTACCTTTTGGTAATGAGGCTAACGTACATCTAAAGTAGAAACCAGCCGAAACTGTTCTCTTAAGACCAAACACAGAATTTCTTCCAAGAAGAAAAGCGAACAAAACCTCTTTCAGTAAATAAATAAAAGCATTTTTCAAAAAGTCATCAACAAAAACTTTTTTAAGAAATATAGCAATTAAAATGAATTAATTTATTTTTTAAACTCTATTTACTGACCGCCTACAATGTTTCAGGAATTATTCTAGGTGCTGTGGATACAGTGGCAAACACATTAAAAGCCTCTGCCCTCACGGAATTTGTGTTGGAAAGAAGGAAGGAAGGAAAGAAGGAAGGAAGGAAGGAAGGAAGGAAGGAAGGAAGGAAGGAAGGAAGGAAGGAAGGAAAGAAAATGTTATGTAGTGATAGATACTATGGAAAATCAAGACAAAGAACTAGGTGGAGAAGGATACTCTCACCACTAATATTTATTTAATGTTTAATTACAATCGTCTGAAACCATCCGTAAAGGTATAGATTTTACATGTTGACACAGTCCAAAGATGAATAGTAAAGGTAATATAACCATTATTTTTATAAGCACTTGCTGAACTTGCCCAAATTTAATCATTGTTTATGTGTCTAAAATTTATCAGCCAATAGTTACTAGATTTTTGTCCAAAGGAGATGAAGGCAAGATGCCAGGTGTCTAATGAAATAGCCTTTATGGTGTTTACTGTCTGGCTTTTTCTATCTTGACAAAGTTAAAATGATGACAGATTTTTTTTCCAAACAGTTTAGTTTGAATGCTCTTCTTTAAAAAAAAAAATACTGTGAAATATAACAGAGAGTGAAAAGTGCTTAGAACATAAATATTCAACTTAACAAATTACTGAGAAACAAATACCTTTGAGAACACTCACTCAAGAAATAGCTCACTGCTGTCCTCCCAGAAGTCCCCCCATGTACCACGACCCCTTTACTCCTTGAGCTAATCAGTATCCTGACTTTCATGACCTCACTATGTAAGTAAAACTTCCTATCCAATAGAATTAGTTTTGTCTTAGTGTTATCAGACATTAAAAGTTTGCCATTCTGATGACTATGGAGAAGACTGCATTAAATCTATAGAGCAATTTGAGGAGAACTGATATCATTAGAACATTGAGTTCATAAATCTGGTACATCTCTCAAATTCTTTTAACGTCTTTTCCATCCCTCAATAAAGTCTTATAGTTTTCCCTATAAATATTTTGCACATCTTACACTGGGATTATCTCAAGGTACTTTATATTCTTGATGTTATTATAATCAGTATTATCTTATTTGATGTCTTTGAATTGTTGCTAGTATATAAAATGAAAATTGCTTTTTGTATATTAATATTGCATCCAGAGAACTTGTGGACATTTTGTATAAATCATATTTTATCTTAAAATTCTTTTAGATTTTCTATGTACAACTAATATCTTTGGTGACAGTTTTCTTCATTCTTTTTTTTTTTTTCTCTTCATTCTTTTAATCCTTAGGTGTTCACGTGTTTTGTATGTAGATATGTATGTATGTATCTATTGTCATCCTTTTCTCATCCCCAATTTCAAAGGGACTAGTAGGGGACTTTCACACCCCACTTACATCAATGGAGAAATCATCTGGACAGAAAATCAATATGACAAGAGTGGTCTTAAATGAAACAACAGACCAGTTGGACTTAACATCTATAGGACATTCCATCCAAAAACAATAGAATGCACATTCAGTTATTTCTGCTTTCAGTACACAGATCTCCACCAACACTGAAGCACAAAGTGTTGGCCCTGGGTAGCTTCTTCTATTTCATTTTCTGTCTCTCTTTGTTTCTCTGTCTCTGTGTTTCTTCTCTCTCTCTTTTATAGTATCCATCACTTTTTTCTCTACTTGATAGAAAGGTAAAGTCTTGCCCATTTTATATTAATAAGAAATAAATCATTACTATCTAACTTTCCTCCCAGCTCAGATGTCTGTGAGGACATACTGAAACCTGTTTAGAAACATTTCCTTTCTTCTTTCCTTCTTTCTTAATTGAAAACCTATTACGCAGACCCAGGAGAGATGGGAAGACATCATCATAGCAGCCAGAGCCCATATATAAAGGGCACTCAGGCAAGGAGGCCCTCAGTAGAATCAGAAGTTTGCTACATACAAGGACCTGCACATGTAAATATTTATGTTGAGAATACTAGGAGTCAGAGTTTTCACCATCGGAGACAGGAAATACAAATACAGAAAGGGAGAAAATTAGAATAAACCCTGTGGTTTTGTACTGGAAGTGAAGAGGTTAGTATAAACTCTACATAGTATGTCTAATTTCCTAGAGCTTTCTACTCAGGGAGACTAAGGTAGTGACATTCCAGTAGCTACAGCACACTTACCACCCAGCTACCAGTTTTTATTTACCATTATTCCCTAGAGGAACTAGGACTCTTGGGAAAATGGCTGATTCCAGGGAAAAACACAATGGACTGAAATAATTTTTTGTGTGTGTGCCAAAAAGTAAGGAAGGGCTTCAAATGACAGAATTATGTCAAAAGAACACAGACACTAGCTTGAAGGAGTTATCACTGGCCAAATCTGGGACCACTGAAGCATTACACTAAATATGTATAATAATGGACCATAATAATTGGAATAAAATAGGAATCTGCAAGTTTACATTGATATAGTGCATAAATAGTTTCACCTTACAATAAAATGTCTACTAATAAATGAGATCAATACTGTTATTTCAATTTTACGGATAAGGAAACCGAAGTGGCTTGGAGAAGTTAATCTATTTTCTCATTGTCACAGAACTAGTAAGTGTTATATTCAGCCCTAAATTCAAGTCTGCCTGACTCTTGAGTCCAAGTTCTTTTTTTCTTTTTTTTTAATTGAAGTACAGTCGATTTACAATGTGTTAATTTCTGTTGTACAGCATAGTGATTCAGTTATACACACACACGTGTATATATATATATATTTATATACACACACATATTTCTTTTCATATTATTTTTCATTTATTTCATTCAATGGCTCATAGGCCATTCTAAGGTATTGAATATAGTTCCCTGTGCTCCACAGTAGGACCTTTTTGTTAAATAGAATCCAGTATCACCACAGGCTTCCTGTTGCGCGCACTACTGGTGGTAGCCCTGAATACCTCTACAAAGGCCTCCCTGTCTGGCTGTGTTCCTTGCCTCAGACTTGGCCACACAGAATCACAGGTGGATCTCAGACACCCGTGGTCCTCCTCCACTTCTGTGCTGAACCTGCTCTCCCTCAGAAGTCACAGCTTCCTCTGTTCACCTAATCTCATTCAATGCCCAGCCCTACTGCTTGCCCACCTCAGATCTAGTGACTCTTCACATGACCTGATCCTCCAGGATGAACAAAACACCCAGGCTCCATCAAAACTGCCACAAAAAAATTCTGGGGGGTGAACAGTGTGGATAATAAGCATCAGCTCTGGCCAAAGTGTCATCTTGCCTCAATTACTCCTAGGCCACTGCATCCCTCTCATGTCCATTCTTCCCTTGGAAGCCCTGGTCACCTGCCAGACTATCCTGTCCCAACACATCTGCTCTCAATGGCCAGTTAACTGCCTTGTGAGATGGGTTTGTGAAGCCCCAAACCATCAGCCAGGTAATCAAGCCAAAGATCCATTTCATTGCCCCCTCCCTCCCCTATCTGGCCCCCTAATAGTTTTCCCATAATAAGCTGAAAATTACCCCTCCTAAATGTGACCACTCACCTGGGTCCACATAGTACCCACCATGTTTTGAATGTCTCCACCAAGAATCTGTCTGTCTTAGATTTCCAGGCCTGTATGTTTAGCTGCTCAATTCATGCCTCCACTCACTGGTCTCAGAAACACCTTAGACGTGTAACATGCCCAAAACCAAACAAAGCTCTCGATATCCCTGGTGAATATCACTCCTACTATAATATTCCCCATCTTTTAAACATTCTTTTGTTTGTTTGGAGCAGGGAGGTAATTAGATTTATTTATTTTCCTATTTATTTATTTTAATGGAAGTACTGGGAATCAAACCCAGGACCTTGTGCATGCTAAGCATGTACTTTACCAGTTAGCTATACCCTCCCACCCTAACCTTACCCCTCTTGGATGATGGTGCTTCCATTCCTACAGGTGCTAAAAGCCAGGGGTCATTCCCGAATCCTGTGTTTCACTCTCTCTTCCTCCACATTAGAGAATCTAGTTGCTCCCTTTTAGAACATGCATCTAGAATCCAACCACTTTTCCCAAGCCACCATTCTGGTCCATTAATCTTCACCTGGAGGTAGCAGTAGCCTGCACCCTAACCTTACTTTCTCCTCCTTCACCCACATCTGCAGCCAGATATAGACTGGTGAGATCTTTTAAGATCTTCACCTTCCTCTGGTAAACCTCCAATTAACTCTAGAATAAACATCCATCTTCTCTTGCAGCCATTCCAGTCCTTACTCCTACATACCTGCTGTTCGTTCCAACGTGAAAGACGATTTGTGGTTTCCTGAACACTTCCGGCTCCTGGTATAGCCCTCCACACTTTTTTACATTGGTTGCCACAAGCAGGAACACCTGTCTGTGTATAAAGCCTGAAATGGACTCAAATCCGGGCTTGGTGTTTCTCCAAGGTCCCCAGACCAAAGGTCAGGGAGAAGGGCACTTAAGACTCCTAGAGAAAAAACAACCCAGAGAACATGTGGGCGGAGTTTGGGGCCAGTGAGGGTCTGGGACAGGCTCCCCTTCCCTGTGTGGGTCTCATAAGCACTTCTGCAGCCACGGGAACCTGTATGAAGAGTGAAGCCCTGTAAGAATTTGCCCATGGCGGGGTTCCATGGGCTTATGCCTCCCTGTACCCTTGCTAGGTCCTGAAGCCAGGTAATCTCAAGCTGGCTGTCTAACCTCTGTGCTTCAGGGCTCAGTGTTGTCTCTTACCAGTTGTGGGATCTTGAAAAAGTATTCAATCTCCTAAGGCCTCAATGTCTTTTATGACTCCTCTCCAGTCTGTTCTTACTTTGAAAAGGCTTTAGGAGAGTTTTAAAACACAAACACAGACTGTGTCCCCCTTTGTTCAAACCTCTCCATGGCTTCTAGAACCCTCACAACGAAGGTACATTCCTGAGTCTGCCATTCCAGGCATGAGGCTGTCATTCCAGCCGCGGCTCCGCCTCACTCTGCAGCAAAAGACCGACCCCAGGTCTCCCGAATCCTCCCAACTCAGGCCGACCTCCAAGCCTTTGCACCCGCGGGTCCCTCCACCTGTAAACCTCTCCCGTGCGCCATTACATGGTCAGAAATCGGGCCTCACCGTCCTGGATACCGCGGCCTGGGCTGCAGGCACGTGAGCCGGGGCCCCCCAGTCGGGGCTTTCATAGCTGGTGGGGTGAGGGTGGTGAGGACCCGGAGGACAAGCGCTTACCTGAAGCGGGTCCCTCAGCGCGGCCACCTGGAGAGTCTGCGGGCGGACTGGGGCCGGGAGAGGAGGGGAGCCCCGGGCACGGCGGTCCCTGTCCCGGGCCTGGCGCGGGCGGCGTCACGGAGCCTCACACCCACCTCTGTGTGGCGGGAACAGATCTGCTTGGTCCCGTCGCCTGGATCCCGATCGAAGCTCAAGCACCTGAGACCTGGTAAAGGCCCCTGAGAGCCGCCGCAATGACCGCCGGGAGGAGGGCGCCGGAAGTCCCGCCCCGAGGCGCTGCGCACGCGCAGAAAACCGAGGGGCCGAGATCGTAACCTGTGCGTTCGGGCTTCTGTTTCTCGTCTTCTAGACCTCTCGGCCCGATGGCCGGCTTTCTCTGCAGTTCTGGCAACCAGCCCAGTAGCTGTAATCCCATAATGGAACTGTGAGTAACCTACCTTTCATCTTTTTCCGAAACCCTCCATCTCCTACTCGTTTCACCACCGTCCCAACCTCTGACACAAAAGCTGTGACTGTACATTCATACTCCTAACATTTTCGTGGTTTAGTTTTTGTTTTCAGGAGTTGGAATTGCTGTTGATGTGATTTCTTCTTTAAGAGCTCTGCTAAACAAAACTTTCTCTTTTTTTGAGAGAGAGACAGAACTCAGCAGAGACCAAATTCATATCCTGTTCGCCCTTGGCTCCAACAGACTAGAACCAGCCAGAAACTCAGACGACAGACTATATTTTGCAACAAACCCTTAGCTAGATTTGTATAAGACCAGATGCCAGCCAAATACAACCTCTCCTCATATCTCCCATGCTAGAACTTTCCTTTCTAATTACAGTAAAAGTTTTGCAGGCATAGAAATATTAAAAGTAAAATTAGACTTGTTCAAAACAGGTTCACTCTTGAAACAGGGCAAATTAGATATAGTCTGGGTTTTTAATACCATTTAGCTGGCTGGCTGGCTAGCTAAGACTTGACTCCCACACAGAACAATAGCACTAAGATGTAAGAAAAGTTAGATCACATGATCCTTGAAACCACCAATTGACGCACAGCCACATGCCCTTCCCCATGCCACAACTTGGTGATAGTCTGTATTGTTCATGCTCTGAAATACTGAAATTTGAAGCCAAATACGTGAGAGAATTAGTCATGGACTTTGTTCCTCTTTGACTGCATACGTTAAGTAAATCTGAGTGTTAATAATTACAATTATGGGTCTTGGTACACAACTCCAAAGATACAGTATCATATAGCCCAGGTTTATAACATTACAAGGTAGAATTCTTAGCCAATACCCACGGACTGGATTCAGAAACTGCAGGGTACTGGACACTTAGGAACTTGCCAGTTTCCCCTTCCTCCATCCTTCTTTTCAGCCACATAATAGATGATGCTTGAAGGAAGAAAATGGGTATCATTTAGTGTAAAACCAAAATAACTACAATGCAAGTGAAGTGTATACCAAAAATCAAATATAATGCTTCCACAGAAGGTCCAATTTGAATGTAAGTGATGCATAAATTAAAATGTAAAGTTTCTTTATGGGTTAAATAGAAACCTTTGGCCTTTAATCAGAACCTGAATGCTGGAAAGTAGCTATTTTCTATATCTGTGACTCATAAATTAAGATGATATTCTTTCTTCACACCTGACAGACAGGTTGGAGATGAGACCTAGGTGATGATTTCTGTCTCTTCTTGTGTATGTTTGTCTCCTGAGAGGATGCTTTTGTTTAAAAAAAAAGATTCACCCGAGTACCTTTTGAAGATCTTATACACTTTATTATACCATTTATGAATCAGGTAGTATCCAATCCAGAAAATAGAAAGGAGCTCTAAGGAGCTGTACAAAAATGAAAGGCTTTGATAGGCAGAATGGAGCAGGAACACGGAAGTTACACTAGGCAAAAAGTGGATTGGTTGTGGCAAGGTAGCTCCATTGTTATTACCAAAAATACAAAACTAAAGCTAAAACTAAAACAAAACAACCAAAATCTCCACTAATGAAGAATGATTAGTTAAATAAATTATGGCAAGTTCAAATGATATAAAACTATCCAAGTGTAAAACAGAATGAGTTATTTATGTGCACTGAAATGGAAGGATTTCCTCAATGAGTACTAGGTGAAAAAAACTGAATATATTTATTATTTGGGTAAATAAATATGTAGCGTTATGTGAAAATGTATGAGCATATGTTGGCCAAAAATATGTGAAAGATACAGAAGAAACTGGGATGAGTGCTTGCCACTGGGAAGGGGCACCAGGAAACTTACTTTTCATTATTTTGAGTTTTTGGAATTAGGTACCACTTACATGTTTTACCTATCCATAATTACAGTTCTTTAAAAAAATGTACCAGTCATGAGACAGAACATGAGCCTGTTGAGGCAATCTGTTCATTCCCTCTCCCTTCAGTTGAGTTATTTTGTATTGGGAACATTTGTTGCTTCAAATATATTCAAATTACACTATAATCCAATATTGAAAGGCAAGATGATTGTATTAACAAAACAAAAATAGGCATAAGACAGTTAAGACAATTAAAACCAATGAGAAATGGCCAAATCCTTTGAAACAGAACATAGGGTGTCCCAAGGTGGAGAGTTTGGTGTGACTGATAGAAATTTCACAAAGAACAATCACTTACATACTCAACAACTATCTCCCCAAAGCTTCTGATTGATAGGCAAGAAAATCTATTTAACTTTTGCACAGATCATGGTGGTTTTCAATATGCCTTGAAATCATACTGTGTGAAAGGTGCTAAAGAGGTCAAGACTTCCAGCATGAGGTGAGAGGAGCAGACTGTCACCCCGTGCGTATGAACACTGGTGATAGAAAGTGATGTTGAAGATTCTGAAGAAGCTTTATACACCAACTTAAGCCACGCTACTGAAGAATTAGTATGTAACTTTGGGGGAAAAAACTGCTTGTTTTGTGAACCTTTTGGGCCAACTGGATATAGATCTCTGGACTCTTGCCCACTCTCTGGTCTCCTGTACCTTTGGGGAAGAACTGTGATCTCTCATTCTCTCTTTAAGCATTTGCCTTGTCCACATATTCCATCATTGCAAGGGCCTTTCTCTCTATCTTGTATTTTTTATCAGTTCTTTGACTCACCCCATCCTCTGACCCATACACACTGCCTCCATATCACCTCAGAGGTAGAGAACAGGCTCCTAAACCTTATTAGGAGCCTGAAAACCAGAAAGTCTCCAGAAAACCAGAGCACCTTACTCCACACTATGAATAAAAATGAAAAGGTGTCAGTCATCACTGCATTATAGATACAGTCAGACCAAGAGTGGGCCAACAAAGAGTGAAAATGGATATGGAGAGGAAGAAAACTTGTGAAATACACACACACACACACACACACACACACACACACACACGAACACCCAGAGAAGGACTTCCTTTCAGTTATACTTCCTTCAACAGTAATTACTTACCCTGCAAAATAATCTGCTGTTAGTTTCTGTTTTACCTCTTCCAGAGGTCCTTAAACCCATTCTCACTTCCTAACAAAAATTCCCTAGGAAAAAGATGTGAACTCAAATCAGATTTCCTTTATCCAATCAATTTCTGAATTTCTCCCTTATTTTACCATATCAAGTAAGTCCAAATGTTTGCAACAAGGTTGTTTCTGCACCTTTTGACCCCACCGGTCTCAAATCTCTGTACAGATGGCTTCCTGTTTAATTGTGCTTTAGTTTCCTACGATAGCAAACCCTCATTTAGGTAAAGAACATAATGTAGAGGAGTCTCTTGTTACTATAAATTAAGAATGCTTCTAAATATTATGTAACATTTATCTCCACTAAGACCTAATGGGCATTTATTTCCTGTTTATAATGTCAAACATTGGAGAGGAAAAACTTCAAAGAATATTAAGACTGCGTGTTTCCGAATACCTCAGTCTTTGATATGATACAGAAGACACATAAAAACATTTGCCTGCCACTGTTTTCATTTGAATTTTGGGCCCCATGTCTTAATGGAGATGCTTCAAATGGTACTTGATGGTAAGCAGATGACACTACTAATTGTTTCTGCTGTGGAATGATTAAAGTCAAGGAAAGTGAGAACTAGAGCCTGTCTCCTAAACTCCAGACCTGGATGTACACTGTCTACAATGCATTTTCACCTGGCTGTCCCCAAGAGTTGTGACTCCACAGAACTTCCTCAGAAACCAGCTCCTTCCATCACATTCCACTCAAGGACTGGCATCCATCTTGCAACTCCGGCTGGAAACTCTGGTCTCATTTTTGACTCTTTCCCCTCTTTCCTGATAAATCCAGTAAATCATCAGTCTTGCTAGAAAAATTCTGCAACACGCACACCCACACCTCTCCAACACATACGTACCTCTGTCTCTTTGCAGTGAGATATTCTTAGTCAGACCATCAGCTCTCAGCTTAAGGAATCATTTAATTTCCCTCTCAGGCTCCAGTCTTACCCTCTCCAAATTATTTTCTACATTGCAGTGATCTTTCTTTCTGAATATATGCTTGTAATAAAGATTAAAATAGTATGTTTTCTACATTTTAAATCTGATTACATAACTCCCCCACTTAAAATCTCTAATACAATTCAGTGTCTTCAAGAGCTGAGTGAAAACTCTGGCAGCTCTAAGGCTGTTCCTAGACAGGTCCTTGCTTACATCTCCAGCCTCATGTTTCACCCCTCTGAGTTCCAGCCACACCGAGCTATCATCAGTCCCTCTTAATAATCTGAATTCTCTTCTGCCTCTAGCCCTTTGCATATGCGGTTATTACTGTTTAACTGTTTGTTACTCAACATTCAGGTCTCAGCTTGAATTTCATATCTCCCAGTGGCTTTGCCTGACCTTCCCCAGCCTCACACCTCTGCCAAGAGTGAGTCAGTGGGTCCAGGTCCAGGTCCCACCTATGTGCTCCTGTAATCACCTGTGTTTACCCATATGAGGTATTACCTGTATTACAAATTTCCTCTTTCTTGCTCTGAATCACTCAGTAAATAATGAACAACTTGAGCATAGAAAATAGCTACCAACCCAGCAGAATTCTTAGCTCCATAGTAGGCATTCAAGACATATTGGTTGAATGATGAAGTAAGTAAATGAATGAATCTCAGTGCCATTTACCTTCAAGTTGAAATCAATATCCCAAGACGAACTCATGTCCCAAGCTGAAGGCCTGAATTCCCCAGGCAGTTAGAGACTCAGAAGAGCAACAGTCATCTCCTTCTCAGTGACAGCCACAATTTTGGCAGGCACCTCACAGAGGAAAGCTGATGCCAAAGTTGGCGGGCAGTAAAATTCAGTGACTCCTGAAACTCATCCTAGGACCTTCACTCAGTATCCCTTGAAATGCAGCACCACAGGTCTGTGTGTAATGAGAAGGCAGTCAGTGGGTCTCCCCATCAGAAAGACTGTTTCCAGTACAGACAGGAAAGAACGAACGGGCATTTCTCTCCTTCCTAATTTCCTTCCTTCCTTCTTGTTTTTTTTACCTTCCTTCCTTGCCTCATGGAGTTCGGGTTCAGACACGAGCACACACTCACACACACAAACATATACTACCATTTGCACATTTGCAGCCTCTTGTCATAGAAGAGTAAGGCAAGGACATAAATCCAGTGTTTCACACTATCTAAGGTGAGCTCTTAGTTGCATTAAATATTTAGCAGCCAGCATCTGTCCAGTGAGTACATAGGTATACTTAATTTTTTTAGTGTTTTTTATTTTTTCCATCTGGAATTAAAATGGTGGCCTTAGCCAAAGATAAGAAGGACTTATAACACAGATGTACACAGCAGAGCATCCTGGAATCACCTATCCTCAACTCACCCCATTGACGCAAGGTTAGAAAGGTGCTCCAAGGCTCAGAAATGTTCTGAGCATCTGTCTGTTTCATTTTGCATCAGGGAAATGAAAAAGAGAAGAGAAGAAGAGTTGGCCACTGTGGTATAAATTATTTGGTTTTAAGGGCTGATTCACCCCTAAAGAGAAAAGGAATTCAGCCTCAGGCCAGTCTGACTGGGGGAAGGTCAAGTTTATTGACACTGCTCATTGGCCGAAGGACTGGGAGGGACTTGGGAGGATGTCTGGCTCCTTATTTTCCTCGGGCAGCTGAAGCCCCTAAAAGTGGCACCGATAATAGGATGATATACTTTCAGCCAATGATGTGTGTGGGTTTCCTCTCCTCCCCCCAGCTATTAAAGCTGTATTCAGTGGGAGACACATAGTAATTTGTTGAAAATCACGATTTGCTAAGAAACTCTCACAAAACCCCAAGAGCCCATTATATTAACAGAAGTGACAAGAAAATAAATATTTTTGACAAGGGAGTGCTCCTATCCGGGGAAGATGGCTGCAGTGTCAGTGATTATTCAGCAAATCAAACTTATTTAAACACACTGTCTCTGATACTTAATAAATGTTATAGTGTGGCTTTTTGTGGCTAATAAAACTTGGTTTACATTCCACCCCGTGCCTTCTATGATTCGCCTCCCTGGGCTCACTTAAAGTGCATTAAGAAGCAGCAAGCAAGATGAGGACGATTTGCTGCAAAACTTAAATAATTCATTTATGCACCACTGCTTTCAGACTGTGTTTTTACAAACGCTGTAATGAGACAAGCTGTGAAATGTTTTACATGGGGAAAAAGGCAGGGAAGTCACTGAAAGAAAAACCCCTTTTCATGCCTTATTTTCTTGAGGTGCAGGACAAAAACAAGGGAGCCATCTCTTACAGAAACATTTGTGCTGTTTACCTACTTCTCATAAATATGGGATCGACTAGATACCATTTATACCTTCCCATTAACTAGAGTTAAAGTCGTGCCATATTTGAGAGACTTAATTCCTGAGTTAATTTATAGAATTGATATAAACCTAATCAAATTCCCAAAAGGATATCTGGGGAGAAAGACTTCACAAAATTTTTTTTAAGTTTATCTGAATAATAACTGGGTAAAAATATCCAATTGACATTGTAATATAAAAAATGATGTGCATTTGACCTGTTGAATAATAAAGCCTATTGTAAAGCAGTGATATTTAAAAGAATATGGCACTAATCATGGAATAAGTAGGCAATCAACAAAACAGTCTAAAGAAAAACAGTGAAAGAGATGAAATAGTCTAGAAAAAAGTGAAGAATCTACGTAATTCAATGTACAGTAAAAGCACCACTGCACACCAGTGAGGGAAGAATATATACATTTTTTAAAAGATTCAACAATTCCTAGTTACTCATTTGAAAAAGAAGCTTTTCAAGAAATTTACCAATTGAAATTCCAAATAAAGTGATGACTTAAATATCACAAGTGATATTTAAAGATTTATAAAGTATTTATAAAAAGATCTAGAAAAAATATAACTAGACATTAACATAATTTTGGAGAAAGATCATTCTAAGGTTAACACAACTACAAATAGATTATTATTATTTCATAACTGATACATGTAAAAATGGATCTGTACATAAAAACTAGAATGATAGCAAAGAAAGAAAGAAAACTATCATTATTTATAGGTAATAGGGTTGCTTATATGAAATCCCAAAAGAATCCGTAGGAAAGCTCTTAGAATTAACAACTGAATATCAAGTTTGCCAAGGATAAAATCAACATATAAAATTCAATTGTATTTCTCTGTATTAACGATACACTTATAGAAAAATTAAAAAATTGTATATTATATATATAGCTACAAACAAAAAAGAATCTAAGAAAAATTATTTTTAATATTTGTAAGACCATTATAAAATTATGGATTTTTATTAAAAGACAATAAAGAAAACCTAAGTTGATTTAGAAAAATATCACATTCACAGAATCAAATAGTCAGTATTGTAAAGATAGCATCTCTCTGCAAATTCATGTGGAATATTTGATGTAATTTTTATCAAAATTGCAATTGTGTGTAATATGACAAGATAATTCTAGGACAAAGTGTAAAGAACAGCTAAGAAAGGACAGAATAAAATAAAACAAGGTGTCAGAGTGGGAAGGGGAGAACTTATCTTACCAAATGTCAAGACTCATTTAGAACTTAGAGGCAAGAAACAATCTCACTTGTGTAAGGCAACTTTATATATGACAGAACTGAGATGGAACAGGAGTATGGAAGGCAGGACTGGTAATTCATAAAACAGACAGAAACAATCCAGATAGACTGAGGACATCAAAGTAGAAGATGAAAGTTTAAAACTGTTAGAAGAAGCATATACAAGAATATCCTTGTTATCTTGGAGTGAAGAAGGGTTGTTGTTTTTCTTTTTAAGAAGACCAAAAAAAGGCAAATGGTAAAAAAAAAAAAAAAAAAAAATTAAACAGTATTAAAAGTAAGACATCTATTTAGCAAAATTCAGAACAAAACAAAAAAACAAGTAGAGCACAAACTGGGAGATACTGGTGACACCTGTAACTAGCAAAGGCTTACCATCTAAGATCTATAAGGTGCTCTTTAAGGAAGGGGGAAAGAGGAGAAAGAGGGAGGAGGAGGAGGAGAAAACAACAACTAAAAGATAAATGGTTGAAAGCCTTGAGCAGGCATTTCACACACACACACACACACACACACAAAGGTAAACTCAACAATTAAAGAAGACTTAATCTCCTTACTAAACAGGGAAAAGAAAATTAACATAAAATACTAGGTTAACATTTCATGCTTACTAGGGTAGCAAATAACGTGAAAGTATAATCATACTAAGCATTGGTGACAATGTGAAACTAGAAACCCTCAAATCCTGCAGGTCTAAACAATTCCACTTTTACCCCTGGTAAGTTACTGAACATTATCAAGAGACATATCATAACAAACATTAAGTAGCATTGTTCATAATAAGACAAATTAAAAATGATTCAAATGTCCAACAACAGTAAAATAGACCAGTGCATTCTGGTATCCTCATCTAAAAAGAAGCACCATGCAACAGTGAAAATGAGTAGTTCTCAAAATCACAATATTGAGCAGAAAAAGGCAAGTCAACAAAGAATACACAAAGCGTACATACAGCCAAAGAAAGATAAAACAACAGGCAAAATTAAACAATATATTGCTTAGGGCCACACACTTATAAGATATAAAGAAAAGCAAGTGAGTGATGAACGCAAAATTCAGCAGATTGGCTTCGCAGGGGATGGTAAAGAAGGAGCACCTGGGGCATTGACAGTGCAGCTCAAACTCTGTGAAGCTGGGCAAATGTGTTTTAAACTGCCTCCTCCAATGCATGCGTGATCCATTTCATAATTTTTTTAAATTCAGAAAAACTTCTGAGACATACTGGGAAGTTCATAGGTGATTTTAAAGAATTTTCCGTTTTGCTTATATGAATTTTCTAATTTTGCCGCAATGAACATGACATACTTATGTGATTAATTTTTAAAACATTTATGAAATGAGACATAATTTTAAAAATATCTGGACTAGTGGACTTGTCCAGTCAGATCAGAAACTTCAGGACCTAGTTAATGTCACATCAAAAGGGTCATCCGTGTGATGACAACTTGCTCATTCATGGGCCAAGGAATTCTGCAATGACTTTCTCCACCAGAAGATACAAATACAGAAATATTAATGCTTGCAAAGGACTTACAGACAGTATTGGGTTTTATCTAAAGAGAGAAAAATTCCAGAGATTTTATGTATATGTCTGAGATCAGATTTTAAAATTCATTGCTTTTTTTTTAAAGTATTTTAAATTTAAAAATTAATTTAAGCCTGTCTGTCTGTCTATCTGTCTATCTAGTAATGTGGCCACAATTAAAGAACAGTTTAAAATAGATAAAGGGAAGAAATACCACTGTTGAGTCTACCATCCTGAGATAGCCAGTCAGGATTTAGTTGTTTTTTTCTCTTAACACTATTTTCCTAAGCATACATATTTTTCCTCTAAGTGTTAATTCTAGTGAAGATGCATGTTTTTTCTGCCTTTTTTCCTTCTAAAAATTATTGGGGGGGTAGTTATATTCTGCTTTTTTTATTTTAAAAAATTATTTGGAGGAGTAGTTTTATTTATTTATTAATTTAAATGGAGGTACTGGGGATTGAACCCAGGACCTCATGCATGCCAACCCACACTTTACCACTGAGCTATACTCTCTCTATTCTGCTTTTTAAAGACTTGATATTGTATAAGAGCCTTTGTTAATATTGATTTTAAAAATTAACAAAAAACATTTTAAAATATGCGTGATATTCTATGGAGGGAACTGACCGTAATTTACTCAACAATATTCCTATCATTCTTTTGCCTCAAGACTTTCAAAGAAGTTTGCAAAAATGAGCTTAATCTCTAATCTTTATAATGACCAATGTTTATGCTGCTTCAGTGGTAGAAGTACTGCCAGGTCTACTACTTCCTCTGCTCCTCTTGCATTTCAAGCCCCTGACAAGTAAAAGAGCCTCCAGAAACGTGGTGCTGCAGCACCCCAGGAGGTGCTAGCAATGGGCGTGCATTTGAGGTGAAAGACCTGTACACTGAACATTTTTAAATATTGATGAAGGAATTTGAAAATGATTCCAAAAAAAAAAAAAAAAAGAAAGAAATGGAAAGATATCCCTTGTTCTTGGATTGGAAGAGTTAATATTGTGAAAATGGCCATCTTACCCAAAGCAATTACAGATTTAATGCAACTCCAATCAGTGGGATTCCTGATTCTGTCAACAGTGAGACCCAGAAACCCAACTTGAGGGCCAACTTTCTAGAGCACTACTTCTGAACCAACTGTCTTTATTTAGGGTTCCCCCCAAAGCAGAGCCTGAGTCAAGGTCTTGGCATGAGACAGAAAGAGTTGCATTCTTGAGGTCACAGCTGTGGGCCATAGGAACGTGATTCAGCTCTGGACTTCTGAGAAGCACAAAAGAAGCCTCCAGAGTTGTCCAGAATTGGAGGGATGGGAGGCTGTGTCACTTATCTGCTGGCTTCCATCTTCCATTGGTTTAGGCTTTTTCATGGGAGTATAAACTATTTCCCTGTTATGGGGCTGTGCTTGTGATTTGGCCAAGCATGTAGCTTCAGAGAAGACTGAGGCAGAAAGACAAGTGGTACATTCTGGTAAAGGAAGTTGCCAACTCCAGACAAGTCAATGTGTGTAGGACAATCCACTGCAGCTGGAGCTGAGATCAGAGTTGGGCTCGGGGAATATGATGCTGAACTTCAAAGGTGCCTGATACACTCAAACTAACAAACTTGAATTTTCCTTTCATTGGCAATAGAAACTATTAAAAAAATTTAAGGAGTTAAAGTCTGCCTTGTATAACTGGGTAGAAAACAGGAATACTTGGTAAGAGATAATTAAGGCAGAATAGATTAAGGGAAATAGACAAAGAAGCTTAGGTTAGAGCATTGTGACTTGAGCTTTCTGTGAGACATCATCAAACTGTATTCATTTGAAAGCTGAAAATATGGTTTTCACCACTTAATTCCCTACCCCTATCTTGCCCCTCCTTCCTTCTGTCTCCCCTCTAGTAACCACTAGTTTATTCTCCGTATCTGTAGTTGATTTCTGTTTTGTTATTTTCATTTGCTTTGTTTTTTAGATTCCACATCATAAGTGATAACACATTATTTGTCTTTGTCTGACTTACTTCACTAAGCATGATACTCTCTAGGCACATCTATGATGTTGCACATGGCAAATTTTCATTCTTTTTAATGGTTGAGTAATATTCCATTATATATATTCCATTTTACATATATATGTGTGTGTGTGTATATATATACACAATACACACATATACATACCCCACATCTTCTTTATCCATTCATCTGTTGATGGACACTTAGGCTTCTTCCATATCTTGGCTATTGTAAATAATGCTGCTAAACATTGGGGTGCATGTATCTTTTCAAACTAGTGTTTTGATTTTCTCCCACTAAATACCCAGCAGTGCAATTGCTGGATCATATGGTAGTTCAACTTTTAATTTTTTGAGGAAAGTCCATACTGTTAAAAACTTGTTTTCTGAAATAATTTCAAAATTATTTAAATATGTATTTTGAAAATATTTAAAAAACATGTATGCCACATCTCCTTTGTCCATTCATCTGTTGATGGACACTCAAACTACAGTGTATAAAACAAATGAGCTGCAAGGACATATGGTACAGCCCAGGAAATATAGACAATGTTTTATACTAACATTAAATGGAGTATAATCTATAAAACTATTGAATCACTATGGTGTACACCTGAAACTAATATAATATTATAGACCAATTCTACTTCAATAAAAAATAAGTGAAATAAAAACCAAAGCAAAACATAAAAGACTTTTTGCAGCTCAGGGGAAAGGCCTGGATCAAGGTAAATACCAGTGGTAGCTAAAGCCATTGAGGACGCTGAAAACGTGAGGGGAGACATGGAATGAAAAGAGAAGGCCATGACAGAGCTTTGTAGAACACTGAAGGGTAGAGGGTGAGCAGAGGAAGAGGGTCAACAATGGAGATGGGCAGGAGTAATAAGGCAAAATGAGCCCAAGAGCTGGGAGTAGGGACTTGAATGAAAAGAGAAGTTGACAGCATCAAACGCTAACGAGAGGCCAAGATAATGAGGGCTGAAAAGAATCCATTGGGTTTTATACTTGAGGTGTAACTGACAACTCTGATAAAAGTAATCTTAGGGGAGGGCTCAGGATGAACACCTGTGGGGACTGAAAGTGTAGGTCTGAACTAGGGAAACAGCAGCTTGAGTCACCTTGACGCTGGGGGAGGTGGTGGGAGGACAAGACGTACATTAAGAAAATCTGCTTGAAGGCGGTGGCAGTGACAGTGGGAGAGAGAGCATGGACTGTCGAGTTTTGAGGTTGATATCTGAGGTAGGAACAAAGGATTTGATAAGTGACTAGATTGGAGGGCATGGAGCTGGAGGGAACGAAGGGGAGAAATGAGTTGAATGTGTCTTTGAGGTTTCTACCCAGTTGGAAGACAGGTATAGATGAGGCATTAAACCATCTTGAATACGTGAGGTAGAATGGTTTTGGGGGAAATAGAATGAATTCCATTTTGGATATGGGATGTATGAGATGACTGATGTGTAAGATTCTATTAGGAATATCTAGAAGGCACTTGGATTTATGGATCTTGAACTTACGAGAAAGAGATGAAAATACAGATTTGTGATTTATCTACACATAGATGAAGTTATATGACTGAAATAGTATAGAAGGCTCTCTGCTCAGGATAATCCTTAGAGTTAAAACAGAAGACGCTACGGTAGAAAGGCTGAAAAATCCAGTCATGAAACACAACCCAAAAGGAGCCAGGGAAGAAGATACAATGCAGGAGATAAAGAATTCAGTTCTTTATGAAAGAGATACTTCTGTTCTTACACAGATAAAGGCCTGAAAATCTTCTGTCTTCTTTCAAACCAGGATGGAAATATTTGCAAGGAAAGTGGAAAAACTCTGGCTGGAAAGTCCTCCGACAGATCCAAAGTCCGTAGCTATAAATGAACTGCAAGATAGGGCCAGGCTTGCATTTTATAAACAAGAAGAAACAGTTCTCAGACACAAAACTTGCATTTGGCTCAAAAATTAAAATTCATGGAGTTTGATAAATTACAGTTTTTTTCTATTCCAGGATATCTGGCTTTCTCTGTTTTTGTGCGTTGCCTCTGGGTGGAACGTTACATTAAATGTCTTCTCTAACCCACTCCACCTATGCTACCTCGCTGGAGCCCTTAGGTTTTTGGAGTTTATGGCTCATCCCCAGAGAAGATCTCAGAGAACCAGACTATAACTCTATGGACACCCCATCATTTGGAAGGTGGAGGCCACTGGACCACTGTGCGAGGTTCAATAGGAGGACTCATATTGGCCACAGCCATAGCCCTGGCATTGCTGCTTGAATTCTGTCCCAGTCCCATCCTACAGCATTTGTGATTAACCCCAAGTAGAAGAAGAAGGACACAAAAAGCTGAAAGAAGAAAACAATGAAAGGTACTTGCCTCTAGGAGCACTGAAGAGGCTGAAAGCCACAGTAACCCTGTTTGTACTCAGACAATAAAGATGAAGCACCCGTGAAAAGGACTTTGTTTCTCTTTGCCTCCATGCAATGACTAGAGGAGCAGGGCCAGGGAGGTTAGACCAGGGTTGCTGAGGTCAATGGAAAAATGGGGATGTGCCCACAGGCCCCAGTGACAGGCAGGGGCAGAGGCCAGGAGCAATGAGGGGCAGCAGCTAAGAGGTCCTGGGGAATACTCAGGAGGGATCTCAGGAACACCTGGAACCGAAGAGTTGATATAGCTGAGCTCCTCGCAGTTTCCCCAGTGGGCTCTACGCCTGCAGCTGCTACTAACATGGCACAAAGTCTTTGAGCTCCTCAAGATGGTGGGGGCGAGGACGTAAGGGATGCAGTCGTTGGGTGTCTCTGTAGATCTGACAGCAGTGTTGGTGCTGTCGAAGGGCATAGTCCCGAGAAGTCAGGCTCCATCAGTTTAACTGTCCATCCACAGTGCCTGAGAAGCACGCCCCCCAGACAGCAGGGAGATGAGTGAAGATAACCCTTTGATGGCCCAAGCTAACCAATGGTGGTTAGGCTGGAAGTCTTGGAGGCCCCCCAAATGGGGGAAAGGTGTGATTTGGTAGCTGAAGCATGAAAAAGCCTTGGCTAGTCATGTGAATGCAATAATCTTCCACAAGTCCCTCCCCTGACGCACACACACACACACACACACACACACACACAAGGTTGTGTTCTTCTGTTGACCACATCTCTCACCTACCCACCGCCCCCCACCAGCAAACACATGTGCAAAATGTGCTTATAACTCATCTTTGTTGTTTCAAGGTTGACTGTGATTTTTCACTTCAGCCTTACTTCACGTGGAAGTTTATGTTAGGGTTGGAGACATCCTCACACATATCGCTGAGTGTCCAGGAAGGAGGAAGCTGGGTCACACTATTGCACATCCCCATCCTAACACCTCACCCCCACCTACCCTCTCGCAGCCGAACAGAAGAAAATACTTTCTTGCATGTAAAATCCTTGACTCAACCTTCCAAGTCAGTATTCAGTTTGATTTCCAGTGTGGGAAAATGAGTGACCTCCGATGGGTCCTTCCTGAGCATGAGGGGAAAAATAGAGTCGAAAATAAACATGTAGCCATCTCTCAGCACCGCTGAAAATGTCACGATTGGAGCCCAGTCTGAAAACTGCATCAGCTGCTTTACCTCAACTCTTTGCCCTTTTCCCAACAGGCACATATTTATAACCTGGGTTTCCCAAACAGATTACTCCGTATTTCCGCCATCTGGTTTATGGATTTTTTTTTTTTTTAACATGCTACAGGCTGCCAAACGGTAAAGCTAGGACGGTTCTTGTTTGAGGGAAAGCAACTCTGGCAGGGTGTTGTAAAGTAACAGCACGTTAGCTACTTGGAAGCACTAGCACGGCTCCAGAGATTCGGGAACGCTGGAAGACTCCGAGAGGGTCTAATGGGGATACGGCTGGACGGCTTACACGTTTCGGCAGAAGGTTAAAACGTCCTCTTCCATAAGTAGATGGAGGATTTTACCAAAGAGTAAAAGGCGAAATGTTGTTTTAATTTTGCCATCATTTTATGATGATGTCTCCACTGTAGAAAAAAAAATGGTGTGGCTTCATTTATGAGGAGATCCAGGTACTGTGTTTTGATTTCCTCCATTTCTGACATAAAATAAAATCAAGCCAATGTGCAAACAGGCCTCCCTGGTTCCGTGGAAGGTCCCATAAAGTTCATGTCACAGCGACATTTTTGTTAAGTGAATCCTAGTACACTGTTCAATTCCATGATAAATGTCAGGGATTCAGTCTCCGGGAAATCAGCTGGCCCCGAGTAGAATGAAATCACAGGTCAGAATGGGGAAAATGTCCTCAAAACACTTACTTGAAGGAACATATCACATCTGTTGAAAAATATTAGCTTCAAGATACGTTTAAAAGTATTCTGCGCTCAGATAATAACATAAATTATGAAAATACGAGGATGGGAAATCCTGGAAGCTTTCTCATCGGCCTTAACCTGACTTCGACATTTCAGCAAATGTTAGGAAAAACAGTTCCTAATGATCAGAACATGTGGCTAAGGATGTTTTATTTCGTTTTGATCCTCTTCAATTACCTTAAAATTTCTGACTTGATTTCTAGATTTTTCCCCCCCAGCAGGGTGGCAGTGAGGTACACTTTTTCTAGACTTGTATGTTAATGTCTCCAGGTATCTTTATCTGTATCCTTATACTAGGGGACCAAAGAGAACTGCATAAAATACAATACCCAAAGTGTGCATTTCTTGTTTCCCTGGGGAGTTCTGCGCTGGTGTTTGCAAAAACAGGTGTTGTTTAGCAAACGGCTCTGTGGCTTTAACAGGGCAATGGTTGGTTGTACACGTTGTGATTGCTTTGGACTCACTTCAGAGTTCTTTCAGTTAGCAGATAATGTTTTCTCACTTGGGGATTTTGGCATATCAAGTGGTGTTTTTTGAGTTTAGAAAAACTTCAGCTACTAACTAGATAGGTTTAGTCATTCATCCACCTCTTATTCCTTAATACAAGATCAGATACAAGGTCACTGTCTTAAAGATGCCCATAGTGCCAGGAATGATTGAGAGTCTCTGAAATGTTGAGCCCAGTATGTACAGTCTGACATTTAATCAGCTCTCCTGAAAATATAGAAAGTATTATCCCCATTTTAGAAATGTGTAAACTGAGGTTCAGAAGGGGTATGTAATTTGCCCAAGGTTATACTAGTATTAAGTGACAGAGTCCAGGTTTAAAGTGGGGGTTCTCTGATCTAGAACGCCAGCCAACTTCCATCACAACGTCCTACTGTTTAACAATGTTTAGCAGTTTAAGAATGAGATCATCAAATTATAATGATGAAACAGGATTCCTAAATTTTGTAACCGTAACTGCAGGCTGTTCCCAGCATGAAGATCTGTTTTAATTCAAGAATTCGTCAAGTTTTGAAATCCGAGAGGCAACTGTTCTCTGAAGGAGAGGAATACCTGTATAATTTAAAATAAATTTCCAGCAGTCAGCAACCTCTTAAAAACATTTTTACTGACAGTTGGAGATCTTCCTGACATTGGTTTTATGGGATCAGATCTACCATCCTGGATTCCATCATGTTGCTCTTTCTGTACAAACTTGGACAGAAAAGGAAGATGGGAGGGAGGTAGCCAGCCTCAAATCTCCTCCTGGCCCGTCTCAGGATGCAGGTGAGGTGTGGGGTGCGGATGAAACACTTCAGGAAGTTCTCCTGCTCCTCCTTTTTTTCTCACTGGACCAATTCTAGCCCTCATACCTTACAGGAGAGTTAGAGAGAAAATCAGCAGGCAGAGGAAAGAGAAGGAAGAGGCATAAGTGAAAAATAGGGCAGGAAAACACGGAAAATGTTTGCTACGCACTCAGAAATAGCAGATTGAAATGAAGCCCTCAAAAATGTCAAGAATATGACTTCAGATTTCAATGAATTTCGAAGTCCTGGAAGGGGGAAATTTCCTCCCTAACATTAACACAGGCACAAAAGTCCATCAAGAACGGAGGATCTCCAGTGAATCAGTGTGCTTCACTTAAAGTGGCCTCTATGCTTATTGGAATCAACAGACTATTCAAATACAGTTTTATGGTGTGTTGGGATCACCACTTTAAAAGTACACTTTAAAAAAATTTTATTGAAATGTATTTGACATATAGCATTGAGTACATTTAAGGTGGACAACTTGTTAATTAGGTATATTTATCCATCCCACCTGCTCACTCCATTCTCAGACGTGGAGCCTAATTTGACCTCTTTCCAACTGAGGAAGGGCAAAGTCAGCTAAGTAGAGAATTTGTGAGACCTTTTGTAAACAAACTTGGTAAGCATTCAGCAAACAGAGAGTGAATTTCCAGAACTATTGTGCATGCATCTCCATTGTAATAATGAGCATTGCCGGAGACTGAATTTATTAGCTCCTTTGGGGCTGGAGGTGAGGGAGCATTCAGATGTAAACTGTGGAGACAGTTATTGGTTTGCACATGAAGCTGATGAAAGAAGGGTGTGGACAGCTAGTGAGGAGATGAAGAGACTGACGGCCAATTTAATATTTCTTGTAAATGGTGGGTGATCAGTAGAAGATACTGTTTTTCTGTTTCAATTTAATTAAAGCAGTCCTCAGTACCATGTCAATGAAGGTTGGAGCACAGTTTTCAGCATCAACAGAGATACGTGTCAGTCAATGCCGCCTCTCTTCTTCCCTCTTCTTAATCTTTTTTTTCACTCAGTTTTATTGAGATATAATTGACCTACAGCACTCTACAAGTTTACAGTGTATAGCATAGTGATTTGACTTATGTGTATTGTGATGTGATTAGCACAATGAGTTTAGTTAACATCTATCATCTCAGATAGATACAAAAAAAAAAAGAAAAAAATACCCTTGCAATAAGAATTCTTAGGATTTACTCTCTTAACAACTGTCGTATATACCAGACAACAGTGTTAACTATAGTCACTGGATTCTACATTACATCCTAGTACTTAATTATCTTACAACTGGAATTTTGTGCCTTTGACCATCTTCTTCTGAATCTTAACCTTTAGCCCAAATGAATACTGAATACAGATAAGCACTAGAAGGGAACTGGGAGGCACTGAGAATCAAGATGTAGGATAACTCTGGGAAAAGTTTCTGTAGAGCAAAGAACATTCATCACCAAGACAAGGAGGGCCACTGTTCACCAAAATGCACATTCTTCTCTTCTTTCTCAGCACATAGACACAGTTGTGTTCTCTAGCCTCCCTTGCAGCTAGATTCAACATGGGACAGAGTCCGAGATGATGACATGCGAGGGGGGGTGATAGAGACCGCTTTCTGGTATAGATTGTTGAAATCTTCCACACATGCTTCTCCAAGCTTTTCTTGATGACTAGGATGGAAAAGACCACAGAGGCTTTCAGAGAACTTACATTGAAAATGGTAGAGCCTCGGTCAGTCTGGATTATTGAACCACCAAGTGGTTCCTCAGATGGAGAAACATCACCACTGTGAACAAAAAACACCTGACTTGTCTGTTACATGAGCAAGCAAGAGTCTTCTGGTATTTTTCATTCATTCTGCATTTCAGATTCTGTTTGTTTCAGCAGCTCCTTCCCTACTAGTCACTGAACACAATTTCATGGGAGAATATATGTGTAACATATAATTACATTTTATAATTTAAAAACAAGCCAAACTTTTAACTGTCCTTTCTCTGCAGGTCTCTAACATTTCTTTTCCAAGTCTGCTCTTGTTGTTGAGTGGAGGCCTTGGAAAAGGGGAGAGGGATGGGTGCATACACGTCTCCAGGTTCCCATGATACTGCAATTCCGTAATCCCATGTTGGTTGGGGCCATAGCATGAATTGTTTAGATTTCTAAAACGGATCTGGAAAATTTATGCCTTTCCTGTTGGGGAAATTTTCTTGATTTATGATAACCATGTTTATATGTACTAAATCATGCTGAAGTATATTAAAAATTTTGCTTTTTAATTTTGGTTGAGCAGGGTGCTGGTCATCCAAATTAATGACTATTCATGGGTGGTATAAATTCCGAGAGACGTTTACAGTGGGTGTGAATTATTTGAATGGCAGAGGCAGATTGATGGTCTCTGGATCCCACGTTTGAGTGTCAGGCAGCGCAGCAACTGCTCAGTTCACTCACTCTCCGATCATAAACTTGAGTTGTTATGATTGTTGGTAACAGTTGTACGCTAAAGCATGAAGAAGGGTTATGTTTAAATGATGATCCATGTTGTTCCCTAATCACTATTCTTAAAGGCCTTGATGCTTCTACAATGCCATTGTTAGAACCAACGCATATCTGTGTAACTGATGGAAACGCTTCGAAGCCACATTAATATCTATCTGCATAACTATCAGAGTAAATTCATTTATTATTTGAATATCATAGCTATTACCTGGTTAAGAATAACTGTTTACTTTTCTTTTTGAAAAAATATTCCAAGGTTGCCATTGTAGTGTTTTCACACCAGTAAGAGACCCTCTGCTGTCAATCATTTATTAATTAGCAGGTTTTACTTTGCTCTCAGGACAATGTCAGGCACCAGAAGTGTGGGGAAGAAAGGTGAGATGTGTAACATGGTTTTGGCAGTCTTAGGAGGGGCACACTTACCATGATAAGAAACATTTGTGAACAGAGGTGGAATTTCATGATAAATTTGCTTAAGAGGATCTTGAGCATGGATTTGAATCATGTCCCTGGAACTTTCTAGCTCTATAACACTGAACTAATTATTTGACCCATCCGGGCTCAGTTTTCCATTTGCAAGACATTTCTGATACTACCCACCTCCAAACACTGTATGTCAGATGATGGAGAAGCACACCTTGTGTCATCCTAACACTAGTCCTGGGATAACAAGAAAATGGCTCACAATTACCAGCCAATAGATCCAGCAGTGAGTGAGGGGTTCTCACAGACAAGGAAAGGCTTAAAAGGAAGTAAATTATCAAGGAAGACTCATAAAAGGTAAGAAATAAGGACTCTAAACCTACAAGTGTAGATGGGAGACAACCAGGTCTAAGGGAGTAGGATTAAGAATCCAGAAGGGTGGCGATTTGAACATGATTCTGTGCTATGTTCTGTGTCTGCTGGAGGCATCCTGTGTATCAGCTGTCAGCTATGTCTGTAGGGCAAGAGAGGTGTTCAGTTCACCTCTGGTTTAGGAAGACACTCACGAGTCTGCCATTGACCACTAGTTCTTGTGACTTGAGTTATGCTTTTAAGATCATTAGATTTGACAAAAGACTTACTATCACTGGATTGACTTATTTATTGTATATCCTCCCCCAACTGGGATGTAAGCTCTAAGAGAACAAGAACATATTGTTGACCTAGTTATAAATTCTTTCATGGATAAATCCCTAGTGCTGAGAACTAGAAAAGTATAGACACACATTTTAAATAACTGAATAAATTAAATAAATAACTCAGTGTCCACTATGACAAAGTCATAGTGTTTTGGTCTGAAGCCCCTACAAAAGATGATTAAAGCAGGTCCCTGCCATCAAGAGATGGGCTCTGTTGGGTCTATGCCAATTATGCAATGCTTTTGCTTGCAATTGACTTAGGGATGGGCCGAATGAAGGCAATATTGGCTAGTAAAACAAATGAATCAGTCTTCCAGAAGCTTTTAAGGGAGAAAATTCTGGCTGCTTAAGAGAAATCTAAGCCTCTGTCTCATTCTCTCTTTCTCTTTCCCTCTCTCTCCTTCCCCCTCCACTCGTTTTCCCCATCTTGGTCCTTGGTGACCACAGCCATCTTGAGACCACAACACAAAACTAGTAGCACAGGGGGCAAGCTGGGTAGAGCTGAAAGAGTGGGAGAAAAATGAGGGTGGTAGGCAGGTCACATGATACTCAACCCACTTTTGAACTCCCAGTTCTGTGAGTCCTTGAGAGTCCTGATTGTGTAAGCCACCGGGAGCTGGTTTTTGTTACTTCAGCCAAAGCATCACAATTGATACCACCTGTTAAAATCCCTTCCAGAGAATTGAATAAAAAATATATGTGGTCATCACGAACCTGCCAAGTAGTCTTTCACAATCTTTCAGAATACTCTACCCCAAGGAGCATTATCTAATGCTTCCTCAGATAGAAGAAGACAGTAACAAAGCCCAGATTAGTCGAATTAAGAGTAGAACCTAAATCTTGCTGCTTTTGCCAAGAAGCTAAGAGAAGGAAGAAAAAAGAAAAACATTGTACAGAAAAGGGAGTAGGAGTGTCCTGTATCCTTTGAGACTCTTAGTAACTGATGTGCACGTGGCAGTGCTAATGTTTTCATCTGTAGCCAGTCATCAGTTTTGCCTTTGAGAGGTGCTGTGATGGGTAGTGAAGCAGGCTGACCTGATCCCAGCGCCATCTTGGTTTTCCTGGCCTGTTGACCACTCTGCATCTCTGTCTTTGCACAGGTAGAAAAGAGCAGAGAAAAGAGATGAGATTCAAATGGGTCACTTCCAGTTCTGGTTATTTTCATGGCTAAAAGATGAGGGAGAAATTTAAATCTATTGGCCACTGGGGAGTATTTCAAATTTAAGTAGTATATCCACCCCTCCCACCTCCCGCGCACACCCCAGCACTCTCTAGACCTTTCCCTGCTTATTTTCACTGTAGCGTGTATTGTCTTGACATACTATATATTGGTTACTTAATTGTCATTGCTTATATCCTCCCACAAAATTACAGGCTCCAGGAGGGCAGAGATTGTTGTTACCTAGTTCATCTCTAATTTCCAGCATCTGTAAGAGTACCTGCTACATAATAGTGATATAATCAATATTTGGTGACAGAATGAATGGGGTTTTCATTTGCACAAGCATAAAACAGTTGAGATGTTTTACAAACTCGGTTTGAAATTACAAATCCAAGCTTGAAACGACTTTCTCGGGTGTCTTCTTTTAGCTAATAAACAATTTTTAAACATGAAGTGACTTCTTTTTACAACTTGGATCCACTCAAAACATATTTAACTCAGGGACGAGTATATTAAGGAAAATGTAGATTCATTCAGTCAGGGAGCAAGAAGAGACCTTCTGGAGACTTGGTGTACTGACTTACTTTCCATATCTTAAAATGATGCAGATAGATGGTTTTCATATGTACTTTTAACTATAGGTGAGCCATCCTATGCAGAGAGTAGGATCACATAGAAGTTAATTTTGAAAGTGCTGCAATTTAAAAAATGGTCAATGTCTTCCAACTTTTCCCTGGAAGAAATATGGAGAGGTATATCCCGACTCGTAGGTTAAAGGACCGCCGACTGAAAACTTGTAGTGATTTTTGTTCTCCTTCCACAGCTGGGTCTTTCTCCTCCTGACAAGGTTGCACCCGTTCCCTAGGCTGCGGCAACTTCCTTGGTTCCTCGCTCCTCTGTTCCCCTCGCCTCTTCCTCCCCCTTCCCCTGTTCTTCAAGAAGAGGTTGCGGTCCAGTGATCTGCAGAAAGTTAACAAGTGCTGAACAAGTGTGGAATCCATGTGATCCCTTTGGTCTGTTTGTTCCCCTTGAGTTCAATATCCCGTTTCTTTCAAGAAGTACCATCCGCTCCTTGTTTGAGGAGATGCCCATGAGTGAGGAAACCTCACTCCAGCCTGGCTCACAATCAAAGAAGGGCTTGTTAACTGGGTCATTAGAGGGTTTCCTGCTCTCTGTGGCTGGGGTGCCTTGTTTCCTCAACAGAAGCAGGTAGTCAGCCAGGGCGTTTATTCACTGAAGGTCAGGCTTTTGTATTATGAAACTTCTAGCAGATGTGATAAGCAGTGAATTGCAGATCTATTGCTTTTTTTTTTTTTCCACCCCAGAAAGTGTGTGTGTATGAAATCAGCAGAATCCTGCCTCTCTGTGATTTATGACCCACTTTTGACCACCTCTTATCAGGTTCCCACAAGCCCCTTTCTGATGCAGTTCATGTCTGAATGACAATAGACAAACCAGCACCATTATGCACCCAAATCTCTCTCTGCATTCTAGACACTAAGATTACATCTAGGGTATTGATTTATTGCTGCCTTTCCCCCACACAGGGACCAGTGCATTCAGCCTGGACAAGATCTACTATTATTAAACAGAGTCAACAACTGTATGTGAACTTGGGAAAGAAAGAATCATTTGCCCCCACCTTTCTCAGAACCTGAGCATAAAAGGAAATGCTTGGTTGAAATATTAAACTGTTTATTTGTCGCTGCTTGACTCTTTAACTATGCAGAATAAGCTAAAACAGGCTACAATAAGTCTTGGGAAGAAGGGAACCTTTGTAGTTTCTCAGATGTTGAAACACAATGTACTTCTTTTTATGAACCACACTGAAATGATTACCGATCTCTGCTTTGGTGTATATTTCTGAAACACCTACTGTATCTGTAGCAATGAGGTTTTATGACAGCTTTAACAGTTTCTGCAAAATTTATATGTTCTACCAGTAGATCATTTGGGAGAGCGATATAAATTTTACAGCACATCAGAGTTTTATATCACCTACAAACGCCTGATGTAGGATTCATATCAAGCAGGCCCACATCCACCCACAGTTTTCTATTCTTCCGGGTATTTACGTTTGCCAGGCAAAAGGGCCCTTCAACACTTTTCTCTTTACAAATCATCATTCCTCCTCCCTTGTTCCCTCTCAGTTTAGCATCATTCGATCTGACTGTCTGTGGGAGATTCAGCCCCGCTCTCGTCAATTTACACAGCAGACAGTCTCTGCTCTCCCTCTGCTCTCTAACTCCCACGGAGAGGGAGGGCGATGTCTCTGGAGTTTCTGGAACCTCTGAAGATCTGAGTGAGCTAAATGAAAACCAAAGGAGGAAATCCTTTTCTAAAGGGGTTTCTTACTTGCTGGACCCCCAGGAGGTTCCTGTGGTCTGACATGCTAGTGGACGCAGAAGTGGCCTAGGGACAGAATACCGTCCACCGTAACTGCCTTAAGAGATCTGGGCCCATTATTCCTAAGTCTGTGGGAAAATTCTGGGGCCATGATCCCAAAGATTTCGACCCACTGAAATTAAAAAAGAAGAGAATCAAATTCAGACTCAAAGTTGGATCCAGTCCATTTGTTGAAGTTCTTATCAGAATGCTATTTTTGGAAAAAATTTCTGTCACCTTAGTTCATTGGGTCAGGACCCTCTGTCTTTTAACATTTTTCATTTGTATGAGCCTGATTCTTGGTGTCTGAATACCTGGAAGTTGGTCATGTAGCTATTTCATCATAATAGATGAAGAAAAGCACGTGTGTTAAGAGGCACAGCGGAAATATTGGGTTTGTCTGTTTCCCTGGGAAACCATATTTCCCTCCCTCCAACCCTCACTTCTGTGCACACTCCAAAAAGAAAAAGAGAAAAAAAAAAAGCCTGCTCAACCCATTTGGTTTGAGTAGGAGGGGACCTAGAACTTCAACTCAAGTTGGTCGATTTGTGACCCTGGGCTAGCCAATCAGAAAGATCCTCTTTGTGTATAGAATCATGAGCTACACAAATGAGATAGGGTCAGGGCTGCCAGGGGCCATCTGGGTACCAGCCGGGGAACACTTGTCTGAGACAGAAATGAAACAGATGCAAACAGAGCCCAGAGGTGGAGGCAAAGTCCTACGACCTCGTTTTGGGTCAGCTGATCAATCCTCGCTTCTGACTGAAGCTAACACAGGGAGAAGGGTAAACACCAACATTTATAAGTAGTCAATTCAGACAGACGACATTATACTTTAGGTATCTCGCATCTTATGCTTTTTTCACAACAAACAATGTCACTTGTCTCTTTATGTCCTGTTGCTATGGTTATTCATAAGTTATGACATTGTGGAACAAGAAGTTAAGTATAGGATTCTAAGATAAACAACAAGGTCCTACTGTACAGTACAGGGAACTATATTCAATATCTTGTAATAACCTATAATGGAAAAGAATCTGAAATGAATGAATATAACCAAATCACTTTGCTGTACACCTGAAACTAACACTACATTGTAAATCAACTATACTTCAATTATTTTAAATGGTAAAAAAAAAAAAAAAAGTATACGATTCTATTAAAACAAAATGTTACTCCATTCTGGTACCAATTTCTATTTTAGCTGGCCCAAAATACCAGTCTGGACAAGGAGGACAAGACCAGAGGTATCTGGACTTAATCCCTAAGCAGTAGGAAGCCAAGACAGGTGTATGAGCAAAGGAGTGACGATTGCAGATTTTCTTTCCAAGAAGCTAGAACTGGTAACTCTGTGAAGAAGGATTGGCAGTGGGGGAGATTTGTGGAAGGCATAGCTTTTAAGCCAAGTAGAGAGTAGCTGAGGTAGTGGCAGCAAAGGGGAGAAATGAGAGAATCAGTTTGGGGAAAGTTTCTGAGGTTGACTGACAGGACTCGGCAATTGAATACATGGATGTGGGGAATGGGGGTGTTAGAATTCTAACACCTCTAGATAGTGATGATGCTTCTGATCATAAGAAGGAAAAAGAAGCATTGTGGAGCAGGTGGAAGGAGGACAGGATGGTGGTTTCCTATGGTAATTTCAGGTTTGGTTGTAGTAGACTGTGTAGACTGCCTTCAGGATAACCAGTTGAGTTTGGAATCACGGGGATGAATGCACTCATTCATGGAGAACATACACACGGAGCCAAGGGAGAGAGAAAGGCAGATCCACAGCTGCTACCACCGTCCAAGGGGTAGCTTCAATCTGCGGAGCCAGGGAAGGAGACTGAGCAGAAGCCATCAGAAGTGAGGCAGAAGAAAGCAGGTCCTTGGGGCTTAGAATGGAGAATGTTTTCACAAAGAGGAGAGTAGTCTACAATCGCCCAATTTACAAATGTGTGGACACCCTAGACTTCGCAATTTACTTATAAATGAGGTGAAAACATCACTTATTGGAGAGCTCAGATGGGAAATGTCATTGCCCCAGCATTGTTTTTTTAATTTAACTTTTTTTTTAATTAAAATGTAGTTGATATACCATGTTAGTTCCAGGTGTACAGCAAAGCAGTTCAGCTATACATGTGATTTTATACATACACACACACACACACATATACATACACATACACAATGGAATATTACTCAGCCACCAAAGAATGAAATAATGCCATTTGCAGCCACATAGATGGACCTAGACTAAGTGAAGTAACCAGGCAGAGAAAGACAAAAATCATATGATATCACTTATACGTAGAATCTTAAAAAAAAAGATACAAATTCTATATACAAAGCATTGTTTGCCTTTTTTTTTTTTTTTTTTGAGGGGGAAAGTCCCTGTCCAGGGATAGCAATAAGGTGAGAATTTATTCAACATCAACCAGCAAAGTATCTCATGTCTTTCCAATTTTAGAATGTTCTTTTTCCTTTCCATCCAAATGTGATTAATCCTCCAGATCAGGCTCTACTTCTGATCACTCAATATCCCTTTTTTTTTTTTAACTTGCACCCATATGTGTGTCCTCTCTGAACCACTACCATTACTGCTATATTACTGCTGACACTCTTTACACACCAGGCACTGTCCTAAGCACATTGTATGCATATTAATTTACTTTATCATCCCCAAACTCTGACATAGGTAATACTATTATAGTCTTGAGATGTTGAGTAACTTTTCCAAGTTCATACACCTTGAAAGTGTTAGAGGCAGGATTCAAACCTGAGCTATTTGGCCTCATTATACATTGATCACGTATCTGTGTTCTATTTTGTGAATGAGTAGGTACGTATGTGTATGTGTTTGTGTGTTGTTTTGTTGTGTTATTTAGTGACTTTCCAAATGGCTTACAATCCCTTGGATGGCAGTGTCAAGGTCTTATACTGATTTGAATTCTTCTTGGAATTCAGTAATAAGAGCTAATGCTTTCTAAGCACTTCCTAGGTTCCCAGCTCTGTGCTTAGTGCTTGTACTGTTGATCTTTGGACAGCCAGGGGGCTGGGGGTGCCGACCCTTTGCACTGTTGACAATCCGTGTATAACTTATACTCAGCCCTCAGTTCCTCAGTATCCAAGGTTCCTCTGCATCCGTGGATTCAACCAACCACAGATCATACAGTCCTGTAGTATTTACTGTTGAAAAAAATCCACAGGTTAGTGGACCCCTGCAGTTCACCTGTGCCAGTCAAGCGTTGACTGTATTTCATTTCTTCAGCCAACTCCAAAGACATGGATGAGGTCATTATTGTTTTTTATTTACAAATGGGGAATTTGAAGCTTGAGGAGATTCAATAACTTGCTTAAGGTCAACACAACAGGCAGTACAGCTAGGATTTAAACGCACGGGAACACTAACCTCTGGACTGTATTCCCTCACGTGCAGTTGCTTATCTGAGTAAGTGCAATACACAGAGGACTTGCTGGTTGACTGTAGTCATGCCTGAGACTGCAGGGGTGGAAACTCACTCTCCTCCTGGTGCAGTCCTGCTTGCTGGCCATGTCCCGTTTCCCGGCTACTTTCATCCGATGGGGAACCTCTGAGCAGGGCTACCATCCAGTGCTAGGTTGAAAATGGTATCAGGAGCTCGATTATCTGGACAAGTCAGAGCTCAGAAGTGTTCAGGCATGTGGTGAGTTTGACTTTAACAGTTTGAAGATTAAAAAATAAAGGAGGGAAAATTTCAATTTCGGCATGTCAGAGCCATAAAGGTAAGGGAAACTGGCTTTGGGGAGTCACTTGAATAATGGTACAGTTCAAATAAAGTATGCTCAGAGTTTGCACTGCATATATATATATATGCATGTCTTCTTTATCCAATCACCTGTAGATAGACATTTAGTTTGCTTCCATATCTTGGCTATTGTAAATAGAGCTGCTATAAACATTGGGTGCATGTGTCATTTTTTAATTAGCATTTTCTCCAGATATCTGCCCAGGAGTGGGATTGCTGGATCACAGGGTAACTCTATTTTTAGTTTTTTGAGGACTCTCCATACTGTTTTCCATTGTCGCTGCACCAAATTACATTCCCACCAAAAGTGTAGGAGGGTTCCTTTTTCTCCACATCCTCTTCAGCATTTATCATTTGTAGACTTTCTAATGATGGCCATTCTGCCTGGTGTGAGGCGATACCTCACTGTAGTTTTGATTTGCATTTCTCTGATTATTAGCGATACTGAGCATTCTTTTCAGTGAGGAAATCCCTTGAGCTATTATTATTTTTTGTAACATGTTAAACTATACAGTAGCCAAAAATAAATCCCTCCCAGCTGATCTCCTTCTTTAGGTGGGGACCACATTGTCATCCTCTTTCAACAGAAACCCTAGGAATGGTAACAGCAGGAATGATGGAAACTTTGCCTTGCAAGTCCCCTCTCAAAGCCTTTGTATCCCACTGGGTGGTGTGCCTAGAGCCCAGTCCAGACACTTGATCTGACTCGGGTCTATCAAGGGACGATGGAGGAGAGTGGAGAAAGAAGTGCTCCTGCTTTCCTGCTGAGGAAGTCTGGGATTTGATTGATTGGCTCCTGCCACACACGGCCCCACTCTCGGCAGGGCACACCCCACCCTCAGGGTAGCACAAGGAGTTTGATCAGCCCTCAGCTGGAGGACCAGGTTGACTTTGCAGACACTCTTCTAGCAGAAAATCATTTGTCAGGATGAAATGCCTGATGATCCCATGGATGCTCTAGCTACAGGATCTGAATAGTCCTCCTACCAACCACCACCACCCGAATGAAATGGAATACTGAAACCTGGGACAAGAACAGACCCTGGAAAAGGAAAAGGGGCGGGGGGAGAGGGAGGGAAGGAGCGTTAGGAGGAGCCAAAGAGCCAGGCGATGGCTGGAGAGCAGGGAAGGTCCAAAGAAAAGGGAATTGTTCTTTCCTGATCTCCACAATATGGGCTACCTAGGCTTCCTGGAAAACTTAGATTATAGAACCCACCCACATACACAGAGGAGCAGAAGGGGCCAGTGGAATGGACCTATTTTCATTCCTTCATCTCTATCCTGCTTCCTGTAGATTCCATGGCTCAGAAGATAGGAGAAAAGGAAGGGAAGGGAAGGGAAGGGAAAGGAAGGGAAAAAGAAAAAAAGGAAAGAAAAAAGAAGAAAAATTTGACCCTGGAGTTTACTCTGCACAAAGATAAAATTCATTTTTACTTTCCCTTCCATTTAAAAAGATTATTCAACATTTGTTCTAAGATATTCGAAGTCTTTAAAGAAAAAGTGTAATTCCAATGCTTCCCTTGATTATTCATGTTACTGAAGGTGAGATTTTAAGCCAAGACTGCTCTTTTATTTAGGAAAGCATGTTGATAGTCCCATTGGTTAGGAAGGATTGTACATGAACAAGAATTGGAGAATCCTCTCTGAAGAGCCCATAAGACAGAGGAAGGGACTCTTTGGTCTTGAAGAAGTGTGACGAGATGGAAAAGACATGCGAGCACACTCACCTTTGCGATGCGTCAGCCAGCTGGTTCCTAAGAGGAATGGCCAGCCAGGAAAGAGTGGATTAACTTCAGGACTAGAGGTGTCTGCTGTTGTCCCATGTGCCACAAAATAAACTCTGTTCATTATCCTCATCCCTGTACTGAAAATGTCTGTCTTACAATGGACCGTGTTAGTGACACTTCAGGGAACTGAGTGGGTATGAAGTGCTCACTATTGGGATTAGACAGGAGAGAGAATTGTGACTCTTATATGATATGTGTCACACCTGCTTTGAGGTTAGAAGGTGCCAGCAGCATCACTTTGAGGGAAAGCGTAGTCCTGAATTTCCAGTGAGGGTGGGATATCCAGCAGTCAGATTCTCTGAAACCCAAGGGAATCTGGCAGGGATCGTTGGGAGACACTGAGAACAGAGCAGCAGGACCTGTGTGAACTGCTTCTATGGGGAGATACAAGAGAAACTCCTCTTTCTCTAAACAGAAAGGCAGATGGAATGACAGAATCGGGGAGCAGTAGGCTCGATCCTGCTAATATGTGGCTTCGGACAAAGCAGATGGCAGATAATTGAGTTATAATTCATCCAATAAGTGTTTATTGAGCACCTGTTACATGGCAGGCACTGTGCCAGGTGCTAGGGATATAAAATCCAATTACACAGACAGTATCCTCCAGAAGTGTCCATCTAGAAAAGAAGACACGCATGTGGGTCAGCAGTTCCCCGACAGTGAGATAAATAGGATGATGACTCGCACACTGATAATAGTTACCATTTCTCTAATGTTTACTCTGTGCTTGGCATTGGACCAAGTGCCTTTCGTGTTCTACAGTGTTCACTCTTCCCAACGACTCAATGTGGAAACTCTTCGCAGACCCATCTTACAGGTGAGGAAATTGAAACTTAAGTAAATGCACTTTTTCAGTCCAAGTTCATAAGGATTATATATTTCCTAATTAGGGTATGGAAACTCATGGTCTAATCCCAGAGCTTATCCTCCTCATAGGATGTTGTGGGAGACTGGCGGACAGGCAGACGCACCTGTCAGTCCTGAAGGCTTTAAAGCAAGAGATAATATCTGATTTGATATTAAAATATGAGCAATAGCTTTATAAAAAGATGCTGGGAGGTCAGCATAGGGAAGTACGTATAAGCAAGTTGCAAGCAGAGGGAGTGACACCGTGCTCTGCTGACAGCGCTTTAGTTTAGTTAGAGTAGAGGGATGAAGGTGGGGGTGGAGTGGGAGAGAAAGAGGGGACCCATGATCCATGAGCCTAGGTAAGTGGGTTCTAATCATGGAGGGCGTCATGTGCCAAATCAATGAATTCTACATATATTATCAAGACTTGGAAGTCCACAGAAGCCCCCTTAAGGAGTCAAGGGATCTAATCAGATTGTGATGGCAGAGGGCACCTGGCAGCACTGATTGGGATGGGAGTGGGTGGGGAGGGAGGAGTCAGGGAGTCTAGTTAGGGAGGGTTTGCTCTTATTGGTTGGACCCACTTTGTCACACCCAAGAAATGAGATATCGGGGTGGGGGATTTTGAGCAAAGACTACTCTTTTATTTAGGAAATCATGTTGATAGTCCTGTTCGCTTGGAAGGACTGTGCATGAATAGGAATTGGAGAATCCTCTCTGAAGAGGATAGGAGACATAGAATGGGACGCTTTGGTCTTGAAAAAGCTTGAAGAGATGGAAAAGAAAGGCAAGCAGCAGACGGCAATCTAAGAGAAAGTAAGAAGTTAGACCAAGAGGACAGTTGTTACAGAAAATGATTCACAGAGAGCCACCACCCCCCCCCAAGTCTGAAGAGCCTCCATGCCCTTCCTTCACCACTCCCAAGACCAGACCACCGAGGTCCTAGGAAGTTATAACGTTGGGTATCATCCTTGAAGCAACCTGGGGACCTGGCTTGCCTCCTAGCACAGATCCTCATTGTTCCAACAAACCCAATCTGGATGCCAGAGAAAGAAAATGAGCATGGGCAGCTGTGGTGCAGAGGTTAAACACTCGTGCTCTGGGGTCACAATTCTTGCATTTGAATCCTATCTCTATTCCTCATTCTCTCTGTGTGCTCCTGCACCGTTTTTTTTTAACCTCCCTTTACTTCGGTTTTCTTATCCATAAAATAGGGTTTAAAAATAGTAACAATAATTAATAATAACAGCGCCTACTTCATAAGATGGGTGAAGATTTTATGAAATCATGAAAAGACAAAGCCATAGACTACTGGCTGGTGGATGGAAAAAGTTAGCAATTATTTTCCAGATAACCACAGACCTGATTTCTGGGGGTTCTCTGTTTCTTGCCAAGCAGGAAAGTGGCTGTCTGAGTCTGAGTCCAAAGCCAAGGCCTTTTGGCTTGAGGAAACATTTTCCAAGAGTTCTTTAGGCTCCCTGGCTCTGTTTCAGGGGGCCTCGGCCCTCTTCCTGTGGAACAGGAAGCTGTCCCTTGGCCCCCGTGCACTCAGTGTCCAGGATGTCTTCTCACTGCCGATGAATCCCAGACTCCTGGACAAACTTCACAGTCTCCTTTTTCCATGAAGCTTAACAGTCAGGCTAAATACAAGTTAATGCTGATTTTTTTTTAAAGGGAAGACAGATGGAACCCTGTATTCTTGATGTGCCTTCGGCAATGAGAAATTATTTGGGCCAGAAAATTCCCTGTTGGCTTCCTGTGGTAATAAACATAGTCAAAGAGGACCTCTAATTTGACGCATTTATCCTACTTTGTGAGTTCTTAATGTACTTGACAGCTCTGGGTTTGCCCTCATCCATTCTTCAGAAAGTCCTGGATTGAATGGGTCAAGCAAAGAGATGAGTTTGAAACCCTGGAAGGGGGATTTTGAGGATGTGTACAGCCATAGCATCTCCAGGTGCAGGCAAGGAATCCAGACACCTGGAATGGAAATCCCTCAGTATGATTAAAGCCACCCATGGATATTTGGAGTCTATCAGGCCTCCTGTTTCTCTGCACCAATTACCAGCCTTCTCAAGGGCATGTCCAATCAGAAGCTATGGCAGGGACGACCCTCATCCTTGAAGGTCCAGGTCTCCTCCAAACTGCCTTCCACTCAATATTACATCCTTGAGATCTCCCACCCTAGTATGAACCATTATTTCTCTAGAAGATTTTGATGGGGACAACTCAGCTCTGTCCCCATTTCCCTAAGAACTGGGTTCTACAAATCATTGGAGTGATTTGTCATTTACAAATAGTGAAGCTGGAATTAACAAGAACTGAGGCTTAGAGTCACTGCTTCATGGAAGCCAGCTCAGCTGAAAAGATAAACTTCACTCTGCAGCCAAGAGTAGCTGAGTCAAAATTAGAAGCTAAGCCCACAGCCAGTGAGGCAAGCATGCACTTGAAATGCCACCACCTCCATTCTCTCTCCTACACTGTGTGTGCTCTGGGCAGCAGAACCCATGCCCATTTGATATGGACCAAAAAGGAAACAAACAAACCAGAAAATCCCCAAAAACAAAAATTCACCTGAGCTGCCAGTCTGTGGCCCCTAATCTAACCAAACTGCCTCATTTTATAAATTAGCATCGAAAGTCATGGAGCGTCCCTAAAGTATTCCAAATGATAATTAACACATTGACTTTTTTCTCCAGCTCTATTGAGGTATAACTGACAAATAAAAATTGTATATATTTAAGATGTATAACATGATATACAATATACATGGACATTGTGAAATAATTACCACAATCAAGCTAATTAACACATCTATCGCCTCACAGAGCCATCATTCTTTTTAGGGAGAACAGTTAAGATCTACTCTCTTAGCAAATTTCAATATTAACTATAGTCATAATGCTGTGCATTAGCTCTCCAGAACTCATTTATCCTGCATACCTGAAACATGGTACCCTTTGACCCACATTCCTCTCATCCCTAAGGCCCTGGAAACCAACATTCCACTCTCTGCTTCTTTGAGTTTGATTTTTTATACTCTACATATAAGTGAGATCATGCAGTATTTGTCTTTCTGTGTCTAGCTTATTTCACTTAGCATAATGTCTTCCAGATTCATTCATGTAATTGCATATGATGGGATTTCCTTCTTTTTTAAGGCTGAAGAATATTCCTGTGTGTGTGTGTGTGTGTGTGTGTGTGTGAGACATTTCTTTATTCATTTATCTGTTAACAGATCCCTAGGTTATTTCTGTATCTTTGTTATTGTGAATAATGCTGCAGTGAACATGGAAATGCAGCTGTCTCTTCAAGACACTGATTTTATTTCCTTTGTACATATACCCAGAAGTGTGAAGCACATTGACTTTTAAAGTGATTTAAAAGCACCATACGAAATCTATGCAAGTGTACAACTTAAAAATGACTACAGCAACGTATTGTCCTTATTATTATTGGTATTGTTTTTATTATTGCTATAGTGGTTATTCTTTTAACAAATGGACATTGAGGACCCAGGTTCTAGTGTAGAAGGACATCTCCCTTGATCTTGGGAAACTCAATGGCTTAACTGGAAAGACATGACTCAGCAAATGCTCCACAGCCCACTGTGGTAGGAGTTTAATAAGAATATGAATGAATCTGTGAAAAATTCTGCACTCATATAGGAAAGTCACAGGGAGGATGACGTGATCTGTCCCTACAAATGTTAAGTAGATGGTCCCTAGATAGCTGAGGATATTCCAGGAAGAGAGAATAACAGAAACAAAGATATGGAAACTGGAAACAGGAAGGTATATATTAGTTTGGGTATCCAGCTAAGCTGTCATAATAAGGAGACTGAAATAGAAAGTGACTCAGACAAGATAGCAGTGTATTTATTTCTCTGTCCGGATGTAAGCGGGCAGTCTGGAGCCAGTAGACAGCTCTGCTCCATGAGGTCAGCAGGGTTTCAGATTCCTTCTTTCTTTCTTTGCCATTTGCCGGCCATCACCAGCATGAGAGCCATATCCAACCCACAGGGAAGGAGGAAGAGAATTAGAATATAAGCCAATTCCTCTTTGCATGACACTGCCTAGAAGTCATACATGTCACTTCCCCTCACATCCCATTTGCTGAACTTAGTAGCATCGAGTTACAAAGAAGCCTGGGAAATGTAGTTTATAAGAGAGCCATGACAGCCAGCTAAAATTCAAGGGCTTTTATTATAAAAGGAGGGAGAGAAGCGTGTATAGTTGGGGACAGTTCTTAGAATCTGCTGCAGTTATTTGAGGATTCTTATGTGACTCTTGCCTGAATACTGAGGATTAGTGGGAAATTAAATTTTCATGATGTCTGGTCTTAGACAATGAAAACACAGTCAATAATCAAAGCGGAGGGAGCAGAATATGCCAAAAAAAATAAATAGAGGTGTACACTTAAAAATGGATACAACCTATTAGTATTACTGTTAGGTCACTATTGTGTAAACTTCTGATCCAATGGCTTCATGGAATCTAAGAAATCTTCATAGTGGGGATGAAGCAAACCAGGGTTTTGTTTTAAACAAAATTGGCATAGAGAGATTGTCAACTTTCCTCTGTTGTATTATGTCCTGTCAAAGTAATTGGTCATAGAAGAGGTCAGATCAAAATGATTTCTGTAAATTCCTGTGAAGTAAAGGGAAGCACTGCCTCAAACAAAAAGACACAAGGGATACATTTTTTAATGTGTTTCCCAATGAGTGTCAATCATTGATAGCAAGATGTTTTGTTAATTATCATATGCAAATTCTGTGTTTTATTTCGGTCATCGGCTGGCTCAGTTTGGATGGGATAATTCTATTACGAAGTTCGAGGAGAGAAGTCCTTAAGCAGGAGGAGGTGGTAAGAAGGATGAGATGTGAAATGTGAAGTGGCTGTGCTATATAAAATAATTTTCTGGTTTCCTGCAGCAAACATAGAACTTACACTTATGCCATATTTTACAGTGAAGTTTAAGCTAATTACTTAAACCTAGAAAATGTAGCTTCTTCCGAAGAACCACAATTATCATCTACAAAGGCAAATCATCCCTTTGGAGGTCTCCAGATTTCTCATATTTGACAAGCTCATAACCTCTGGAGCTTCTTTAGTAATTGGGTGGCACATCCTTATGAAAAAAGACCACAGCTAGGAAAATCAGACGATGTTGACGGTGATCACTGTGCAGGGGCATTTCTACAGTCAGAATAACAGCCCTCTTGGTGGTCAAAGACTTTCTGGACAGTGTGATGCTCAGGAATGATGTGTGAACTTTCCTAACTCCCTCCCTCCTGTTAAGTTAGGACCTACTGGAACATTAGTTAGCAGATGACAGTCGGGAAGTACTGGTGACAGATTTTTAGCTTCGTATCCACAAGACCAGCTGCTCCATGGTGACCCCACTTTGGCAAGCTCCACTGGCAGCTGGTTAAATGTGTTGCTCTTGGCAAGTACCCACCAGCTGTTCCCACCTGTGGGCATATGCAGGGTCTGTCAGTGATGCTTGTTAGATCTGTAAATCCGAGGGATAATCCAACCTGTTACAAAGAGCCTGATGCACAGTATATGGGTACCAAATTTAGGGAATCCCCTTTTAGTGGGTGATTATTTTACACGTGGCTTTTCAATCTCATTCTCTCCTACCCTCACACCTACACAGTCTTTGATGGGAAAACTAATTAATTGGGAAGTCATTCTGCTGTGGGATAACAAGTACATAAGACATCAGAGCTCAGTCCACCGCTGAGAATATGTCGTCACTCAAACCCATTAATTCAAGAACCCATTACTTTTACTCCCTCACTTCTCACCTTCTCCTTCTGCATGGCAGTTTAAGCCGTATAATTTGCCATCTGAAAGACTTGCATAAGGCACAGAGCATGAAATATTCCGAGAAGTCACCCTATTAATTAGACTCTCACATCATAGGATCATAAAAATTACAAGTGTGGAGGATCTGCAGCAGGAGGTCATTTTGCCCATCTTCCTCCTCTTTGCCTTCTGCCCAAATGGGATGATTTTGTATTGTATGTACTAGTCCTTTGTCCACTTAAGCAGGAAATAGATTAAATATGGTGCTTTCTCAGTGGTCCGTCCAGTGTTATCACAAAAGGTCCCTAAGTAATTGACACTACTTCCCTTGAACCTGTGTGATGAAACCTCACTCAGTGGCCTTTCCTCTATAAATACAGGACCCGTCCCGGCTGACATGCTTGTATTATGGGACGGACTCTAATCGCAGCACTATACAGCCCCACATTTTTCCTCCGCCAAACACTATTTGTAGTTCTGTCCCAGATGTAACAACCTAATCAAAACAGAATTTCATAGAGCACCACGCAGACGGCTGGTTTCTAGGGGACTGTGCAACAGGTATCTGTATGTTTACTGCCTTCTTTTATGGAACTTGATACAACGCAATTGGCAGAGTACACACTGAATACGGGGACTTGACTCATAAGAAACGAGTTGTAAATTACAAGGTATGGTAGCAGCCAGAATCATTGTCAAGTCCTCCTGATGCCAGGTTTCTCAACTGTAACATCACTGATGCCAAATTAACGCCTCTGCTACATTATCTTTCTCGGGGACTCATACTCTCAACTGAATTGCATCCCTGACAATGAAGGCCGCCATTTTTAGAACGGAAAAGAAAAACCTTTCAATGACCGACAGAAACAAGGATGCTTTCAGGGCCCTCTACCACGGAAATGGTCAAAGGACAAAGGAATCAATTAGAAATAGAGACGTTTTGAGCTGAAAGTTTTCAGAATCTCCAGACTTAGAAAACATGGACTTGAAACATGCTCTCTAATTAGAAAAACAATGTTACCTGAAAGTAAAAAAAAAAAAAAAACCCAAAATGGAATGCCTGAATTTCAATTTTTGGCCTGTCAGCCACTAGTGCTATGAATGCATGTAAGTTTCTTGGAGATTCTGAGCTTCATTATCCTCAAAACTTACAGTTACCGGGGGGAAGATGGGCAGGAAGGGATAAATTGGGAGTTCGAGATTTTCAGACATTAACTACTATATATAAAATAAACAATAAGTTTACACTGTACAGCACAGGGAACTTTATTCAATATCTTGGAGTAACCTATGGTGAAAAAGAATATGAAAAGGGATATAAGTATATATGTGACTGAGACATTATGCTGTACACCAGAAATTGACACAACATTGTAAACTGACGTCAATTAAAAAAGAAAAAGAAAAAGAAAAAAATTGTCAAATTGGGATTTACAGGACCTACCTTCAATCCCTGCCTTTCAGATGGCTTTTTAAATAACCAAGCTGAATACTGTAACCGAAATAACTTTTTGAATTATAAAAATCAACATCAGTGTAAGGCGTTATGAACATTTCTGCCAGGATCTGTGCCCAATTCAATTTCTTCATTTTATAAATACAGAAACTGAGGCTCAAAGACAGTAGGAAATTCCTTCCAGGCACCAGATGGCACACACCAAGGCTAAGCCAATAACCGAAGTCTGCCATCGCCCACTGGGCCCACTTCCCTTTATATAACACGGAAGAGTCGCAAAATTCGAAATTGCCTGAAGGTATGTGCAAGGCAAAAGTGTGGCAGACTCTTTCAAGAAAAAGAATCCAGCCTTGCTCACACGCCCGGCTGTCCCTTCCGTTTTAGCACTTCTGTGATACATTATACTTGCAAACTGAGATATGACAATTAGTTAATTGAATCTTTGTAGCAGATGGTGGAAGTTTATGAATTGAATCAATTAATGAATAAACAAAAATAAACTGTTGCTCTCATTAGTGTCCCTAAAAAAAATATGTAAGTAGCGTACATTCATTTTCCTAGTTCACAGATGGAGATTTCGAGGCCCATCGAGGTTACATTTGCTCCTGGGCAGGTGGAAATAGACAGATACTCAGTCTAAAAAGAAATTTCCACAGCTATCATTAGCTTTTTTCCCCCCCTTTCTTATTCAGAACAAAACTTAGTAGAGGCTGTTTACAGTCCTTTCTTCCTGTCTCCTGATTGCCGTTTCATCATCCACTCTGGCCTTGGCCTAGGGACCACTAGTTGCACAAGCTGTGAGCAGCCTGGATATCAGTCAAGCCTTGTCCTTTTCCTTCCAAAAGGTCTCACACCCAGAGGGCCAGAGGAAAGAGAGCCCAGAGGCCTGGGAACAAGTGCTCGAGAGGGAACCTGGAAACTTCCATCCTGTGAAGCATCAGTGAAGCTCTAGGTGTTCCCGTTTCTGATAGAGTGTCTTCACAGCAGGAAAGGAGGGAGACTGTTGAGTTGTTCCTGGCTTGGTGTCTCCACTCATCCTATCATCTGGAGGGGTTTTGCCTCAGTCCAAGAGTAACCCCTTGCCAACACCCCCCACCTCCAGCCATGCCAGTCCCTTTTGGCCACCTTGGTGGTATCAACGCTGAGTCAGAACTTCCAAAACGTTCTGAGAGGCGGCCCCATGCTACGCCACATTTCACTGATGGTTAGCACCACATTAAAATGTCATTTCAGGCAATTAATATTTTATTTATAAACACTTATAAATATTTATTATAAATGACTATTTAAATAGCAGCTCATGAGAAAACAAATCTATTACGTTTGTATTAAAACATCTTCAGATGCTTAATTATAGGAATATTTAGACAAACCATTAAAAATGTATGCCAACTTTCTTGAGAAGTCTGGGGCAATCCCCGTCAGACTTCCCCATTTAGCTGAAGGGGCTAATTTGATAGGATGCCATAATAAACAAGGGAAAGAAATCCATCTTCAGTTCCCCTTTCTAATAGTTGGACAAATTCTGCCTTCATGCCAGGGAAGTCAAGACATCTTTTCTTTTAAAAAAAAAAATCTTTTCTTAAAAATTGTCAGAAAAGATAGACTCATTCTAGACAAACGTCCCAGGCATACTTGGAAACAAAATATGTCAGGTGTTTAAATGTATCTGATTAAGCATCTTCAGCTCCCTTGGCTGTTTTAATCAGTTCCCAAACATGCAATCGGCAGTCGTTTTTCAGCCAGAAAGAAAAATGGTTATTGCTGCCATTGATCTGTTGTAGAGCACGTCACCTTACCCTACTCAGCTCTGAAAATATAATTAAAACATTCTGTTTTGATACTGGTGACTCACCAAAGTGTAAGAATCTAGGTGTACATTTTCCTTCTTCATGGCTCTTAAGTTTAGGATGAAAAGAAAGTAAATGAGACGGAATCCCCTTAATTGGCTGTAACTGATTTATTTCTGTTGAAGTGCATTGCAATTTCCATATATCACATATTTCTACCTCAATTACTACACCATCTGATTGGACTTCATTTAACTTTCTTCACGTATTTGCCTGATAGCTATTACACGCACACCTTAGAAGACTTGCATACATGGAGCTTGAAGGGTACAATGACTGATTTGATAGGAAAGTTGCAGTGTCTCCACGTATTTCCAAAAATTGCTCTTTGGAACATTCTGTTATTGTCACAACATGCCTCTGAGTTATGCTTACTTTAATCGCTCCTGGCTTTTGATATGAGACAAGTTTACTCCGATACATTACCAAGTGGTTTGAAATAGCATCGTAATTCATAAGGGTCATCTCGTGAATTTTAAGACCATCCAACCCCTTTAGCTACCTTGAATGATCGGAACTATATTTTTGAAAACTGGCAGCATTATGTGTACTGGAGAATATCGTATAACATAAGAAATATGGACTGGATATTTTACGTAATCAAATCAAGATAGAGGTGAGCAAGCATTGTGGGCTAGAGATGAGAAATCTGGAAAGACATGCTGGATGGCCAAATCTGAGGGGCACAGGTTTGAAATAAAATCCTAATAACCTAAGGAAATCATTTTAAAGACTTTCAGAAAAACCCAGACATATTAGAATAGCTAGTTTTTTGCTTGGCACTTTTTTCCCCCAAAGCCACAGTAAACAATTTTGAGTGCACTTAAAATGTTGACAACATTGTTTTGAAATACTTTCTATAAGGTCGTATGCCATAGTGAATTGTCCGCTGGAAGTGAACGATTTGATATTATTATAAAGCACAACTTCTCCACGCCTAATTCCAATTAATCACTTGTAACCTAGTTACAAACACAAATTTGAATCACTTGTCCAGTTTTCTTTCTTTCTTATGTGAGCAAAACCATGATCCGGGATGACTGTGGGTTTGTTTTTTTTTTTTTTTTCCGTTGTTGTCATCCTTTTTAATTGAAGTATAATCAGTTTACAATGTTGTGTCCATTTCTGGTGTACAGCGTAATAGTTCATTCATACATACACATACATATATTTGTTTTCATAGGATGACTGTGTTTTATGTCAATAATATGAAATGCTATGATTCCCAAGGCAAGGAAACCTATCAACCGATTCCAAAAACACCTAGCCTTCGTCCCATGAAGATTGTGATGCTTTGTTTATTTGCAGGGGGTCTGCTCTTTTACTCCAGAAGCAGTGGCTGTTGGGGGAATTCAACTTTTTTATTCTCCCTTTAATCACACCCAGAATGCAATGCTTGTAAACTCCACCAATGTGTCACCTCTCTATTTATTACATCTTATGCTTTAAATATCACCTCTGACAAACAAAAGAAAAGCAAATGTCCCTAAATTTCCTGAAGCCCGGATTATTATTGTTTATGTCTCAGCTTTAGCAGCTCCAGTGTCTCCATGGTCTGCTGTGTGCCGGGCTGGCAATGATGGATGGCCATTACGGCAGCTTATTGGAAATGGCTTGATTTATAACCTGTTCTCCTGCCTCAGTCTAATGGCTTCATTTCTTTCCTCCAGTGCGTGATGCCACAGCCAAGGTCATTGCGCCAATGGCCTTTTGTTGTTAGTCTGCTGATGACCAGTGTGCCTAGGAGTCAGCTAGGGAGGGGGCAGGGGGGAAGGGAGGGGGGAAGCCCAGGGCAGGGGGTAGTGGGGGAGCACCAACCTTTACATTTTAATTTTTTTTTCATCTCAGTCCCTGATAACTGCAGTAGAACAGTAGATTAAATGCTGTCTTCTATTTGCTTCCCGTGCTTGCCAGACAAGGAGCTACTTTATGATCCTCAGTGGGGAAGTCTATTACTCACCTCTACTTTAAATGACCAACATCAAATATATACAGCTCCCATTAAAGCTGAGATCAATAAAAATGCCATTAAGATAGTAAAAGTTGCTGATATTAGTGAAGCCCCCAAACAAAATATTTGATTTTCTTTCAGGTTGTTAGTGAGATGGAATACGGACAGAGAAGGGGAAGGAGAGCAGGCCAGGCCTATGGTCAATAATTTATCTCAGAGATTCATTCAGCCTCTCACCCAATATTTCCCTCCTGTCTATTGATTCCTCATCATTATTTGTCATAAGCTGTCCTAACTCAAGGAGAAAATATGCCCTGCTGGTCCAAGGGGAGTCATACCTGGAGAAATAGAAAGGAATTTCATTAAAAGCGAGAAAGAACTGCTGTGGCTTTGAGAAACTCCAAGAGCAAGTTGCCAAGACTTTTGTTAAGAGTCTTAAAGCTGCTTGGAAGAAGCTTGGCACCGTGAACCCCGGACTCAGGTTGTTCTGATCGGGGTTCAGGGAAAATCAGAGACCTTTCCTGTGTATGATTCCAGCTTCCCAAAACTGTGTGTGCCTGTGTCCACACACAGATGTTTATACACAAATGTAAACTCGCGCACACGCGTGTATATGTATGTATTTTTCCTTTTCGTATTTTCCCTTTCACTAGCATGTTCCAAGTTGATTTTCCCGACTGGTCTCTTACGAAGACCAAAGAGAAGTCAATGGTCGCAGAGACACGTTAGTAAAGGGTGTACAAGCTTATGCCTACGTCATTAAGTCAAACTAAAACCCCAAAGGTAAAAGCATGACTTTGGAAATGGGATTAATTTTTTAAAGCATGACTATTTGCTTAAGGGCAATTTTTAATAAATAGGCTATATTTTATTTTAATGGGTACATACTTGTGATGTGGCAGTCAATGGTAATCTTTGAAATTGGATTTGACCAATGGCTTGAAACTGGCTTTATGCACTGCCGAAAGTCGATGTCAGAGAATTTTTTTCTTTAAAGTTAAATCTACCTGCACTTGGCTAATTCCCCCCAATAGATGATCTTATTTAAAATTTTTTTAAATCTTAAGTCAGTTTAGTCTGGAGCATAAATCCATAGCGTTTTAAAACTGCAAGGGACCCACAAGAATACTAGTCTCATTCCTCTATTAAGTAATAACAAGAATGCCACTGTTACTACTGATAATTCATATTAATCTAAAGCTTACTCTGTGACGGGCATTGCAGTAAGCAGCTTGCATCCTCATCGCACCTTTATGAAGTGAGCAATACTCTCATTTTATGAAAAGGTAAATAGATGAGGTCGTCCGCCCAAGATCATGTAGCTCATAGTGGCAGAGTCAAGACTCACACCTAGCTCTATGCGAGCTCACAGCCGATCATAAATGGGATATTTGAAGTCAGCTAGAAGAACCTGCCAGCTCACCTAGCTCAGTGGTAGACGGCCCAAAGTTGAAAAATACCAAAGACAATTTGGAGGTCATTCTGAGAATATTTTCATTGAGAGATTCAATAAAGGGGATTTTTCTCTGGATTATTCTTAAAAAATGAAAAACAGAAAGGCACGTATTGGCAATCCTAGAGTTATCTTTCTTCTTTTTCTTGTAAATAAAAGAAAAATATCAGTACCCATTGCTCCAAATGTCAGAACCTGTAGTATACAGAGGCATGAAGTGCTGTTACAGAGATAATTATAATTGACTTAGATATTTTCTAACGTCCACATTTGATTTTGGTTCATTAGTTAATAAAAGAGAAATTATGCGCAATGTCTAGTCCTTTCAGTTATTTAACTTGCAAACTGTAAGACTGTATCTTTTTAATTCTGTGGCTTCAAACATCAAGTTTGAATAAACATCTGAAATCTGTTAAGTTCTTGAACAAAACTTACTTCTGAAGTAAAAGTAAACATGGGCTTGTTTGAATTCATATCATCAGGAAATGGGGCCATCTTAGGGGAAAGGTAGCAGATACAGAACCAGTTTCACCATTCTAAGTAAACTAATGAGTTGTTAATTATCTACTAACCAGTTATTAGAGGAGATATTTACCTAAATTTAGAGAGTAACTGTTTAGTGATCTCTCAATTTAGTCCTATTGTCCATGTGACTCTACTGAGTAATTAACAATTACCAAGTGACTGCTGTGGGCCAGAGGTCACCTATGAGAAAAGCCACACATCTAGACTTCATTTAATACGACATTTAACCTCTGATACAAGTCTGTGACCGTCATGAGAGTGTATGCGTAGCAAGATGAATTAGGAGATGAATGTTGTTTAGGATTGTAGAAGAAAGGAAAGCTCAAAGAGGAAGAAAGGACAGGAAGGAAGGGATGAAGGAAAAGTAAAAGGAAGGAAGAGGGAGAGGGAAGGAGGGAGGTGGGGAGGGAGGATGACACTCATGTGCTCACGCGTGGAAATTCCAAGCTGGCCTTATATTAGTCCTGTGGTACCTCTTCCTCCGCTGTTGTCAAAGCATCCTTTGTGCCTCACTCCTCTCCCTTTGCCTCAGCTACAATCACCAAACACTTGGTCTGAGCGGTGGTTGTTGTTCCCGCCATGATTTCTGGGTGGTGCAGCATTGAAGGCATTATTTCCCCAGCAGTTGGGAAGGCCATCCACTGATTGCTTTCCACCAGCCACTCTCCTCTGAAACTGCCTCTGTTGAAGGTGAGAGCCAACCAGAGTGGCAGCACATCTCTTCCCAGGAGAGCTCTCATTCAGTGGCTGTGGAGGGGTGGGGCAGGCGGTGCCATATAAAGGCAGGGACCGGATCCCAGGTTCACCCTGACCCCCACCAGACTTCCTGTACTGTCTGCATCATCACAGAGTCCACTTCCAAGGAACACAGCCCGCAGAGCTCCCTGGACAGGGCTCTGCGCACAGGCCACACACACTCCTTAGGCATCATGAAGGAGCTGGAGAGAAAGTCTGTAGTTTCTGCTCTTGTTTGGGATGCTTCTGTGACCTTACCACTGCAGCTAGTGAGCTCACTTTCCAAGAGAACTTTAGGTGGCTTGATTCCTAAAACTAGGCCTGGTTTGTCTTTAACTGTTGTTTTGACCAGCTTAATTCTTTTTAAGCGTACAGCTCTGGAGTGTTAAGTGTGTTCACACTGTTGTGCAACAGACCTCCAGAACTTTTTCAGCTTGCAGTACCACTGAATGACTCTCCATTCCCTCCTTTGCCTAGCCCCTGGCAACGACCATTCCACTTTCTGTCTCTGTGAATTGGATGACGCTAAGTACCTCACATAAGTGGGATTGTACAGTATTTATCTTTTTGTGGCTAGCTTACTTCACTTAGCATAATGCCCTTAAGATGCATCATGCTGCAGCGTGAGACAATGTTTCTTTCCTTTTTAAGGCTAAATAATATTCTGTTTTATGTAGATACCACATTTTGTTTGTCCCTTCACCCATCAATGAACATTTAGGTTATTTCTACCTCTTGGCTATTGTAGATAATGCTGCTATGAACATGGCTATGCAAATATCTCTTCCAGATCCTGCTTCCAGTTCTTTTGTGTATTTACCCAGAAGTGGGACTGCTGGAGCATATAGTTGTTCTATTTTTAGTTTTTTGAGGAACAGCCGTACTCTTTTCCACAGCAGTTATGCTATTGTACTATCCCATCAACAGTGCACAAGGGTTCCAATTTCTCCACATCCTCACCAATTCTTGTTATTTTCTGTTTTCTTTTTTTCAAACAGTAGCCATCCTACTGAGTATAAGTTGGTATCTCGCTGTAGTTTTGATTAGTGATAGCAAACATCTTTTCATATGCTTGTTGGCTGTATATATATTATCTTCTTTGGAGAAATGTCTATTCTAATCCTTTGCTCATTTCTAATCAGATTACTTGTTATTTTGATGTTGACTAGTAGGAATTCTTTATATGATCTTAATGTTAATGTTTATCAGGCTTGCAACTATTGTACGGGAGTTTTCCCATGATTTGTAAGTCACTAATGGGTGGAGCAGTCCAGGCTGGTCCTGATTAGGGAAGAGATCCTGCTCCGTCAGTGGGAGGCTGAGTCCTGCCGTGTGTCTTCCGGACACCAGTCATCAGAGGACAGCGTTGCACCTGCTGAGTCAACCCCATGCTCTCTGCTGGCTCTTGTGAAATACAGGCATACGTGGACCAAAGGGAGGTTGCAGGGAGGCCCCAAACGCCAACATGGAGTCAAGAGGTGAATGTCTGCGGGCCTGAGCAATAGGGGAGTTTCAGCGACTAGTTTTATGTCCTTTCTGGTCGGCAAATGAAAGAAAAGCCCCATGGAAGAATCATGTTCGTGATCGCTAGGCACTTGGCCAGTCCCAACTCCTCAATCCTCACAGCACCTGTGAGGGGCCTCGGAAAGCGAGTCACCGAGCCTTAAACAGGACGTGCAAACAGGTTGTTAAAAATGTTTTCTGTATATGACAGATTGAAGCGTCCCCCAGATCCCAGGTAGACACAATAGTAAATAAGTTTTCACAATTCCTGGCCTCCCTGAAGGAGACGGATATGTGCGTGAACCGATGTTGAGTCTTCTGGGCAAATCTTCCACCTGCTCGCGAGCAGCAGGAGACTGTGACACTGCCTGAAATATCTTGAGCAACTTGGTAGGATGACAGACGTTAAAGAGATTACCATTCTGTGACAGATAGAGCGGTGGCTGAGAGCCGTAGAGATTGAAACCCCAAGTTTTATGAAGGATGAGCTTGGGCAAATTACTTAATCCCTTTAAGCCTCAGTTTCCTCCTATATAAAAAGACGCCAGCAGGGGCGCCTTCCTCCTAGAGCAGTGGTTCTCAACAGAGGCAGTTTTCTCCTCCAAGGGACATTTGGCACCATCTGGAGACAATTCTGGTTGTCACAGCTGGGGGTAAGGGGTGGAGGGGATATTCTCAGAATCTAGTGGGTAGAGACCAACATCCTACACAGTGCCCACGACAGCCCCACATTAAATCACTAGCAGCCCCAAACGTTAGTGGTATTCAGGCTGAAGAAGTCTGCCCCAGGGGTCTTTTGAGAATTCAGTACAAAACTCCATGGAGAAGCTCTCAAGAGAGAACCCGTATCTCACCAGCATAGTAAGTCTTCCATCATTATTATAGGGTTTTCATAAGCCCTAACACGGTGTACTTATAGGTAAGTCACTCAACTGTAATAGACACACATACAATTTGTTAACAAACATAAATAATAAATTCATAATAAATAATGATAGATAAATTCATCCCTCGTTGTACGTGCACCGACGTCAGGATGCTACTCCTAGGAGCAAAAGGCGACTCAGTCCGGCGGGCCTAACACGGATGGTGCAGGGGGCGCGGGGGAGAGTCCCAGGGCCACGCGCAGACTGGAGCTGGGTTTTGAGGCCAGCGCTGAAGGAAGCGGCAGAGACGGCAGCGGTGCGGCTGACCTGTGCTCGCTTTCCCCGGGGGGTTCCCGGGGGAGGGCAGTGCCTCCCTCTCTCTCTTGGCCTCGGCTTAACTGGCTTATTTCATGGCTGGACAAACAGAAGCTCCTCAGCCTCTTTTACATCCTTGACCGAGCTGTCAGCATCCAGCAGCGTGACAGAAAGCAAAGTTGGAGCGCCGCCCCGAGGACAGTGTGTAAAAAGGGGGTGGCCTCCCAGACAGGGACGCCGAGGCCCCGGAGGAGGCTGATGGCGGACTGGCAGGTCTCCCGACGCCCAGAGGGTGTTGCTGTCGATGGGACATTTCTGTGGAGCTGACGTCCCCCACGCTGTCCTTTCCAAAGCCTAAAGCCCTGCACATCTCCTCAGGTTCAGAGAGGGCTACAAGTCCGGGAGGCATCTGTGTGGAGCCATTGCCTCCTGGACACTCTTCCCGGCCAGTGGGGAGGCCTAAAAATCTCTGAGGACTAAAGGACTGAACCTAAAGACGGCCGAAGATGGCACTGCTGTCCCGGGCCGCGGGTCTACAGGGACACCAGGTTCCATGGGTCCTTCCAGGCTGTCATGAGGTCTAGAGCAGAGCAAGTCTCGGCTTCAGAAAGCTCCGATCTTCAGGGCTACTCTTAGAGGGGGTTCCAGCTCCAAATCGTCCTTCCAGGTCTTTCTTGAAGCCTGAAGTCAAGCACCAAACCTTCTCAGGCTCAGAGGGTGTTGATATTAAAGAGGAGATTCCTCAGAGCCTGCTACCTAAAAGGTGCCCTTCCAGCCCCCGGGGAGCCAATCAAAGACATTTGCTGGACCTCACGCCCAGAGTTCCTGCTGTAGGTCTGGGGTTGAACATTACTAGTGAGTTCCCAGTGGATGCTGTCCTGCTGATGAGGGACCACACTTTGAGAACCACTGCTTTAAGCCAACACTGGGCTCACCAATTTCTGGCTAGTAATTGTGATTATTATGGGTTAAATGTTCCTCAGGACACAGTCTGTGGACCATCAGAATCATATGCATGTTAAGAAACAAATTTCTACTGCCCACTCAAGACCTACTGAATCAAATTCCTAGTGAGGGATGGAGCCCAGGACTCTGAAATTTCAGTAGGTTCTCCGAAGTGGTTCTGATGTACTATAAAATGTGAGAGTTTACTAATATATGCCTTAAATATTAGCTCCAGGTATATTGGTTTTATATTGTTATTCCCTGCATTATATTGCCTTGTCAAGTTTAGAACTTTCGTAAGATACTGCATTTGAAAACACTGTGAACTCTGAATTGATGAACTTATATTACTATTACTATTATTAATATAGTTTCCCAAAGAGAAGATAATCACCTTGATTTCAGTTTCTCTGTTTTTGTTGCCTACAAGACCTACAAGATAGCTGAGCACAAATTCAACAAACATTTGTTTATTAGAAATAAAAAAAATACATATATAGACACATGTATGTGCGATGTGAAAAAAACACATTGGCAAGACACCAAATTGAAAGGCAGTGTCATACATTTATGGAGATGTCCAGGGAATCTAGATTCCCATGTGCCTATGAAAAGAAGCATCAGTGGTCAAGAGGAAGTCTGTTTTTGCAGTTTTCTAGGAGAAAATGCTTTTTCAGAAAGTCTTATGAGGAGGGCTACCCGAGGAACCCTTTCACAAAAAACAAATGGCTCACAGTTTAGGAAATCAAGAGTCTGAGGTGGAGGAAGCCCTCTTGCCTGAAATTCTATCCACAAAAAAATATGTTGAGTGTGTGTGTAGTTTTGTAAGGACCAAAGGAAACCAAACACTATTCAACCCATCTCTTTTCCGTGGAGTCTGGAGGATGCTTCTAGCAGCAGGTAGTAGACCAAGAGTTTGGACATAGAAAAATGAGTCATTATTTCACAAAATAAGGAATCTGGAGTCAGGATAGTTAGAAGAAATTCAGTAGCTCAACAGTCCCCAAGGATACAGGTGTTCGCCCTCTGTCCACTCTGCGTTCTGTCCGGAGGCCGTGCTGATGGAGTGGAGAGGCAGGTAGGAAGGAGGAAGCTAAGATCGGGAGCCTAGTGTCTCTCATTGGTTCAACCAGATGTTGGGAGGGTGACAAAGAATGACGAGCCCCCTCCCAGGCTAGCCCAAGCTCCCAAGTGAGTGCTTCTGGAACTCTGACCTGGAGGCAGTAAGCCAGGCCAGGTGGAGCCCCAAAGCCACACAGAGTTTGGCCCAAGTGTTTCTCGAGGAGGCTCTTTCCTTGCCCTCCCATCAGTCCCTGAACCTTCAGACAGTCCTCTGAATCCTAGGCCTTTCTTCTCGGGGACCTACAGGGGGCCTGAGGCAGGCCATGGGGTGAGACCCATGAGTAGGACACGCCCAAGAGATGGATTTTCCCAGCACCTGGCTCCCCACCCGCAGCTCTGCCCTGTCCTGTGACCGTGCGTGCTGCTCTCACAGCTTACGGCGTCTCACTGAGGAAAAAGAATACTGCACAAAAAAACCAAGCCTCTGAAAAAGATAAAAAGTCACTGGGGAATTCTCTCTTCCTGCACAAGTCGCCTGCAGTGGTTCCAAGACTTATGCTTAGACAATGCCATATGCAGAGGAGAAAAGCATCTTCCCCGTGCATACGGTTTCATTAGCAAGAAAAATCTTTTGCAGCAACACCTCAGCATACTTTTTCAAGTCCCATTGGCCAGGAAGGAGAAACATTCAGGTTTGTGAATTAAGGCTTGGAAACCAAGTGTAGGTTGTAATCAGCGCATCTTCTATTAGGTTGGAATAGACAGCCTATTGAGACAGGAGGGAACGGGGCAGGGCACAACCATTAAAAGAATGACACAGCCATTGAGCATAGGACGAATATCGGTTAGAACCGTCTCAGCCCAAGTGGTGGAAGATCTGACTTCCAGTAGACCTTGAGCCTCATTGTAGGCTCATTGTAACACATCTTCATGGTAAATGGCACAGCCACTGGTGCCATGACAGTTCCCAGGCTGACCATAAAAGGCAAGGCTCAATTCCTAGAAACCCCAGCCCCTTCCCCCAAATAGTTGGAATAATCCTCCCATTCGTTAGCACATGAAATTACTCAGCCCATTAAAAACCCCATACCCTGGGGCCACCTCTCTTGCCTTCTGAGACGGCCTGCACTCTATGGTGTGTGTATCTCCCTGAATAAATCTGTTTCCACGTTACCACGGCATATGTATCTCCTAGGGGGCGCTCTCGCCTTCCTAGATGACCCCATGCTCTGGGTCCACTCTCCTCTCTGCACGGACCACATTCTGTCCATGGAATGTGTATCTCTCTAAATAAACTTGCTTTCACTTCATTATGGCTCATTCTGGAATTCTTTCCTGCACGAAACAAGAACGTACTCTTCGGTGACATAGTGATGCCTAAACCAGCCGCATGACAGCAGTTCCCTACAGGAGACCATTTCCCTGCACACAAGTCACACAAGTGTGGCGGGGCGGCGACACTCCTACATCAGGGCTCTTCCAGCAAGGAAGAAATAAGGCAGTGGGAATGGCAACTGGGGAAGTGACCGATAGCACCACCTTCTTGGTCTTCAAATGTCTCCGCCTAAAATACTGAATTTAAACACTGAATTTGATACCTGAAGCAGCGTCACAGAAACCCGTGCTTCAAAACATGGCAGCACTAAGCAACTGTGAGCAGCTTACTTCAACTCTCTTTGTGTTCTTATCTACAAAATGAGAACAAAGGCAAGTTCCAGGATACCCAGCGAAATTTAAATTTTGGATAAACAACGAATGATGTTTTTGTAAAATTATGCCCTAAATATTGCATGGGAATTATACTACAAAATTATTTGTTGTTTATCGGAAATTCAAATTTCACTGGGTATCCTGTTTTTGTTTTTTTTTTTTTGAACTAAGGTTATGTGTGCTGGTTTCTGGTGTACAGCATAGTGATTCAGTTATACAGGTCCTATGTTTTTATTTGTTAAATCAGACAATCCTAAATGGAATAGATTGTGGCTGGGGATGGATAGGTGGATGGATGGGGGTAGATTAGATGGAGAGATGGACAGAACTCTTTGGGATAATTTTTCAGTGGTCAAGGGCTGTGTGCCTGTGTGTGTATGGATGAGAGGGTGTGTGTTGTGCACATCTGTGTATTTTCTTCTGAAATAGACCAGCAAGGGAAGGCAGGTGCATATGATGAGAATTTGAGGAGCTAGTCCAGCCTAGAGAACAAAACACCTGCTCTCAGGGAGATGAGAATATGACCATTTGCCTGTAATGACACCAGTGACTCACTGTGTGATCTTTGATAAATCGCACAACCTCTCTGTTATGCAGGGTTTCACGTTCATGTAGAAGAGATAACAATAAGGCTTTATCTCCCCCGCACATGAGAGAACAAGGTCACGTGAGTGTTGCTTATAAATTCTAGGCTTGAAAGAGGCAAGGGAGGAGTATTTCTGTTCTATTATGTCAATGAAAAGAGAATCGGAACGTTCCCGTAGACCTGGGATTCTTTTCTGGTTTCTTTGGGAAACACTCTCTAAATAATGATTCCAACCTAGCAGAACACGCGCTGATTACAACGTGCACTTGGTTTCCAAGCCTTAATTCACGCACCTGAATGTTTCCCTCGTTAGCTGCGCGCATCAGCCTCTCACTGAATCAGCGGGAATTAGCAAATTCAGACATCAGCAGTTTCTTTCCTGTGTTTAACGGGAAGCCTATTGCAACCCAGTGATGGCCCAGGATTTATTTTTCCACGAGTGCCGAAGCAGCACGACACCAGCGGGATCCGAGCTGGGAGCATGTGCCGGTAAAAGCCGGCTTCTTTTTGTGGTCGCGGTTGCAGCGCATCGGCTAATGAACGCGGCTCTCATTATCTTGGGAGGTAGAAGTCCCTTACGTTTCACAGGGCCTGGGGGATTTTGCTAATAAAACGAACACAGCCCGAGAAGCAAGAACAATGGAGGGCGGGAGGGTCGGTCCTGTCAGTGATATTCCCAGAGGCCTCCGGGCATCGTCCTACAAGGGGTCAAATGGCCAGAACCAACGGCGCGCACGGGGTCCGAAAACAGGGGGCAGCCACCAGACAGGGCGCACGCGCAGAAGATCCTGGCCAAGTGCTGCAAGAGGGTGGGTAGGAGTGTGACCCTAGTGGCCCAGGTTAGAGACAGGGCGCCCCGCATCACCCTCAAACGCAGGCAGCCTTACAGCCGGTGTAACAAAAATCATGACATTAGCATGCCTTCTGGGTCCTTTGCAACGGACTGTTACATCCAGTGGCTCAGTTCATCCTTCTTGAATCAGTGAGAAAACCGAAGCTCCTTACAGGTAAGGTGATTGCCTCTAATGCGTATCAGGGGCGGGACTGAAAATCAGGGCTGCTGACCGCGGGGCCAGGACTTTCTCCACCAGACCCAGCAGTATGTTCCAAGCGATGTAAATTAGTACCTGCCCAAATGTGGCCTTCAGCCCTCTTTTCTACAGCTGTTGAAATTCCCAGCACTGGCGTCCCCTTGGGGGTCAGAGAGGGATGGAAACCAACTCTATTGTATTAACCCAGGTTATGCAGGGACGGGGAAAGAAAGCAGGAACCAGTTCTTTCTGCCTCTTTCATCCTGGTTGTCGTCTTGGAAAGACACATTTCCATCATGCAAAGTGCGATTAACCAGCATTCATTCCTTCATCCACTCGCTCATTCATCCAAAAAAATGTAACTTGAATGTCTATACGCCAGACACTGCGTATTCAGTGGTGAATGAGAGAGAGCTGATGCTTGTCCTCGTGGGGTACACAGCATCGTGAAAGGGACAGGCGTTAGAGAAGGAAACAGAGGCCGAAGTGTCTGATTATCAATTGTGTAAAAGTGTTACAGGAATAAGGAGAGGCTGTTTTACAAAAAATACAGATGTTGCTTCTCCAACTTGAGCGGGCCACTCCAAGGTGGTGACTGGAAAACTCAGAAGGGGCCTTCTGCCTGAGGAGTGAGAAGAAAGAACATGAGGAGAACAGTGGAGGAGAGAGAGCCCCGTCCTTTCCAGGAGGTGGATAGAGGCCCCTGGAGCTGGAAAGAGGTGAGGGACAGTAAGAGAGAGGAAGGTGACGATGCAGAGGAGGCAGGAGCTCCAAGAAGCAGCCTGGGCTACGTGGTGCAGACGGCGGCCCTGGTCTCTGGATGGAGAAGGAAACCCCCTGAAGGGCGGGAGACCCCGAAAGGATGGAGGTGATCTTGGACTTTGCCCAGTTCCCAGGTGTGCAGTTGCAGGTGCCCGAGGCGGGCCTGACACCTCCGGCAGTGATTTATCCCCCACTTTGAATTCTCTGCCCGCCGCCAGCCCCCCTCAGGGGGCTTCGTCCCACCTCCCTCCTACGTTACCGTAGCTGGCCTTCCAGGTTCACGTGGGAACAGGGGGGAAACACAAACTGCCAACTCAGTTCCTCAAAAATATTTTCCCAAGCGCCAGATGGAGACCGAGCCATAAACTGACAAGTTCCTGACCGAGTCCTGGCCACCTGCGAGGGCTGTTCTCAGGCACCCATCCCGCTTTCTCTCCCGCTGCCCTGCCGGCTGCTTGCGGCTAAGCAAGCGCCCCATCCCAGGGCTGGACGGCCGATCACTAGAAGTCACTGATTAACCACCGCGGCGGTTAGAAGTTCTGGAGTTTTGTTTTCTGCAACCTGAAAGGGTGCCTGCTTTATGATTTTTTAATTAGAGTGTAAATATCGCAGCCCCATAAACCTCCTGATTGATTGCTGACAGGTGTGAAAGTTTGCACTCGCTGTAAAAGGCCCCCCGTCTTCTGTTATCTCCAGCTCCTGTTTTCTCAGGCTGCCCTGGCAGCTGGCCTTGCAGGGGCGGCTTTCTCCGGCTGGGTCGACACACTGGGCGGCACACAGCAAAAACGGCCACACGGAGACTTTATCCTCTGATTTCCCCGCTGTCTCCTCTGGAGCCCCTTCTCCCTGTCCCCTCTGCCCTCTTCTTCTTTTGGAAACCACAGTGTGACCTCGGTCTGGTAAAGAACTCCCCACAATGGCTCTGCTGTTCCGAGGCACACCCCATCTTCTGACCATGTCACACATTCTATGGCCCTCACTTCTTCAACGGCTGAGAAACAGAAATTAATCCAAATACTTATTCATGGATGTATTCAGTCAACAAATACTAAGGGCAGCTGTGGCTACAGTACACACATTATTTCAGGTGCCCAGGAGACAGCGTGGCGCACACCCAAGTCCTTGCCATCACAAAGTACATTCTAGAAGGGGGAGATTGCAAATACACACATGACCAGATAAGTTAAGAAGATCATTTCAAACACTGATAAGTGCTATGGGGGTGATATCACTGGGGCACACAGACGAGAGTCACTGGCAAGTCGCTTTGGGCAGGAGAGCGGGAGATCTGGCTACTTTCACCATCTTTCCAGCACAAGGTCCCTCACTTCTGTTTCTTTTGGAAGACCTGATTTCTTCCTCTTGTTCTCACACCATATGGACTTCCCCATCCATGCGACCGAAAATGACCATCTCATCTCTCTTTTCACATTGCCTCAGTACAAGCAATCAACAAAGACCAATCGTCCTCCCTGGGTCCCTGCTCCTAGAAAGTAGGGTCTGATCTGTCCCTCTTGGGTCAGGGTTCATCTTGGTGAAAATCATCCTTGGGCAATCGAGGCTGTGTCACCTATGAGTGTGACCTAAGTCCCCGTTGCTGTGGGCAGAGGGACATTTATCCTAGGGAAGAGGGAGAATGTAGCCTGGGAATACACCAACTGGTCGTCTTGCTTACTGACAGTTGTTTTGTAGACCTGTCAGCCATTCCTACAGAGAGGTGGTAATCCAGACAAGAAAGGATGGGCCCTTAAACTGAGGAGGGAGAGGAAGCACTGTAAAGAAACAATGGGAGTTTTAGAACCAACGTGTTCTGATGAGTTGAACTAAATAATGCAACTATCTTTGCAAGCTTAGAATTTGAAACCCGGCCATCTAGAGTAAACACCTGAAATAAAATCCCACGGCTATTTAACATACTCTCAAAGTCCTCCAGAGAAGAAAGCAATATTGCTTTTCAAAATATTTTGAATTTTAAGACTTCTTAGCTCCTACAGTCTTGGATTCCTTCATGTCTAGGGCAAATGCTCCAGCGTTAGGTGACAGCATTTACCTGGACCTGAGGGGTAATCATTCATAATGAACCTTTCACTCAAAATACTGTCCCAGTTCAGACACTAAATTAAAAGCCATCGTATTCCTAGGGCAAGTCAGAGAAAGGTGATTATGTCTATTGTGATTTCAAATATCAAGAAACAAGACAGGACAACTTGAAAAACTATGTGAGGTAAAAGTTTCAAGGTGACTTGGAATCTGAGATTTTAAGTCACATGCAAGTTTCTTGGTGATGATGGTCACTCTGTACAGATTTGGAAGATATTTACAAAATCCATCATGGCGGGGAGGATAATAGCTCAGTAGCAGAGCGCGTGCTTAGCATGCACAAGGTCCTGGGTTCAATCCCCAGGGCATCCATTAAAAAAAAAACAAAACTCATCCTGCTCAGCGTTGGTGGTATGAGGGTGAGCATAGCTGCCTTCCAAAGCCCTTCTTACATTATTACACTTTCTCTGATTCTTATTCTGTCGGGTAAGAGGCCCGATTTTGTTTTTTGGTTTTTTTTTAATTGCAGTACAGTCGGTTTATAATGTTGTGTCAATTTCTGGTGTACAGCATAGTAATTCAATCTTACATATACATATATATATTCTTTTGCAGGTTCTTTTTCATTATAGGCTATTAGAAGGTATTGAATATAGTTCCCTGTGCTACACAGTAAGACCTTGTTGTTTATCTATTTCATATATAGTAGTTAGTATCTGCAAATCTCAAACTCCCAGTTTATCCCTCCACCCTCCCCTTCTCCCCTAGTAACCATAAGTTTGTTTCTATTCCCGGAGCAAAAAAGGGAATGAGAATGCATCATGGCCTTTTGGTAAAATGACAGTTATTACTATCTTTGGCCAGAAGAAACATATTTTTGACAGCAAACCAAAGACCGCACAGGGTATTATCAGCTTTTCAAACACTAAAGTGAAAAAATAAATGGGTAGAGGATTTGTGTGTCATTCAGCAGAGTTTTAGTGTCAGCTATAACAGTTCTTAGTGGAAAAAATGTTTAATACCCTCTACTTAATCAAAACTAAATTCCTCGTAAATGACTATTTGATAAAAGGAAAGAATTGTCTATGAGTAACTTATCCTACAACGCAGAATTGCTCCCCAACTCCAAAGAATGAAGTAAAGCTGATTGAGAATATTCTAAGTACAGCATTAGGGTTTTGATAAACACAATAAAATCTCAAATACCAAATTGCTCAGCTAGGAACAATTGGATAACCTCGGACAAGTTGATCCCCACTGATTATTTTTCCCCAGAAGCTTAAAGTGTGAATAAAATGTTCTGGTATTTCATTCTCTCATCAATTTTTACAAGGGGGTTTTCAAGTTTCTCATATCCTGCTATCCTATTACCCTCCTTTATCTTTCTTGGAGTCTATTCCAGGAATTACTCATGCATAAAGATTATGTGAGCAGCCTCCATCTCGAACACTTTTTTCTAATTGTCAAATTTACAGTAAAAAAAAAAGGGGGCTAATAACTATTGAGTATTGATTGCTCCAAGTTGTCATAAATGCTCTGGCAATTTCTAGACACAAAAAGCAATCATAACGTAGCTTGTAGTAGACTGCCCTAATTTACAAGCAAATGCTTTCCAAATTAAAAAAAAAAAAAAGCTGAGCATACTTAATTCTCTGAATTTTGATAACAGAGGGCAGGAAAAACTGCGTCTCGTTGGAAGGGCAAAGTTAGTCTTCAACTAAGCGAGTATCTTCCTTGTCTTCGTTGATTTAAGCTTTGTCGCCTTTTGTGTGCGTCACAGGCCAGTTCTCTCAGGTTAGAGGTGATGGCAGAGCTTAATGGTTAAGAGTGAATAGAACAAAAAAGAAGTAAACTCACGGATATAGAGAACAAACTAGTGTCTACCAGAGGGGAGAGGAAAGGGGAGAGAAGCAATGTAGGGGTAGAAGCTCAAGAGGTACTAAATATTATGTATAAAATGAGCTACAAGGATATATTGTACAACAGAAGGAATATAAGCCAGCATTTTATACCAGATAAAATTATATACTTTATAATGGAGTATAACCTTTAAAACTTGTGACTCACCATGTTGTACACCTGTAACTTATATATTATACATCAATTATACTTCAATAAAAACAAATATAAATAAATAAATAGGAAAAAGTTTTAAAAAATACACAAGTTAAAAGTTGCATTGCCTAAATTCTAAATCCCAGCTTTGCTACTTGCTATCTGGGTAAATTAGTCCCAATTTTTTAATTTATAACACAGAATATCAATTGTAACTATTCCAGTGAGTGAAATACATATTAAGCGTCAGCACAGAGCCTGGCATAGAGTAGAACCTTAATAAAGTACCCTGTTACATGAAAGGAAAAAATAACTACAAGATAAACAAAGAGCTTAGATAATCAGCCCCTAAATAATTGTAGCCTGAGCCTTTCTCCTCCAGCAGACCTGGGTATATGCCGACAGCCTCTCTTTAATTCATGATGCGTTCTCCATCTACAGGATTCAAGTTCTCTATCTTTTTGGCACAGACTGAACATCATTCCCCAAGGAGGCTGTTAATTCGTTCAGGCCAATGGAAAGCAATCATTATAAGCAATTCAAAGTTCCCTTTGGACTTCCTCTAGGATGCGGATACAACCAATTCTTTATTATTTCCTAGATAAAGGGTGACATCAACCCTGGTAACATGTTAGGGTTGACCCCGTGTTAGAAGGAAATGTTTTCACTGAGTTACATTTCTGACCAATACATTCACGTCAGGCAGATTTCAGACACAATTCGTTCTGGTTCACTTTTCCACGTGTCTACTAGACAAGACTGGTTCATGGAACCAGGAGTTTTCTCGTTCTACATTCCAGAATTAGATTTTGGAATGTGTTCTTTTGATTATGACTCAGGTGACTGCTAACTCGAGTATACACAAGTAAACTTGTGGGCACACAGATCTTGATCTATTTACACTGACATTGAGTCTGGCAAGTTCTTGCCAAATGCAGACCTGGCAGAGTTCGGGTTTTTATGAGAATTTCCAGTCAGTGTTATACCTAGAATTCTTAAAATTTTGCTCCAATTACCAAGAATACCAGTCACTCTTCAGAGCATAAATTCCATAGCTACTGAAATCTATGAGAAATTCATGTTTATATTAACTTATGGCATGACAATGCAATAGCATTGGGGTTTTTTGGCAAATAGCATTTTCTGTCTAGCTTCTAAGAATATTTTCTTATTACAACTGCTCTTGTCTACAAGTCCATTAAGTGTCTCTCTGAAAAGCCAGATCTCTTTGTTCATCTTGGGTAAACAGAGTCTTATAATAATCGCAGAAAGACCCTAGTGATAAGTACTCTGCACAAAACTGTCATGTTTTTTTTTTCCCACAAGATGCATCAAAAATTCCTATAAATCTGTGGCTGCATCCATTTTGCCTAGTTTGCAACAGGTCTTTTTCCTAAAAAACTTCCAAAGTTACTCTAGCGTTTGCAAACATGAATACTATTCTTCCCCGACTGTTGTAGTTCTGTTCAACAGAATCAAGACTTTGGACTGAGACATGACATGTCTAAGAAGATCAGTGCAAGGTTCCCTCCATGACTACCAGTCCTACACTAGGATCACTGAGACACTAGGCAGATGATACTCTTTTCTAGTGTCTTTATTTCATAAGGAAAAGAGAATGCTATAAAGAGATTGCCTATTTCTATTCCACTTTCCTGAAATCATTGGTTTACAAAAGACAGAAAACATTAGATCAAGCTTCTCAGGATGTCCTAATTCTAAGTGAAAATAAAGCTTTTTAATTTATTATTATTTTTTTAAATCTTGCTACCGATTGCGAGAAAAGCCACTTGGTAGGATACAGTTGCTACCAATAATAAGACTGAGCGTGAGAAACCTCATTTTTGGCACTACACTAAAGGGTAAAGTAGAGCGAGGGGGAAAAAAGGTCACCTTTGTCAGACAGAAGGTTAGATGTATTAAAATAAAATCTTAATGGAGCCAAAGTGAAGACCTGTATTATGTCCAAGATTTCTGGTGGGAAAGTTTCAGCAATAATGAACTATTTCCCAAACGGGATAATTAATGAGCAGTGAAGTATTTCACAATAGAAACAATGTAGTTTTGAAAGACCCAGAGAGACATGGGGATATCCTTCACACCAGCTCAAAGTGGTCAAGGTTTGTTTGTTTGCTTTAAATCCTTAATCGACTCCATCAACCCGGGAATGTCCGAGGAAGGAAATGGTGCAGTGTCTGAGCAGTTAACTGAACATAATGGATGGCGTTGCCTTAATCTCCTACTGAATTTATCAGAAGAAATGACTTTTCTTTTTGTTACTTACGTATAGATCATGAAAAATAACCTAATACAGAGGGTTTTCTGTGTATTTCATTGAAATCAACTAAAACCACTTGCTATTTTGCCTTCTTTACTTCTTCTTCATTGGACAAATCCTTTGATTTTCAGTCCCCAACACTGGTTTGAATTACCCCCTGTCAAGATCGTCAGCTCTATCCATGTGGCCAAAGACGGTGGTAACCCTCCCATACTCATCCTCGTCTACCTCTCAGAGGGAATAAATACGTTTGATCATTTCTTCCTTCTGGAAATGTGTGTCCTTTTGTCTGATCTGACTCTACTTTCTTCTGGTTTCCAGGTTGTTCCAACTCAAACTCTTTTCTGGGTCTTCTTCCTCCTCTACTATGTGTTCATTGCCCCAGGACCAATCTTGGCCCCCATCTTTCCTTTATCTACACTAACTCCCCTATGCAAATTTGTTCAACTTTATGACTTAATCTGTGGGGTATTGACTCCAGCCCTGATCTCCTCCTTGAGTTCAAGTTGCGTCTATCCAACTTCCTCCTTGACATCTCCAGTTGTGGGTTAATAGGGGTCTCATCTTTGACTTTTTCAAAGCATATTTCTTTCAAAGCATTTTTTCCCTTCTATTCACCCTCTAACATACACACTCCCACCATCCATTCAGTGGCTCAAGCAAATGCCTTAGGAGTCACATTTAGTTCTTATTCATATCACCCACCATGATCCAAATGCAAACCACCAACATGTCTTTTCCAATCCTGAAATAGCCCGTTAAGTTATCTCCTTGTTTTTAATCTTAACTCTGCACATAGCATCCCAAATGATGTATTCAATGTAACTCAAATAATGTTACTCTTCTGCTTAAAAATCCTACTGTGCCTCTGGTCCACTGTGGCCGGCGGAGCTTTGCATGGTCTAGCTGGTGTCTAACTTTCCTTCCTCAATGCAGGTGGTGTCCTGTACCACTTATTCTACTACACGGAGCTTTTCGTTCAACACACCAAGCTCATTCCTGCCTCAGAGCCGGGGCACTTACACCTCTCCTTTGCCTCTTTGAACAGCTTGCTTCTTGCTCCGTTAGATCTCCTATAAATGTTATTTTCTAAGGTAGTCAGCCCCACGCCACTCCATCTGTCACCATCAGAATGGTGGTTACCTCTGGGGAGATGAGAGCAGAGACTGCCTAGAACAGTGAATGAGAGAACGTCTGGGGTGATGCTTCTGTTACCCTGTTTGTGCACTTGTCAAAACTCAGTGACGGTTTGTGCGTTTCATCGTATGGAAGTTAAATTTCAAAAGAAAGAATATAAATAAATGTAAACCTCTAGTTAATGCTATGAACGGTGAAGTCTAGAGGAGAAAATGTACTGATGTCTGCACTTTAAAATATTTCAAAATATAAAGTATATTGATAGGTGAAAAATGTATAAATTTAAAAAATGTGATAAAACAAGTACAGTACAATGTTAATGGTAGAATCTAGGCGGTGGGGGAACAGATGTTAACTCTAAAATTCACCTGTGCTATATGCTTGAAAGTGTTTTAATGAAACTGGAAAATTATTTTCTTAAAAAAATCTAAAGAGAATCAATTAAAGATGATTAGATCTGATAAGGATTCAAAAGGTGACTGAATTAAACATAAATAAACAGAAGGTTTCCTATATAAAAACTAAAAAGTATAATAAGAAATTGACTCAATTCATAATAGTAACAAAAGCTGTAATATACATATGAACACATTTAACAATATATAAGAATAATATGAAGAAAATTAGAATACTTTCCTGAAACTGCATAAAACCTGACCTGACATCTTGTCCAGCTCAATGTAAAGTAAGTGATAACAGAAATATTACAGAATGTAAATATTACCCAGACTAGTATAAATTCAATGAAATTTCATTGAAAAAAATCTAATGGAAACACTTACTAACATAAAAAAATTGTTTACAAAATATATTTGGAAAAGCAAAAGGGTAGGAATAGTCAAAATTTGGAATAAAGATTCAAATGGGAGGGAGAAGACTTTTGGATGTTAAAGCAAATCATAACATTTCAGTAATTAAAACAATGTTGATTAACCAGATAGATCAGTGAAACAAAAGAGATGGCCCAGATCCTTATCGATATGGGAATTTAATGTATCATAGAGGAGTCATTCTAAATCAGAAAGCAGAGGACTTAACAGGAAGTGTTGACACAATTACGTATACATGGAATGTTATAATGTTCAATCTCTAGAATATATTCTGGATGGATTAATTTCTAACAAACATAGTACAAAATAATAAACCTTCTAGAAAAGAGGAGACTGCTTTCTCTTATTGTGGTAGGTTGCAGCTTTCTTTAAAAAAAATAATCATCATAAGCCATAAAAGATAAAATTGACAAGTTTGACCATGTACAAAGTAAACATCTCTATAAATAAATAGATATTATAAACAAAGAAAAAAGCAAAGCATGGAGTGGGGAATTTATCTGTGACATAGATAGATATGTAACATAAGTAGGATATAAACAGATGAAGCACAGGAATAGAGCTGTTTATTGAATATGTAGCCAAGCTTTATCCCTAATATTTTATTTATTTATAAATTAATAGTTATTTATAAATTAATAGTGAACAGTAATAGATGCTAAGTCTCATTAGAGACTGGGACAACAGATTAGCTCTCCTGTTAGTTTTAACCTATAAAAATAAGGAAAATAAAACTGAAAAGAGAGTTGATAACATTTAGTGTTAGGAAAAATTGAGAAAACAACTTTTCACACATTGGTGGTTGGAGTATAAAAAAATTCTGGAAGGATATTTTGTAAATCTATCAAATTTTAAACTAGTCTTTGAATCATATGCTCCAAGTCTAGGCATACATCTTTGATACACAAGCACATAAAGATGAATGTGCAAGTATGTTTATTGCAGTGCCTTTAATAATGCCAAAAACTGGAGAAAACTTACATTTGCAACTATCAGAAATGGTTAAATAAACGGTACATTCATAATATGAAATATCATATTTGGAGACAGTCCCACTACCTATTGCTGAGTGGAAAACAAATCAGTTACAAAACAAGATGTGTTTGATTATTTATATTCGTTTAAAAAATATATACTTTTTAAGTGTGTAGAAAATGGGCCAGAAATTTAAAAAAAGCTAAGTTCTCAACAGTGCCTTTCTTCAGGACGGATGTGTATTGGAGGAGTATGAAGAGAGAGAGTTCTTTCACCGTTTTTTATTCCATTTTGGATTTTTATACATTCCCCACCCCCACCCCTCAACACAAAAACATTTTTAGAAATAGTGTGCTATGTGCTTCTGGAGAAAACTTTTATCTTAAAAAGAGAAAATGCCATGAAAGCAAAAGGAGGAAAGGAAAAGGAGAGGGAGAGAGCAGGAAGAAAAGAAGGAGGAAGAGAAAGGTGGATGGGGAGGGGTCAGTGCACTGCGGAGAGGAGGAGAAGTAACAGGTGTGAGAGATTTGGAGAAAGAAGGAGAAGGCAGCAGAGACAGCTGAGTAATGAGACATGAGGAGGGCCAAACCTTCTTAGCTAATATGCTTGCACCCTGGAAAGGGGGCCTTACCCTGAGCTCCACACGTGAGAGGGACCCACGTGTCACAAACACACACGTGAGAAATATGCGGAGGAACTCACGGGTATTCTGTTGCTCAGGATCTGATGTCCAGTCTGATGGCCCAGTGTGACCCTACCCATCCACGCCTGCAATACCACTGCTGAAGCCCCAGGGCGGGAAACGCTTCTCCACATCTCTTCCTTATGTCTTTAAAACAAAACGCAGCTTGCATCTGAATGCCAGGAAGGTCTGTGGGTAGGGCTGTTGCTGACCTCGGAGGCAGCCACTGCATCAAGTACAAGGACTCTTTAAGAACTAAATCATTTACTGAAGAGAAGATAAGTTAATTAACTTGTCAAATCCTTCCTCTAAGATAGGATGCACGCAATAGATTCTTGGAGAACAATGTATCATTTCCAAGTGTCCATTTTCTTACTTTCCTTTATTTTCCAATTTTCTAATTCCTTCAACTTAACGGTTTTGGAAAAAGAGTGCAGCATTTAGGACGTTTGCACCTGATGGCCAAAGGAACATTTTTCAGCATTAAATAAGTCACAATTTTCTTAAATATGTGTATGTATGTCTGTGTATGTTCCTACATGTAACATGCATGAAATATACTACCAATTCCTTCTATGAGTGTGTAAATATAGACATTGCTTTAAAAGATGATGAAAATTGCAGCATGTGTTAATGATTTAAGCTAAAAAATTATAATAATTTCTGATAATAATAATTCATCATAAGCAATCCATTTAAATATTCAAACATGATAGACAAGATTCTTATTTAATTTATAAATCTCAGTGTTGTTTTAAGAATTCTATTGGCAGTTTAAGATGCTGCTGCCACCGCAGAGTGAAATTTCTGAAACCAAAATTAATAAAATATTGAAATTAATAAACTGAAATTAATCAAGCTACCATGAGTCACAAAAGGTTGTCAAATTTGGCATTATTGCCAGTAGTACATAAATTATGCAAAAATCTTGATTATTGTAACATAATCAGTGATTCTGCTGAAATGAAGGTAAGAAATGTCTTTTATGAAAAATATATAATAATTGGTGAATTATTTATGTCTTGGTATCATTACTCACCCAATATCACTGTCCCATCAGTAGAACAGTTAGGCATGAAATAATAATTGAAGACACTAGTCTTTCATATTTTATCAACTTTCAAGGATATGTAAACTTTAGCTTTATATCTTTCTATTTTGTGTTATAAATGGACACAGTCAAGGTTTGAGAGGTTTAGACAAAATATATCTTTTTTACAGTCTGCTAACTTAATTTGGATCCTTTAACTATTGAATCCTAAAGTGTATGGTCCTCCATTTGCACTCCTGTCCCAGGCTCTGCAAATTTCAGGCACGGACCTTTTGCCAGTTTCTTCACAGTTGACGCCTTCTCTCCAGCCTTCTTCCTTTCGTCTGCCACTCTGCACCGCACACAGCCAAACAAACTGTTCATCTTCTGATGCTCCATCCACTGGGCTGGATGATTTACCATTCTCGCTCCTAAGGTTCCCATATTAACTGCTCGAATGTGTAGGCTTAGCAAGACAATGACGTCAAGTCTTTTCTGGACTATAGATTTAAGGCAGAAGAAGTTGAGCTATTTCCCCCTTAGCCTCCCAAAAAAGACAAATAAGAATTTATATTCTAGTCATCTTGGGATTTTTTTCCCCAAGGAACAGTTAATAGGCTATTGTTTTTAAGGTCTAACATCACTTAAAAAAAAAACTATTTTCCAAACGCAGCCACATCTCCTGTGCTCCTTCTGCAATGTGGCTGCTTTAACAATTGAATCTGGTGGAAGTGACACCGTGACATTTCCACGCAGAGCCATTAGCTGGCCTGGCAACCGTTTCACTAGTCAGTCTCCTGCTTCTTAGACTACTCAGTCTTAGAACACTCTCTTCTTTTGGAACAAAGCCCCTGTGCTAGGAGAAGCCCAAACCATGTGGAGATGCCACGTGTTGGCGGTCTGGCTGACAGCCAGACCACTCCCAGCTGACAGCCAGTATCAACCACCAGTGGCGGGAGTGAGTCATCTTGGACGGACAACCCAGATGAGCCCCCTGTGAAAGCAGCTTTGTCATCTTCTGAGTGCAACCCCATGAAAAACACCAAGCGGGGATTGTTCATGGGTCTCATCAACCCACAGAACCAAGAAAGGAATGAATAAATTTCTGTTCTAAGGTTTGGAGTGGTTTGTGACCAAGCCAGTAAGTAATCGTATCACAAGGTTTGAACTGAGGATTGGAGTAACCTGTAAGATGGGTTAAGCTTGAGTCCAGTGGAAGGGAAGACTTGAGCCTACTCCGAGGTGACAGCTCTGAGGACAAAGCATCTGAAGAATGGGTACACAGGAAGCCAAACTACATTAGTCTCAGGAGCACACTGGTGGGAAGAGAAAGCTTAGATTGGCGATTGCTGGAAATAGGTGTGGCTCACGAGCTGGGCAGGAACACCTCAATCGCAGAAGGAGAATTTTGTGTCACTTGCTGAAGGCAGACCCTGGGATAGTTGGGTCTGATCCCCTGTTTCCTGTCTGCCCCACAGTTTTGCCAAAGGCATAGCTTCCTGGGGGAAAAAGGTTGAAAGCCACAATCTTTAAAAAAATACATATATATTAAAAGATGAAAAAGAATGAGTTTGTCACATGGGCACGTATCCGAGGCTTGTCATTCAAGGATAATTAGACCTCAGTGAGGAGGATAAAAAACAATACCCTTATCAGACAGCTGTGGGCTTTTCCCCTAGAAATTGGTTTAGGGGAGAAATGTGACCTCTTAAAACTAGTATCAACCATGCTAGCATCTCTCTCAACTACATAAATACCAAAACTAAGGGGAGAGAACTCAGGGTAGAAAAAAATGCATAACGTGTCATAGGGGATTATTTCCTTTTCATTTGTAAGAAGTCAGACAAGATTAATATCTGCCTTAACCCAAAAACGATAGTGTTAAGCAAGAGCTCTCCCAGTTCCCCTGATCCTAGCTGAGCTAAGCGACATCGCGGATGAATACTGATAAGGCCAAAATGACATTTCTCTGGAATGTGAACTGTTTTTGCTCCCAGCTAAGAAGTGTAGGAAATCTGGCAGAAGGGGATGAACTGTACACCCTTGAAGATGATGACAAGCTTAGGTTGACGTCAGGGTCTCACGCTCTTGCCTGAGGGGAAGAAAGGAAGGAGGGAGATGAGGTGGCAAATTTATCTGACTCCACTGAGGCCTGAACTAAAAATTCAATTCTCCAGATTTTGAATATGGGCTCACTTTTGTTCTCCGGATATTGGAGTGTGTTTCACACTGTATGGACGTTCTTTGGTGTCTCATGAAATCATGGCGCCCTGAGACTGGTCCCAATCTCAATTCATTTGCAAGACTAGCATTACATTTTATTGTGAAAATGTCCTCTTAACTTTTCTTATTCTCATGGCTGCAGTTTCTGTGGGCTGGAAAATTTTATTTTATCTCCTCCTCCTCCCCATGTACACATGTGTACACACACACACACACATACACACACACACAGTGTCGACTCTGGTAGGGCTTGCAGGATGTCCAAAGAAAATGAAAGCAAAAATCTCTGGAGGAAAAAAAAAAATCCTATAGTATATGGACGGATGTAAAAAATAGTATGATACAGTAATAGAAATAGTTTCAAAAACAAGCGTTAACACTCTTTCTCCCTTGTCTTTGTGCAAATCTCGTATCATCCCTGTGTAGTGATTAGCACCAGTTTTCTCTAATTGACTCCTGCCATCTCCCACCAAAGCTAGGTTGCAATAGCTTGAAACTGATCTACTGAATCTGAAAAAGAATATATATATATAACTGAATCACTTTGCTGTACACCTGAAACTAACACAACATTGTAAAGCAACTATACTTCAATTGAAAAAAAAAAAACTGATCTACTGATCCAAGTGGTCAATACAAAGTAGTCTCAGTCCTGGACTGAGCAATTTCTAGAAGCGTATTATTTACCTAAAGGTAATGAAAGTTCTTAAAGGTGTAGGAGAGTTATTTACTTATAAGTTAGTTTATAATGTACTGCACCGCACTCTGTAGAATCAGACTGGAGCCCAACTGATAGTGTTTGAATCCCAGGTGTTACTAGTTATAAAATCTTGGACAAGATGTTTATTTATTTATTTTTAAATTTTTTGTAGGTGGGGGGAGGTAATTAGGTTTATTTATTTTTTAGAGGAGATACTGGGGATTGAACCCAGGACCCTGTGCATGCTAACCATGCACTCTACCACTTGAGCTGTACCCTTGCTCAAGATATTTATTTAAACTCTCTGTGTCTCAGTTTTCCCGTCTGGAAACTGAGGATGATAATGATAGTACCAGCCTCAGGGCTCTGTTATATGGATTAAAATAATGAATGTATGTTAAGCATTTGGAGCTGTGTCTGGCTTATAGTAAGCACTATGTGTTTGTTAAGTAAAAACCCTATCTACCTAATAAAATGAGATAAATAAACTCTTGCAATGTGCTAAGGATAGTGCTTTGCACACAGGAAGTACCATGTGCATTCACCAATATTATACAAACCAGAACACACCACATTGTCCGGCAGCCACACACTGCATTGGTGCTGGGAGAGGAAGGGATACCAAGACAATGAATAGGACAGAAAACTGACCTCCATTTTGCATGTACTATGTCCCAGGCACCTCATTGCCCACCAACATTTATAATATCTCTGCCAGCTTGCTCTAGAACCAAAAAAGGCATATCTATAGCAATTTTAATAGGAGGAGATAAAAGTCAGAAAGCAGAACCATAATGTGAGCCATGAGAACAAGAAGCAAGGGAGGCCTGGAAAACTTAGTTTTGTCAGACACCAAAAATTCAAACTTATTCTGCTAGATTTCACTGTCTTTCAGAGTTTGGGTCCTCAGGGAGCTAACAATTTAATAGCGTCGATAAATACACATAAATAATTATGGGCATATGGCATCATGACAGATGTCTGAGCAAAAATATAAGGTGTATGTGAGCAAAGCAAAGGGAGAGGCATCTGATCGGTGAGGAAGGAGGGAGGGCTTTAGAAAAAAAGATGGCACTGAATCTAAACATCATTCTCAACAGGATTCCTCCAGTAAAAATGAGAACTGGCTACAGCGCATGCTTGGCCTCGAGCATCAGGTCCCACCAAGAGCAGGATGTAGCAGGAGACATGGGAGGAGTGAACACTGAAGCTGAGGGTGGTGAACAGGGAGAAGGGAAAAGACCAGGACGAAAGCTGGCTGTCATTGTGGAAAACTTCACCAACAAACATTTCTGCCTTGGAATCCTTAGATAGAAATATGTTGAACGCCTTGGAGAATGGAGCTGAACACAAATCTGTGTTTTCTCAGACTTGACTGCCTGTCTCTCTGCAAAGGTGTTACTTGCCTCCTGGCCCACTATGGTCTTGATGACTTTGCTGGTCTCCTCGGTCTGGCTGTAGTCTGAGTTGAACACCCAGGACTTCATGACCTTTCACCCCTTATGCCAAATCCTGTCAGGGCTGAGACAACTCCCCACTTCTAAAGGTCAAGGAAACACCACATTGAGAGGCTTGGGGTCTGACTGCCTGTGCAGCTGCCAAGGGGCTGAGGGACATAGGCCCAGCAGGGTGGGGAGTTAGCTCTCCCCGGGGGAAACTTTGACCAATGAAAAACAGGAGCTGGGAGGGAGCGGAGCAAGTAAGTTCCCTTGTACATCTTCCTCGTATGGGCTACTCTGGGGTGCTGTTGCTCCGGAGTGCCTGGCAGACATGCTGAGGAAGCTGGTGTGTCTCACTGAAGTTCACCAGGAAGCAGGCGTCACCTCAGTTGCCCACAGCATTGCATTGCTTTGTCTCTATCCTTGCCTGGTTTCTCATTTTATCCTCCTTCACCATGGCCTTCTGCTTCTCAAATATAAAGGATAAACACTTTAATCCTTGCCTCGGCCTCTGCTTTCTAGAGGACCAGGGCTAAAAACAGAACAATGTGTCTGAATACGTGTCTTTTATTCTTTCATTCTGTGGCACTTCTTACTGAGTGCTCTAAAAATCCTGAAAAGTTTTTTAAGGAGAATTTATTCAAATTCAAAACTGTAGACCAAGCCACAGAGTTCTCTGGAGCATTCATGCACCATTTGATTCAAAATGCTGGTTAAAGATACAGAGTTCACATCTGCTAGATCCTAGGAGCATTCTTGAGAAGGACCACAGCTAACTCTCTCTTGTTGGCAATGTTAGTGCTTTCGTAGGTATTTTTTGGATAATACAGAGAGATTCACAGATTTGTTTACTCACTCATTGATTCATCAATAATTTGTTAAATTCTTAACATGCACTAGGGTTGCTGAAACACAACCTCCATACCCTGCTTACCAAACTGAGACTTGAGGACAGAGTTTTGCATGAAGTAGGAAAGGCAGCTTTCTTTCTTTGCCAGGCAAAGAAGGTCACAGCGGTCTAATGCCTCTAAGACTGTGAGCCTGCTGGGGAGAGAGGGCAGAGGGTTTTATAGTAAGAGTTCAAGAGTTCAAGGGGTGGGGCTAGTTTCCATACATGGTAACCAATTATTGCCAGGTTGCTTTTGTTTCGCAGATGGGTGGTCCCCTTCCCTATGCTGGGTACGAAGTTCACCTCTGGCTTTGGGACCCTCTTGATATTCTTGTACCTAGGACAAAGGGTGCATAGGAAGGGGCTCCGTGGAAAAGAGCTCTAGAGAAAAACTTGTGCAGTTTAAAGTTGGGTGGATAAATGTTTTTAGCCTTTTAAGCAGGCTGAGGCCTGGGACCTCCAGCCGCAGGCAGAGGCCTGCAGCTCAAACAACAGGATACAAGGAAACCACAAGAGGTCAAATACAACTGCAGGCATGTTGGGGTGAGTTATGAACAAGATGCACAAAACACCCCACTGCTGTTTCTGAGGAGGACACTGGGGTCAGGAGCAGGGCACTCAGGGTAAAACAAGGACCCTGAGCATGATTCCTGCATGCAGCCCCACAAGGGGTTTAGGTGGACCCCCCCAAGCCTCCCTCCTCTCCCGCCTAATGCTGGTCAGCAAAAGCATGAGGAAAACCCTTTAAACCATTATAAATGTAAGCAGTTACAAACACCATTACAGACATCAGATGGTCACTAATGACATTAGAGTCCTGCTTGTTTACACTAGAACTGCCTAAGTATTGAGGTAGATAGAAGGGGGTGTGTATGTGTGTGTGTGTGTATGTGTGTGTGTGTGTGTGTGTGTGTGTGTGTGTGTGTACATGCTTACTCATAGATCAACCCTAGGGAATTTATCATCAAAGACTTAAAATAAGACATCAGAGTCAAAATCTACATATAGACCATGTGAAATCAATTTGTTGTTCACAACCTTAGCGTTTATATTTGCTTAGAAGTTGCAAAAGCAGATACCAGTGATACTGCAGTTTTTGTTCGACTTTTATGACACTAATGTCATCAACTAAAAAGGGAAAAAAAACATGCAATCATGTAAATGGTAGTTACAGCACATGACAGTAAGTTATCTGTTTAATTTCTAGCCTTTGTATTAGCTGATGAGTTTGAACTTGCTCAGAGCGTATATATAAAATAAATATTTTCAAGTTTTTTTTCCTATTTTTTTCTCTTTCTCTTTTTGGGAAGTAGAACTCAATTCCCTTACCTTTCCTCTCTTGATTGTCGCTGAGTCTTTCCTGGAACTAATAAAATCAGATTCTTTGCTTTACCTTTTCTTGGTATTACTGGCTTCCTGGCTTTGTGTAGCCCGGATACTCTGATATTGCCATGGGTCAGGTTATTATTATATTTACAGTGATTTTGCTAGAGGAGGAAAAAATATTGATGATCCTAGAAGAAGAACAGAAATGAAAAAGACTAGCTCTGCTTCTTTGGGGGTAAGATGTGGATTTTGAATCAGCAGAAAAGCAAAATCATAAAGGCAGTCTCCTGAAAAAAATGATCTTGTCCATTTCAGATTGCTCTTTTCTTTCCCTCTATGAATCTCCCCCAGCCTTCACGGATGGGCTTGGGCCTAATGAGAGGCAAAAAGTAGCATTAAAACATGTCAGTCATCCATGTGAGACAAGAAAATATGAAACAGAACTACCTGAAGATATGTGCTGCTGCCCACGGCAGTGCTGCTCAGAGTCGTCTGTCAACTATTCCTTATCAGATGTGGTTAGTTAAGGAGCGTGGACAGAAGACAAACCCAAGTATGTCACCAAGCACACTGTTTGGTTTAGTTGCCCTTTTTCCATGGTAAGAGTTTCTGGAAGTGAGTACTATGCTGATTTACACTCTGACACAAGCATCTTATTTCGTCAAGTAACGTGGCTTACTGACTTTCACTGACTTAGAAATTGATCAAGACTGTCTTGTTACACTGCAGCAACAAGCAACCCTCGCATCTCTGTGGCTTACCCTAGCCCAACCACAATTTGCCACGGTATGCACTCTCTTGGCCTCAAGCAGGTTGATGGGGCTTGGCTCCACCCAGACAAGCCGGGACAGGGCTATTGGAGACTTCTATCTTGTAGCTGACCTTTCTGAAATAGATGGTCTCTTCGTTTCCCAGGACAAGAGAGACAACAGAAAACCTGTAAGGAATCGACCACAGAAGTGACACATGCCACTTCCATTTCCAGTCCATTGGCCAGAACTAGCCAGAAGGCCCTACCTAACCACAAAGAGGATGGAAAATGGTGGGAGCAAATCGCATGGTTGGTGAACACCAAGCCAGCTCATGTGATGCTGGAATTGTAAATGCATCCATCACAGCTTTCACGTCTTCATCTGTTCAAATGTGGCCCTAAACACAGTTAGAGAGATGTCCATGTTGCAGCAATTTCTAAATCTTTTCCTTTCTTCTTTTCAATCTCAAAGTGGTAGTGTGGCATTCTACAATCCTTCAAAGCACCGCTATAGATAGAAAAATTCATCATTGTGCGAAAATCTGCGTCAGCACTAATGCAATCATGTCGTTTGATGTAACTGCCTTCCCGAAGGGGAAAAACCCTCTTTGACTTTTTCTCTTGCTCAAGATCTTTCTGAACCTCTGTGACATCAAGGAAACCCCTCGAGTCTATGGAAGGGCAGCTCCATTGTCAGTAGACCCACCTCCTCTTACATAGCTTCGATGGGCCGAGCATCACTGGGCAAGCCCCCCGCCACCTCTGCCTTGTGCAGAATTTGCATTATCTAAAGATCACTCTGTAAGCTATGGTCCATTCGCCTTGGCAAATACTGTTTAAATATAGCATCCATAAATAAATGTTAAATAATTCATGAACATAATTTTGTAAATTCTGCGAGGCCACACCTCTCTGGGGGCATATTTATGAACACGCGTCAGCCCGGAATCAATGTGTCTGCCAAGCTCCTTGCCTCTGAGGCAGAATTCCCACATCTAGCCCAAAATGCTGCAAGCGCCTCCGATCCCCCTTCCGTCGTCATCCATCATACTGTCACTTTAATTCAGATGCTGCTACTTGTTTTAATAACATACATCTTACACAAAGAATATTGCTAACACAAGAATCTTGGGGTAGATTTTTACAGCCTCATAAAATGGTATTAACCCTCTGATCTCTGATGTTCTTTGCACGCGGTGCAGGCCTCCGGACGCTTCCCTGCCCCCTCCACTCCCTTCAATCTTCCCTGATGCTTATCAATAACCTCCGTTCATGGGGGCTACCTAGCACCAGGACCTGTCATCAATCACCGCAGTAAAAATATTATTCCTCCAGCATTGCCCTGAAGAATTATGGAAAGAATAAAAGTGTTATTGCAGGAATTATTTAGCAAACAATAGATGGATAAAATGTATTACGGTAAGTGTTAAATTATATCACCTCATTACGAAGAGCTGACTTCAGATACCAGGAAAGTGGCTCGCTGCCTTTTCTGAGTAGTTCGGCAGAACAATGGGAAAGACCACAAAAGATTTCAATCGGAAACACCAGCTGATCAAGACTAGGATATACACTACTGCAGAGAAATTCGTTTGGGGGGATGATTTGGAATTAAAAAAAACAAAAAACAAAAAACCTCTTCCTGGACTGTTCTGAATATTAAGCTGGAATTTACAGAAGAGCAACGGGGGTTTATATTTAATTGTTGAATACAGGATGCTATTCTAGGAAAGAGGTTCTTAAAAGAAAAAAAAAAAGAAAATGGATGTGTGGTCTAACCACTCCCCTGCCACGCACCCCGCTCCAAGGGCCCCCTACACACTCCTCTAAGCAAGGGCAGGGGAGCCGTTTTCATTAGTGAAGGAAATACACATCTTGCAACACTTAGGTTTTAGTTGGTTCTAGAAAAGTGCACCACACCAATATTTGTAGCTTTGGCCAGTGTTGGAAAATAATATTTCTAAAATGCCAGCTTAAGTCCATTACTAAAATCAGGCTTGCGTTTTAAATACTGTTAAGGATGCCGAAACAAAGTTGGAAAGCATATTATTTTTTTTACCCACGTAGTCTTTTATCAGTTAATGCAGATTTTTTTTTTTTTTTTTTTTTTTTTTTTTTTAGGCATAATGTTACACCGGGCCTCTGGGATTCATTTGATCAACATGATTAAATTATTTCCTTACTCAGCTCGAAGGAAATTACTAGTTACCAGACATTATGTGTCTGTTAATTATGTGCAATAAGGCTCTCTCCTATCACACCAGCTCCTGCATTCATGTTCTGTGCATTTTAAAGGCATTATCATTAAAAAAATTTAAATATTGAAAAGGGACAGCTATAATTTTGTTTCATCTATTTAATAAATAAGTAATCTGTGAAATCAGTGGTACAAAGTGAATCTCTGCTCTTTGTGTCAGCGTAGACATTCTTAAGAACACGCTGAAAGATTCTTTTGATTTCTATATTCACAAAAGAATATTTCCCCGTCAGCTTTCTAGGGCAACGACCAGGTCCTCTATCACTGAATATGAATGTGAGCCTTGCCAAAAAAATAGAACTCTGAGAGTGTGTGTCTGGTCAAAGTAGAGAATGCTCACCTGGGGTGGGTGAGGATGCCAAAGGCCACCTTGCCGCTCATAGCTCAGTCTACAACCAAGGGTTTCTGAATATTTTATTTTTTATTTTTTATTATTATTTTTTTTTTTTTTGCAAAAGAAGAGACAACATATGGTAGCTGAGAGGCCTTATTTTGTCTCCTAATGAAATGATGTGCTTCTGTTTCATATTAAAGTGTTAATCGGTCTGAAATTAGGTCTCGCAAAAAAAGAATAGTGCTTTTAAAATGCTTAATATGATTCATTTTCCGCAGTCAAGACCAGATGACTTTTATTTTTGTATCAAAAAGAGAAAGTGGAAAGCAAGGTCTTCGTCCCCCGACGCCCCCCCCCCTTCCCCCGGCTGCCCGGGCTCGGGACCCAGATCCAGTAACCGGTTTATAGAACAGAAAGCTCCTTAGAGTCGGAGCTTGCACCGAAGCCTGGAAGGTTTTGTTTGAGTTTGAGACCCTTCATAGGTTTATGAAATCTCAACAAATATTTCAAAGAAGGAAGTTTCACATTTGAAGTAGGTGATCCTATTAGGCGCTGAGAGACGGCGCCTTTGTTGTGGGCGCAGGCAGCGTTTCATGTGCGACGGAGCCGTGTCCCGCTAATATGCCAAGACGTCGCTTTCATGCCACAGATAGGGCTGAACTGGCTTCATGCACTTTGGCTTTCGCTGTTAATAATGAATGACGGAAGTTCAGAGGAGAGGCGCTAAGTGGATGCTCGGCTTTAAAAGAATGAATTTTAACCAGCAACATGCCAAACTAGTGAGAAAGCCCTGGACGGGCAGGAAAGAGAGCACAAAGAAAGAACTCATCCTGGAGCTCGGTCCCCGCGGAGCCCACAGGGAGACTGGTGAGTCTCCTTGCAGAAGGTTCCAGCGGCCTTCGGAGGTCCCATGACTCGACTCATGGGCCTCCAGAAGCCTGAGGGTTTGCACCAGGAGGCACAAAAGGGGATCCTCTCATACTGTGTTCAGAGAAGAAGAAGGAGATGGAGATAGAAACAGGGGCAGGGAAGTTGATTAATATAATTTTAAGCCTCAGTGGACACAAATATCAGTTAAGTAAATTAGAGTCAAACCAACACTTGAAACCCCGGGATTTCTTTTTACTTTCTCCTTTCCTTTCTTCGTCCTTCTTGCCTTTCCCTTCTTCCCTTCTCTTTTCTTTCCAATCTCATTTCTTCTGTCCTTTTTTTCTCCCTCCTTGTCCTCCCCCTTGCCTCCTTTCTCTTCCTTGCTTCCTTCCTCTCTTTCTTTTTTCCCTTTATTTTACCTTATAGTTGACTTTCTAGAGAAAGACTTGGGCCATAAGAAAACACACTCTGAAGACCACATGCACAGTATTTGTTTGTTTGTTTGTTTGTTTGTTTGTTTTCATTCAACCAACATTCATTGAGTATTGGCTCCATGCTGGACAGAAGGCATCCAGGATAGAAGAGTGAGCAGAAGAAGCCCCGCCCCTTCTCCTGTGGAGCGTGGAACCTAAGACTCTTAGAAAATCTAAGCTACTGAGTTCAGTCACTTTTTTTCAGCTCAGTTTTCTGCATCGTCTACACCCACAGCTCGTGAGGTTGAGACCTGATCGTGTGTTCCATCAGTTTTATCGTGAAAGGTTCTGGTAAAGTTGTTAGACTTGACTTCTAAGACAAGAAAAAAAGAATTAGAAACTGGCACTTTGGAAAAGATTTTCGACAATAAGGAGTAAAAAAACCATATGGCTTGGGAGTTTAAATGAAAATTTGAATTATCTGGAATTTCAAATTCTTTGAGCAACATGTTTGAGGTCTGCTCATCTGTATGGAAGAGAAATAAGGGTCCTGTGCTAGTAACAATCAGGACGTGGTAACGCTAGCTTGTTGGCACTGTGTCTTCTAAGGGACCTTGGCCACTTCCTGTCTATGGTTGTCAATTGCCGAATCCACCATACTGGATGTTTTATCAGCTCTCTATACCTCGTTGCGTGTAGAAATTAATACAAACAGAATTATGAATGCTAGCATCTTTTGATGGTTAAGATCCCTGCAAGTTCAAGTCCTGGGCCTGGAAAGCCCAGTTTTAGAAAAGAGCTCCTTGATCTTTGATCCCATGCAAGCTAACACATTCTTAGTTCAGAATAGGACCCTAATTTGGGGCACTTCCCTGAGCTGCTAAAGCTGTTAGTCTAGCATTCAAATCAAAGTATTCTTCTTGACAGCAAATTTTCTGGGAGGGAAGATTCCACCTCCGTTGCCAGAATTTGCTGGAGAGGGTTCTCCCAGCCTCATCCAGTCCACCGCAGACCAGCTTTATGAGTTGTCACACTCTCGTGACTCTCAAAACTGTGGTATGATACTGACTTCATCCTTTCATCACCTTAGGTAGTCAGGCTGGTACAAATGGACCATGAACTGATCATTAACTTGTACCTGTTGCAAGGCTAAGGAATGTGGATATAACGCAGTCTGGTTCGTTTTCCTGTTAATTACATCAACCAGTTGCCTCAGCGTCACATCTGCAGACGTGCCCTACAAGCCTGGCCAGCTGTGCCTTATACCTGTAAACCCACTCCTGTTTGCATAATCTGATGGCTGAAACTCTTTCCACATTTGGAGTTGGCCTTCTGGTTAAAGCGTCCAGAAAGCAGGACTGGGTGCACATTGATGTTGCTTTGTGCAGAGTTGTTCTATCTGGCGCAACTGGCCTCTCAGGTTTTCCCATCTGACATATCTTAGCAATCAGTCCTACAGTGTCTGTTTCCCTGGCTCATGTGTTTTCTGTTGTGTTTGGAATTTGGGATCTCATGGTCCTCCCTCTCCTCTAGAGATTTTTCTTGGACATCTAATTGGAAAGCCCCTTTATTTCCCTTGTTTGGCACATCAGATCTCTGTTCCCATTGGACTGTTTCTCCCAGTTTGGAACCTAATTATAGCCCTTCAATTTTCGCTTTACAATCTTGAAATATCAACCCTTCCCTGTTAAAGAACATTACTGGTAATCCTTTTTCTTTCCCTCTGCTTTTTGGAATCCAGGAATTTCCCTCAAGTCAACCCAGCCCTTAGTTGAAGATTTTTTTTTTATTGATTTTTAAGAAACTAAGAAGTCTCCAGGTGGGAGAGGGGGAGGGAAAGAGACAGCCCCCTGCACTCCTGGTGGGAGTATACAAGTATTGTACAAACTTCTATGTGAGCAATCTCACAATATGCATTAAACCTGAAAACCACATGGGCCATTTGCCCAAGTGATTTCATTTCCAACATTATCCAAATGAAATGTTTTCGCGGTGTTCAGAGATGTTCAAACATTTGTTTATAATAACCAAAATGTGAAATGTAGCTGTTTATCAGTAGATTAGTAAAATTAGGTTTTCTATTTCAATATGACAGAATAGTGGTCAGAAACAATAGTATGCACATAAATGAGTGTTTACCGATATTGAATATATCCATGACTTTTTAAGTTAAAGATTGCAAAACACTCCTCTGTATTCATTCAATCTATCTACTTTTCAACATGATATCTACCTGTCTTTTTGTCCATTTTGTTAGAACAAATAATGGTTACTTACAGATGGTTGAAGTATTTTGTTTTATTTTGTATGCAGAAGATACACTTTCTGATATTTTAAAATGAGTAAGTATTGCTATTGTAATTTAAAACCAACAACAACAACAACAAAAGTTAAAAGAAAATGAGAAGACCCCTACCCAGTGCAGGTGTCACGGGTACATTGGGGAATCACACCAAGTCCTGACTCAGCACTGAGGGGGGAACTCACCCTGTTCCTGTTGTTATCCTTTCAGGCACCAGATAATCTATACACAATGTACACATTTATCTTTTGATCGATCTTTGTATGGAGGAGGTACACCATTAATAATTCCTGAATTAAAATAAATGAAATGATTTCTCTAGAGTACTTTGTACCGCTGTACCATAGAAGTTCTAAGAATAGAGAATGCATCATTAAATGAATGTTGTAACTTATTTCATTAACACATGTGGTAAACTGAATCATGGCTCCCAGGTCTTCATTGCTCCCACATCCTCATTGTCTGCCATATGACTGCACAGTTCCTCTCCCAGAAAAGAGTGCACATCTCAACACATTGACCTTGACTGTATGTCTTTCCTATACGATATTAGCAAACATCATTTACAGTCATCCACAGCACAATAGCCAAGGTTTGAAATGTGCTGGCACAGCTCAGTTTTCCCTCTTAAGCTTCTGTCACTACCATGAGAAAATAATGCCTTGGCTAGTTCACTACGCCAAGAAAGATGAGAAACGTGGAGAAGATCTGAACCCAGTCTATAGCCTGAGCCAGTTCCAGTTGAGCGCAGACTAGATCAGTCAACAAATCACCTCCACCCTCCTGCCAGACCAACGATGCATGGATGGGAATAAACGATTGTTGTTTTAACCTACTGAGTTTGGGGATAGTTTGTTACACAGTGTCATAATGGAATTAGCTGACCAGTACAATACATTTACTAGATGTTAAATTATATTAATCATTAAGTATGATGTATTAATGGAACTTGATAAAAAGTGCATGATTCCAAGAATAGCAATGATCTCATCGTGAGCTTGCATGGGAAGTCAATAGTGACTATATATTTCTGGAAAATTGAAAAGTCTAAAGTTTAAGAGCAAAAAAGAATTGAGGAGCCTCTTGGAAGTCAATCCAGACAAGGCGAATCCCCTAGTTAAATTTTAATAATCAGAGATGAGGATGTCCTACAGACTCAGGTTTGGTCGCTGAGAAAGAAGGAAGATGGCAACAGTAGCAGTGCCTGGTGATAGACTGAGTGGAAACCAGGAGAAGGCAGTCTCTGGCAGTAATTTACCACGTTTGTGTGTGGGAGCAGATATGAGACACCCTCTAAGGTTTCCCAGAATTCTGAGACAGAGAGCATTGCACAAGACTTGTCTTCATACAAATGGTGGCAAGACCCAGGATGAAATGTGGTTTATTATTATTTTACATGACTCTTTTTAAGATGATTTCATTTGTTCTCATGGCTCTGTGAGGATCAGGAAATGCAAGTTACATGGGTATGGCTTCACACTAACAAGTGGAGTCAAGACCTCACCATGTTGCTGCCCAGCGGGGGTGTTCCACTTGAGTTTATAACCAATTCAAAATACTCAAAGAGGCATTCGGGAAGTTTGATCACATGAAATTCTCTTTTAATGTTTTTGCAACCGTGCAATGAAAATTGCTGTTCAAGAGACTATAGTGACTCGAAAAGTGAGAAGTAGCGTAGGGTAGCCAGAGAGAGAAATCAAAGCATCGGTAAAGGTGTTCCACATCTGAGAAACATCAAGCTAAAAATGGAAGAAAAGAGCTGTCACTTTCTTCCACAAATTAAAAACAGAGCTGCATTTCTCTTTATTTCGAAACACTTTTTCTAAAGTAGTGGCAGTAGACTGATTTAACATGCTCTAGTGGTTTCTGTTGAATTCCTCCTTTCAGAAAAGCAAAATTCTGTGTGCTGTTGGCAAGATTTGAATGGGCTATAAGTAGGTGGACACCCCCAACTAAAATGCTACCTAAACTTTGACCAGTTGTTTTAATATACATCAAACAATGTTCATTCATTCTTTTATAGTCTTTTTGACCTACCCTGTCTGCATCTTAATCATTTTCTTCTTGTGCCAATATTGTTTGCATAACAGTAGGTTTATAATTTATGTTTTTTATTAAGAGGTGTCTGTGGAAAAGAGATTTACCATGACTCTTCAGAAAATTATATTTTTAATCAGCTGTAGAAATTCATAGTACTTCCTACATATGGGGCACCTTATGACAATGATCCAAACAGACCGAAGTCAACAAATAATCTTGTCTGTCTATTGTTAATTCTTAGAAGAACAAACATATGTTTTGAGCATCGTTACTGCTAAATTAGCAGAAGCAATCAGGCATTCTAAGAGTATAAAATAAAGATGCAGAGCACTATAGTATAATTACTATTTGCATTTAAATTGTGTGTTATACTTTTCTAACACCGTGTAGTAATAGTAAAGTCTAACACTTACTGAGTTCTTTCTGCGTCAGTTAAATAAGGGGATTATCTTAGTTAATCTTCACAACAACCCCAAAATATAGATACTATTATTATAGCATAATATTTTGCAGATGGAGAAACTGAGGCTTGGGGAGACAAAATCTTTTGCTCGAAGTTGTGGAACTACTCAGCAGAAGCAAGGATTCAAGCCTGGTATGTTGGGCTTTATCTCCCATGTTCTATGGCATGCTTTTGTTATTAATCAGCTAACATGTGGCTTAAATGTTAATTTTAACATTACAGAGTTCAATTATATCACTATCAGAGAAAATCCTATCCCTTTGAAGGAAATAACTCTTCAGGAAATTCTTCAAGAGTGGATTGTAAAGGGAGAAACAAAGGTTTTATCTAAAATAAAATACATCATGTCTATTTTTTACTATAATAATTATCATGGATATGCATAGTGGCACCCCAAAGATTATTCTTTCTTTTGTAACTTAACACAAAAACAACTCGAAGAGGCAAGTGCCATAGCTTACTAGTGTTTAAATTTCCAAACTGTAAAGTGCTTGATTGATATGAAAAATACATAGAGGAGAGATGCAAATTGGAGGTCACACGTCATGGTCAGCAGGAAGCCTGAAATGTACACTTCATTGTTCATTCATTCACTCCATGGAGATTTATCAAGCACCTACAATTGCATTGTTCTTGGTATAAAGATATCTTGGTATAAAGATAATGAACAAGTTTCACAAAGCTCTGCCCTCATGGAGTTTACATTCTAGTTGAGAGACAGAAAAACAAAGAAATGTTCACGTTCTTCTTGTACTAAAGACTATGATGAAAACTAATGGAAGTGAAGAGATGGTGATGAAAGCAATGAAACTGGAGCTTTAATAGATGAAAATGGCTGGGATGGCACAGCTCCTAGTTAGGTTATAGGTGTAAGAAGCAGAGCGTGATCCGTCCATCCATCCCAGTACCACTCTTATTCAAGATGGCGTAGGTGTTTTGGTTGATTGACAAACCACATTATTAACTGATTTCTCCCTATGAGCGAATATGTAGAACCACTGATAGAATTCACAAGTCTTCCTCACACCAAGCTTACTAACGAGTTGGGAAAAATAAGATACACATGTACTAAAGTAAAAAGAGGAAGAAAGAGCATGTCTGTGGCACCCATCTTGAAAATGGAGTTCAAGAATGGCGAAACAAGGCAGGCTTCCTGGAGGAGGAGAAAATTGAGTTTGGACTTTAAAAACAGATAGAGTTGGATTAGGCAGAGATGTGTTATCCTTTCTAGAAGATTCCTGACCTCCTGAGAACAGAGTTTAATGTATCTGGTCTTCTTACTGTCCTCTGTTTATATCTGTAGTCCAACAATTATCTTTTCCAGTAAACTGAAAGCATTTCCAGAGTGTAGGGGCAGGCGGAGATGTGATGAGACAGAGTCTTAGACTAAGGGCAAAATACAGGGTTTAGCTTCCTTGCAGCCATGGAATCCTGGACATGGCACCGACCTCTCTGAGTCTCAGTTTTCTCATTTGAAGAAATGGCACAATAATAATTTCTCTGCCTCCTACTCAGGGCTATCATAGGATTTAAATGAGACAAAAATGGAGATATGGACACGTTCTCGATGACCGAAAAGTGCTGTACACCACTGGGGCTTAATAGGCACTCTCCCTTAAGAGTAAGCAACGCGAAATAGACATGTCTTATGGAAGTTTTAGAAGTCACCTTATCCAATTCCTAACTTTTGCAGATTAGGGAATCTCAGACTCAGGGAGGTTAAGGGACATTTATGAGATGACTCTACTAGTTAGTGGAAAAAACTCCTTCCCAAGGTTCTGGACTGCCAGAGCCCTCCCTACCATTCTCTGTTGGCTGGACCACAGTATTGCACCAGCACTAAAAGAAACTGTGCATTGAAGGGATAAAACGTGCAGAAATGCCTACTAGTTCAACTTCAAATGTGCAATTTTCTTTGTGGTCCCAGCTGAAGTCCAGTATCCTGTTGGCTTTGAAGATAGCATTTTAGCCAGTGCCTGTGAGGTGTCACCATCTCCCACCCCAAGCACTTTCCATGTGGCAAGACAGTAAGACTTATAGCAGACTAAACTGAGAGAGTGTTACCTACTTAAACTGTTTTTCTGACTTAATAAGAATTTTTCATCTACAGCGAGCCATTTTAAAATATTGTCTATACACAAACAGTCACTCTGAATAATAGGTCTGCACACAGTAAATGTCACCTCTCTAAATCACATGAGACCTCAGCAGCACAGCAGAGAAGGCTCCATAACAGTTTAAACTTCAGCCTCCCATTTATTACGGATGTGTTTATAAATCTCAAAGGGCGCTCTTCCGCCTCCTGGGAAATCCAAAAACAGGGCCGTTGTTTGTCAGGGTGACTGGTCCAAGATGCTGGGGTCCTGGCCATCCTTCTTACATCCAGATCCCATTTCATTCCAAGATGGGTCAGCCAAGGTTGTTGTCAAAGATGCCATTTTCTCATCTATAATGACCAAAAAAACTCCATTCCTGGAAAAGTGTATGGGGCTTTGAAACGTGGGGTTTAGAGAATGAAGGAGGTAGGAGCTTGCTTGCTTGCTTGCTTGCTTGCTTGCTTGCTTTCTTTCTTTCTTTCTTTCTTTCTTTCTTTCTTTCTTTCTTTCTTTTTTTTTCCCCTTTACCTTGAATAAATGGTCTTCTCTACAAAAGTGCTTTGAGTTTCTCACATGAGGGAAGCAAAAGACAGCTTACACAGCAATGGCATTGAAAAACTCCTTAGCTGCTCCCATCTGTCTTGGTTAGTATGAATACTTTAGCATTAAGTGGAGAAAAGGAGAATCCATCAATAGTTAATAACTGACCTTAAGATGGGAATTCAAAGTTCACCACAATTACACCCAAGTGTCAGAGAACACACATGGGACATTATCAATATATTTGACTACAAGAGCCTGGGATGGCAAATTTAAATACCATTGGAGGAAGAGCTGGTCATTATTTCTAATGAGAAAATAGTGTTACCATAGCCAGCAGCCCTTACAAGCATCTCAGAACCAAGTCTCATTTAGGAATGGCTGAGGAAAGGTAAGCACAATCTAAAAGAACAGATATGAGTCAGGCTGAAATTCTATCATGTGGCCAAGGTTGTAAACAAAATGTTCCCTGGATTCAAAGGGAGACTGTATATTAAAGGTGGACGTGAGATTAAGCAAAAGATAAAAGAAAATATGTTTGTGCAAAGATGCTCAACCTGGATTGTCCTTTCAAGAAATGCAACTTTGAACCACAACGATTCATCTCTGCACTAGCATGGCTACAATGAAAAGACTGACACTGAATGCAGGATGGCTGGAATTTTCTCATACACGGCTAGGGGGAGAAAACAGTGGTACAACCTCTGTGCAGAGCTCTTTGTCAGCTTCTTACAAAGTTACACACACACACACACACACACACACATACCTGATGATCCAGCTATTTCATTTTTAGGTGTTTGCCTTGAAGAAATTAAAAACATTTGTCCATAAAAACATTTTTACAAGAATGCTCTTAGCAGCTTTATTCATAATAGCAAGATTTTGGAAACAACCCTACTGTCCATCAAAAGGAGAAGCAATAAACCTTATGTCAAACTCAACTAATGGAACGCTACTCAGCAAGGCAAAGGGAAGAGTCACAGGCTCTTATAAGCACATGGATGAATCTCGCAAACATTATGTTGCACAAATAAGCTGGACACCAAATGCTGTGTATTATCTGATTCCATTTACACGAAGTTCAAGAACAGGCCAGATTAGTCAATAGGAATGGAAATCAGAAGAGGGACACAAAAGAAAGACATGGGGAAACTCTCTAGGGAGAGAGTGATGCTTGGTGTTGGCTGTTAGTTGCACAAGTGTGTATACACAAATTAAACTTTAGACTAATTTCTACTCTTTTTAATATACATGATTATACTTCAATTAAAACAAAAAGAAAATAGACGTAGATTAAGAACTTTGAGGCTAATTGTCTTCCTGGTAGTCGCTGTTATGAAGACTTACTATCAAAGAGTGGTCCACCGGGGAGCAGCATCACCTGGTGATGCAGGAATGCAGACTCTGGCTCCAGCCCAGAGCCAGAATGTGCAGCCCTGAAGAATCACATACACGTTAGAGCCTAAGAAGCATTGTTACAGTGGTTATCTGCTTTTTAAAAGAAAAAAAAAACATACACCCAATCATCCTATTTAAGGCAAAAGCAGTGCACATTGGGAGAATTACCTCACCTCCATCTGTGTAGTCCTCAGGTTGCTGTTAATCCAAGTGCACAGCCTTGCCCTCCTTAGGCCAAGAAGTGAGCATATTCCACAGGGAGTCCGATCACATTCTCTGGCCTTGAACAGGGTGGCAGGGGGAGGGGAAGCAAACACTGAAAAACCACTGAAGATCATGCATTCACTGATGGGGGCAGATGAACTGCTGCTGACATCATCCCTTCACTTGCCTTAGATCTGTCTGTTGGGGGGGGGGAGGGGGCTGGTTCTCCCCTCCTGCTTTGAGCTTTATCAACTACCTGATATTCTTCTAGTAAACTCACTTTTCGTCATGTCATCCAGGTTTGGATTCTGTTGTTTGTAGTCAAAATCCCTACCTGATGTTCTGTCTTGAAGCATCCAAAACACTTAAGGAATCTAAATATAGTTTTTCATCGCATGGCAAAAAACTTTTTGTGCCCCCCTACACACACTAAAGATGGGAGAAAACTGATTTATGGATGACTAGAGGCCAATAAAAAAGACCACATTCAAATTTATTCCCATGTCATCTTACTTTATTAATACAACCCTTAGGAGCCTGAATCCCAAAAAGTCTGGCCTCCATAAAATAATTCCACTGGGTAAGACCATTCGTATGTACTGTTCTCTGCCTTGTGCTCGAGACCCAAAAATGACGAATGGAGAAAATCAGTAGGAACTCGTAAAAAGTCAACTGCCAAGGAGTTACATTCATTTGGAATCAATAGACTGGCAAGCTGTTATCTGAGTGGCCTGCTCACATTTTAAAATAGTACCTCTGAGGAGAATATGACGTTGGCTAGATTTGGGGGGAACAAAATGTAAGACCTGTCATTGTATGATAGAAGCCCACAGATGACTTTTAATTTTTTTATTGCATGCATAAACAATAGGAATAAAAAATAAAAAGCTTGTTAACAATTTTTTTTAACCCAGTGAACACTGGCAGCTAGTAAAATGATCCTTCTGTTTTTTTTAATTCAATAACATTAATTATGAAAAAATCCCTGTAATCAGTTTTTACACAAAGAGATGATTTTAAAAGAATGGCGAAACTTTTTTAACTTACTGATTTTTAATTAAATATATTCTCTTGTTAAGTTTGCATTAAGAAAAACAGCAAAAAATGCCTTTCCTTTCCCTTTTAGTATTATTTGAAAATGGGAATTATTTTTAAAAATGTAAATGAAATTTTAAGTCTGCATTGTGGTAGATTAGTAGGTATCAAATTGGATGGGAGTCGACCATCTGTCATCACAGCCACGCTTACAAAATGAAAATGAATCATTTCTCTATGTTGGAGGGGCTCTTTTCTAGAACTGAGGAGCACGGCACAAAATATTTTAAGTAAAACTAAACAGTTACATGGCAGATACTGCCAGTTGTCTATTCAGAATCCACTCTTCCTCTCTTTCTTACTCATAGAACCTGGGTTTATTCTCGACCAGCATCTGGCTAAAATATTCTGCTTCCCCGTCTCTCTCACAACCACTGATGTCAATGAGATATAAACAGGATTCATTGTGTGGGAATTCCTGGAAAATTCCTTAAACTACTGACTTTGTAGTTTGCTCTTTGTCTCCAACCCCCATGTCTCTTTCTGTGCAGAATATAGATTTGATGGCTGGGGTAGCAACTGCCATCTTGAACAATGTCCTTTGAGGCTGGAATCCCTCTGAGGACTTCCAATCCTGGACACAGGTATGAATCTCTATTCCGTGTGGGGCTTTTCTGTTGAGTACAGCTTACTCTATTCTAAGTGATACAGATGGATAAAAACAAGCGTCTATTTAGGTCGATTTATAAATCTTTAACATTTCTTTATGCCATATCTCCTGCCTCAAGAGTTTGACCCTTTAGAATCATAAATTTTCGAGCTAAAAGACATCTTCAAGAACATACAGGCAAAATCCCTCATCTTATAAGTAAGACACGACCCAAAGCAGTTCAGTGATTTACCCAAGACCCTGCCAGGAGTTACTTATGAAGTATCCATTATTATCAGCATTCATCAAGCACACATTGTTATGCCTGTCAATGAGACACTTTCCAGAATCCGGGAGGTCAGCCTTCCTTCCAGGACACTTATGTGTCTCTCAGTGCATTGTCTTTCCTTATGTAAATCTACAGAGAACTGTAGATCTAATGTATACTTAAATGACAAAAATACTAGGGAGAGAAGCTTGCCTTTTTAAGCCCTACCCTACCTCGCATCACAAATGTTGGCTGATAAAGTCGATCATTTTGATTCCATTCACGTGTGCGGGAGCGCACGTTTGCGCCTGCGTCCTTCCAAGAGAGCGAGTCCGGTGTGAAAGCCATTTTCAGAGAAAGCATTTCAAACTGCTGAAGGAGAATGATGCCTGACAAGCATTTCTTTTATTGAATAATCCGGTTTACAAATGCTCCCCGACAGACGGAAGGGACTTGACTCGGTTAAAAATATGACAACCACAATCAAAGCCCAGATGGAAAGGGTGCTGTGAATCAGGGATGAGACGGTTTCTCCTCAAGGAACCCGGCCATCAGAGTAGGTCCTCTGGTCTGGATCTATAACCGTTCTCCTTTACAGCAAAACGCCTTTCGGGGGCGGGGGGAGGCGGGGAGGGTGTTGAGTTGCCCTGAGTACTTTGCAAGACCTGCTCCTCGTGCCTGTTTGGAAGATTCTGAAGCCCTGCGGCCTGGGTGCAGACTGACAGCTGAGAGTAAATCACCAGAGCGGTTGGCAAAAGGCCCCTGAGTAGCCACCTTGCCTGCCTCGCAGATCCTTACAGGGAATGGAGTCACGCTGGGGCATTTTTGTCTTAGCAATTGCTACTGAGATCCACCATTGCGGCGATCCGTGGGGATTCGCTGAAAAGGTTAATGGCATCTGTCAGATTTACAGGGTACAACAAGGAAGTTGGCACATTCCCCCGGTGCAAGGTGTAATGTCACCTGTGTGGGCTGAGCCGTCCACATTCATTACCATTCATTGGCCAAATGGCCCAGGTTTTAACCAGCCTAGGAATGTAATCCGTCAACAGTTGCACATCCACAGCAAGAGAAGCGGCGACAGGGGTGGGAAGAGGGGAGACCGCGGCGCTGGCGCCCTGTGCTCGCTCGCACCCGGGCCTTCTGAGGAAGCTCGCAGCGCTTGGTGCCCGCGATGGAACGTGCTGGCAGCGCCAGGCCGAGGTGAAAAGCAACACCCGGGCCCTGTCGTGCAACTCTTGAAAAATAACTTCATTAACACACCCACAGGCATCCCACCCTAGCTCCGTGTGAAAGCTGTTGTGTCTCACCCACTCCTTACACGGAGTTTTCAAAAAGCTGTTCGGATTTGCGTAAATATGTGACTATAATTGGCTTTCCAATTCACAGCTTATCAAAGGCAGAAAGGGTGGGAGGATGCTCGCCGACATTTCAAAGACAATACGAACATTTGATGCAATGGTCTATGATTCTCCCCAGTGTTTTTAACCCGCGATTGGAGAAACAGATGGTTAGATTTTCTAGGAAGCTTAAAACAGAAGCCAAGCTAATACAAAACTGCTCAGCTATCAGACGGGGCAAATCCATTCTGTCGCCTTTCTTTTTTTTTTTTTTCTTCCCAAATCACAACCCATCAGAGGAAGGATTTAGCTTCACAAAAAGATATTTACCAGGAAGCTTTCTGCAGAAGAGAAGGGCATGCTTTGTTAAACCAGATGCATTTTATTTTTCCTGGAACAAAGATTTATGAAAGCCGTATGCTCATATTTCTCCATATACAGTAATTGGAACTCATTATGCTAATTGTATTTCCATTATCACTAATTAACAATCAGAGTGACCTGGCCCACAGTCTAATTTGTCTTTAATCTGTTTTTGTATAGGGAGCTTTACTGCGTAATTTCAAGGTGATAATTCTATTCAGTGCAACTTCAGAAGTTGCAGCAGGTAACACTTTTGATGCCCGATGCTGGCCTCCTGCAACTGTTTGGGGTAGAACGGGGAAGCAAGTAGATGTACCTGCATGTGCCCTCTCAATGGTGAAGTAGTTGCCTTGCCTGTGATAAAAGTATCCTTTACAATTCTTGCTCAGATCGAACGTCCAATCACATCAACGGGAGAGTTGCCCATACTCAATCTCCAGCTCCCAATTTACAATACGTAACACATAGCCTCAGAAGCAGTTGACATTTGCTGTCATCAAGAAGGAAAATGGATGCTTCCAGTACCTTCTAAGGATTAGCTAACACCTCACAAATATTTCCCCGTGACAAATCTTTTGTAAAAGGAGAAGTGACAGGTTTGGATGATCACGGAACTCGCTTCTCATAAAAATGAGACATCGAAGGGAGAGATGCGATACATTCATGGTATCCTCTCTCAAGGGATATTATTATTTATCAGGCAAATTGATAGCAGGGGGAGGGTACAGGGGGAAGGGAAATGGATTTGGAGACCAAAGTTCTGAGATCGAGTTCAATTCCATGGCTTAACAGAAAGCACCACTCTCTCTGAACTTCTATTTCTTCATCTTTAAGATGGAGATAACACATATGAGGCAAGTCACTAAGACAGTATCAAGCTGTGGGTAAGAGTGAGGACTTGGGAATTAGACCGAGTTCAAATTTGGACTCTACCTCATATTAGCTGGTAGCCTTAGGGAAATCTTTGGTTTCCTAAATGTATTTGAAAAGGGGAAAATAATAATTCCTTCCTATAGAGCTGTTTTGAGATTAACTAATAAATATTAAAATATATAAAATGTTTGCCCAATCCCTGGCATGTGGTAAGCATACAACAAGGCTACCTCTGGTGTGGACAGAGTAGTAAACAAGAAAACATTCTACAGGGATGAGGTTGTGGTGAGTGCCAGTCAGTGAGACATGCTGTTTCATTCTGGGGGCTGAAGTAAACATTACCACCCTGACCACTGGCAAGAAAAGTCTTCTATTGGGAAGGACTGAAAATCATGCTGGGAGCGAGAGGAATAAAGGAGAGAGTCCATTAAGAAGACTACACATGAGAAATTAATTTTAGGAAATATGCCTCTGTGGTCCTAAGAAACCTGGAAGCTTTCAAACCTTGAAGATTTCAGATCCATCTCCTCATATGCTGACTTCTAATCTGAGTAAGCAATGCTCCAAATGGCTTCTAGTCTTGTGGGCTCCACCAGCTCTATCTTCACAGACCAATTGACCTGACGTCCCTTTGTGTGATGTTCAGAGTGCCATGAAAGTCAACAACTTTGAGGACTTTTGGGAAAAAAAATGAAGCCCTTCTGTGATCTCCCATTCCCACTGCTACCCTGTCCTCTGCCAACACTTGAGAACCAGGTGGACCCCCATGCCTCTTCTTCCGCGGAATGCCTAGAGTTTTCATGTTCTCAGGAAATCCTGTTTCTTAATCTGTCCTCTCCTGCTTGACTAGGAGATTTTTCTGAATCCAGGGTCAGATACAGTTATAGCTCTATAACACACTCTGGTTTCACACGCTCAAAAAAAAAAAAGTGTTTGGTTTTCCTTGTCTGTGGCATAAATCATAGAGTATCACCTAATCAACAAAACAATCTTAATCAATGCTTCACCGTCTGGCTTTCTGTGACAATTCCAACTCCCCGTTGACGTTTTCCATCTTCCCTTCTGTTAGACCAGATGGCGTATGTTCTAGCTTCTTTATTATCTTTTTCTGACCATTGTACTCGGTCCAAAGATCGTTGTAGGAAACTCCGCTACGCCGTCGGCAGCAGTGGCCCTGCCCCGCCTGGTTCTACATCGTGGTGGTTCAGTCAGCCTTTGCGGATGCCCATCCTTTTCCAAATCTGAGCTTTCTCCCAAAGTCACTGACTGGCTAGCTCATAATTGTTCGATAACACAACCACTTCGGTCTTCACACATCAAGTGTGTGGAGCTTTCTTCTTTGGGGAGAAGCAGAGTCCAACCGGATTCTTTCCCACCTGGCATGCATCTCTCTCACAAGGAGAGTTTGAATTCAGCATCTACCAATAATCACTGCATCTCTCTTCCTACTGAGTTAAGAAAGGGAAAGGTGCCATCACCCCTTCATGCTGAGGAGGCTGGACCATTAGGTTTTCCTCACACACAACATCACAGCTTAATTATATTCATCTTTCTAGTCTTCCATTTATCTTTCTGTAGGAGTCAGAATGCACATTAAAAATGAAAATAACTGACATCTGAATGTCAGTGGCACCGTGGCTTGAAAAGAAGGCAATTGGGAGTCAATTAAACCTGTGGATCATTTTAAAAGTGATCATCAAACCAACCCTTTTTCTGCTGTGTGTGTGTGTGTGTGTGTGTGTGTGAGAAACTACCAGGACCAAATCCCAAATTCATTCCAAGATAACAAGATCCTTTTCATAGAAATCATTTAAAAAACCAGATCCTTAAACAAGCTGGTTTTCTGGACTTTATTCTGATCACTCCAAAATACAAATTCACGTAATACAATGAGTAGGAAATATAACAGTTACATGGAATTGAAAGAGAGCTTCAGAATCTAAACTCCAAAGAATGCGCGTCAGTCACCGAGTGGATGGCTCTGCTCACTTGGCACCATTTTTCTGTGCTATCTGACAGAACTGAAAATCACAGCGCGGAGAGATTTTATCACAAAGGATTTTCAATTTGTTGTTTAGGAAGATAGATCTGCAAGTATCCTCTTTATCCCTAATGACTATAGAATGTAAATAATCCTGTGATAACCATATTTCATGTAAATTTTATCTCTGGAAGAGGTAGATTTCTTCCTAGGAGATTTCTTTTATTCTGTTTCTCTCTGACTGGCAAGCACAGAACATGCATGATCCCTTGGCTCAAATGGAGCCCAGTAAACTCACAGCTTTGCTCATTGTGGGCCGTCTCATCACGAGGATGCGTCAGCTATATTGCCTTACCAGAATAATGTCTCTCACCTTTCCATCCTGACTCCATGTAAAGGATTTCCAAGAGCACATGTAATCCAAGTTTGAATCTTAAAGCATCTTTCAAACCACAAACAAAAGATATAACCATGAGGCTATTGCTAAAGTTTCTTGTTTTCCACTTGCCTCCTTGACCGTAACTCAGTTACCTCAGGAAAAAAAACAACCAGAGGTGTTTTTTGGGGGAAAAAAAAAACAATCAGAGGTGATTTTTTCCCCTCTCCAGAAATTTAGGCCAATACTATAGGATGCAAATTTTACCCCAAGCACTATGTCTATAGAGGCTAATGTGGTTAACTTCTTCCCTGAGTCTCAGCAGAGACTTCACATAATTCTTACTTTACTGGTGAGGTTTCTAGGATTCGGGACACTGTCAGCTCCCCCTTTTCTATTCAGGAGGAGGAATGGAAATGTTAGATTCCACAATTGCTGAGTGTATTACTGTTTCCCATTTGCATATTGTCTGATGATCTGCACGCAGGGGCAGCCAGAAGGTCTCAGAATCCTTTCCCTCTAAAACCATTTCCCTGATGATAAGGCTTCCCATAAGCATGGCTGGGGAAAACGGGTCAGACTGGATTTCTGAAACCGTTTCAGGAAACGTCTTCCAGATTGAGCAATACATTCCAGGCTTTAATAAAGCATCTAAAAGGGCTCATTTTCCTGAAGTCACACATGAGAAAAACTCCCAGCGTCTTCCCTTTCTCCTATTCTCCCCAGTGTCTTCCGCCTGCACACACTAATCTTGAACGTAGTTATAATGGGAACTCTTCCAAAAGATGTTCAGTGTCCTTCTTTCTTTTCTCTTTTTTAACTGAAGTATAGGTGTTTCACAGTATTATGTTAGTTTCAGGTAGACAACATAGTGACCCCGCATTGTTGTAGATTCCCCATCGTACAAAGCTGTTATGAAATGACTGTCCTTCTTTGTTTTACACACCATCAAGCGTAATTACATATTATCTTTTTTTAATTACAGTTTTTTAAATTTCTTTCAATGTCATTCTTACTCCAAGTACAATGAAAAACTTAATTAATTTACCCAAGACTTCAAAAGGATTTTTTAAAAAATATGATCTCCAGGTTGTTTATAATTTCAAATCTTTTACGCTTTTCATGGTTTCATTGTTACCCAAAGTACAAAGCAAAACTGACTAGGGTAGTTTAGACAGGACCTCTACTGGCTTCCTAAACAGGCTTCATGTTCTATTTAGTACATCCCTTTGGAATTATATTTCTTGGGGAGACTTCCCCCACTGTCTGCCATACACGCTGCCTTTGAGGCCTGAGCCTCCAAATTTGAAAACCGGGTGGATGTGAGGGTCCCCAGTGTGAATCTCATGAAATGGGGTGTGATGTGTTTCTGACAAGGGTGGCTGATTTCAACAGCACGCAAGATTAGGTGCTACCCTATTGGTGCCAAGTGAATAAAGGTGTTTGCTTCATTCTCTCACTCATGTATCTATTCATCAAGCTCATACTTATGAAATAAGCCTGTATGAGATAATCCCCTTGTAAGCTCTTGGGATGTGGGCTGATTAAGATACAGTTACTGACCCTAAGGGACACATAGTTTCGATGAAGAGACCACAGTTAAATGACTAAATATAAGTTTATGAGAGCAGAGATGTTGTCAGTCTTTATAAACAGCTGTCACAGTGCCTGGAAGTGCCTGGTACATCAAAAGTGCTCAGTGAATATTTGTTGAATAAACCAATGACTAACAGGGCATCATAATGGCAGGGGCTTAATCTCCCTTTTCACTGTTACATCCTCAGCACCTAGAACAGCGCCTAGTTCATAAACGGAATTCAATAAATATTTAGCACCAGCAATGTGACTGGCTTCTAACTGGCGTATGATGCTGCTGATAGTAATAGTAATAATAATAATAGTAAAGAAAATATATTAGCACTTAGTATGTGCTAGTACATGTTTGAAAAAAAATTAACGTTCATAACAATCCTATGGGGTAAGAACTGTTACTGTCTCCATTTTCAGATGAGAAGTTAAGTTACACAAGTCACAGAGTTAGTATTTAAGGAGCCTAGACTTGAAATCACATGGTCTGCTTCAAAAACACAGCCTCTCAAATGCTTTGCTATCCTGCCGAATGCATGTTTGCACAACTGACTTGGACTCAACTGTGGCCAGATTTTTGAAAGTCTTGAACAGCAGGTTAAATGGTCTAAATGTGAGTCTCTGGTTTTTTCTCTTGCTATTCTGGATCCTGCTACTCATAGCTCTCTGGTACATCATAGCTTTAATGCAGATGACTCCATAGCGTCCTCACTTACTGAATGTTTCTGAGATGTCTTGTAGAAGGATGACTCCGTCGATGGTGTGGAAGAGATAACAAAGAAGGGAAGAACTAAAAACAAAAGAGCCTGGTAAGAGCCTGGAGAAATAGCTTAGCAATAGGAAATTCTCCCAACCAAAGTGAGAGGAGTGAGAATCATGTTCTCGACCACAGACAAAGATTGTCTAGCTATGGACAGTAAAGGAAGGAAAGACCACGGGACTGGAGGTACCACTGACTGAAATTTTAAAATTGCCCCAGAAGATACCATTTAGGGTTGCACAGCATAAGTACAGCTCTATAAATGTTGACTTAGGAGTCACTGAGCCATGGACCAGATGAGGCCCATGACTTGTTTTTGTAAATAAAGTTTTATTAGAACACAGCCCCATCTATTGGTTTACATATTGTCTATGGCTCCTTTCCAATTACAACAGCAGTGTTCAGTAGTTGCAATAGAGATCATACGATGCACAGGTCTCCAATATCATCCCAATCCAAAGCTAATGGTTAAATTCAACAGACTGTTAGAAACACTATATTGGGTCCCATGTGCGTGTCCTGGATCTGTTTTTGAAAGTGTGCAAGTATGTTTCTAAATGTTCAATTAATGAATCAGTGTTGCTGAACTCTGACAGGGAGGCATATGCTTTCAAAACAAAGCCCATGAGAGATGAATTATGCATACATCAACATAGCCTGGGCAGGGTCCCAAGGCACCCACCCATTATTGATCAGTTTAGTTCATTACAACTCAAAAATATTTATTTAATGCTGTTCTTAGGGTTAAATGGACAGTGATGAGTACAGGTAACAATGGAAGTTGGAGGGATAAAATAAAGTCGTAGTTGTGACCTCACTGAGATATTACAGTGACCAGAGCAAGGAATGCCATCAAATAGAGCCCTTTTTCCTTCTCCTACCATATTCTCAGGTTTCTGCCCCTCCTTCCTCTTTGACCTACCTCTAAGGTCACCTTCAAGTCCCTCTTCCTTCACTGAATGAGGTGGTGTGAAAAAAAGCACTTCCATTCTGGGTCTCTTTTATTACTTCCTAGGGGATCATACTCATCATGTGATTTTGCTTCTCTGACATCTGTTTTTTTCTGTTACGTGTTGATAATTTCCTACAAGTTGATTGGTGGGAGGATTCCTGCATCATCTCCAGAGGTCATTTCCAGGTCTAAGATCTCCATTGCTACGACTCTGGCTTTACTTTGACACCTCACCTCTTTAACTCCTTTGAAATGTTCTATTTACATTAATATCTCATGTAGTGGGTCGAATGTGTAGCCCAAAAGACATGTGGGAGATGTGATCTTACTCTGAGTGAGTCTTTGCAGATGTAGTGAAACTAAAGATCTCAAGATGAGATCACGCTAGATCGGAGGGGACTCTGAATCCAGTGAAGGTGTCTGGATAAGAGAAAGAAAAGAAGACGCGGACAGACCCAGGGAAGAAGGCCATGTGAAGACAGAAGCAGAGACTGGAGGCATATGTCAGTAAGCCAAGAAACATTAAGGATTGCCCACAGCCACCAGGAGCTAGAAGCAGGGGACAGACTCTTCCTCAGAGCCTCCAAAAAGGAGCTGACCTTGCCAACACCTTGATTCCTTTAATTCTGGCCTCTAGAATTGTGAAACGTAAATTTATGTTGTTTTAAGCCACTAAGTTTGTGGTAATTTGTTACAGCAGCCCTAGGAATTTGATACATCTTATTATATAATTTCAGTTTTCTAATTCTCTGTGCCACTGGATATGAACCATTGCTATCTGCTGCTTTATTTTTTCCTGCTTTAAAGATTCCTATAATATTTTGAAACTAGTTGTTAAGTAATAAGTCACAGACCTTGAGAAAACATTATTTCCCCCAAGGATTGATTCTTTCCTCCTCTTTCTTTTCTTTTCTTTCTTTCCTTCCTTCTTTCTTTCTTTTTCTTTCCTTTCCTTCCTTCCTTCCTTCCTTCCTTCCTTCCTTCCTTCCTTCCTTCCTTCCTTCCTTCCTTCCTTCCTTCCTTTCTTTCTTTTTTCTTTCTTTCTTTCCTTCCTTCCTTTCTTTCTCTTTTCTTCATTTGCTAGAAGATAAATTTTTATAGCTGAAAATATCTTTTAGAAAACACATACCAAATCATCTATTAGAAGCTTTTAGAACTATCTGCCAAAAAGTTAGCTGTGGACCAAGGTAAAACTGTGTTCCAAAATTCCATTTTAATGTCTTAAACACACACTTTTCAACAGACACAATGAGTGCCACCTGCTTTGTTTCTGGACTCCAAAACCAGACGATTCATGTGTTCAGACAATTTTCTCCCTTGAAATTCGGGTTTTAAAATAAGGTGTTTTTCTTTTCAAAAAGAGGCTGATGACTGGCTTTATTTTGGAATTTAAAATGCCCAGGGTTTATAGATGTTAATTCACATTTATTAGCGAGATTTCATCAATTATGTAATGGATTGTGAAATGTCACTCTTGTGCTTTACTCCCAAAGTAACTACATGCTATATGCTTAGGAAAATATCATATAATTATAAGGTAATTCTATGTTCTAGGAGAATACTTAGTAATTATACTTAATACTGTAGTTCCAATAGTGATTACTATGAAAGCTCATTATAAAAGGCAGAAACAGTCACATATGTATTCTTAATTATATCTGCCACAATAGAAGTTAATGTTAATCGAAATGATTTATAGTTATTAGGGTAACTCAATTAAAAGTATATACTAGCAGTGATAACCAAACTTCAAAAGAACAGAGTGTCAAATTAGCATCAGGAAACTTAAGGGAGAGCCACCCTCGACCTAATTCTACCTAATTCTAATTCAGTTTGATTTCCTTTACCCAGGAAATGCTTCCACTGTTTTCTTCCTACGAGCTTACCCATCTTTGTCTTCCCAGCACCTAGGACAGTACCTGGCATCCGGAAACACCCCATGAATATGTACTAAATGAGTGAATCAATAAATCAATAACTTGTAATGTTTGTTTGCTCCTTCTAAAATCAGATGAGATTCACAAGTAGATGGTGAGATTCTAAATTGATGCTCTTAATATTTTAGGGTCATTGACCTCGCTGAGTATATGATATAAAAGTGCCTGCCCTTCCTCAGGAAAGTGTGTGTAAACACAAGGTTTTGCAAACATTTGCAGGATGTCCAAGGACGCCCCAACCCCCACCCCCCGCGAAGCCCATTCACGGAGCTCAAGGTAAGAACAATAACTCCGGAAGAGCAGCATTTAATGAACTGCATTATTGGCCACCAGGGGCCTGGGATTGGGCACATTCCCAAAGGAAGTGAGAGTGAATGGATTTCCTAGTTCCCTAGTAGTTCCACTGCTTATAGAAGTACATGGAAAATTAAATCATGATTTCACCCATAGTTCATTTTGCTGCACTTTCATTTTTAAATTGTTCAGCATAAGAAATTGCACAAAATCTGTCCCTTTGATAGGAGACAACAGACAGCATATATTTTTAAACATAAATGGGCAGCCCATTAAAAAGACAAGTGTGAGACGTGATGTTTCTGGTTCACAGGAGCTATCTGGCCCAATTTGGGAAACCTTGTTCATCACACCCTCCTAGATGCAGGCACCAGTAAGATGTCACAAGTGGGGAACCATCATCCAAAATAAAGGGCGAACTGGAGTGCTCAGGGTCTGCACAGTCCTGCGTCAGAGCTGGGGTGGACCCTAGAAGTCCCAGGCAGACGCAACACCCTTGAAAAGCTTACAATCTCATCGAAGAAGCAATGACAATGCTCAGCAAATACCACATGGCAGTATTAAAGTGTGCAATCAGAAATGTCGCTGAATCTAGAGAAAAGGCATGTAGAAGGGGGGAGCAGCGGTCAACTTCAATGTCAAGGTGGCAAAGAAATACTTAATATTCTTCAACATTGTTTCATTGTAGGCATAAGAGGGTGTCTATGGGCAAGAATTAAATTATTATAAAGGTCCTACTGAGATCTTAGTTACAAAATCCTGAAAGCACAAGAGTGTATCATACCGGTTTCAAAAAGCCTGAACATCTGGTATATTTGGGAATTTCTCTGAAGATCCGACTACCTGCCATCTGACAGCATTTCTCATGACCTTTCCCCCATATCTTTGCATATGACTGGGGGTGGTGGTGGCCTAAACTCCAGTTCTGAGAGAGTTAACCTAGAACAGAACACACCTGTCATGTTACTCATGACATCAGGGGTGGATTTATTCCCAGTCGCCATTCCTCAGCGGCACAGAACACTCCCCGCATCTTTCCTAATCTACATAATCACTTGTCAAGATGAGTGATTTCTATCTACTTGTCAATGTTGCTGTTTCTTCTTTTTTTTTTTTTAACATTACCTGAAAAACTGGTTTAACACATTTTCACTGACATACTTTTCTACGCAACTGGATACCACGGATAGAGACATTTGATAGTCATTTCGCCCTGCCCCTACTCCCCAAATGAGTTCAGTGCTTATGAAATGAGCTGGATTTCCCTAGAGAGTTAAAGTCATTACATCTTTGCCTCACAGATATGGGGGATACCTGACTACGCAGGTACCCCAACTCAAACTCCTCCATCATCCCAGGAAATCTATCATGAGGGGAAGAGAAGTCTGTTCACACTGGTAACTGTGCTGCCCAAGACATCTCTCCATCCCAAAGTGGAATATTTTTGTAAAACCCTTCAGCCACAAAACACCCCAAAATTAGAGAAAACAATTGATACAAGCCAGTTCTTTTAAAAATTGTTTATGGTCATCTCTTGGCCCCGTGGTGAATCATAAGACTGAGCTTAAAAGTCAAATCCAGAGGTACTTTCTTGGCATTTGACAGTGAGAGAGATTTATGAGTTATAGTCACAGGCTTTTATTAGAATTGGAATTGTAGACCAAATCCAGATATATTTCTCTTCCTTCTATTTTTCATTCTCATGTTGGAAGTCCTAAGGCTGTTTTGCTTCTGTTTTAGTTCAAATTTCATATTATGATGTGCTCAGATCAAATTCCCAAGGGCTTGAAGGATACATGCAAAATTGCTCAAATATTAATTTTTTTTAAAAAAAAGCAAAAATATCTCCATGCAGGGAAAAAAAAGTCACTCAGTAGAATCAATCCTTCGTCATTTGCTTCTCCCCCAAGAATACAGACAGTATCTTCCTCCAGTCATAGCCTTTTCCTGCCCCTGATATAAGGCACATTTGAAGGACTCCAGGAAAAAATATGCAAGTAGTTCTTTCTGTCCTGCTAGTAGAAATCAGACTTTGGAGCTTTGGTGGGTCCAGGATAGTCAGACAGTATTTTCTACAACTGAGCCGGGGAGTGACATTTGAATTCTAGGAGGATGAAAAAGATTTTCTGTCTGTTTCTAGGTTGAAAAGTGTTGTCGAGTTAAAGTGAGCACTTTGCTTTTTTTAAAAAAAAATCTTTCTCATTCTTCCTTGACTCAATATTTGCCACTAAAATCATGTGCACAGTGCAGAAGTTTCCTGAGTTCGATTATTCAATAAATGCATATTAGCATTTAGTTGGTGTCAGGCTGAGCTCTGGGCGCTGGAGATGGAGCAAGGAACGGAGTAGAGAGGGCAGAGCCTGAAGGGGGCAAAACATCTGAGCGACAGGGCGAGCCCAACGACAGTCCTTGAAGAAACCATGGTCTTGGTTTCCAAGATCAAAGACACCAATTCTGGGGGCACTTTTGTCAAACTCGAGGTCTTCCGTGAAATGGCTTTGTTGCATGTCTTCCTTTATCTGAGAATACCTACATCAATATGCACGTTATAAGATTTTTTATCGTTTACTCTCTTACGTGCTTTTAACTTTAAATAGGTAATACTTTCCTGTGTTTGTATAAGTGTGTGTGTGTGCGAGCATGTGTGTATGAACGTGTTTAATTAATTCCCTTCCACCCAGTCTGCTCATTGCCCCCCATCCTTTCCAAGTACAAGTACACCTGCCCCTCCTCTGTGGCGCAACCACTGTTACTGTGTATCTTCTAGAGTTGTCTGTTGCCCATACAAATAGATACTCATGTGTTTGTAGTTTTTCTGCCTCCCTCCTTTTTTAAAAAGAAAAATTAGTGTTGATACACACTGTTCTACTGTTTTCACTTAATAATTCTAGGAATCTTCTTGTGTCAGCACACAGAGAATTGCTTCATTCTTTCTTAAAGTTGCATAGTATGTCATTCTATGGATGCATGATGAATAATATTTGCTCAACACCTATTTTTTTTAAATCTTTTGCTATTAAAATGGATTTCACCACTGAAATGGATAAACGTGTACATATATCATTTCTTACATATATAAGTCTATTTGTAACATAGATTACCACAGTGAAATTTCTGGGTCAGTGGGGATATTTATTTGTAATTTTGTTGAGTATTGATAAGTTAGCGTCCCTAGAGGTAAACCAGTTCACTCACATATCATCACACGTGCCTCTTTCCACACAGCTGTACCAAAGAGTACATTGTCAGACTTTGAGATTTTTGTCATTCTGGTGAGTAAAAATGTTACAACAGGGTAGTTCTGACTGTGCATCTCTCTTTTTTAACCTCCATTCATATGTTTAAGAGACATTTGTTTAACTTTTGATCAACTGTCCCTTTCCCTTCTTCCTTGTGGATATGTGAGCATTCTGTTAATTTGTTAGGAGCCCTGAAAAATGAGAAAAATTAACACTTCGTTGATCAAATGGGTTGCACATATCTCTTCTGAGTTTGTCTTTTAACTTTGTTTTCCCTTTTTTTTTTCTTTAATATTAACTCTTTAAAATAGTTTCAGGTTTATAGAAAAATTGCAAAGATAATGAATTCCCACATACCTCACACCCAGTTTCTCTTATTATTAACTTCTTACATTAGTAAGCCACATTTGTCACAATTAATAGGCTGATATTGATACATTATTGCTAACTCAAGTCCATAATTTATGCCAATTTTCTTTGTTTCTTTGTTGAGGTGAAATTCATGTGACCATACAATTTAACCATTTGAAAGTGTAAAATTTAGTATCGTTTATTAAATTCACAGTGTTGTGCAACTACCACCTTTTAGTTCCATTACATTTTTATCAGCCACCCCCCAAAATCTCATACTCATCATGTGGTCATTCATTCCCTGTTCCCCCATCTTTCCAGCTTCTGGCGATCGCCAACCTGCTTTCTGTCTTGATGGATTTATCTATTCTGGCTATTTCACACAAATGGAATCACACAAAATGTGATTTTATAGCTAAGCAAGCCATATTTTGTTATCCAACATTCATTGGTGAGAATCTGGGTTGGATCATATGGTAATTATATGTTTAAATTTTTTGAGGAACTGCCAAGCGACACCACTTCATATTCCTGTCAACAATACATGAGGATTTCAGTCTCTCCGTACCCTCACCACTGCTTGCTATTTCCTTTGTTTGTGTGGGTTTTGTATAGTTTTTATTTACATAATCATCCTAGTGGATGTGGCGTGATATCTCTTTGTGGTTTTGATCTGCATTTCCCTGTTTTAATATCCGTACAGGGCTAGTCCGCTGTCATGGAGATTCTTTCCCACAGTTTTCATTGTTACTCTTGCTTGTTCTTTTTTTCACACTAACTTTAGAGATGGTTTAGTAGGTTAAAAGAAAACTTTCTTTCATTTTCACTGAGATCACATTAAATGTGGAGATTAACTTAGAGAAGATTTACATCTTTATGACGTTGCTATGGCTTTTTTTTTTTTTTTTTGTCCAAGGCTTCTACTGAGGCTGTTAGTCATACTTGAGTTGTGTCTTCACATAGACCCCTCTCATTTATTGTTATGTTTATTCCTTGATATTTTAATGTTATTCATTACTCTTATACATAGGATATTTTCTTTCATTATGTCTTCTAACAAGTTTTTGTTTGAAATCAGTCTAACTCATGAGAACTGCGATGTGTCTATTCTCAAGAGAGGATTAAGGAGTAACTAACAGCTCTTCTAGTTTTGCCCACAAAGACATATCTTAAATTATAGTTTTTTAATGCTGGTTTAAAATTTATCCTTTATTATAATTGTAACTTACACTCTGAGTTTGAAATCAGAAAGGTTTAAAAATTATAAATGAAGGCCATGGAAGCAATAATGTACCACAGTATCTCAACACTGTACATCATTAGCTGTAGCATTTATGTATGTATCTCATGTATGTACATATGATCGCACATATATACATGTATGCTTGTACACATACAAAATTACACATACATTTCTAGAGTGAAAATCTCTCTGAATTCATGTTTCTGTAGTATTTGCTGATAGGTATATAAGGTCACTTCAAAATCACATTTGTGGATCAAGGACTGCTTTGAAAATAACTTTGAAGCCTGAAACATGGGGATTTTCCTCGGCTGTAAATTTTGTCACCAATTGTCTTTTATTTTTGCCTCAGCGGATGGTATAAACTAGATACTTCCTGACTTTCAAAGAAATGGCTGATTTGTGTTATTCACCCCTGCAGTCTTCATGACAAATGTTGTTTATTCTCTTTTTGAGTAATGTCAGATTCGCTTTGTATTCTTTGTGAAGAGAAGAGAAGACTTCTCTAAACAATGAGGAAGTAGGCAAAGTAGCTGTTAGCACTTCTATTTCAGAGCAGGCTTGCCTGTCACTTTTGGCTTTGTATTACTCACAAAATTTGGAACTTGGGAACTGAGCATGGCTACCCAATAGAGATAGCTTCGTTTTATTTATTTATTTGCATGTTTATTTATTTGTATTCACTGAACCAACTCAAAGGCTGTGAAGTATAACTATATATATGTATATATATGTATGTGTATGTGTATTTATTTTCCTGGAAGGTATCAACCACTTAAAAATTAAACAGAACCATGTGTGACACAAATAGGCATGCCATAAATGTCTGGCAGAAAAGTGAATAAATGAATTAATGATTCAGTAAAAAAGATGCACTTTCAAAATCCATTTTCAGTATTTTAACTTGGCTTTCTCACCAAAAGGAGGCACTTGTCTCCACTCCTGCTAGTAAAAATCTGGAGAGGACAGAAGCTGGGCCATCAGTGCCTTAGGGTCTCTGCCTGTCACCCTCTCCCCACTCCTGCTTGTCAGCCATGATGGATGGCACTCCCATTTGGTCATGCTCTCTTTGATGTGATGTATTCTGCAATATCCAAGGAGAAGTTCTCAAATTCCAGAGGAGGTGGAAGACACAACCCGAATCGGGAACATTTGGAATGGCGGATCAGATCAGGGTGGTGATGGGCAAAGAATAGTCATCAGACTTTCACTGAGCACAGAAATATGGCATGGCCCTTGATGGCCAAGCATCGAGTACATTTCAAGCCCATCACACATGAGGCGACTTAGGGGGACTGTGAGCCAGATCTTTTAGTCAAAGGGAATATCATCAATGCCTACTTCACATTCAATCTCAGAGAAGGAGTCAAAGAATCAGGGCAGTCATGGAACTTGATCCTCAAAAGTTCAGATCTATTGGGAAGCCTGTGGCTATAGAAAAAAGTCTGTGCAATTTAAACTGGGGCATCCTACCAACCCCTAGTTACTCAGAGAAAGGATCTTAGACACTGAAAAGTGGACACATCAGGCAGTGATTTTCATGGCACAGTTATAACTGGATGCCTGACAGCCTTGAGATTCATGGTTTCCGTTTATCTTCTGAAAACAGCCAGTCTCCCTTCGAAGTCTTGAGGTCAGGGTGTGAAGCAACATCTGTGTAGGTCGTTTACTGTCCGTACGGCACCACAGCACCGAACATGTAACACACATCCCCTCACTGAACCTCAAACAACTGTGTGAAGTACTTCTAATTATCCCCGAGGAAAGAGAAACAAAGAAAGACTCAGAACCTTGGACACCAGTAAATGGCTGATCTGGAATTTGGACTTCAACCCTCTGCTCTGAAGTCCAAATGCTTTCATTACTATGCATTTGTAATTTTACTTTTCTGGAATGGAGTTGAAGACTTTTAAGCAAGAGGAACAAAGATGCAGAGAAGGGAACTCTTCCTTGAGTGCAGCTTGTTTTTCTTCTTTTTTCTCACCCTCGGTGGAAACTCTGCCATCTTCCCCACCTCCCAGTCCACTTACAAAGAGCCTTGACACAAGGAAACCATTTTGTTACAATCCATAGAAGACCTTCTAGGTTCATTTTCTTGCAGGCTTGGCTCTAAGCATGTACACAATGGCGGGTTATGAGAGAGGGGATCAGCTTCCCTGGGGCAGCTGTGAGGATGCTGCCTGCCAGGGCCTGGAGGTCAGCAGAAAGGCTGTCCCAGAAAAGCAGAGATGACTGATGGCCTGAATGCACAAGGGGCCCTGGAATGCTCTTTTATCTTAAGTCACCGTGCTCCTCCAGCCCCCAGCCCTCCATTCCTCCCATACCGTGCTTCCCATCCCTCATGCCTACAGATTTACTCTCCTTCCTGGCTTTGATTAGCTTGCCGCACAACCAACCTCCACCCTGCTTTCCTGTCCTCCCCGAGAGCCAAGAGCACTCCCGACATGAGGGAAGCACTCCATCATCATGACGGGAAGTGTCAGGTGCACAAGATAAATGCAAATTTCATGGCACCCCGGCCTCGTTCAGCCAAGTTTTATGAGACAGAGAAAACTTGGAGCCTGATGCTGTGGGGCCATTTGGTTGGCAGGGAGCAGAACAGACTTTATCCAACACCGTCTGCTGGCAGCTCTGGCGCTAGATTTATACAGAGTGATAGAGATGGCGCTGGCTATTAAGCCTGCTGCTCGGCCAGCTGGGGGCCTCTCAAGTGATGGTGTGGATCCTGGGAGAGAGCCTCCCCCCAGTGCACCCCAATGGCACCTTCAGTAGCCCACCTGGGGCCGGACGGGCCAGCCCCCACGAGACTGGCCTCTTGTACAGAGGCAGAGAATTCCTAACAAGCCACTCTTGTCCAGTGCCCACCGTGCTAGTAAAACCTGGCATCCACAGCAGAGCTGGAGCTGGCTGAGAAATAAAAAAAAAAAAACCTGTTTTGTTATTTGTTTTCATTTGAGTTTGTGGCTTTCAATCATAGAGGACGTTGCTCCATCTGCCTCAAAATCTATTATCCTAAGGGGGTGTCCACCTGGAAGGACAAGTTTGACACAGGCTGTGACATCATGGCAAAAACCCACGTTCCGGAGCCACGCTGCCTGACTTTGAATCCAGCCTTCTTGCCTTACCAGCTCTGTGTGACCATGACCTAGGGCAGCGCTTTAAAACCCTTTTTTGCATCGTTACTGATGCAGAGTAAAAAGTTCTCTCTCTTTGTAAAGGAAGCATAATAATAACAGCACTTATCTCAGAGTGTAGTTGGGCAGATTCTGTTAATAAAATACAGAAACGTAAAGCGCTGAGAACAGGGCCTGGCCAATGGTTACTTCTTGCACAGTTTGTTCTCCAGCCTAGCAGAGTCCATCTGAAGACCTGTGATGGCGCTGAAAAATTTCAAAAGGGACCCTGTACACTGCCTGGAGGTCTGACGTGACTACAAGATAGGACACTGAGGGGGTTAGCTCTTGTATTTAAGCTCTTAGATGGCAGGGCTGAAGAGGGAGACAGAAATGTGAGTAGCTCTGTACTCTTTTGGGGGGAACTGCACAGACATGTCTTCTCCTCTTCACAGACAGAGCAGACCTGTGATTGGAGGTGAAGGAACTAATCATCCTTTCTGATCCTCAGATACAGAACAGTAGTAAGGACGCAGCCCAAGTCTTTGAAAGTGGAGTGAAATTCTTCATGGAGAAAACTCTAGACCTTAAGAACCTTGGCAATTAATTGCAAATGAGGAAATTGAGGCCCAATATGACGATGCTCCACAGCACCCCAGCCAGACAAAAGAAGAGTCGAGATTAGAACCCAAACCCCAGACTCCTAATTCAGGGCCCCTGTGACCTAGTGGCTCTCCAGGCAGCCCCGGCAGGACCTCCCACCACCTGCCAGTGGGCTGGCTTCCCTGTGAACTGGTGTTCTTTTCCTCATCAGTACCCCCTGTGCATCCCTCCCAGGCACGCTCCCCTCAGTACTCTCTCAGGACAGTACCGGATCAGTAACTAGGGGAGAAATCTAGGGAGCCTATCAAAATCCACATATGAGACACTACAGACAATTTGAGATGCTATAGAAGAATACTGACCATCATCCCTTCTCTGAAACACATTTAACCTACTTGGTCAGACACCACGGAAGGGCCTGGGGAACAAGGTAGGGGGGGAAGGGCAACATGTGAGGCTTGATCACAAGTGGGAGTGGGAGGCTGTGCGAGCAGACTGGACCATATTTAGCCTTCTAGACCTTCCAACATAACCTATTGAATTATCACTTTAGCAGCTGGTATGCACTTATTTAAGATGAACTCTCATGATTTTTCACCCTATGTATTTTGAAAAGAATCATCAGAAAGCCTCTTACATTCCCTAGTACAAAGATTGTCTTTACTTTGTGACTTAAATAATAATTATCATTATCATCATCACCATCATTTATTGGTTGAACCCTGACAATGTCCCAGACCCATTGGTAAGAACGGCGAGTTAACAGATGACTCATTATATTCCAGAAGGCCAGAGACAGTCCTGTCTTTCATGAGTTTCAGAGCTCCACGCAGGGAGGTCTCTGGTTTAGCCTTTCTGAGCCCCCAGCCGAGGAGGGGGCTCGCCTGCGGAGTCCCAGATGAATGATACAAAGCACAATTCATAAGCTTGTCTTACAACTTCCTGAGGAAAGGGCCTTCCAAACCTCACACAGCAAATTCAAGAGTTGAGGGGAAAACGTGAAAAAGTTGGGTTTTCTTTTTTTAAATCAATTATACTTTTAAATTATTTTCTTCACAGGATTTATTAGAACAAGAAGAAAACCCCCTAAAGTTCTGAAGAAATATTAACATAACATGCCTGTAACTCATGCTGTGTTTAATGAGAGGTGCTGTTTTTCCTGCCATGGGGGCCGTAGCCCAATGAGTGATGGCTCTGAAAAGGGTCACATACATATTCATCAAATTCGACATGCACATGTAAACTGGTCTTAATAGGCCATGACAGCAGAAGTTGTGTCGGGCAAATAGCTCCACGTGTGCTGCTTCCCACAACTGGCATATTCAGCCATTACCGCTCGGGTATCCATGGATGAAATATTAGCTTGTTCACTTAAGACCATCACTGTTGTTGATTCTCAGTGGCGACCAAGGGGAGAGATCCTCTCAGCTACTCTATTAGGGGCGAGGCTGGAACTTCAAGATGCTCATTTTACCTTAATGGTGCCATTAATGCCACGCTGCTCCCGGAACCCGGAGTCCAGGAGATGCGTGCAAACTGTCCTGACTGAAACTGATCTCACACCCGGCGGAAAATGAAGCGGGCTCCTCCTCTGTCCCTGTCACAGAGTGCGTGGGGTTTCAAACTTTTTCTTAATCTGTTGCAATGCAAGATGCATTTTACTCAAGTGTCAACCCGTCTGAAGGTGGCTGAGACATGCATGGTTGGTTAAGCACACATCCGCGGCAGATATGAACCCTTCTAAGATGCTCTCCTTGGTTATTTGATGAAGACATTCTCAAGCTCACAGTGATTTAAATTATTGCAAAGCAACGGAGACCACAACTGAGCTGTGAAAAAAAAAAAAAAAAGCCATCAAGTAATAGTGTAAGATGTTTATGCCTTGTAGAGGCGACCACATAAGACTAAGACGCTAAAGTCCATTATTTTAAGACATGCAGGCCCTGAGTCAGGGTTGATAAATTGTCTTATTGTAACCATCCGGGGGCTTCTGGCTACACCTCTGCCATCAACCTCCAGATACCTGTATTTGGTGAAACACGAGTATCGTTAGTGAACCGTGGACATTTGGCCTTGTCTGTCAGTCAAGTTTCTTCTTGGATTGAACTGGTGTTTTGTTCTGTTTTCGGTAAGACAAACAGCTGTGCATTTGAATCGCCCCAAGATTTGGTCTAAATAAAGTGATCTGGGACACGATTGTCTGTAAGTAATGTGTTGAGGAGTTTCAGAGCCTGAGAGCTAATCCCGCCTTCCTCAGCGATCGCGCTTGGCTACGGTCCTCGTCCTCCTCGTCTTTTCCTGCCTCTTCTCCAAATCATCGATTGGTCTTTGGGAAACAATGTTCTGCCCTTTCTTACCAAAAAAAGTCTTCCACTCTTTGTGAATTTAAAATAGGCTCAACTCTAGGTGCCATGAAAGTAACCAGCAAGTAAAATATTTTATCCTTTAATAAAATTACACTCTATGGTGAGAACATATCAAAGAGCAATTCGTTGAACAAGTTCCCTGGCTGCCTGGCTCTTTCTCATGAACCCATTTTCCTGAGCAGAAGGAAGTATTGTGCATGATGTCTTTCCCTTAACCTCCCCGGAATCAGCCGTGAATGAGGACTATGTTGGATTCAACCCCGTGAGTCTTGTATACCCAACAATTTTCTCAAAAAACCCAAAAAAGTATTAGGTACGGTACTTTCCAAGGCAGATATGTTAAATCTATTCTTAGCTTTTCAAAAGGAAGGCATTCTTCTTCATTCTCAGACTTGGTGTTTTGGGGTGAGATCATTTAAGGGAAAACGTGATTAACGTGGGCCAGCTCTTCATCGTAAAACAGAAGTGGGCTCAAAACAACTTATTTAAGTGCTGCATTTTAATATAATGATTTCATGCCCCGCATCCTATATGCTTAGGAGTTATTAGTGATCAAACATGTTCTGAGACAGTCTCAACTGAAAAGATTATCACCATGTGTATAGGTGATGGAGATGTGTGTTCATTATTTTTCCAGTTCTGGCCCATTAGACCACTGTTGCCAAAGATCACAGGATACAGTTTCCTTGATTTGTGCTTTCTCGGGAAAAAAAAAACAACAAAGGAAAAGGGACCTTCATTTCAAACTATTGTAATTACATTTCAGTGCAATTGAGAAACTCATCCTAGAAAGTAGTGCTGCCTTCGATACCGGTGAGCTAGGGGAGGACGGGGACAGCCAGCTCTCCTTTGGCATCGCTGCCCATCACTAGGAGTCAGGGATAACTGGGGTGCTTGGGCTGATTCAGAAAAATGCCATCTGGTATAGATTTCCTTTCAACTCACTGGGAGGAATTCAGGATCATGGGCAGTAATTGAAAGCTGTTGTCTTTGGGGTGGTATTTTATTTAGTTCCTTCTTCCTAGTGAGCTTCTGGAAGCCAGGCTGTCTGAGCTAACACACGGCTACTTATTCTACCTGGATTCACGCTTCTGACAAATGCCCCTTAAGCTAAGAGTGCACACCTATAAATCATGTGTGGTTTGCATTCATTCTGCTCCAAAGTGCTGTAAACATCAAGGCCTACTTATCGGAGGTGTGTGGCTGGTAACAGAGGGTCATTGAGAAGCAAAGGCAAATGAATTGAGGTCTAAGCAGAATGGATGGCGTGGCTGGTCATAACTGAATGCCGGGTCGGAATTGAGGCCACTCAAAGTAGATCACAGATGACTTTAATCCACTCTCTGCCCAGCTTTCTCGGGGGATAAATCTGTCTCCAGTTTTTATTTACATATTATCATTTTACCGTATGTCAGCGTCAGAGTTTCAGACTTGAGTAAATCCACCTTTAAATAGCGATTTGTCTCCTTTTGATAGTAAATATTCTCCTAAGTGGTGGTTAGGATTAAAGGGAATTTGTCGACAATAGGGAAAGGGGGCTATTTAGGATTAAATGAAATTATACACTCCGCCAAGACCGCCTTCACCAGGGCGCTCAGTCCGGCAGGTGCTGGTTGTCCCGCAAATTCCCCCTTTGAAAGTACAGTGATGATTCCCTGAAAGGAGCAAAAGAAAGGGAGGGGGCGGAGACACACCTACGAATGTTCTCAGCTCTCCAGACTCCCCAGGAGGGGGCAAATCCTCCCTGAACAGCCCCTGAGACGCCACCACTTAAAGGTTAGCAAAGAGTTCTTTGGAGGTGACATTTAAACCTTTAATAGCTCCCAGCCAGTTTGGGCAGGGCTAATTCCCCCTCGCTGGAGGCCCGGAGCCAGGCACTGCTCAGTTACCTGTCTACAGAGGATGCCCGAGGATGTGGGTGAAACCCAAGCCAGGCGACTTGGGAGCCGGGGGCGGAGCCCACCAGTGTCTGCCCACCTTGCCCTCCAGTCCTAATAGCACCCAAACCCGAAAAAGCTGCCAGTTGCTCATTCGGCCCTTGCTGAGGTTAGCAATTACAATATCAGTTTCCCCCAAACAGGGCGGCCAGAATGGATGGCAGAACGGAGGAGACTCCGAGTTTAGTAAGTCTTGGGGGAAGCTGACTGGCTCCTGCTGTTCTCTGGCTCACAAATCTGGCCGTTCTACTCCCCAGCACTGGCCACAAACAGTAGGAATCCTTTTCAATCACGATTAGCAACACTTCATTGCTGTCATAGTTGACCCCTGGCAAACTGCAACTCAGCGAAGAACATTCTTTCCAGAGAGGAAGCAGACATCGTTCAGCCAGAGACGATTTACTGGGGGACACGCAGCTGATTTGCTTTTGTTGTCTCCCTGGAGCTGCTCAGCCCGTTAAAATGAATGGTCCTTCTCCACAGCAGTGCTAGTGGGAGGGCCTTTCCGGAGAGACAGAGAGAGGGGAGGAGGCCGGCATCCTGCCTCGCGGTTTGGAGCCAGGATCTCTGGCGTATCCTGTCTGTCCAAGGATCATATTGTGTAGCTTTTCTTGAGAACAAGACATAAGTGACGTAGTTGAGAAGAGCCACCTTTTCCTCCATGTCAGGGGATGGCTCCCCCAGCCCCTCACCTTGCTCAGACTCAATTTGCCTAAGAATAAAAAATAAATTAACCAAAACACTAGAAGATTGAAGACTGCTTACATCAGCTGAAGGCACATACCCCCCTCCCCACTGTCTTTCTGCTTACTGAAGGAGAAAACTTTGGGACTTTTAGTCTGTTGTTCACCCCACTCACCCAATCAGCTCTCATGGGAGTTCCTAAGCAGGACTGCGACTCAGTCATCTCGTCTACCATCCGGGTAGCTTCCATTGTTTTCAGTATTAGTCTTATTTAGGGGAAGGGAACATTATTGTTTAATGGACCAGAGTCTTGTTGAGGATGACGAAAAAGTTTGGGGCATTGAGGGTGGTGATGGTTCAACAACACTGCGAATATATTGAATGCCACTGAATTGTGCACTTACTGATGGTTAAAATAATAAAATGTTTTGTATATCCCCCACAACAAAATACTAATCTAATATCAGTGATTAATATTAAGTCAAATTACTTGTGGTTGAGATGTCTGAGCTGTGCTTCCTACCTTAGCATCTCCTAAGATGCAGTGTCTGCAGGGACTGACCACAGCAACAGATGCTAAGCCCACCGCACAGCACAAATCTTGCCCTGCTTCAGACGGAACAAGAAGCAGAGAGGGGACAGCCAAGGTTAGAGCACACAGAACCGGCAGAAACTTGGATCACCCACTAAACACATCACTGCGTGGGTGTGGAATACTCTGATGGCGTACAGACGGCGTACAGAACGCAAATTAGGAACAAGATGGGCCCAGGTGAGAATGAAGTGTCTTCTCACAATGACCCACAGACATTTACGGAGGCAGGGGATATGGATTTTCAGAAAACCATACATATTTAGGGGAAAATAGGGGTCATTCTCCAGAGGCTTTGATCCGTTACTTGGCATTTCACAGAAGGCGTCCAGACCGTGTTGATTCAACAACAGAAGTGCAGGCTGGGACCAATTAATTCACCCGGTTTCACATGGGAAAGGCAGCGAGGCCTGACATGGCCACTGCTGGACTTAACAGAAGTAATGGTGAAATGTTAAAATGGTTCATAAATTTATGAAATCAATGCGTGACTTGATCTTTTTGGAACCACCCAAACCCACTGATGAAGCATTTGTGGACTGCCCTCATCAGTCTTTGTGACCCTGTGTTTTAGGCACCAAGGACAGTATAAAATTTGATATCCAAGCAGTAATTTTTTTCCCACATAAGAACTGAAGCATAGGGGTCATTTGGGGCCTTAAACTCTCATTGATTCTGGAGTCAATCATTGACATCTCGGTTTCACGGGTGTGGTCAAGCACTCGCTTTGACCTTGTAGGAGACCTGTTAGTTGCGGTGGGCTTAACACCCCTTACTGTGGTCGGTCCATGCGGACACTGCATCTTAAGAAGAAGAAGATGCTAAGGTAGGAAGCACAGCTCAAACATCTCAACCGCATGGAGTTGAGACTCATTACCTGGAGCTATAAGCATGACTCAAAAAAGGTGATCCCCTCCGAGCAAAGCCTTCCATGACCACATCAGCCCGGACTTCAGGCTTTGTCTCTCTTCCAAGGGTTCTGGCCATTCATCAGCAATCAATTTGCTAAATCCAGGGGACATTCCGAGGTAGGCAACGGAAAATGTTGGAGGGGGACAATCTGGATTTCCTAAGGCAGCAGTAAGCTTAAGGGCCATGCTGAGAGGTCATTCCCCTCAAGCTCCATTGCTACAGAAGTTCAGTAAATTGCCTCTTCCTATCTGAGGTAGAGGAATGAATAAAATGCAGGGTGGAATATGACTTTCAATGGGCACTATGTATGAAGACAGAACCATATTACAGACACATCTTATTCAAGAAAAACAATCTCTCCTCTTTATCAGCAGAATTAAGACATTAACTTCCCATCACTCCAATGCTACTGAGAAGGAAGCCAGACCAGGATGCTCCCTGTCTCAGCCTTCACTGAAACATATGTTAGATGAAATAGATAAGATTAGATAAGAGTAGGCGGAGATATAGCTCAGTGGTACAGCACGTGCCTAGCATGCACAAGGTCCTGGGTTCAATCCCCAGTACCTCCAATAAAATTAAAAAAAAAAAAAGATTAGCTAGAAAAATGGGAAATTAGATAGAAAAGTGGGAGATAGATCCCATGTCTGTGCAGACTTGTAAAAGAAAAGATCCCAGGAACTGTTCCCGGACTCTGATCCCTTGGTCAGTTGCAGGAGATAAAAGGGATACAAAAAGAGAATTTTTGTGAGAAGGGTGGGGAGGATTTTTTTGAGGGTGGGGAGAGTTTCCTATGTTGTCATTTCTTCCCTTCCCATGCATGAGGATTGTGGGGTGCTCCTCCTCACCCCAGTGTGGTGATTAGGAAGCCACCTAGAGCTTGGCCTGTGTCCCCTGACCGGTGCTGGATTCTTGGGGCAGTGAACTGGGGTCTAACCCAGCCCCAGGACTCTCGAGGGCCAGGGAAGTCTGGCTGCCTGCTTTAGTAGTGAAAGAGGAGATAGCAGCCCACACTCCCTCCCCGTGGCTCATATAAGGGATGCGTAGCAGGGAGGACTATTTTTATGGCAAGAACGTCCCCCAAAGGGAAAAAATCAGTTTCACAATTTTCCAGGTCCAGAGAGTGATACTTCTCAGCTAAATGACACCTGTCTTTTCCCCTTACCTCTTCACATCCTCTGTCACCCCCATCTTCAGCCCTTGGATGGAGAGGAAAACTGTAGCTGGAGAGTGGAGGGGGCGAAGATTCTGACAGAGCAGACAGCACAGAGACAGATTGCCCCGCGTCCCCTTTCCCACTGCAGGCGTTCAGCCATAAGCAGGTAGGAGCCAGTCAAGAAGCAATTTAAAGCCAAGTCAAGCTCCAGGGTTTGGATGGAATCGCATCCTGCAATTACTTTATAACTTGATTCTGTGACTTAATGACTTGAAGTGATCCAAGAAGTCTTTATTATCAGAGAGTGACCAGAATTGTTGCAGGTGGATGAAATTCTTATCCAGGGCAGAGAAAGTGAAATAAAATGGAATGGAAGCTGCCATTTCATTTCAACATACCCATTCCTCTACCAATGGCTGCTCCATTAACAAAGATGCCCTTCCTACTGAGGATGCTAGGGTCTAAGAAGGTAGGTCAGGGTATGACAGGGGAGGGGAAAGAAGACATAAGAAGAAGAACCAAAGCACGGACCAAACCACAAATGGCTCAGGGAAAAATGTGCAAGTCAAAATTAGGATTCCTATACCACGAAACGCATGTGAAGTCACAAACGTCCAATTATTAGTAAATTTATGGATGAGTCTACCTTAAAGTCTGAGTCATTTTCAAGTAATTTCCATCTTTCTGAAGTGGCAATTAGATAATTCCACGCAGAGGTTGCCAGAGTAACCCTTGCCAAATTTACCTAAACGGCAGTAGGTTAAAGATTCTGCCAGCGTCAGTTAGGCACTGGTAGATCCAATAGTCAATCTGCCAGATTCAGGTATTAATGAGCACATTGGCAGTGATGTCTGACGTGTACCTAGTCACCCTAACTCCATTATATGCTCTGTAAGATGAATTTATCCTTTGACATTTAACAAACATTGGTTAAAGAAGTAAATGAAAAGAACAGGCAGTCAATTACGTATACCATTTTGATTCCCATCCCTCAACAAGTAGAATCTTACTTTTCCTAAGTGGACCAAAATAATTGTCTCATTTTTACCATCTTATCAGTAGAACACTGGTGATGTAAATGTTGTCATCTGAAATTGACTGGCCAATTGTCAATGGTGTTATATGACTCCCCCTCTTTTTTAGTAAACCCCATTGAAATAAGTTTAAGCCACGGAGCCACATGAAATGAAATATGAATAAATCTGGGAGGAGTATCTTAGCTAATTATTTACACAGAAAGGGAAAATGCGGCTCAGCTGTAAAATCTGTGGCTAAACACTTTTTATTTGGTTAATTTCTGTTCATGAACCTAGAAGCAGAGTGATAAGAAATACAGAGAAATAATTCACATTTACAAGTGACAAAGTCATCTTCCTAGCCCTGGAAATAAATAGGAAGTCAGGTTTCCCACTGTCTGGACTAACTAGCCTTCCAGTAGGCAGGGGAACCAAGCACCCAGTGGCCCCCATGTCCAAGATAACTGTTACTAGAAGATCTAATGAGTGATTTTGCATTCTGCAAGGAGGACTACTGTTTACACTCTGTTTTGCCTTCCCTGGTGGGATCTTCCTTGTATGGATAACCCAGCATCTCTTTTTTCGGAAGAGGGTTTTCCAGAAACAAAACATTAAAGTGAAGAATGAAAACCTGCCAAATGTAATTCCTGAAAAATCACTTTAGTCTCAAAGAATTGTTTTTCTCTCTTGATCTTTCTCGGTTGTACCATTATGGTTTTTGTCAAAAACAACATTGGCCCCAAACGGTAAGAATCCTTTTGGGTCACCATTAGCAACACTTTCTTCCCACCAAACTTGACCACAGCAGGCTGCAGCCTCACTCAAAACATTCCTTTGAGAAAGCAACCCAGCATTCAACCACCACAGATTTATGGTGTGAAAAATGGCCTTTTTAAGGACCTTTGAAAATGTTAAAAATGAACGTGGCTTTGCTGTTATTTCCCACAGCAGGAATTTAAATTTATAAACACTACTCCTAATCAATTTGGGAACTGCCCACAGAGCTAGAGGGGAAAAAGAAAATAGAAAAAAACTTCACAGGAACATTCTTCGGATATCATTATATGTTACAACCGACTTTCCACATTGAATCTTTGCCACTGTAAACGTGTATCTTTCCACCGGCTTCTGTTTTAAATTCCCAAAAGGTCTTCTTGCCATCCTAGGGCTGAGAGCTGACACATTTGTGTCCAGGAAAGAAGGCTGTTTATCTTCCTCCAAGCAATTTTTGTTGCGACGTTGTATGAGTGTAGATGGTTTTTTGATTGGTTATTGAAAGCCGAGAAATATGTTTTAAAGCAATTTGTTTCTTAGAACATTTTGTCCACTTCATCACAGCGATGTCTATTAACGCTCTATTTGCTGTACTTAGAAAGATCATTTATATTGTATTAGTACCTTTATCTGTTTCAGCCCTCTATTACCAATGTAGGTCAAACATTTGGCACTTAAAATGTTTAGCACTTAAAATTCCAGATAGAATAGTGATAACATGACTTAAACACAGACATTCTTTCAAAAAGAACTAAAAGAAAAAAGAAAACTTTAAAGTTTCAGCCACACTTCATAGACATGAAATTGATCCTCAACCCAAACAACCCTCTGCTCCATTATCATAGAGTAAATTTCAGAGCTATTTCAGTAGAGCATAAGGTTGAGAGAGTCATGTGACCAACAACTCCAAGAGCAAGTAAATGCATCAGGGGTCAAAGGGCACAGAGCAGAAAGAAACATCTGGATTCCATCTTTTGAACTTTTAATGGAAACACTGATCACTTGGCGCACATCTGGGGGTTTTGACAAGAAAAAAGAGTGTCTTTTTTTTAAATGGGAAGTTTACTTATGCTGGATATGAATTTCTTCACATAATGTTAGTTTGGTATTGGAGATATCTTTGAATACTGCTGAAATTAATGTTGCTTGATTATTTCTTTAATGAAGTAGGTTTTTGCTTTTTCGTTGTTTTTTTTTTTTTTTCCTTTCAAGTTTTGCTTAAAAAGGAGTATCCCAGGAAAAAGTGAGGGGGGCCCCGCTTAGTTATGCAAACTGCACTTTCCCTGGGGAAGCTCTTCTCATCACTCAGCAGGGAGAACCATTTTCAAAATCACCCAGCAGTAACCAAGGAAGAGCCCTGTAGCATTTGGCCATGCTGGCTCACTGCCTACACCCCAAATTAACTCCCTGAGAGGTCTGTGTAAGAAAAATGTCACTGGAAAGCCTTGAAGAGCCTCTACCACATTGTTCTTGGCTGAAAAATGTGTCTCAAGCACAAATAAAAATAATGCAAATCTCTTTGCTGGAGACTTGCATGGTTTAGCACCACATCTGCTGCTAAGTGGGGACACCGCACGCCATTCACTTATGTTCTTTGAACCCTGGTTTTCTCATTTGTAAAATGACGATCCTAGACTATTTGTCTGAGCCTAGTTTGTTTTCAGCAATGATATTTTATGTGTTGATCACTGTCCTGGCTCTAGCACTAAATATAAATTTTAAACATCTTGATGGTTTAAAGTGTACTTGTCAATTTCTGCAGCACCCTCACATGTCTTATTTCCCATGATCGTGTGAAGTAGGTGTGGCCAATATCCTCCCCATTTTGAAATAAGCCCGCCAAGGCTCAGAGAGGTCTGGTGCCTCCTTAGTGGCCACATAAAGGCAGTACATTTCTTCCCAGAAGAGCAGGTATCTCAACCAACAGAAATATGAATTAAAATAAAGAACTTAAAGATGGTTAAGTAGTACACAAAAACTCGAGTACAATACCGAAACTATTCAAATATACACTAAGTCTAATTTGTATATGTGGTATATATATTCACAAAAATTCATTTAAATGTTATGAATTATTTTTGGAATATAAGAGATGATTAAGAAAATTATTTAATAGTAATAAGATAGATCTGAGCCCACATTATCTCAACAAATATTGGAAAGTGAAAAGAGAAGGGACTGTGTAAGAATTCAGAGTCTAGTAAATTTCTCACCTTAAAAAATGGAAGTCTAGAGATATTGGGTTTTCTTTTAACTGTAGATAAATTCATAGTTTTGAGAATAATTTAAATAAAAGCTTAAGGATAATTACTAGTAAAGTGAAAAACACAACATTTGTAGCACCATTAGAAAAAAAATTAAATTATGGGAAATACAGACCAAAAGGAAAAAATGAAGACCAAATATGTCAAGACCATACATGTAAATTAATATCGCCTAATTTTAAATTTATTAAAATAAATCAAAAGATAAAATTCAACTTTATACTGACTATAAAAGAAATGCCAAAGCCAAAGTTATTTTGAAAAATTATAGATCAAATGATGGGCCAAATTATATCAGGAAAAAAGCATCAAAAAATAAATAACTGTACATACTCTATACATACATATACATATTTTAAATCAAAGTAGAATTCAAAACAAACTATCAAACAGGACAAAGAGGAGGCATTTTATCTACGGAGACAAATCTAACATAAATATGTAGGATTACAAATATGTTATAATTAATAATACAGCACTGATAAGTAAGAAACAAAATATGTTAGGGAGAGTTTTCATAGATCTCTCTGTTTTAAATAGGAGGATAGCTGGCATTAATTAGAGATACAGAAGTCAAGGAAGAGAATTATAAAACATTAACTTAGTAGAGACATAATTAAGGTAGTGCCTGATAAGACAGAATATACTTTTCAAGCACTGACAAAACTGACAAAAATTTATCAGTTATTGACCATAATGAAAATGATCAATATTGACTACAATGGCATTTCAATAAATTCTAAAAAAGTAGGAAATGTTTCGATTACATTCTATCACCATAGTGCAACAAAACTAGCAAGTAATATCAGAAGTACAAATAAACCCTCAACTGAAATTTATAAACAATTCTTAAAATAACTATTAGAGGAATCAACATTGCAATACAGACTATTTAATTTAAAAAACAATAATAAGAACATATTAATATAAAATTTAAAGATTGTGATCAAAACCTACTCAGAGACAAATTTATTATCTTAAATGCTCATATTGTTAAATAAACTTAGAGAATAAAATAAACAAATCATTAAACTTACTAAATTAAAAGCAAAGAACAATAAAGTAATCATAAAGAAGAGGAAAAAGATATAACAGTATGAATAAAAATGAATTAGGACAAAATTGAGTATTTGATAAATAAGTCAAAATCTGATATAACAAACAAGAAAAATGCTGAAAAGGAAAAACCCACAACATTAGTGATATGAAAACATCACAGATGTTTTCAAAATAAAAGAGATTCTTAAGCTGTGAGAAAATGGTATGCTAAGTCTATGCGTATAGATTTGAAAATAGAAGTGACCAAAATGTTCTTAAGATATAGGAAATCTGAAAATTGCAGTAATTATGGAAGAAGTTGCAGAAGTTATCAAATAATTATCCTCAGAATTCACCCACTTGGTTTTATGAATAAATTCTTCCAAACTTTAGAAATAGGTTATTCCAATGTTTTTTTTCATTTATAATTTTTGGTATTTTTCAGATTTTTATATAATTAACACATACAATTGAAAAATGATATTTTATGGACCATTAAGAGAAAGATATCCATGGCAACAGAAAAATGACAAAGGGTATCAAGAAGCAATTTACTAAATAATGATAATAATGGAAAATGGTTATATAGTACAGACTATTTGCCAGATATTTCCTAAATAATGTGTTATATATTATATAATAGTAATATATATAATATACAGCAATTATATACATAGATCTAATTATATGGATGTAATTGTATATAATTATATCTCACAGAGAGCCCTATGGGTTAGGTACCATTATTATCCCTGATTTAAGATGTGTAAATTAAGGAACAGAGAGATTAAATAACTTGTCCCATGTCACGTAACTAGTAACTAATGAAGCTAGGATTTGAGCCCAGACTGCTTGTTTTCAGGGTCTATGGTTTTTAACTCTTAAGTCAAAAGGAAATATATTTATCAAAGAAATGCAAGTAAAGGAAATAAGTTCTTATTTCTTTAAGCTACTGATTGTAAGATTATAAAAAAATTAAACCAATATAAATGCATATATGAAGAAATAGAAATCCTACACACTTCTGTCAAAATTTGTATCGTCTTTTATCAAGGATAACACGGCAGTGTACATTAAAATCCGTATGTTGTACAAAACATTTGCCCCAGTACTTCTACTTCTACCATTGCATGTTAAAGAAATAGACACATATTCCCAGATGAACACAGACTTTATTATGTTTATTTATAGCACTGAAAAACCAGAAACAAATCTAAATGTCCATCATTTGGGGAACTGATAAATTAGTCATCAAATTGAGTGCAGAGAGGGCAGGCAAAAATACCAGTCCTCAGCCTTTCCTGTGGGCTTGGAGACCCAGAACAGTGGTCAAGTCTTCTTGAGGTTAAAGAGCTCAGTTCAACCCAGGTTGAAATCTTCCCTACAGAAAGTTGAAGATTTGGCTTAAGACTAGGCTGGTGTCAATCCAGATCCACAGATCGAGGGACCTGTAAAGTCTATGGACCCAGGGGAACCAAGACAGAGAGGATGTGCCTGAGACACTTGTGAACTGACATCCTCCCGTTTGGCCAGCATGAAAAAATATCCTTACGGCAACTATGTCCTCCTGTAGTGCTTTGAAGGTTAAGCGGAAAATCTGAGTGTACCGCTGAGGTGCCAGAGTGCTGAAAAGTTGGTGTTTTCTTCTAGAAAGGAAAAAATAAAGTAGAAAGTCTAGGAAGGTGGAATAGCCACAGTGATTTCCATAACGTTCAATAAAAATGAAAGACTGGTGGTTTGAGAAAATAAAAAGAAGTGATGCATACAGGTAGAGAGATGAGAGTCATCACACTTGGAGTGTTACCTCTACATTTGAAGATATAGCTCCACTAATGAAAAAAGACAACACACTCTCTGCCCCCCTAAAATCAATTCATTTGAGGAGACCCCAAAAGAAACTTCTTTCCTATTCAATTTCAGATGATTTCAATGATATAAATTGAATATATATAAAGCATTCTACAAGCATCAACATGGCAAAAGTCAAATAGCATTTAAAATTCTCCATTGATCGTTATCTGTTTACCACTTCTTGAGAATCCCCAAATGCATGAAGAAAAAGCCTTTTCCCTCAAGGAACATTATTCATCAGAAGGTCAGGAAGACATGAGTCTCATTCTTCTCATGCACAAGGATATGTTTCAGCCTTCTCTTCTGCACAGGCACAAGTGGTTAACACTTGTAATGCCCAAGAGAAAGGGTGGCCGGAAGCATCTTACCAGGTGAGCTAGGTTCGGATGGTGGTATCAGAGTAGGAAAGTGGAAATTCAGAGCTCAGTGTGAAGACACGGGCTCTGCCTGTTTCCACATGACACCCTGGGAATGGAGTGGGAGCCCCAGATCCCAACAACACTGGGCTTCCCTTATTACTAGAATATACGTGCTCTTACAAGTCATGTTCACCTCCCTCAACTTACGGTGTCTTCTGTATCTCCTTTCATCCTTCAATGCTCAGCTCAAGTGTCCCTCCTTTGAGATGTCTTCCCTAGGCAATCAGTCCGTCCCTTCTCTTAGCAGCCGGAGCATTTGGTAAGCATCTCTAGAATAGCATCTCTCATCACCTTGTGACTACCTGAACATCTGATCCCATGGCTGGACCAAGAACAACTGTATTAAATTCATCTGTGTATACCTAATCCCCAGGAAGAGCCATTGATTCCCCAGGGCAGAACTTAGCAAGTTGCTTGGATAAAGTGAGTGTGTTTGTATTTGTGAAGGGGAACGGATTGCTGCACGGATGCTCCCAACCAAGAGCCCTGGGACGCGGTGGGGAGTGAACATAGTAAGAAGTTATCCAGGAGAAAGAAGACAATGGGGCTGTTTTTGTTATTCAGGATTCTGTAAGCCTTTTTAAAAACTCTAAATACCTACAGGAACATTTTATCTTTAGGGCACCTCAGCAGAATCTGCCACTAGAGTTTATAGGTATCCTCATCGTTAGGATGTTCAGCTGAGCAAAAGGAAGGGGCGTGTACTCTAGAAACTTGAAAGTCCTCTTCCAATATTTAAAGGGCAGAGATGTGAGGAGGAGACCAAATTTGTTCTAGATAGTTCCAAGGATGGAATAAGACTAACTGGTAGAAATTCTAGACTTCAGATAGATTCTAAAAAGCAATTCAGCAAACATTTATTGGCATTTACTATACGTAAGTTTTAATGAAGGGAAGAAATGATAAGCGTGGTGTCTTAAAATGGAATGACAAAAAAAAAAAAAAAAAAGATAGAAAGAAAAGAAAATGAAATGAGTTGCCTGAACTAGGAGAGCTTCAAAGGAGACCAATAATTACACATTACTCCATTCATCTAATATTTTCTGACGACCTGCCATCTGTCAGACATTGTTCTAAGAGTGTGCGTCACCCCATCCCAGGACCTCACCCTGGCGGGCACACTGACATGAATGGGCTGGTTGGTCTGAATGTCTCCTCCTGAGACATATGATTCTAGGGCATACCTAAGTCAATTTCCTTTTGCAATTTATGAAAAAATTGAACGATCAAGCAACGTTTTCAGAAATCATAGTTTGTGGAAGAATGGAAAATACTCTCTGTGCCTCCAAGTGGTAGCAGTATGCGTGTGGGCACGCACACGTGTGTGCAGGTGCACGTCTGTTTCCTGGCTGACTCTCGGCGGACTCAGTTTTTCAAGATTACATACAGCAAGTTATCCATGGTGGCAGTGGAGGCTGCAGACAAAAGCACAAGGGACGGAAGGCAAGGAAGGAATAAAGTCAAATCAGATGCAGAGTTGCAGTGACGCGCTTCTAAACATCCCGCAAATGTGCATTTAGCTCACGTTTATTTTTGCGTACTTCACCAGAAAATGGCAACAGAACATCTCATTCTGGATGGTAGCCTCGGGCGAAGAGGAGGCATAAAGTGGGAAAGACGCACAGTAAACAAACAGGCAACAAGCCCCTTCCACACAACGCAGACTTGAGACCGTCCGCTCCAGCGCTCAAACTCAGCAGCCGAGAGGCCTCGCAGCATGCTCGGGGTGAATGCCAGGTGCTTTTTCCTCAGTATCAAGTGTGATCGAGGATACATTCATGGTCACTTAACCAGGAAAATATAGTTTTGTTCCCAAACTAAAATATATATATATTGAGTGCCTATTGACTATTAAAAACAAAATGAAGCCATGTAATACTTAAATCGAGGAGCGATATGATCCAGTTTCCATTTTGAAAATAACTGTTTTGCTGTAGGAGGGAGAGTTCAGTGGTTATAAATAAGAATGGATGCGAGACATCAACCAGGAGCTATGGCAGTAATCATGGTGGAAGAGGGGAGAAACGGAGAGATGTGAGGGATTATATATATATATATATATATATTTTTTTTTTTTGCACTCTATTCATTACAAAGTCTCCTATGATGGAAAGCCTTTGTTTTCATCCCCATTGATTTGGCTTAATCAATTATTGACTTCAGTTTTTTGAATTATAGGGAATATTTTATCCCCACTTAACACATAACACAAGTGAAGCCTGTATCATGAGAAGGTAGGTACACTTTGCCTGTTTCCAGCTACCAGGCATTCTCCACAAATTTTCATTCCAGATTATCCCTTGGACCAGGTAAGACTTGTAAATACTGTTTAACGGTTCTCTTGGTATCTCAAAGGCAGGTTAAACGCAAAATGTAAACGACTAATCACACGATGCAGTATTCTGCCCAAAAGATCCCAGAAGGGTGCTCGCAGTACCGTGAGCAAGACACCTTTCCCCCATCTCCAGAAAACCAGGGGGCACCTTCTTATCTCCACTGGCTCGGCTCCTTTACCCAGCCCATCTCCAATACTAGGATTTCACCTCCTCATAATCCCTCACATCTCTCCGTTTCTCCCCTCTTCCACCATGATTACTGCCATAGCTCCTGGTTGATGTCTCATATCCATTCTTATTTATAACCACTGAACTCTCCCTCCTACAGCAAAACAGTTATTTTCAAAATGGAAACTGGATCATATCGCTCCTCGATTTAAGTATTACATGGCTTCATTTTGTTTTTAATAGTCAATAGGCACTCAAAAGGAGTTCAACCAAAATGATCAGAACTTTAACACCATTCTGGTCTGGGTTCTCCACCCCAACCTGTCTTATATGCCTTATTCCTCTTGCTTTTTTCCAGTCCCTGCAATAGGATGCTCCCTCCTGCCACAGGGCCTTTGCATAAGCTGAATACTCAGCTTGGAAAGCTAACTTCACCTTCAGTTCTCTTTGCCTCATTAAAGCCTTCTTATCCTTCCATTTTTTTGACTGGTCTTCTCTCAGTTCCACAGATGGGATCAAATTTTCCTATCATAGGTTTTGAACATTTGATATACCTCTCAAATCATATACAGATCATAATAAATATTTGTTGAATTTGTTGGGTGACGTTAGCCTTCTTTATCTCTCCGAGGGAAGTGCTCATATAAGTTTTTGCTTGTTCTTATATCACTAAGGTCTAACATGTTTTCTGACACAAAAGAGATTTCAATAAATATAGGTCAAAGGAATGAATGAATGAATGAATGAGTAAATGACATATTCAGAGTGTGAGCAGTAATGGGCACCTTGAGAAAGGACATCAAAAACAATACTAGTAGTTTTTCACATTACAATATCTGTGCAGATGGAAAAACCTGCATTACAGAAGCAGCACCTATGAGGTCAGAACGTGAGGCTTCACATTGGAGTCTCTCCTTGGTGACTCGGTGGTCTTATGCAAGGCCCTGAAAGCACCTGGGTACCAATTTCTTCATCAGTAAAAGTAGGGAACTATCCACTCACTGGGGCAGTGAGAATTTTGTGATATACCTTTGAAAACCCCAGTAAACCCCAGTAAATCTAATTTAAGAAGCCAAAGGGACTACAGAAGCCTGTAGGAAATGGCAGAAGTTGGATCCAGCCTTGACTGTATGGAGAGCCAGTGCCTTGTTCTCTGGGGTTTGATGAGACATGATCACACTCATCCATTCACGGACTGTCCACGCTTTCACATGTCAGCAAAGTAGCTATGACAGGAACCGTGTGGCCCACAAAACCAAAAATTTCTACTATCTGGCCCTTTGCAGAAAAAGTTTGCCAATGCCTGCTCCAGAATACTGTTATTATGACTGTGTTGGTGACTGGCTTCACTGTCCACGCCGTTACATAAGCTTGAAATGAGAGTCACCTTGACCCATGCCTCCACCCCACCCCCAAAGTCTAGTCCTTCCTACCTGGTACCTGAGGCCTTCGCTTACGGCCCTCAGATTTCATTTTCTAACCAACACCCTTGACCTCATACAGTTCTTTCCTTTTACAGTTCATGTCTCATAATGCCACAGGGGACTGTGTTTTATTCCAACTCCTTCCGGGTGTAGGAAGGACAGAGCCCATTAACCCCATCTTACCAACACAGCCTCTGCTCCGAAGACGTGGTCCATGTGAAATGGGACGGGGAGGGAGAGCCAAAAAATCATTGCATTTATTAGAGGTACTCAGTTAAAATGCGCCTCACTTTGTAAAGTGGGGAAAGCAAAAGTACATTTATTATAGAATGCACTGAGGATAAACTAGGTAATATATACAAAGCCCTTAGCCCAGTTTCTGGCCCATAGTAAGCCTTTATTAGCTATTTCTAATTATTATCCCTGTAATTAGAAAATTACAAACACAATTTAAAGTGCAGCTCATGAAAACAGTCTTTTAAAATGAATAAATTTTGTAGGTGCTAAGTTCTGAAATACCTCCAAGAAAGTTGTATATATATATATATATTTATATATTTTTAAATGTACAGGTTACTTTAAAAAGAGAGAGTCAGGAGTGAATTTATACAGAAGTAGAATACAATGGATCTATGAGGGGAGCAAAATAATTGTAGAAATAAATATGCACTCCCTTTGTTTTTACAGCCCTGGAGGTTTGACACAAATTTGTGTCCAATGTATAGAAAAATGTCCGTGAACAAGCTCCCCTTCCAGCATCATTTTCATTGTCCTGCTGTAATTCCCTCCATAGAACTCTGTACATTGGGCTTACTGTATACTCTGTGGTTTCATGTGATATGTCAAATCTGCTTTGGCGGCAGCAGGTGAGGAGATTAATTCATTTTATCCTGCACATGCGTGTGAGTGATTGAGCTTGATCGTATCACTTGCTTCCTTCACCTTCAGAAGTCTGCCCAAAGGCTAGGAATGATGAGCGCACAGCACTGTGAATGTTTTTAAGGCCACTGCGTTGTATACTTAGAGACGATTAAACTGGTCAGTTTCACATTGTGTATATTTTACTGCAATAAAAAAAAAAAGTCTATCAACCTCTTGGCTTAATGAATAAACCCACCTAGACCCCAGAAGTCAGGATTAATCGGTCCTTCCTGTGTACCCGGGCACATGCTCTTCCTTCCATTAGAAAGCTTACTTCACTCTCCCGTATTGAAGTTCTGTTCGTCTAGGTTTCAACCTCCTCTTAGGTTTCTTTGAGGGCGGGCACCAATCTGTCATCTCTGTGTCTCCCTCACACTGCTGAGCACACACCAACTGCTTTATAAATATTTGCTGGAGGCAGGCAGGGAGGAACGGAGGAGGCCCGAGGAGACTCAGTGCCCACTCCAGTGTCATCAGGGGCACAGCAGAGGCCAGGACGTTCCTTGATTTCCATGAGACGATATAAGATACTCCCAAGAACTGCTCCCCGTTCGATTCTACTTTCATCTGAAAAGTGGTATCTGTAGCCTCCTTCTCAACAAATACAAACACCCCAGCTCACAGCCAACAATCCATACTCATCATTTCAGGAGCCTCCACTCAAATGCCAGCAGGACCGGGGAGGCGATGTTGCCAGGCAAAGCTGGCCAGAGAGTGACCGTGGCAAGCTGCCGTCACAGACTGTCGAAAGGGCAGTGGCTCCTCCGGGCTGGCCTCTGGTTGCCGTTCTGGGTGTAGGTCCAGTGTTGCCAGAGCTTCTGATTTTCTTTAAGCTGGGAATCAACTCAAAAATTTTTAAACAATATTGCAGGCCAAGCAAAACATATCTTTGGGAAGCGTGTGACCTGATTCTAACCCTCCACACACTATCACAAATCCTTTCAAGAACTTCTGTTATGCAAATTCCTGGAAACTCACTCTTTTGAATGAAGAGAACACTGTAATATGAACCGCATGCTAAGGGCTGTTCTGGGGATTAAATGAGATAAGGTGTAAAAGTGCCTAGTAACGTGTATGTTCCAGTACAGGTGCTCAATAAACATTATTTTCCTCTCTTCCTTTCCTCTTTCCTGCCTTTTTAATTGAGGCAAGGGATTATCTGATTCCTGGAAAATGTACAAAAAGTGAAAGATGCACCCTTTTTAATAAAAGGTGTCATTTTGGCAAGAAAGGCTCAAGGAAGTATTTACAACATGAGGAATATAGCCAATACTTGGTAATAACTGTAAATGGAAAATAACCTTTAAAATTATATAAAAATGAAAAAAAAATTTTTAAGATGTCATTTCCGTATCAATCAAGTTAATGTATTCCACACACTGAAGCCCTTTCCCAGGAAAGATCTCTGTAGCCCTCTTTAAACCCAGATGAGGCTGGTTTGTAATTGGTAGTTGGATTTTTACATAAAAATGATGTTCCAAACAGGCTTAAGGATGCCTGAATACAGATTTTTCCCTTTAATGATTTAAAACGTTCTCTTGTATTTTATTTGTCCCATAAACATTTAAAAAATAGCTTGTTGGGCCAAATAAAACTTTGATCCAAGTTTTATCTGAATTCTTGTAAATTCTGCATCCAATTCCACATCCTTGTGTGCTATTTCCTATGTTCTCTAAAGCAGCAACAAGCTCACATATTCCCCAAACGGTCCTTTCCCAAAGCGTTAACTGCAGGTCATCAGTCACGGTCTGTGCGGCAGCAAAGACAGAGAGAGAGACCCCTGGACTTGGAGCATGTCTCAAGTTCAAGTTTATTTCTCTTGAAGATTTGGTTAAATGTGGGCAGGTTATTTAATCTTAAGTCACTCACTCCTCATCTGTGAAATGGGGCAGATAAGCACTACTCTCACAAGCTTACTGTGAAAGCCAAATGAGACACAATTTGCAAAATTATCATATAAATGCAGTGCATTAAACCATACATATACCACTTTGAGCTTTGAGCGGAAAGGATCTCGAGTATTCGGGATGGGAGCCCAAGGTTACTTTGTTGGTGGCAATGTCTTAACTTGAGGGTGAGACGCTGTTTTGTCTGTATTTCCATAGAGTAGCCCCTTCAAGAGTCATAGGTCCCCCTGCCCGCCAACTTCATCCCTTACATCTGCACAGTAGACATAATCAAAACCAGGAGGGAAAAATGCTTTTTCTATTTTAATATTATGGACAGTAATTTCCTATATTCTAGGCACAGAGCTAAACATAAGACATGCAATAAATCAAGCCATGAACACGTAGAACACCCCTGTGTGGTAGATACTACAACCCCCAGTTTACAAATAAAGAAAGCGGGCAGTACATTGCCCAAGACTGTTCACGAATACATGGTGGCAGGACTCCAAGCCTGGCAACAGCAAACCAAGACATCGGGGGGCAGCAGCGTGGAATACAGTGTTCCCAGGAGGGCAGGTTTCCAGATAGCTGAGATGAATCCTTCGAGTGCCAAAGTTATTTTGGGGCGAAAACCCCACATTCCCTCACCATTTCTGGGCATGGTCTTTACTGTAAAGATAGCATCAAAGTCTTTTCTCCCCCCTCTTTTTTTTTTTTTTTTTTGATGGACAGACCTTGGAGATTATCTAGTCTAACCATCTCAATCTTCAAATCACATGACGGACACAGAGCGCCTTTGGTTATGATACAAATCAATTATTACTCCAAGGGCTGTGGGGATACGCAGGAGCGCCCCTACCCTGAACGGCAACACATCGCTGTGGTCTATTTCATGCTGAGTATCTCACTTTGTTGTTTGTTTCACGGGTTCCTTTCTTTTCCCTTACTCTCAGGTTGCCAGGCACCACCTGCCCTGGTTATAAACCAAGAGCCCTCCTTCCACAAACACGTCTTTGCCACCCCAGGCTGTGCTGCCTATAATTTGCTATGAGCAAGGAAACCAGGTAAACTCTCTGAGATTAGATGTCAAACAAATTCTGGGCAAGGACTTAAGAAATCTGATGGATGACATGCATAAGATTTTGCAAATAGATGCGACCTCCAGGTGGCCAGCAACTGTCTCTTGGATACTTGAGTTTATCAGAGAAATGAATGTCATATATACAAGTGAAGAGCTGAATACTTTTAGTGACACACATCCCAAAAGAAGGCACAAGTCAGACTTACAAATAAATCCATTCCGTCTTCTGGTCCCCGTAGCGATCCTTAGAGCTAGCCAGCCCCACCTGCTTCCTTCACACTCCCCTGCCCTGTCTTTTGTATAAGCACAGTCAAATCATCCTTTACCCTTTTACTTCAGTTGTCATTTTCCAGCTGGGAAGCAGCAAATCTGATCATTCGAACAGAAACAGCGTCTGTTGCTAACCCCTCAAGCTGCTGTACTGGTTGCATTTCTCGCAGCCAAACATTCAGTAACATGTGTTTCCATGTATATCTTTTCCTCTATAATAGTAATAAGTGGGTCATTAAGGGCTGCGGAATGAAAGGATGCGGTTTCCTGGCCTGATAAGTCTCTGAGCTGCATTACCAAATTCATCTTACACGTCAGCATTAAATAGCACGGCGTTTTCCTCTCGCTTCCGTGCGGCATCATGTAATGTCATCTAAACGGGGCTTTCTCTGTGGCCATAATCATCACCTCTTCATCGCCACTACTGTCAAGAAGCACGTACATATGGTGCTACAGTCAGCATGGTTCTACGCAGCTCCACCGCCACGACCCTCAGCCCTGGAAGGCCGCAAGCTACCAGGGGACGACTGAAAATCGTGAGATGTGAGTTCAAGTCCAGACCTCGCTGCTGAATCCCCGGGTGAGCTGGAGCACAGCATTTTCCTTCTCCGGGACTGTCTCACTGTCATGGCAGGTCCTCTTCAAGACTCGGCTGCAGGCATTTCAAGTGGGAGGAAGACCAGCAGAGGAGAAAACTGATCTGGAACTTGAAACAAGTGGCTACATCCTGGGAGTAATTAGCCTCTGGGTCTCAGATCAGACTGTCTACGCAGAACGTTGTCTCTCTCCCTGGCCTCCCCCTCACCAATTTCTCCGTGTTCTCAGTGTTTTCTGCCACCTTTATTCCACTCTCTGTTTCTGACTTTGGCTCTCTTCCCATTTTCACTAACCCCTGGACGGCTTATCCAGATGGCAGCCCACACCAGACCCTCAGCTTCTGTTCTTTCACTTCTCCCAGCCCCACCCAGGAGCAGGTCCCAACCAGAACATCCGCCTTGAATGGTTTTAAGAGGTAAATCCTGAGCCCCCTGGTTCCCTGTTGTGCAGACTCTCTCTGATCTCCCTAAGCGAGGGGGTGGAGCCTGAGCGTAGGTCCCTGACGAGTGTCTAGAGATCACAGGACGAAGGCTCCCCGTACTGGGGAGGGAGGAAGAACACATAATGATTTCAAAGAGGACAAAGGAGGCAGCTCAGAGACACGCAGACAAGTCTAGACGGTGATGACAGAGACAGAAACGGAAGCAAACACCCCAAAACCATGCCTGGCCGGACTGGACACACACAGGAACAAAGGAGAGGTGGGCAGTAGGGAGAGGAGGGGCAGGGATCGCACGGGCTGCAGACAGTTCTGTGATTTATGCCCAGAAATGTGCCCATGGGTCAGGAGAACCAGCCCGTCCCCTCCCGGCCAGGGTATCAATTAAACTGAGTCAAAAGACAGGAAAGAGACTGGTTCGCCTGATACAGGAACAGGAAAGAATCCATCCAATCATTGTAGTTATTCCCACTAGCTGTTCACGGCTTTCTGCTGACATCTTCACATGCCTATGTTCTCATGGGACCTTCCAAACTACCTTTTTTTGTTGTTACTATAGTAAAATGTGCATAACATCAAATTTACCATTTTAATCATTTTTAAGTATAGGATTTAGTGGCATTAAGCACGCAGATGATATCCTGCAGCCATCGCCACTATGTGTTTCAAGAACTTTTCCATCATCCCAAACAGATGTTCTGCACCTGTTAAACAGCAAGTCCCATTTCTCCCTCACTCCAACCCCTCGTAACCACTCTTCTACTTTCTATCTATGACCCAACCACCGTTTAAGAGTAGCCATAAAAGTGTAGGGACATCTTCCCTGGGGGGTGAAATTCTAAAGTCAGCATAAAAGGCAGAAAAACGTAGTCTATATTCTCACTGAGAACACCTGAGGAGGAAAGACACTGTATTAGTGCCAGGAATCCCATCTCTCAATAAGGATGACCAGCTAATTTTCCCTCCTTCAGCGTGTAGTTGAGTCCCAGAGGAAGTGGCACCACATACATTTAGGACCCTATTGTACAAGAGAATGTACTGATTTTTTTTAAACAGTGGAAACACACTCGGTTTGTTGAGATGCTCGTTTCATATGAGGACCTCAGGAACCAAGACCAAATGAAGGAAGAACAGATTCGTACCCTTATTTTTCACATTTACCTGGGGAAATATTCACTGTGGAACGGCAGATGGAATCTATCTTGTGATTTGAATTATTTTCCTCTCCCCCTCCTTTTTTTAACCAATGTGCAGTGTTGAATTCTTGTACACTGAGTCTGTATGAAATAATTCCTTCCTATGATATCCTCTTTATAATGATGAAGCTTAGAGAAGTCAAGGAACTTGCCCAAATTCACAAAGCTTTATAAGTAATTGAATCGGTGCCTTTAAGCAATTCCCCATGACTGCCGGCCAAATGGTTCTTTCCAGCAAATTAGACTTTTTTCAACATTAATTTTTTTTCTTTCTCTTTATAAAATTAATCAGGGTGTGTATTGACCAAGAAAGTTCATCAGAGGCACTTTTGAGCGTTACTCTAAAATTTCAAATCCATTTGTCCGAACTACACAATATGCAAATCTCTGGACTCTAGGGGCCAATTGTAAGTTGGTTTCAAATACCACAGAGGACATAAATCTTCCTCCTCCCTTCTTTATCCCCCTCAACCCATAATCTACTCACTCTTTGACCTCCCCACAAGAAGCATGACTGCCTTAAATTTAGAGTTTTCCTTTCCATTAAACAATGCACGTGTTTAACTCTCATCGTATTTCAGAGGCGGAGCTGATCAGACTCAGTGAGCTTGCTCACTGCCGCAGGTGAGAAGCCCTCTGCAAGGAGGCACCTTCGATTGGAAGCTGGGAGGTGGAACTTGCGGGGATGATTTAGGAATGCAGACCAGTTTTGCTTATTTGAACTAGCAGAGGGGAAGGTCAGGCCAAAACCATGAAAAAAAAATCTAGATAAGAAAATATTTTTGAAGAAACCCTGTTTTACGACTCCCCAGGACCCACAATAATTTAAATTTATCCATTCATCCTGGACCTGCTTTCAGAAATAGATGAGGCTAGTTTCTAATTAGCAGAACTATTATAAATAAATGTAGGTTCTTCTAGTGCTTGAAAACAAATTTTTTCTAATCATGTTTGCGCCACTAATTTGTATTTTTGTCAGAAAAGAGTATGTTGAGTAAAGGTAAATTATAGCCAAAAGTAATGTAGTTTCCTCTCCACATCATAATTAATTTTGGTCCAGGGCAGATGAGCCTTGATCCAGATTTCAATTCTGTTATGGCCAAAGTAACACAAATAAATGTACAATTCCTTGAAAAGCAAAATTCACTTTCACAAAATAATGACCTTTTTCTGGAAGAAAATAAAACAAAAAGAAAGGTGGTTCTTGGCGTGGTATGTATAAAACACATAGCATTGATGATTAAAAAACTAAAACTCTCCTTTCCAAAGCAAGAATCCTGTCTTAAGCCAAAATGAGAACAAGATAAAAGACTTAGAGCGTATTCATTATTTTCCCATTTGGAGATTTCCACCCCCCCCACCTTTTATCATTTTATTTATTCTGTTTTCAAATGCCATGCTCCAAACATAAATGGGATTTTCACTGACGCTCTTCAACTTTGTCAGTCTACCCAACCCCCACCCCTCCTTCCTTCCTAAATTTAATTAAAACCAGCATTCAGCCATACTGGAGAGAAACCCTATTTACATAACACAAAGAAAAATAGTTTTTAAAAGCCCACATTAATCATGGCTTTAGAGAAAGTCACCATAAATAGGATGAATCCAGCCCCAGGACAAGCTCCAGCCACTTAAGAAAAATATGTCTTTCCAGCCGCAAGGGTATCAGTGTGACTGAAGAACGTAGCCCTTATGGCCCACAAATGCCTCATGTTCATACGAAGTTACACGTTTGCCTACCCTGATACAGAACAATGCATATTCAAAACTGTCTCACCTGCCCATACAATCTGGTGAAGGCTGAGTTTTGTTTTATGGAATTGCCAGAATAGAGGAGGAAACATCAAGGTCCTACTACGTGCCAAGCAAAATGCTCGTGGCTCTGAAGACCTTACCTCCTTCGAGAGTCCTGGCTGCTCCAGGAAGTTGCTTGTTTACTCACTTTGAACTTTAACTTTAAACCCAGAGAGGTCCTCCTGTCCCAGAGCTCCCGACAGGCCCACAGAGATCCAAGGGCACGTTTAAGCACGCCAGACACCCACTGCCGCCTTCTGCCTCCCACACACACACTTCTTCTGTCATTGTTTTACGTCAACCATGGCACTGAGAAACATTGCGATGAAAATAAATAGAAAAGTGTAGAAAGATTCCCAAAGGCAGAAACCTCAAATGAGTCACCAAAATGGGAAGAAGTGTGCAGAGTAAGCAGGATTATTACAGAAGGCTGTCTAATGAGCAGGGATCAGAATACCCACAATCAAAGAATTCACCCAGTTGCTCTCACCTCAATTCCCCTCCAATATCAAAAGGTAATAACATGGCTGATGCTGTCCACCCAAAACATTTGAGAAAAGGTTACATGATTGCCCTACACAGCTACGTTTGCCAAAAATAAAAGAAAAATATAGATTATTGAGTTTTTACTATAAGTCAGGCCCTTGTAGAGGAATTTATATATACTTCGTGACTTAATCTGCACCACCGATAGGGTGATGGGCATTCTCATCTGCATCTTACAGATAAAGAACCTAAAGCAAAGGGTTTAAACTTTTGACTGCAGTTAGACAGGAAATAGATGGTAGAGCCAGGATTTTAATCCAATTTTCTGTTTCCCCATCTAAACCTGCTCTTCCTCTCATCAGAAGGGGGTCCTGAATATTGTTATGGCCACATCACAAAGACATACCTCGAGGAATGCAGGGGACAGCCCAGGTTCTGTTGCTGACTCTCCTCTATGATTCGTGTTTACTCTGACTCCTGCAGTGCTGTGAATCTTGTCAGTCTCTTTGACACTTTGCTAAATGTAAGCTCCAAAAGGCAAGGATTGACTGATTGATTGACTAACTGATCTTTTGGTTTCCTGATGCATCCCCAGCACTGAGAACAGTGTCCCGCACTCTGTAGGTGCTCAATAAATATTAGTTAAATGGATGGCGGGAATGAACTCCTGTTCCGGCCTAACCTCTGTGACGGCTCTGTCCTCTGACCACCCAGTACACACAGGCTGGTCTGCCCCCTCCTAGAAACCAGGTGTGTTCAGCCAGGCAGTTATGTCTCTATAACCTTCGTGACAGGATGAGTTGGAAAATAATTGCCATTACTGTTCACCAGAGATTACAGAGACACCAACAGGGGGTGGGGGGGTGGGTTTCTTCCCATTGTCAGCAGATCAAGGGACCAAATTCCCAAGCAGTTCATGGACACACCTAGTGATAGAACCAGGACCAGAACTCACACATCTGATTCTCATTTTAACTCACTATGCCATGCTGCTTAAACAGTGACTTGCTAAAAAAAAAAAAAAAAAATATATATATATATATATATATATATATATATATATATATATATATATGCATAACTACAAATTCTTTTGTGCTGAGCACTTTTCCAAGTGCTTTCTAAGTTTGAGCTTAATTATCCCAACTACGCTATCAGTTAGGCCATCTTATTGTGTTGTTTCCTTTACGGTGATTATCTATTTGTTTACGTTTCAGCCTTTTTGCTGTGTAATGGACAAATGAAACTGTCAACTATTTAAAGGACACACCATGCTGATTTGATGTACACACACGTTGTAAAAAGATGCCCACCGTGGAGTCAAATAACACGTCCGGCAAATCAGGTTATATTGTCATGCTTTCTTGAAGAGAGGAAGAAACGCAGGCTTGGAGAGCTTATGAAGCGTGTTGAACATCACGTGACAAGTGAGAGAGTCTGGGTATCCATTCCTCACCTCATCAGTTCATCAGTTCATTTGGAGAAAAAGAAAGGAAAATTTCCAAATTATGTCCAAGTCAAAATTATGTAAGAATGAGGTGTCTGAATAGCTCTTCTCGTTGGCTAAGATATCACAGAGTTGCTTCTATTTCTTCCGGACAGTATTTGAATAATTTCATTCTCCGTTTATTCGCCAAGCATTTCCTGGGGTCTTTTATGTGCCAGCAACTGTGCTGGGAGCTGGGGACTCAGAGTGGAGAATGTAGTCAGGCTCTGCTCAGAGGGAGCCTTCGTTTGCCGGCAAAGGCTGAGAAGGACACGATCATGACAAGGGTGACCAAGTTAAGCTGGGGCCGAGCGAGAAGACTCCGGTGGTGCACCGCGTGCGCGGCTCTGGCCCTGTTCTGTTGCACTGGGAGTCCAGAGCAAGCCGACAGCATCAGATGATAGTAAAACCTGATCACTTCTCCCTTCTCCTCTTCATCCTTGCCAGGAGCAGTTACATTGTTGCTGGAGAGGGCCCAGGTAATAAAATGCTGGTATCACCAGAGATGTTCAGACAGAACCACCACCATCCTGGCTCCCTCAGGGGGAAAAAAAAATGAGAGCAGGGTTTTCTCCTGTGGGAACAGTATTATCTCTGATCTACTTCTGTCAAAGGTTTAGAATTGTCTTCTATCCACAAAAATAAAAAGATCTTCCACTCACGAATTAGTGCCAAAAATTCTATCCTTAGTTTTCACCTATTAACCTGAAAGTTTGATATAAATATTTGAGGTAAGGTGAGGGTTGATGGTTCTCTTACCAACTATTCATTTATTCCTTAATGTGAATTTAAGAAATGTGAAACTATTTCACGGGAGGATGTTCGCTTTTTCTTGGTCCCTGGGAGCCCAGTGTGAGAAGAAAGTGGAGACATAAAGACGCAGAACAGAGAAAAGGAGGCACCGAAGACCTTCCTGGCTCCTGGCTCTGCAGCTGCAGGACTTCCTGGAGCACTAACACAATGGAAACCATCTTTATCCCAAGGAGGACAACGGGTATCAGAAAACCAGGGGCTGTCTGTAGCTGAGAGCTACACAGCAGAGCACCCTACAAAACCCAGTGCCTGCAGGAGTTGGCTTTTTCTAAAGTTGTTGGATGTCTGTCATGGTTGTTCTTGTTTTCCCCCAACACCATTAAAAAGGGGACCCAAAACACTGAGTGTTGATTAAGGCTTTAATTATTACTCCAAACCACTCATCTTATCGTCGAGAAAAGAAGAACTCACGGAGACTGAGGGAACTTGCCTACCTCCAGACTCCGAAACCAGCTGCCTTCCGTAAAACTGACTATCCAATTAGCACGTTGGCTTTGGGTGAAGTGAAGAGGAGTGAGTCAGAAAGGACCTTCCATTCACCAGATCGCTCAAGGGCTATGACAAGGAATTAGAAGTTTCCTTTTACCGCTGAGGACACGGAGGCCCACAGAGATCAAGTATCTGATCAAGCCCACCGTACAGTCAATAAGCAGCAGAGCCGGGAGGAACGTGAACTTGGGGTGTTCTCTCCAATCAACAGTCCGACTCTGTCTACTCTACATGCTGCTTCTGACGGGTGTCCTTTTGGTTTCCCCATCAGGCATCACTTTGGGGCATATTTTCCTTTCTCAATCACATCTTTAGTGAGTTACCTGGAATTTGCTTCTTTCTTTCACTTTTTTATGATTAGCTAATAGATTTAACCTCTGTTTTTGAGCAGGCTTGTCTAAAGCACTTATATATGTTTTATGTGTCTTCCTCAAAATACCAAGAAGTTTAAAAAGTTTTTTAAATATTTTAAAGTGCCATTGTCACTTTCATGCCTAAAGACAACCCTGCTGATGGTGGTCATTCGCCATGTCTGACTGCAGCGTCGCCGGCAACTGTAAGCAGGGAGGCGGACTCGTCTCTGAGGGCTCCTGGCAGGTGCAGGCCTGAGGAAATGACTCAAGGTTTCAGGACGCCATCCGTAATCATCACTTTTGAAACCAATGTTGCAAAATCTGAGGGTGGCATTATCACTGAAATTCCATCACTTCCCTTCCCACTGTCACATCTGCCTGCGTGACACTCTCAGTCAAGACTTGGATGTCACAACCTGGCTCTGAGCAATAGCAGAGAATAAATGTGATCTTTGCTGTCTGAGATTCAGAAAGATTAAAGACCAGCACCCAGTTACCGAGACTGCACTCCCCAGCGTTCTGCAAGCATTCAGCATATTCAAAGAGGCGAATTCATCACTTATTTCAAGTAAATCTCACAGTGGCCAAGGATACTGATAAACGAGGTCCCAATCTGGAAGGAGGATTTGTCTAAACATCTTGTATCAGAATGGGCTAAGCCTCTCCCCAATGTTAGACACACAGAAAATAATGAAAAATAAAATCAACTCTCCTTCCTGTAATCAACTAGAAAGGTAGTTTTGAAACTTTCCCTCTTAGGTTCCCAGCACGGATGGCAGGAGCTCAGGGACCACTGGAAGGAAACTGAGGGAAGGGCTCTAGGTCTCCCAGCACCTCTAAAGAGAGCCGTGCCACCTATATTTATACCTGATGTTCTTCATAAAGTTTCCTTTGAAAAATGAATATGGGGGAAGGAAGGATGAATAGGCAGAGCACAGATTTTTTTTTTAGGGCAGTGAAATACTCTGGATGATACTGTGATGGTGGATACCTGTCATTATTCATCTGTCCAAACCCACGGAATGTACACCACCCAGAGTGAGTCCCAGTTCAGCTGTGGACTTTGGGTGATAATGATGTGTCATTGTAGGTAACAGTGTAAGTTCATCAATAGAAAGAGTCTGGTGGGTGGGGGCTGTTGATAATGGAGAAGGCTGTGTGTGTGTAGGTGTGGGCTGTATATAGGAAATCTCTGTATTTTCCCCTCAGTTTTGCTGTGATCCTAAAACTGCTCTGAAAAATAAAACCTAGGAATAGAAAAAAATAAAAACATGACTATGAAAACTCCTCTCCATGCCTTGGTGTCTTCACCTGCCTTAAGCAGTTAAGCTGCACTTTCCTCATGCCTGAAGCTCATCTTTAATGCACTTAGCACTGTCCTACATTCATGCCCCTTACGAGGAAGCAGATGTTGGGCTGGCATATGGTACCCACTCATAAATTTCTCTAACCTTTCCCTGGTGTACCAGTCACGGGCGATGATGGGTTCCAGTGACCGGCCTCCTTAGCTTTCCCCGAGGAGCTCTGGAGCTCGGGTCCCATTTGTTCACCTCGGGTGGGTGAGCCAGTGCCGCGGGCATCCATCCACTGACAGCAGGCCCAGATGGAGGCAGCGAGAGGCCAGCAGGTTGGATCAGGCTCCGAGAGCTGCACCCAGCAGCCCATCTGGGACAGCCAAGGCTGAGGAGCTAGTGGTCCTCTGCAGCCTGCAGGTGGCCATTGGAGGGACCCAGCCAAAGGCTTCAGCTGCGTAGGGTACTCAGAGCTGAGTTGCACTCAAGAAAGGGGATGAATGGCAAAAAAAAAAGAAAAAAGAAAAAAAAAAAAGGCAGTACTAATTAATCAAGCCAGATGCAAGTGCTCACAGATTAGATCACAGAACATCCAGAGGTGTCTATGAAGGTGGAAGGAAGAAATTCCTCTCCTGACATCAAAAATCACAGAGAACGCTCATCAACCCCCTTCCTTCTGAGGCCTGCAAGGCTCAGGTGTTCTGATCGCATATGATCCTGCACTGGCACCTATTCTGCTTTTAGCTGATTTGCTTCAGTCTTGTCTCCTGATGCACACTGCAAACAATTTGAGAATGCAAACCATGTTGTCTCCGAAAACATCCCCTCCCTTATAAAGCACCTAACACAAACCTGAGCACACGCTACACACTCGTAATCAGGCGTGGACTGAACGACAGATGGAAGGCCCCCACCCCTGATTTTTGTCACATCAGCAGTGGTAACTAACACCGATGTTACACCTTGTCGTGTTCATACAGTCACAGTGGATAATCCGCTTTCATATGCGTTGCCTAATTTGATAGATTATTAAGCCTATTTTACAGAAAATCACCCTGAAACCACTGTTTGAATGATTTGCCCAAAGCCATAGAGATTTTTAAATATAAAAGGATAGAATTCAGGTTCCCTGGCTTATATTCCAGTTGTAGCTAGAGTTCACCTGCACCTTAATTCTAGGATAAGGTACAGGTTTTTTTCTTTAAAAAGGAATTCAGGCAGGTAAGCAGTCACATGTATGTATTTTAGTAGTAGGGTGGTATCAGAAATGCTCCGGAAATTATGCTCGGCCATCAGTGTGGAGCCCCAGCTGCCCTGCTGTCCTTCCACTGGTCCATACTCGTGTGCCTCTTCTGTGCCGGAAGCTGACCCCATACAGTCCCACAAGGAGCACAGCTAATGGGGGAGCTGGAGGGTAAGCATAAAAATAATAAACACATCCCATGCTAATAGTCTGTGTGATCAATGAGATCGCGAAGGAAGATCCCCCGGCTCTGACTGACCCATGGGGAAAGAGCTTCCCAGGGCGTGCTCATTAGGCTGCAACTTGCAGGATGGAGAAGGGGCATGAACTAGAGCTGCAGGCAGAGGAACAACATAAGCAGGAGATGAGGCATGAAAGAACATGGTGTTTCTGACAAACCATAAATGCTGGAGAGGGTGTGGAGAACAGGAACCCTCCTACACTGTTGGTGGGACTGTAGTTTGGTGTAGCCATTATGGAAAACAGTGTGGAGATTCCTTAAGAAACTGATGACCCAGCAATCCTAATCTGGAGAAAACTCTAATTCAAAAAGATACATGCACCCCAATGTTCATAGCAGCACTATTTACAATAGCCAAGACATGGAAACAACGTAAATGTCCATTGACAGATGATTGGATAAAAAAGATGTGGTTCATATAAATAAATAAATACACACACACACTGAAATACTACTCAGTCATAAAAAAGAATAAAATAATGCCATTTGCAGCAACATGGATGGAACTGGAGATTGACATACTAAGTGAAATAAGCCAGGCAGAGAAAGACAAATGTCATATGGTATCATGTATATGTAGAAACTAAAAAGAAGGCACAAATGAACTTATTTATAAAGCAGAAACAGACTCACTCACAGACACAGAAAACAAACCTATGGTTATCAGGGGGGAAATGGGGTGGGAAGGGATAAATTGGGAGTTCGAGATTTGCAGATGTTAACTACTATATATAAAATAGATAAACAGCAAGTTTATATTGTATAGAACAGGGAACTATATTCAATATCTTGTAGTAACCCATAATGAAAAAGAATGAGAAAATGACTATAAGTATGTATATGTACGACTGAAACATTATGCTGTACACCAGAAATTGACACAACATTATAAATTGACTGTACTTTGATAAAAAAGAGGGGGGGGGGAGAGAAAGAACATGCCATTTTTGATAAACTTTGCGTTGACTTCCATCCTCCACTTTGATATTCTTCCTATGTATTCGTTCACTCTTCCTAAAATTCATTCAGTCAACAAATCCCCATCAGGCATGATGTTACACCAGATACTACCATTCCTCAATTTCTGACCCCAGGTTCTGGTAACCTCACATCTGTAGAACTACAGCTCCTTCTCTGTCGTGGACCACAGCTCCTGGCGGTTCAACAGCTGCTTTGTGAGTACGTGTTGATGTGTATTTATGTGAGAGGCCCTCTGTTGGGTGCCGTACAAGGTCTAAAACTCCATAAAGCAATAACCCTGTCTTCAAGGAGTTTGAATTCTTGTAAGGAAGACAAGACAGGGATGAAAGTAACTATAATTTATGGCGTAATATAAGTGCTACAGAGGAGGTGTCAAATGATTTATGGGCATTTGCACAGGGTAATAGAACTCCATTATGACATGGTTCATTAGTACATGTGTTTGGATATGCTATAAATCAGCTCTCTGGCTACACACAGAAATAACGAGTGACCCAATTAGGAGGAGGAAGCCTTCTTTTCTAGATGAAGCCAAGATGGCAGAACTAAGACCCAGGTTTCAAGATCAGCAGCATCTTTAGTGGCTCCATAGCTCTCCTCCAGGTCCAAGACAGCGGGATGGTGGCAGCTGACATGGAAAAAGGGAGCTGAGATGCTAGGGTCAAAATCCAATGAGTCATGATCACAGGCAGGGTCAAAGGAGTATGTGGAGTTTTTCTATAATGTCACACACGGAGGTGGAAGGAACACTGCAGAACCAGACCGCCAGTTGGGATGACCACCTGGGCTGAGACACAGAGAGCTTAGGACATGGTCGATCCAGTTCATTCTAGGGCTCTCTCATAACTCCCCATATACATTCATGACTTTGTGACCATCTTTACATAACCTACCCTGACTTCCTCTGATATTTAGGTTTATGTATCTGCCTGCTCAGCCCTTGACCCTGGGTATCTATTTCAGTGTTCCCAAGACTGGTGCCATCCTCCATGCTTCTAAACCCGCTCTCTTGTGTTTCTCTAATTGTTCCATCATCGGTCACTTACCTAGTTACAGAGTGAGAAACCCAAGAGGCATTCTGGTCACTGCCTTCTCCTCTTGTGGCCAAACTATTCCCAAAGATGTAAATGTTCCTCTGAAATCTCTTTTGATTGCATTCACTTTTTTTTTCCATCTCGGTGGCCACCGCTCTGATGTAGGGAGGCTGAACTACTGTAGTTGCCTCCCAGCTGGTCCTCCCACAGACGTTCTGACTACTCTACAATCTATTTCCCACACCACTTCTCTCAGAGGAATCTCTGCGAAATGAAAACATGACTGTGTCACTCCTCTGGGTCTGACATGCCCGTTGTTTCCCATTGCTCTGAGAATGAAACCAAAATCATTAGCATCAAGGGTCTTGCTTCATCTAATTTAACCTGCCTCACTCATCTGATCACCCATGTTTCTCCCAAGCCTCCTGTAATCCAACCACCAAGGCCTCTCCTTGGTATCAAACCTGCCACACTCCCACCTTGTTGGGCTGCACCCCGCAGACCTGCACGCCTTATAGTTGCCGCATCTCGAGGACCAAAGAAAGAGCCCAGAGACAGTGACAGAGACTTCAGAGGTTTACTGGACACGGGTCTTACACAAAGCGTCCTGGAGCGACGCCCCACCGTGAGCGGCAGACGGCAGGCAGGACAGAGCAGCAGTCTTTGCTACCAAGGGGAGAAGGAGGTTAACTTTTACAGGGGGAATTGAAGCCAGGTGGGCTTAGTTACCAGGGACTAATTAAGCCCTATAATTAAGAGAATTGGATAGTCTTGTGGGTGAAGCAGGGCCTGGTCCAGCAGGGGACGTACTGATGGCAGAAGAACAGCCATCTTGAATGGCCTGACCATACACTCCTGGCCCAGGGCACTGGCTCATGTGTCTCCTCGGGCTGGGATGGTCATCTCCCCCCTCCTGCAGCCACTTCCCATGACAACTGGTTCACCCAGACCCACCTTTGACATCTCGCTTCAAGACCCTAGAAATGCTTCTCCTAAACTCCATGTCCACTCCTCTTCCATCAACGGTAAATTCTTTTAACTCACGCTCTCCCAGGACTGTGTTTCTTCCCAGCACACTAATCCCAGTTTATAATTAAATTTATAAATAAATGATCTAAATAATTACTAAAAATAAATAAATGTTGTAATTTATCAACAGGATTATTTAGTAACATCTGTCTTTCCATGCAGACTGCAATCTCTATGAGAACTGCATAGGCTTTTTCTTCCCCTTTTATCTCTGGTGACGATCAGAGTGGTTGGGCGTGTCCCAGGCACTCAATACATATACGTGAAATGAATAGTCGAAGCACAAGTGAATGCAAACCCAAGAGAGAGGAGAGTGTGAGAAGTCAGGTGGAGCAGAGTGAAGGGCAAACACAAAAGTCCCCAGGAAGGGATGGGCAAACTCTAGGCTTCTTTAAAAGAGGCTTTCTTCCTGTACTGTCATCATCTTCTGTCATAAGCCTAACCCTGAAGTGTTATTGTGAGAGTGGACACCTGACAGGGATGTTTTATCAGACATTTCAATGTATGCAACAATGATCCATGGATCTGACTGTGCCCGAGGTGTTGCTACACACACATGATGAGGTGATGAAGTCCTGGTACACTTCAGGTGGAATAAAAGCAGTCCAGGCATAGGCTGTTAGCAGTCCATTTAACTCTTTCTTCACCTGAACCCCAAGAACTTCAAGACACTTCATTGTAAACAGCAGCTTACAATTTTGTATAAAAATGGTGACTCTAGGAAATTCAAATAGAAACAATAACAAACGGGGAAAAAATCACACCGCTCAGGGATACTACTGGTTTAACAGCTTCCCTAGGGATACATATGTATTTTTTACTACATAAATTAAATCACATTTTACATCAAATCATCATGCTCACAAACGGAACTGGTTGGTTTTACCAAAAGATATGACGGAAATGGTTCTTGACGTTGTTGTGGCATCATACATGTAAACCTGGTTGAGGTAACATTCTCAGCTAAGAAGAAGAAATGATAAATTTTCCGATGATCCTGATTCAAACCCTCCAAATAGTGCAATGTCTAAAGAGTCTCAAACTCTTAAAATTGGAAACCTATTGAAGGGGTCTAAAAGAAAGATCGTTGAAAGCTAGGGAGATTCTGGGTGTCACCCGTGAACGGTCTTCTGTTAACTCATAGACTGGAAAACCCAGGCTCACAGAAGAATGGGGATGGGTGGTTAGGAAGGCAGAGACTGGAACAAGTTCCATGTGCATATTTCATGTGGACATTCTTCATGAGCACTGCAGAATTTTACGGTGAGAAGCTTGAAGCAAGATTAGCAATTCAGCAGTGGTCAAGTTTGTAAGTCACGATTGTCACTGTCTAGTTGGGCTTCGCAGTCTAAATCTCCAAGAAAGAAACAAAACAGCTCCATTAGCTGGTGACAAACATTCTTGTGCAGTTCTGGAACCGAGGTTTTCTTGATTGCTGACACTTGAGAGAGGGTAGATTCATATTATGAAAAGAACTAGTTTCTTTTTTTTTTTTTTTTTTTTTTTAGGAGATGCAACTCGGTAACTAATTTTTGTCTCTCTCTGCCAGTGTAACCGTTTGAATGTTAATTTAATTTTGCAGAATATCATTTATGTAAATGTAATTAGAAGGGAAACATGATCTGGAGATGCACAGCACCAAAGAAAATTTATTACTCCAAGGGGTATTGCTCTAATCATTCAACTGCAATATTGAGTTTCCCCAGATTTAATCTAAAAGCAATAAATTACAGAAGGCTAATGCCCTGCCCAACAACAGGCTGTCATGAACCCAAGTCTCAGGGAGGGAAACCAGGAAGAGGAAGAGAAGGGAGAAAAAAAAAAAAAAACCTCGAACTTTATTTCAGCAACAGGCTATCAGCAGCTTCAAGTTTCCTGACATAAAACTCAGGAGAGACAGAGCCGGGGGAAAATAAAAAGCTTCATTTCCTAAAGGAGAATAAAATGGTGACTTCCAACCTCCTGTGGCTTTTCCCTCCAGAAATCTGACCAGGGCTCTTTACTGGTTGCTGAATGTCACTGTAAACATTCCAAGTTCAGAACCCCATGTTCCCCGACAGCAGAGGGAGAGGAATCCAGCCAGGATGAAACAGCCCTGTCTGTTCACCTTATGGCGAGGCTGTTCTTTTGTAGAGACAAGGAAAAGACACAGCCTGATTGATGTCAAGGTCTACACTGCATTCCACTGTGGGCACGCCAGAGAGCCCGGTTCTTCCGGGACATCTTGCCAACACAGAGAAGCCTGTTACAAGGAAATGCTCTTCAATCGCCTGCTTCCCTCTTCACGCCGAGGGAGAGGTTATAAAAACAGGGACTTGGTGTTGTAGGCGGTCTCCCTGTTGCATAGTCCCATATCTGAACTTGAACATGGCTGAGACTACCTGATCCTTTAAAGGTGCCCAACAATTGGAAAGAGAAAAAAAAAAAAAGAGTCAATCAATCAATCAACAACCTGACTCCACAAAAGAAACCTTCAGTGAGGTGTTTAAAAATGTCATAGCCTGGGTTCCACCATGGAGCGATGAAATTAAGATTTCTGTGGTTAGAATCAGGCATGGGCATATTTTAAAAGCTGTCTGCTGGTGACCTGAATGTGCACCCACGGTGAGGAGGGCCGTCCTGGATAAAGGTTAATGGCATACAATGGAATGTGTTCAATTGTGTTCAATTGGTCCTGGTGTCATAGGATCATTCTTATGGATGGGATTTCTTGGATGGGACAAAGGTGACAGGGAAATGTACCTTCTCACAGAAGACAGACAGACAACTGCAGCTGGCCAGGTAGGCAATAGTAATTATCATGTAAAACCACATCATTCCCTGGGATTTTAAAAACTAAATAATAAAAAGCCTTATGTTGTTGTGACTATTTTCTTTATCTAACAAAAAACATGTTAAATAATATAACCTATCTCATCTTCTTCAAGTCAAGGAGTTTGAATGCATTTCTGGAAAAAAAAATAATTAAGCCAAATCCTAAAATAAACTCTCCAACTCCTTCATTACCCAGAAACATCTTGGCTCTGTTTTTGTTTGTTTTAAGTCCTGGAATTCCGTGGATTGGTTGGGCTGTTTAATTCAGAGAATGGTGTAGTGTCCAAGGCAAATAAATGTTTTCAGAGTTCAAAGATAGAATGGCAGCTAGGTCTCTCAGTATTTCCCAATTTTACATGTGCAGTTTATAGTACATAAAAGATTTTTTTTTAATTGGAGCTGTTTTGCTCTTATTTGTTTAGTAAAGGAACTATAAGTTGCACTTCGAACCTGTGCTTTGATGGAAAATATTTCTTAAAGTGGGACTAAGGAAAGTTTGACTTGATGCAAACCAATTTAGGAAAGCATACTAGAGAAGTTCTCTAGTATGGATGACATTTATGAAAATGGCACATGAACAAAATTTGTCTATAAACACCCTGATTACTTAACAGGAGACAAAAACTAATTGTAACAATTGAGCATTCAGTACGTTCATTGGTTCTTCCACCACTCCCAGCCTCCCCACCGTGAACATATACTTCACTATTTGAAAGTATTTGACTTTATCGTCCTCCATTCCTCAAATTAGTGAAGATACTTAATGGGATTCATTAATTAGTGAAGACATTGTAGTAGGATTCTTTAAAAGATAAAGGACTTGTCTATGATGTTCTGAAGTATTTAAACAATGGAAAAAGGCAATACTTTTACGTCCATTGGTCCAGCACTCATTTCACAAAACAATCAGCGGCAGACTTCAATGACTGACACAGGCTGTCTGGGAATCGATAACTTTTGCCCACAGGAAAAGATTGACTTGAGAGAGAGGGAAAAATACTCGTTTCTGACTCCAACTCTCAGAACAATGTCTCTGCTGATTCTGCTACTCTTTAATTGCACTCACCAAACAAAACATGCTGATGGGTCAAACAGAATTAAATTACTCAAACAAGTCAGGTAGAAGAGCATCCTTTGGTACCTGATTGGTGGAAGTTTCAAGTCTCTCCTCCACTAATGAGCACGCTTTTCCTATCTTGAGACCATTGGATCTCATTTCTCACTTAACTTTTTTCTTCCAAAGCATATGTCTCAAGAGTCTTAAACTCAGCAATTCATTAATACAGCCCCCCTATATTATAGTACAAATTTAATCAGCTGATTATTTTTTCACATTGCAGGTTATTAATTATTATTGCCTTCCTCTCTTAGGAGTCAACCAGACTACACAGAGATGGGGCAGAGTACAACTTATCTTCCCCTTCTTGTTTCAAAAGATACTACATCATTTCATTGAAAATCAGCAAACAATACAATAAAAACAAACAATCAAAACTGGTTTTAATCAATCATATCATGAGGCAATGTTTAAAGCTTCAGCAGCTTGCCTGAGCTGCAACAACTCATAGAGAAAAACATACAGTTCTTCAAATTTTCTGGTTCACTGATCAGGTCACAGCTAAAACTATAATGTCCTCAACATCACCAAACAGTGACACTGAAAAATGTCATCAGCCAATGACCAGCAATTCCTTGTCCATTGAATTTCAGCCATAGGTACACATCAGATTCTCAAAGTGGATCAAATATTCCCAATTCTTACAAATTCCCAAGTAATCATACTGCTGAGATAAAATGAAATGCTGAGCAATTCTTCAGGTAATACAGCAACACAGACCATCTAGTCTGGGAAAGGCGGGCCATGTATTCACATGCCCTCTCCTTTCACTTTTAGTTACAGCTATTTGTCTAGATTGTCTACACTTTGGCCTCAATCTCTCAATTCATCTAACCCATTGAGAGAGCCTTTGCTGACTAATATATAAATTCTCATTATCAGCTTACAACAAGGAGAAGCAAATGGTTATGGCCTAATAGTAAAATGTGAAGGGGGAAAAAAAAAACCCAGAAGTTAGATTGTTCCTGGAATCAAATTAGGAAAATTGGGCAGTAAAAGGGAAACATCAAGGTAATCCCAATGGAAAACACCTGAATAATATAAATAGACTTGGTTGCCTTAAATCCTTTTTGGAATAATGAAGGCTAAACCCGAATACATCCATCCATACTTCTAAACATACAGAGGGGTTCAGTAGTTGGCCAAGTTCACACAGCTATTAATAGTGGATCTGGAACTGGAAACCAAAGAAATGCATCCAACCCAAAACCAAAAGTAATTGAAAAGTTTGAATGAACCATCACAAGAGGGTGGTGGTGGCCCAGGGCCTTAAAGGAAAGAGGGCAACCATAGGAGGATCTGGGGATAGACATTTTAAGCAAAAGGAGCTGCCAGTGCAAGGACTTGAGGTGGGAAGAGGCAGAAAGTGAAGGTAAAGACAGAAGCCAGCTGGGCTGGAGAAAGCCCTGTTTATCAACCCCATTGTCGTCCACTTGTGTTCTAGTACCAGAGACTGGTAATGGCCACTTCCCCCTAAAGCACTAGTGACCCCTTTTTATTCCAAAAGGGAAGGCCTTTTGATTCTTTTGGCATTTCAATGGTTAGTGTGTAAGGCAATTACTAGCTGGCTAACATTCGAGCAGGATTGATAGATTTCATTTAGGTCAACATGTGGCTCATGCTTTCCCACCCCAGGAAATTCGCCAAGCTCAGTAGGTTATAGGGCAAATAAATGCCATGAGATGTCAGAATTCCTTATTCTTCTTACATTCCTCTGGCCTTCTTGTTTCAGGTACTGGATCTAGGCTGGGAAGCTGATGGTGTAACCCCTAGCCTAGGGCTGCACATTTAGACACTTAATATTTAGTAACTGGATCAAGGTAATAGCAGCCCTTTTAAAAAAAATTATTTTATCAACATATTTACAATGATTTACAATGTTACAATGTGTTATTTTCTGGTGTACGGCAAAGTGATTCAGTTATATTTATTCTTTTTCAGATTTTTTTCCATTATAGTTTATTACAAGATATTGAAGATAGTTCCCTGTGCTATACAGTAGGACCTTGTTGTTTATCTATTCTGTCTACAGCAGGTGGTATCTGCTGATAGCAAACTTCTAATTTATTCCTTCCTCTGCTTCCCCTCTGGTAACCGTAAGTTTGTTTTCTATTGTCTGTGAGTCTGTTTCTGTTTTGTAAATAAGTTAATTTGTGTCATTTTTTAAGATTTTGTTTCTGTTTTGAAAAATGAGTTAATTTGTATCTTTTTTTAGATTCTACATATAAGTGATATCATCTGATATTTGTCTTTGTCTGACTTACTTCACTTAGTATGATAATCTCTAGGTCCATCCATGTTGCTGCAGATGGCAATATTTCATTCTTTTTGTGGCTGAGTAGTGTTCCATTGTAGAAATATACCACATCTTCTTTATCTAATCAGCTATCAATGGACACAGATTTCTTCCATGTCTTCACTACTGTAAACAGTGATGCTACGAACATTGGGGTGCACGTATCTTTTCAAATTAGAGTTTTCTCCTGATATATAATAGCAGGTATTTAAAACATCAAAAAAATTCTTCCAAACACTTTATTTACTACCAGAAATGAAAAAAGGTACAAAATATTGTTTATTTTATAAACTCTATTGCCCTTTTGCTGTTGTTCTTTTTTTAAATTGAGGTAACAAACAAAAAAGCTGTACGTGTTTAATGTACATCTTGATGAGTTTGAAGGTACGTACCCATGAAACTGTCACCACCTACAACCCCATAAACAACCATCACCTTTAAAAGATTTCTCCCTTCTGCTTTTTTTCAATAAGCATAAGTAAATGTACTGTCTTTTAAAAAGGTGGAATTAATAAAACAAGGTGGATTGGGGGGGTAAGATTGGGTGCAGTTTCTCAGGAGCCAAATAGCCATTTTGGTAGGTTTTTTTCCTTCTATCAAGAAGACACATTTTGGTGTCATATAGATACAACCCTAAATCTCACACTATAGACAAAAAGCAAAATAAAAACTATTTTACTTCATGATTGATATAGGCAATTTGTTCAATTCATGTCCATAAACAAGTTTATTCAAAACTACCTACAATCTAAAAATTCTACCTGCATTTCTAGAGTTCATTTTACTTGAGTTCAGGAAACCCAAGTCTAATAAAAAGTTAAAATAATTCTGAAATTCGAGTGTAATTGTTAGAGTCTAATCAATCAATCATTGTGAAGTTATAATGGCTGCCATGGGAAATGCATTTGACCCAGGTCTAAGAGTTATTTACTAAAACTTCTGTCAAACACTGCTGTTTTCATTATCCAAGGGCCTTCCTATAGCATATCCATTTATTACAATTTCTTAATTAGTCACTCTAGCAAGGTTTATAATTATAATCCTGCCGCTAATGACAAGGCAATATGTAATTCCTTAGGAACTGCATTTTTTATCCGATGTTAATTAATGCCCACTTATAAATAGTGACTTAATCATAAAATCCACTTGGTGCTTGAATATAATCTTTTCATATTCATTGGAAAACCAGAAGGAATCTGCTCCAAGGCAGCCAGGTGAGTCCAGTGTACCAGTTTTATTAACATTTGACCACATGACAGGTTTATTTCTTGCTGTGAGCTCCATCCATGAGTAATATTTGGGGCACGGTACCAGCTCAGAACTTGAAGAGGGAGGAGGTTAAGTCTCATTCTTTTCTTCACCCTAAGAGGCAGCTCTCTGTCAAGATTTCAGCATTTTTAAATGTTGACAAGCATGCACACTCTAAGATGTGCTTTTTCCCTGGCTCATTATGTAAATTATATTCATGTAATGCATCACTTGGGTATTCAAGTGCAAGCCCATGGTGTCTAATACATGTCCTCCTTGTCAGAAGCGACAGCACTGTACGTTTTCAGTAAAGATAACCGATCCGGGGAAAGAACAAAATAACTGCTATTTTCAATCAGAACTGAAGAAAGTGCTCTTAGTCTAGAAAAGATGGGATGCCAGGCGAAGGCTGTAAAATACATCTCTGACCTTATTAGCCAGGCTCCTGTGTTAAATATAGTGGCTATAATAGAATTTGTATGCCCTAGTTTCTGACAGGTTGAATGTTGCTTAGTGATCCAGGAGTGGAAAATGGCTGCCTGCATTCAAAGGAGATCATAGATTATAGACATTTCCTGGGTATTGCAACCAAAGGATGCTGTTACAATGGCTCACAAAAAGAGACACAGCCTCCTGATGCCTGTACTTGGAAGGGGGCTGTGTTTGTTACCTATTACTGTGTTATGAATAACTCTCAAATTATTTCTTTATCTCAAAGCTGTTTATTTTTCCGGGGGCTGGGAATTTGAGCTGGCTTAGCTAGGTCCTCTGCGTCAGGGTCTCTCACAGGTCACAGTCAAAGGTCAGCCAGGACTGTGGTCATCCCAAGGCTCAACAGGGGAAGATCATATCACTTGTGTTAGCAGCAAGTCACTAGGCTTAGCCCACATACAAGGGGTTGGGAATACACAAGGGTGTGAATAGCAAGAGGCAGGGATCACTGGGAGCTATTATAGGAGGTCTTCCTACCAAAAGAACTGAGGACTCTCAGGTACCAGGAATACCCCTCCCCTATTTTTGACATACTCATCGTGGCACCTAGTGAAACCTACAAGCCAACAAAATGACATGGTAGCACCTTGGACCTCCTCTTATGCCAGGGTGACTGGCAGGAAATTTAATGATGTTATTCATGGGAAGTACATGATATAGTGCAAAAATAGGAACTTATTTTCAATTCCCAAATATAAGCAAAAGATTATTCTTTCCGGAAAAAAAAATAGATGTAATGTCCTTTTCCTTCGTGTCTCCAATATACACAAAGCCTCTTCCAAAAGTCCAGGGGAGAATCATGATCCAGCCAGGGAGATGGCAGGCACAGTAGTGCAGCTGAGAGAAGTAGGGAGCTGCAGCAACCGGGAGCCAGCTGCAACCTGCACTGCACAGAGCACAGATGGATGGAAGCACAGCCCTCAGTGAAAAGTCACCTGATGGACACTCTTAGCTGAAGACTCTACCCTTGTCCAGGGCCCAAGCAAGACTAACACTTAACAGTAAAGCCATTGAAACCAGAATGCAGACTTTGCCCAAGCAAGAGGCACAAATGATGTGTGACAGGAGCCATGTTTGGCAAATCAAGGAGAACACAGAACAGTTCAGGAACGTTCTCTTGGCCACGCTGATAAAAGGTTATCACTAATCCTAAATGGTGAAGAACTAGAAGACGGTCACCAATGTCCACTGTGCATTTGTTATATTTTGTAAAGAGACAGGTGGGATTTTCTGATGGATGGCCTTGGAGCTCTCCCTCCAATGTGCCTGACAATGACCTAACCGGGACTGATGGCTTTCTTCTTTGGGGGAAGGTGTGAGGCTGCAACTTGCCATACATACATAGATAGATGCACTTGGCCCCAACTTCACCAACTCCCCCCTGCTCTTCATTCTTTTAGCATTTGGTTCTCGCATCGGGGCTCAGCTCCTGAGTCTCTCCCGGGGATTAAGGATGGCAGAGGCTGCAAAGGACGACTCACTCCATTGATGCATTTCTCCCGCATATGATGCATATCTTCCACCAAATTACTTCAATATTCCTGGAAATACTTAACATTTACAAACTGCTTGTTTTTTGATGCATGCTGAAGTGTCTGTAAACCTCACTTGTCTCATGTGCAAAATGACACTAGTCACATCCAGCTCACAGATTTGTTACGAAGACTATGTAAGACAGCATGTGTAAAGGATGAGCATGGTGCCTGCACGTGGTAATTACAATAAATGAGAGAGCTACTGCTATCATGGGATTTATTATTCATATTTTTATCATTTGGCTTTTGAGTTCCCAAATCCTTCTAGTGAACCCATCACACTTTCAAAATGGTCTCTATAGCAAAGGACAAAAAATATAAGAAAATGTTTCTTTACTTCTTCTTTTTTTTTTTTTTCTTATTTTCACTTTATTTTAATTTGTAAAGAAAGGGAGAGAGGTTAAGTATTCTTAGAAGTCTTGGGTTTGATTTAAGTTAACTTAGCAGCTGACATTCATAGAAAACCAGATAAGCTAAGACTCTTTAAACTTCATTCCTTCACAACGTCATATTTCAATTCAATCTCAACTAACGATCAAAATAATTCCACGAATCTCAATTAAGGAGGAGAGGATTTAAGGTACAGCCTCCTCTCTGGAAGGTCAGTACAGGTTTTTCCTACACCTCTTTGTACAATACCAAGGGCATATAAGACACCTATTACACTCCTAGGGAGGACATTAGGGAAGCCTAAACTACATCCAAAGTGTATTTCACTCCTAATAATTAGAACTGGATGAACAGCTAGGAAAAAAAAAAAAAATGAACCAGCTCAAACTAAATTGGTTCAGCTGTAACCGATCTAATGCAGTTTTCCAAAGAATAATTGATATTATATAATCGTAACTGCCAGTTTATGTCACAAAAGTGACATTTGACACTTTCCGGCTAACCAGCCTAACATCATCAATTAAAACATCACTTGCGTAATGACATGTCACTAGTCAGCGTAACATCATAAATTATGACATCACTTCTTTTATGAAACTGGAAGATTGAGCAGAGGAGATTGGAAAGACAGTCCTACTGAAAACCAGCATTCCTCTTTGATTTGTGTTTTCAGAATCTTTTATGCTCTAATAAGCCAGAATGCTTAGTAGTAAGTGAGTATATTAGGGGAAAAAAAAAAAAAGAGAGAGAGAGAGAGAGAGATAGAGAAGGAAGGAAGGAAGAAATCTCATGAAATCAAAACAGAAGTTACAAAGTTTTAGCAGGGGTTGGGTTGTGTTTCTTTGTTTTTTGGCATAATGAGACGTTACTGAAAACAGAACGCCGGTTGAACCAAGGATACAAATAGGAATGTGGACTCAGAGAAAAACAAAACAAAAAAACAGAGGAAAAAGGGTGGGAGGAGGGGTGTCAGAGGGATGAAAGGAGGGGGTAGCAAGCGTGAGGAAAGGGGAGGAGGGAATTTTTTACTTTCTTTCCGTTTCTTTAGAAAACCAACACAAGAACAAATTATACATTTTCTAGTTGCCCTTAGTTATGGTTTAATATCCCTGGACGGTGATAATAAGATTTTATTTCACAACTGAACTGTGAAATGGCTGTTCTTGGAAATCCCTGGAAAATAGGAAGCAGGAAAGAAGACTTTGAGTTTGGGTTTGAATTTGGAAGAGTATATTCATGTCTCACCAAACCCATTTAAAAACAATTTATATGTTAGGAAGTTTGCATATTACCTAAAGGACTTCCAAAAGCTAACTGCTTGCTTTTCACCTAAGGCTTATAAGTGTGTGCTATAGAAAACATGATAGGAAATAGAGCTTCTAAGAAGGGAGGCCCTAATCCTAAAGAAGGAACATTCATTCTTTTGCCCATCTAAAATACTGAATTTTCAAAACAGACTCACAGACAAATAAACTACGATTACCAAAGGGGAAAAGGTGGGCTGAGGGATAAATTAGGAGTTTGGGGTTAACAGATACACATTACCATATATAAAACAGATAAACAACAAGGACCTACTGCATAGCACGGGGAACTCTATTTAATTTCTTGTAATAACATATAATGGAAAAGTATCTGCAAAGAAAATATATATGTATGTATATGTATAATTGGATCACTTTGCTGTACGCCTGAAACTAACATTATAAATCAACTACACTTCATTAAAAAAATTTTATTAGTAAAAATAAAATAAAATAGTGGATTTTAAGACAGAAAAGAGTCATTTCCCAAACTATTTCTTGAGCATCTGCTAACCCAACAGCTACAGGAAGGAAGTAAGGAAACACATCCAACAGGAGAGGAAGCGATGGGTCTCTCCTTCAGTCTTGGGGTCCGGCCATGATCAAACGCGAGAACTGCCAGGCATGGAACTTCATTTATAAGAGCTAATATGCAAGTGTTGCCTTCCTCTTACTTTACAATTTGGCAGTAGAGAGATAGAAGAGACTTTTCAATGTCCTAATCTTAATTTTTCAGGAAATTAATCCAACTGATTACTTTAAAGTCATGTATGTAATTATGCATATGAACATCACAAGAGCTGTGGAAAGATTTTTTTGTCCTTTGTATACCTTGCAGCTGAGCAGGGTAAACTGTAAGGAATAAGGTAGGCATACTTGACCTCCACCAGCATTTGGTTTGGAGCATGCTAGAGGCATACATCTCCTTCCAGGCTAACCTATACTTAAAATAAAAAGAAAGGGCTACCCAGAAAAGTGCTACCAGGCAGATCATACTAGAATTCTCAAAATTCTATCTGGTAGTTGGGTTTTTAGTTCTTAAGTTCAATCTTTAAATTCATCGGATCAATGAAGTTTCTACATTAGCCAATGGTAAATGAAGAAACAAGTGAATAAAATGGAAGGCAAAAATAAAAACCCACAAAATAGTTACTGGTATTTGAATATTTTAACTACTTTGCATAGAATTAACAAATTCTGCTTTATCTTGACTTTGATAAACTGCGACAGGCAAGTTCAGGCCTTGACAGCCACTAGGCAAAGTCCCATGACATCAAGCCGCAGGGTGTGGCTGTTGGCATCCTTTGGTGATCGAATATCAAAAAGTACCAGAAGTTCTCATTCATCTTGGGATGGTTCCTGGTGGATGCCTCGCCCTGACAAGGGAAATTTTTAGCAGTTTTCCCAAGGCTTAAGAAGATAAAGTACAAATCTGTGTTGTAAAATGTGTTCCTTTATTGACTGTTTCTTAAATTGTAGTCACATCATGAGATTTGTGTGTGTTGATTCTTGAACCAAAGGAAACCTTTTGAGAGCATCTTTAGGTTAAACAAGATAAACGTTAAGGCTAATGTTTGTGATAAAAAGATAAGTTGCTGTTATTACTAATTCGTGGTTGCCATTTATAATAAAATATGCCAAAAGTCCTCCTATAAACACATACATTTTTGGACTGGGGACAGGGTTATTGACTATGTAGAATCTGCAATTTTTAGAATGCATAGAATGCATTTCAACGTTTGAAAGTTGTTTAGCCAGTTTTGATAGTGAGTGATTTCAATAGCAGACTTCAGAGTATGAAACAAATCCCAAGTTTCCAAGTAATTTTATGTAAGTTGAGGCAGCTTTGGCTACACTGGAACATGAATAAATTTTTTAATCTGTTTTTTAAGGACCAAAGTTTTGGAGGAGGAAGGAAGCATCACAAGGAGTAAGAAGGGTCTGAAAGGCTCCAAGTGCACTTGGAGCAAAGCATGACGGTACCCAAATACTGGCGCACGTATGTCAGTTGCCATGAAACAAGTTTGCAAATAACAGAGTATAATTTTAAGCAAATCCATGTAAACTGTCAGAGTATATATTAGCCATCTCTGTAGGGACTGTGATTTACTTAGTCTCATTTCTTGACTTCTTTTTGAAAAATTTTTGCTATGAATATTTATGTCTAGACTTCATTTACCGACTGAATTTCTACTCTATTGGAATTATGCATCCCCATAGTGCATCCAAGAAAGGTGAGCAGTTAGAGGTGAGGAAAGAGATTTCCTGACCTTTTAGAAATAGCAAGCTACACTGGATTAAGTACAGCCTGAGCGAGGTTACTCGCGGGTTGGTGGAACGTCATTATCTCAGAATTACCGCAGTGAAACAATTAGCGTGCGATAGATTCGGTGCCAGACCTGCCGTTGTTCTGAACTTTTGTTAAAGCATCTCGGTCCATCCTGGAATTGGGCAATTTGTAATTCTTACGGTAGGTGGGTGTTAGTGAGGGATTCCACATATTCCTCATCTTGAGTGCAAACTTATTTGCAGCTGGTGCTTGTCAGATGAGTTGTAAACGCGAAGGCGCGAGACTTGATCCGATGGGAGTGTTTCCTTGGTGATGAAGCGTTCACTAGACGAGCCTCCCCAGCCATCAGATGTGCAGCCGGCACTCATGTCAGTCCTCAAGCGTGCAGGCGGAAGGTGCTGGACTTCTGGCTCTCAATCTCCCACAGCTGGTTCTTTTTAAAACGGAACTTTAGGCTAAAGGGAAGTCAAGCTTGAGTACACCGCAGAAGTGTTCATTTTTGGAAGTCATTTCCATTTCCTCTTTGCGTTTTTACAAAACTGCCTCCAGTGGCAGGGGCAGATTTATTTCAGCCTGTTTATGTTTCCAACAAAATTTAGAAGCTATTTCTTAGACCAAACAACAGGCTAAGCCTCAAGGATGGGTGAGTCAGGCAGGCTGGTTGCTGTGCCTGGTGCTGTTTAAAGGAAAGGTTTATGTTTTCCTTGAAAGATGCTTTTAACCCGCTATTTCTTGAAACAGTTAAGTAAGTTAGAAGGATGTGAGAAATCACAATGAAATGGGGTGATTTTTCAAAATTATTTTTTTCTCAATTGATTACACACTATGGAGCCTAAAGGTGGGATCTGTGTTCAGTTAGGGTGAAGGGAAGGCACTGAATGAAGTCAGATTGATACTTCCTAAGAGAAACTGTTTCTTTTACTCAGTGGGAAGGAAACAGTATTTGTCTTAAGTAGTAAACAGATGCGTGATGTTACATAAACAAGAGGAGTTCATTCTGCCACTTTAATGGAAATCAAGTAATACGAAAAGAGATCACCCAAAAAGGTGTTTGAAGGATTGTAAATGTTTATAGTTCTTGGATAAAAAGGAACATAACATTATAAAACATACTTTTGTTTGTTTTTACTATCCATAACAATGTAGTGAATAAAACAACTTGGATATACTACAAAGGAAGCAAGGGGAGAGAAGAAAACCGCCCAAGACAAGCGTGATTTATCAGGAAAACCATTTGTTGATATTTACTAAGGACCAAGTACTGTGTTAAGAGATCCCATATCTAAACTAAGTCATTTATTTTACACAACCATCTTTATAAGTAAAATTATTCCGATTCCCAGAAGAGACGTCTGAGCCTCAGAGAAATCGAGAAATTTGGAAATGCTATAAAACCAAACCACCGTAGGGCTAAAGCATAAACTTAGGTTCAGTTCCAAAGATGACAACTTCTTTTCACTTTTATTTATTGAGCAACTTTCTACTGAGGAATACTGACAGAAAGAGAGAGGGTTCTGTGAACATTTATTATAGATGCTGTAAGTTTAAGCCTGTACCAAGTACAGAGTGGAAGATACTGATATAGTTTAAGGTTATTCATAAGGAGAAGGGGATGATCATATTCTTTGGGGTTAAAAAAAAAAAAAAGGTCACATTAGTATGGAGGTTTCTTAAAAACTAAAAATAGACTTACTATATGATCCAGCAATCCCATTTCTGGGCATATATCTAGAGAAAACTATCATTTGAAAAGACACATGTACCTCAGTGTCCCTGGCAACACTATTGACAATAGCCAAGACATGGAAGCAACCTAAATGTCCATCAACAGATGACTGGATAAAGAAGATGTGGTATATATATATATAATGGACTACTACTCAGCCATAAAAAAGAATGAGACAATGCCATTTGTAGCAACATGGATGGACCTAGAGATTATTATATTAAGTGAAATAAGTCAGACTGAGAAATACGAGTATCATATGATCTTGCATATATGTGAAATCTAAAAAAAAAAGAAGAGAGAGAGAGATACAAATTTTATTTACAAACCAGAAAGAGACTCACGGACATAGAAAACAAGCTGTGGTTACCCAGGAGAAATGGGAGTGCGGGGAAGGATAGATTAGGAGTCTGGGATTAACAAATATACATTACTATATACAAAATAGATAAACAACAAGGACCTACTGTATAGCACAGGGAACTATATTCAATCTCTTGTAATGAGCCGTAATGGAAAAGAAACTGAAAAAAAAATATGTATGTATATGTATATGTATAACTGAATAGGTTTGCTGTACACCTGAAACTAACATTGTAAATAGACTACACTTCAACAAAAAATAAGGGGAAAAAAGTCACATTGATATGCTCAATTAAGCTAGCATTAGTCTTATGGAAGATTTCCAATTTCTTCTTTGCTTTCACACAAATCTACCTTAAGTGGAGGCAGCTTAATCTTATTTTTGTTTCTGACAAATTTGAAATGGGATTTCTCAGGCTAACCTACTGTCCAATGAAACTGCAAAGATCAATGGTATACAGAGATGACATTGCCATCTTCATACATTTCTACTTTGTTGGTAGAATAAGACTGGCTTGTGTTTAAGTTATGACTGTTCTCACAAATTTTCTTTATTTTTGTTAATTGTGGAGCAATACAGTGTGGTAGAAAGTATGCTGAACTTGAAGTGAAGGGACTCTGTTTGCCCTGGTCCATGCCCTTCCAGGCATGTCATCTTGGTTGGGTTAGTGGCTTCATGGCGCCAGGCTTCCCCTCCTTCATTGGCCAACAGGATGATCTAGAACTGACTCTAAATTCCATCACCTCTAGAAAATTTTACTTTTGGAAACTTTATGTCTGTGACCATACAATTCAAAACATGTTCATAAATGATGACTGAAGTTCTAACCACTGAAGGTTTGACTCTTTTATCATTATGCAGAGCCCAGCCCTATCATTTTTTATTCTTTAATGAGCTTTAATGGGATGCAGTACTTAAACTCAGCACCAGCTCTCTGAACATGTTGAAAAAGAAAACACATTCAAGGGTTTTCTGGGGTTTGCAAGCTCATTATGTTTATACTATGAGTTCCACCGACACGAGGAACTAGAACACATCTTCCCAATATGAGATGTTGACATGTCTTCCACAGTTTCCAACTTCTAAATGACTTCAGGTTTTATTTTGTTTATGCTCACCTGCTGGTGACCTCACTCTGTCTTATTTACATCATTTATAATGCTGATGACTCATACGTTTTTGTCTCTAGATCAAACCTCCTAACTTTACTTCATTGACATCTAACTGTTTACTAGACCTCTTTCCTAGGATGCTGTTGTGAGTTGAATCATCCCTTCAGAACAGGTATGTGGAAGTACTAGCCCCCAGTACCTCAGGATGCGACCTTATTTGGGAGTAAGTTCTTTACAGAGGTAATCAGGTTATAACCAGGTCATTATGGTGGACTCTAGTCCAACAGGACCAGTTCTCTCTTGAAAAAAAGGAAATTTAGGTACAGAAACAGGCACACACAGAATGCTACTATTTCTGGATATACTGGGTTTCTTGCGTTATGTTCAGAATGAATGAGTGATGGGGTGTCAGCTCATGGTGATCAGAAACCTATCAGCCCACAACATGCCAGGTATCAGCTTTTCTAGGAAAACTTCGTTAGTCCTCCCAGCTCACCTCCTTTTCTTTTTATGGATTCCCATGAGCTACAGAATATTGCCCACTTGATTTTTCTATTACTTCTCTATCTGCAAATCTTTCTCTCCACTGTACTGCACATTTCTGAAGGGCAAGATCCTCACTGCTCATCCATAGGGTATCTTCCACCACCCCCAGCACAGAGCTATATCCATCTGGAAAGGGATAAAGTTTCAGGGAAAAGTGGAGCACATTAGTAGTTAATGAGGGTGTCAGTTAGACCGGTCCCACAGAGGAGATAGGCTCTTCACAGGGACAAGCCTTAGACGGGGTGTTTGGAAGGTTTGCTTGCCAAGAATCTCATTGATGGGAGACCATAAGCTCTATGGAGGATGTAGGGAATGTCAACCAAATTACTTTGTGGAGAGGTGTCTGTTCACATTTGTCTCCCGTTTTGGGATGTCTAATAAGAGTGGAGGGACCTGGCTTCACACACTTACCCTTAGGGGTAGCCCACAGGAGACTGTGATTTATGGGGATGGAATAAAGCTGGGTAGGTATTCAGTGTAATTCTGTTTTGGGTGGGAAGGGTGCTGTTTATAGCAGGTTGTTCGTCACTGGTAGAGCCAGCTTCATCTGGATGGTATTATCAAGCATAATTCTAGCTCTATCTCTCGTGAACTTCTTTTCTGGTTTCAGTCTAGACACTTAGAGAAATTGCCTAAAATCCTTCCTGGAAGAAGCAACTATTGGCAGCTGCTTCTTTTACAGTAATCTGAATCATTATCAAAATGAAACTTAAATGACACATGCAATTTAATTTTCCTTTTTCATTCTTAATTCTACATTTTATCTTGCCCTTCTGCATTATATCCACTTTTTAAACTAAAAATAATATTGATTTATTTTTGAGAAATTATAAACAAAATTAAAATGTTTAAGTAATAAAGGAATTAGTTGAGAGTCCTATTTGGCTGGAACCCTTCTAAACAGTGTCTTCCTTTATTATGCAACCATATATTTACCTGATGTTCAGTGGTTGTACTGATAGAGATCATCAATTTAAATAATTCATATCTTTATGAAGGGGTTGGGTGATTTGTGATATAAAAAGACAACATTGTTTCGGTGGTTCAGCTGTGCAGTGACTGAATGCAGGATGAATGCAATCTTTGCAAACGGAGATTGGCCCATGCAGCTATTGTTTTATTCATTTTAAAAACTTTAGAACTCAGTATACCATCTTTGCAAGGTGGGCAGTATCAGTGTTGCACAACTTCGGGAGCATTATTCACATTTATTATTGTGTGTGAATGGAATTCCTAGAGCAGTTGCCTTCTGACATTTACATAGAACACAGTTTTGAATGGTTTCTCTTGAAGGGCTGCAGCCCTGAGGCACACTGGGCTGGGCTTGAAGAATCAACTAGAGAGAACAAGAGGGGGAAAGCCATCAGCCATCCGGGAATCTCTAGACAGTTCTCACAGATGCTACCCTCTGATCAAGGATTCTTGCTTGCACTTGTGAAATAAGCTAAACAGAAACACAGATAATAAAATCATCACATTCAAGAGTGAACGAACATGACCAAAATTCTCTTAAGTGAAAAGGTGGGTTGTTTCTTTTTTCAATTTTAAAGTCAATAATGGAAAACCAGGTGGCATTCAATAAAAATAAAAGCAAAGGAGCCACTTGACCAATAAAATGACAAAGTTAATAAAAATAAGATGAACTAACAAGTAGCAAAGGCATAGAATGATCAATTAATTAATATAAAAAAATAGAATATTGGCCAGCTCATGGTGCCAGGAAGTTCCTAGATATTGGATTGGAGGCTCAGAGGAGTAGCAGCCCCTGCCCAGAAAGTCGGCAGGGCTGGTTTCCTTCTCCTGTACTTCCCATCTTTTCTCCTCAGCAAATCAGGGAAGGCCAAGATGGATGAGGAAGCAGTGAGCACAATCTATTTCATTTGTCTATGAATTCTTCTTATGACCATGAGTCCTAGACTCCTGAAATTCAAAAGCTCGAAATTGAAAGAGAAAAAGTTTTGACCAAGCTCAGCAATGCGTATGTGATAAACTTCTCACTAAACTAGGCATAGAAGGATAAGGTGAAACCCTTATCCTTACTAAGACCCTATAGTGAACAACATATTGAATTTTGAAGCACTAGAGGCTTTTCCTCTTAAGATCAGGAACAAAACATGGATGTCCACTCTCACCACTTCTACTCAACATACTGTAGGGGGTTCTGGCCCATTGAATAAGGCAAGGAAAAGAACCAAAAGGCATCCAGATTGTAAAGGAAGAAGTAAAACTCTATGAGCAGATGACATAATAGTCCCTATACAAAATTCTATGAAATCTCCTAAAAAGCCAATAAAATTAATAAATCAGTTTAGTAAGGTTGCAGTTTATAAAACAAAAATCAATTGCATTTCCTTAGACTAACCATGAACAATCAGAAACTGAATTTTAAAAGTTAACATATATGTCAGCATCAAAAGATGAGAAACTTAAGGATATAGCTTACAAAATATATGCAAAACCTATACTCTAAAATTTATAAGACATTGCTGAGAGAAATTAAGGAAGACCTAAGGAAATGAATACTGATACATAGCATACCATGTTCATAGACCAAAAGACTCAATATCATCAAGGTATCAATTCTCCCCAAACTTATCTATAGATTCAATACAATTCAAATTAAATCCCAGCAAGATTTTGTAAAAAATTGGTCAGCTAATCCTCAAAATCATATAGAAATGCAAAGTACCTAAAATAACCCAGGCAACCTGGGAAAAGATTAACAAAATTGAAGAATTTACAGGACATAACTTCAAGATTTATCCAAAAGTTTCAGTGATTGTGGTATTGACATCAACATATGCAAATAAGTCACTGGGAAAGAATTGAGAAAACAGAAATAGATTTATACAAATATAATCAATTATTTTCAACAAAGGCACAAAGGCAATTCAATAGAGAAAATAATGCTTTCAACAAATGGTGTCAGAATGATAGTACATCCAGTTCCAAAAAAAAAAAAATTCTTGATCAGTAACATTCATTGTATACAAATATTAACTCAAATAAATCCTAGACCTAAATGTAAAACCTAAAACTTCTAGGAAAAAAAATAGGAGAAAATATTTGTGAACTTGGTGGGCCAAGATTTCTTAGCTATAACACCAAAATATAAATCACTAAAAAAATTTGATTAATGGGGCTTTATCAAAATTAAGAAATTCTGCTCTCTGGAAGACACTCTGAATGAAAAGATAAGACAAGACTAGGACAAAATATTTGCAAATCACATTCTGATAAGGAAGGATATATTATATCCACAATATAAAAAGAACTTAAATTTTACAGTAAAAAAGCAAAAACAGACTCAGTAAAAAATGGGCAACAGATCTGAACAAACACTTTAGCAAAGAAGGGGATACGGATGACAAAAACACATGAAAATGCTCACCATCATTAGTCATTAGAGAAATGCAAATCCAAGCTACAATGAGATTCTACTTTATCTTTTAAGTAGTAGTAGTAGTAGTAGGATGGCTAATATTAAAAAGACTGATCTTGCCAAATGTTTTCAAAAACGTGGAGCAACTAGAATTCTCATACACTGCTGGTGGGAATGTAAAATCATACAACCACTTTAGAAAACAGTTTGCCAGTTTTTTTAAAAGTTAAACATACACCTACCTCATGACCCAGCCATGCCATTCCTAGTCATTTATCAAGAGAAATGGAAGCATGTGTCTAGACAAAGATTTCTACCTGAATGTTCATTGCAGCTGTATTGGTAATAAGTAAAAAACTGGAAACGGATGGGTCTATCATCAGGTGAAGGCATCAACAAATTGTGGTATGTTCATACAGCGGAAAAAATACTGAGTGATAAAAAGTAATGATAAATGTGACAACAGGGATGAATTTAAAAATAATTACGCTGAGTGTGAGAAGCGAGAGGAAAAAGAGTACACACTGCATGATCCATTTCTATAAATTCCCAGAAAATGTAATCTAATCTACAGTGACACGAACATGGCAGTGGTTTTCTAGGAACTGATGGCAGATGGGCTGGGGGTGGGGCTGGAGAGGGGTGAGAATGAGAAATTAGGAAGATGCACAACGAAAGTTTTGGAAGTGAAGGGTATGTTCATTGTCTTGATTATGGTAATGATTTCACAGGTGCATTATGTGTCAAAAATTATTATACTGTATACTATGAATACGTGCAGTTTATTTTGTCATTTATACCTCAATAAAGCTGTTAAAATCTTGTAAAAAGTGTTTAATTAGAGGAGTACCATGTTCAATTCATTCAGTAAATACTGATTGGATTCTAACTGTGGATCAGTTTTTCAGAAGTAAAATTTAGAAAAATTATCTAGGCTGGTTATGTGTAGATAAATTGGAAGTCAAAGAAACTAGAAGAGAAGCAACTAAAGGAAAAAGCACAAGCTCTGAAGTTAGAAGGACATAGGTTCAGATCCATCTCTTCCACTTAACACCTGTGTGACCTTTGGAAAGTTAACTAACCTCTCTGAGCTCAGTCATTTCATCTGTAGAAGGAAAAAGCATAATATCTGAGAGTCATCACAATGTTTAGAAATCATGCACATAAAGTATCTGGCACAAAGCAGTCCTTCCTTACAGGAGAGCAGTTACTAGTCCTATTTCTTAACAAATGAGAAAGACGTTGATGTTCAGACGTGAGGTTATAGAGGGCACAACTAGGGAAAGGAGACAAAGTGAATGATGTAAAATACCTTGAATTTTCTATAAAAAGACAAGATGTAGAGACAAATTAGTTTTTTTCTGGGCCTATAGCTGATTTATAATGTTGTGTTAGTTTCTGGTGTACAGCATAGTGATTCGGTTATACATGTATATATTCTTTTTCATATTGTTTTTCATTATAGGTTATTATAAGCCATTGAATAGAGTTCCCTGTGCCATACAGTAGGGCTTTGTTGTTTATTTATTTTATATACAGTAGTTTTTATCTTCAAATCCCGAACTCCTAATTTATCCCCCACATTAGGTTTTAGAAGCACAGAAAAGGCAAGTGTCAATAACTGGAAGCATGGCAGCTCCATCACTAGAAGTTTTTCTAGGAATCAGGAAGGAGGATCCGGTCTGCAGGAAGATGGTTAGTACAGTAAAGACTTAGTATATATTCACATGGTAAGTCCTGAAAGAGGTTTTTGATGTAAGTCTAAAATGCAGTCTTTTATATGTTATTAATAATTGGCAGCCTCTGTGGTTGCAAGCCTCACCAGCTTCAGTGCTGCTGCAAAGGCTGTCAAAGTTCAGTTCTGGACCCAGCACTGACCAGGGCTGGAGTCCCTGGGAGAGGTGCTTCCCTGCTGCGGCCACTGGAGACCAGAATCACTGCGTGTCACAGATACCACCCACAACTTGGAGTGAGCGCTGCACTGCGGGGACCAGGAGAAGGAGTTTCTATCTTTCTTCTGCTTTCTGGTCTCCCCCAGGTGCCTCTACCATCAGCTATAATAGCGAGCCAGCTGGCAAGGAAGCCCAGGGAAAAAAAAAGTTTGCTGACTCCCAGTCCCAGCGGCACAGGGTGAAATATAAAAGTGTAGAGCTGAGAACAGACAGGTAATTCACCAGCACAGTGTCTACAGGAGTCACTGCAGAGAGAGAACAGGGATGAAGGTGGAAATTGCAGCAATGGAAAAAAGAGAAATGGTTAGAAAAACACGAACCAGAAAAAGTCAAGTGCCCCAGAAGTCCAGCGAAGAGAGAGTTGCAAAAGGCAATGCATTCAGTGGTGTCCACTGCTAGAGAGAGGGCAAGGTCTAAGTGAAGGTCATTGGATTTGACCATCAACAGTCCTAATAACCTTGAAAATCTAGTGTCAGTTTCTCAACCATTGCAGGAGCAGCTGCCAGATTTCGGAGAAAGTTAAATTTCAGCATGTACAATGGAGGTTATAAACTACTCATTCTTGAAATCTAGCAGAAAATGTGAGCAATCAACTGACTTACACACCTTTCTCAGAAATTGGACTGTAAGTTGGGTGACCAACTTGTTCCCATTTGTCTAGAACGTTCATAGATTCAGCTTGGAAAGCCCCTGGTTCCAGGAATCCCTCAGTTCCAGGCAAGCTGAGATGGCAGGTCACTGTGACTGTGAACCGTCTTAGAGAATGTTCACGAATGAGCTATATTCAGACTTCAACAAAGGATGCAGAAGACCTGGTTACGCGGAAGTCCTGATACATTTCCAGAGTCACCATTGTTTTGCTCCCTGGTTCACTAACAGTGCAGTCATTCCACTTGACTTTTAAATGGGATTCCTCTCCATCCAGGTCTCACCCTCTTTAGAACATCTACTAGCTGCAGTGACATCCCAAGAGAAGCATTCTCCTACTTGGCTTTTCAAGCTCAACCTTTTCACGACACCCCAGTTAATTAATATCTGCCCTGGGTCAGCCTGGAGGAAAACGCATTGAGCTTGGAGATTTCCATTTTAACACTGAACTCCGTGAAGGAGCAAGGCAAATTTATACCAGTGGGCCTAATTGCTAGAGAGGTAATTCTGCAAAGATGGAAATCAGCTGAAAGATTAACACTGCTCTACCAGCTTGAGTGCCCTGGCTAACAGAGAGAAAATAATGTTTCAATTAAATGAAAGGATACTGAATTAGGGAGATTACTCAGGAGGCTGGTAATGGAATGCAGAGCCTTTCACCTCCAGGTCACCATTACCGATCTGGTCCAGGGCAGTTCTAGACCATAGTTTTGAGGGGCTGATGGTTCACCCCAGCCCTTCCTGTCTGCAGCGCTTGATGAACTGGTCTCCCAACGCCCCTGCATCAGCCCCAAAGGTCGCTGCGGTTCACTGAAGTGGAGGAGGAAACAAAGCCCCTCTTTGGAGAGGAGGGGCTGGCCGTAAGGATAACCCAGGGCTAAGGCAGCCAACAAGGCCCGCGACAGGGGAATTAGGGTGGGGGAAACGGTTCCAAGCACGGAGCCCCCCAGAGGAGGGGGATCATGTTTCCACCCGCACAGGAGGCAGTTCAGGGCTTCACCTGAATTCAGATCAGGCTAGACGTGGAAGTGGTGACTAAGGTTTGTTCTCTGTGTGTGTCGGGAGGGTGTGGTAGGGAGGAGGGGTTTTGCCCCGGAAGTCAAATCTTCATTAGGCGTCAGAACACGAGGAGGAAAACTGAGTCCTAAAATCACTTCTTGTCACCCACGTGTGGCTATGTCCCAGGGCTTACCTTCTTCCACAAAATATCCCCCAGAGACGGACAAAGTCCGATAGAAGGAGATTAGCTTAATTCCCGATGCCAGTGTAACAAAAACCCGTCCCCATAATGGAACCCATATGTCAGCTGGGGTCCCCCTCTCCTTGATAATCAAGATAAGACTGTCTCAGGCTTTACCTTCCGTAGCTTGTGGGAGTCTTGAAAAGTGCCCGCGATTTCTGCAGATGCTCAGAGGCTGTGCTCTTCCCATCATCTCTGGATCGAAACTCCTGCTTTTCCTGCATACGTTCAGTGTGTAGCGTATCCTCCCATCCTGGACCTGCTGTGTCCAAGAAGATCGAAATGGGAAACTCAGCCCCTTCCTCCGCCTCCACAGTCACTGTGTTATCCCAAGATACTAACATGCACAGAGACTTCATTCAAAATGGGATGTGCGGTGCGGAGGGGAGGACACTGTTTGTTTCACAGCAACCCTCCCCCAGCCTGTTACTATCCAACTGCCTCTCTCTTTTCCCCTTGGCTTTCAAGAGGGCCCCAGCAACCCCACATTCTTATCTCCTTTGCAGTTCTCACTTCCAAAGTCTCTGAGACCACCTCCTTGAGCCCCTTGGCAAAAGAGCCACCAGGTCAGGAATCCACCCTCCAGAGGAGGCGGTTTGGGTTTTAAGAAAATTTTTTTTCCCCTCCCCACAACAGTAATAGACCAGAGAACTATTTCAACAATAGCCCAAGAAAAGGATCTTCCCAGTTCAGTTCAGTTCAGTTCAGTTCTTAGGACATAAAAGAGAAACCTGGACATGTAGGAGCGTTCAAATACACATTGGCAGATTGGGTTCCCCCAGGTAGAAGGTGTACCTAGAATTTTGGCTCCTTGCTGAAGAATTACACGGAATACTGACACAGTGGGGACAGGCTGTAGCCATGTTATTAGATGTGAACGGTCTTTATTCAATCAGTTTGGAAGTAATTCCACATTGATGAACCAAACCTTTAATAAAGACAGTGTGGGGACATTCGGCTCGAGAGGGACTGCTTTGAGCCAAGTGCCTTGGAATGTGTTTCTCATGGTGCAGGGTAGGATGGGGGAGTTCTGTCATTTCACCAGAGAATGCAGCTTTATCATCACCAGCTGCTGGAAAAGTCTAGTCTTCAAAGTTGTCTTCTAGAGGCGTAACTGTGATAAGTATAGTTTTTCTCTTTCCTATTAAATGTTATAGCAATGTACACACTAAGCATAAGATGTTGCTTAAAATACCTTAATTCCCACCTAATTCAAACCTTTATTTTACAAATAAGGAAACTGAGGCCCTAGGAGGCTGGTGGCCCTGGGGCAGGAAAAGGGAGGTTTTCTCCTCGTATGCCCATGTTCCCATCCCCTGGGTCTCATGAACTAATGCCTTGTAGATTTATAAGAGCAAAAATGATGTTTGGGTCCTGGGGAACGACAGCAAGGAGGATTTTTTAAACATATGCTTAAGTATTCTGTGTCCTTGATTCGATGGGAGCTGTAAGAGGACAGGGGAAAGCTGACCTATAGATCACTGGGATAATCCAGCTGGGCCAAATAAGACAGCTTTTCATTAGCTGGGTACTTTGTTGTAGCTGGGATATTTTTATTCTGGTAATGGAGAGATAGATATGGCCTCTGGGAACAGTTCTTGGAAATTGTACTTTCTCCAGATGCTCCATTTGGGTGTGGGACAGATTGGCTTCAAGGCCAAGAGCAACAAACATTACCACAATCCCACTGGTCGGAGAGTGGAGGATCTTCAAAGGTCTGGAGGTTTGCCACGAGACCCTTGGGTTTTTGTCATCAGTCTCTACAGCAACCTTCAAATTCCTAGGACAGCAATAGCTGTCGAAGTCGATGGGCAACAGAGCGTGCTCAGGCGGGAGCGAGGCACGCTGTTGAGCTCTGGTGGTTAATGCCCCTCTCTGGACACTCAGTCCATCAGGCTGCAAGACAGGCATTTAGTGAGGTTAGTCATTTACCTAATGGTTCCCCAGCACCCAGTGGGAGGTCAGAAAGTTCCTCCTGCCCTGGTCTGCCACACTTACTGGCAGAAACTGGCCAAACGGAAAATACCTGGGAGTATTTTTAACTACGAAATCCGGTTCTGATAAGTCATTATGTCCATAAAGCCATCCAGTATGAATTTTTATTGAATCTTTTCCAAAGCACACTTGGAAATCTCGAGTTTGGAAGTGGGGAGGATGAGTAAGTCAAGACATCCACAATCTATTATATTGGCAAATCAACATCAGTGGTAGATATGTATGAAGGTCCACACACTGGAAACACAGATACAGTGTGGAGAGTGGAGAGTTCCCACTCACGTCTGTATAGCAAGTCTGTGGAGAAACAGCACACACAAGTCCGTAAGAAACAGCCTCTATGTGCAGCAAGATATGTGCTCACAAAACACTCCATTCTAGTTAGTGTCGCAAACTGTCAGCAGATAATTGCCCTCTTTCCTGCCTGACTTTCACATGCAGCAGACCCTCATGGTCTGTGGGCACTTGTCTTAATTTGGAAAAATCTGAATTCCAGGATTTGTTGCCAAAGAAATGTTCTTTTGCACGTTTTAAGAATACACTTATCTGTGTATTTCAGTAAACTCATTTGCAATTTGAACTTACTTTAATTGAGGTAAGGTTGGTTTATAACAGTATATATGTTTTATGTGTACAGCATTTATATTTTGACTTCCGTATACACTATCGTGTGCTCACCCCTAGAAGTTTAGTTTCCAGCTGTCACCATACAATTGAGCCCTTTACCCATTTTGTCTTCTTCCTCACTCCCTTCCCCTCTAGTAACCACTACTCTGTTCTCTGTATCAATATTTTTGTTTGGTTTGGTTTGTTCATTTTTTTAATCCTACATCTGAGTGAAATCATACAGTATTTGTCTTTCTCCATCTGACTAATTTCACTAAGCATAATACCCTTAAAGTCCATCCATGTTGTCACAAATGGCAAAAGTTTGTTCATTTGTTCTTTTTCATGGCTGAGTAATATTCTATTGTGTATATATACCACTTCTTTATCCATTCATCTGGTGATGGACAAGATATAGGTTGTTTCCATATCTTGCCTACAGTAAATAATGCGGCAATGAACACAAAGGTACATATATTTTTTCAAATTAGTGCTTTTGTAATATATTTAGATAAATATCCAGAAGTGAAATAGCTTCATCATATGGTTGTTCTATCCTTAATTTGGGGGGAAAACTCCATGCTGTTTTCCATAGTAACTGCACCAATTTTCATTCTTATCAACAGTGTATGAGTGTTTCCTTTTCTCCACCTTCTCTCCAAAATTTATTATTTCTTGCTTTTTTGATCATAGATATTCTAATGGGCATGAGGTAATATCTCATTGTGGTTTTAATTAGCATTTCCCAAATGATTAGTGATGTTGAGCATATTTTCATGTGCCTATTGGCCATCTGTATATCTTCTTTGGAAAAATGTTTTTCAGATTCTCTGCCCATTTTTTAATTGGGTTGTTTGTCTTTTGTTGTTGAGTTGTATGAGTTCTTTATATATTTTGGACATTGATCTCTTTCTGGTTATACGGTTATGCAATTTGCAAATATCTTCTCCCATTGGGTAGGTTGTCCTTTTGTTTTATTGATGGTTTTCTTTGCTGTGCAGAAACTTTTTAGTTTTATGTAGTCCAATTTGTTTATTTTTGCTTGTTTCCCTTGCCTGAGGAGACATATCCAGAAAGATATTGCTAAGACTTATGTCAAAGAGTCTAGTGACTTTATTTACTTCTAGGATTCTTGTGTTTTAGGTCTTACATTAAAGTCTTTAATCCATTTTGAGTTCATTTTTGTGTATGTTACGAGAAAGTGGTCTAGTATCATCCTTTTGCATGTAGCTGTCCAGTATTAATTTTAAATTTCTCCTTTGATTTCTTCACTGGCCCAACAGTTGTTCAGTAGCATGCTGTTACAGTCTCCACGTACATGTGATTGTCCAAGCTTTCTTCATGTAGTTGATTTCTAGTTTCATACCGTCCTAATCTGAATTTGAAAATATTACTCATCCTTAAACATGGACTTGGTTGACTATTATACCAGCCATTTATAATCTAATTTAAATTCTTTTTTTAACATTTTTTATTGAGTTACAGTCATTTTACAATGTTGTGTCTTAACGTACTTTTCAGTGATATAAAAATAGATCTCGTCCTATTTTCTACTCAAAGATGTATCGATTCCACTGAGTCTGTGACTCTGTTTCCCTGCTTTCATTGCACTTCTAACTGGTTTTTATCTTTCTACTTGACATACTTTTTTCTTTCTTTCCTTTTTTTTTTTCTTTGTTTGTTTTCTTTTACTTTGTTTGTTTTGTTTTTTGAGGAACAATTTAAAATTGAGCTGAGATCATTTAAATGAAGATTGTCAAAGCCAGTTACGGACTGACCGGAAATGACAGTTGAAGATTGGATAGATATGATGTATTAGGAGTTCTCCCTCACAAAGAGGATGCATTTTTCCCAGTTTTTCTTATGAAGAAGACAGCACAACTTTTCTATAGTTCACTTATTTTTAGATAGGCTGATGTGCTGAACTGAAGGACTCACTGCTTTTGTCATTAAGTCACCACAGATGTTCCCCTGAAAAGAGAGAAATAGCCCTGCTGAACTGGTTTGAAGAAGAGGATAACAGGCAACTAGGACTTGGTCTGGTCTGATGGCTGTGTAGTAAATGCCACGACACAGTCTGCTGTCATAGTGAACACCCAACCAATGGAATGGCTGCATTGCTACTCCGAGCGCTGAACTCCATCACTTCCCAGAGGCCAAGGGGGAACAGACCACTGACGGCAAAACATCACAGATGTTAACACACATGCATGTTCACGTCTGACCTAAACATTTTGGCCAAGGAGATCACTTAAAACAGGGCTCCTATTTCATGTTCATAAAGTATATTTTCTTCACCTCAAAGTTCAGAGGTGTTGGAAAGCATGTAGGATCAAGACTCAGAAGATCTGCATCTAGTCTGGTCCGGCCAATACTAGTTCCATGATTCCTGGTTGGATAGAGTCAACATCTCCATCCATGACACAGCTCCTGGGAGAGGCAAGGCGTTGGTGCCTGGGAGAGGGAAGCTTTTGATTTGCCTTTTGGGTTGTTGGTCTGTCAGAAAAAGATGTTCATCATCCTGAACCCTCCCTTGTGCCTCCCTGTTTCTCCATTTTGCCAGCCTCGAGTCTTTCCTTGGCTATCTATAAACACAGAATTCTAAAGTGATAGGCTTTCAGGATATATTGCACTAATACATCATCAGCATTGTCATTATGATATATTAACACAATGCATCATCATAGACCTGTCAGAGCCATGATTTATGACTCAAAAATGTGTTGTGGGACAGGGAGACATCAGGGACCCCACTGACTGAATGCTTGTTTATTTTTACACTTAAGGGCTTTGAAAGTAAGCTTCAGACTACTTTTCCTCAAAGAAGAACCAGGGGAAGACTTTGAAAAAAGGACTCCATTCCAAAACACTGGAGGGGCCAGTGGGTCACACTTAAGATATGAAGGTTTATGTTTTCCCAGACCATTTTAAGTTCAGAATCAAACTTCTATACTCCCAGTCATTTGGCTCCCACTGGAAGAATCTAGCCCTTTCCATGTCTTTCCACCCCTCTCTTTAGAACTCCCTTAATAGTTAAGTGTGTGAGGTGTGGTAGGAAAGGTATACATTAGAGGCTTTCTTTTACTGCCAAAAGAAATAAGGATAGTGTTATATTTTATGAGAGTAATAAATGCGATTATGCAGGGAAAATTTGCTTGCAAGGTAGCTGGGACTGGCATTACACATTTTCTTTCTGAGCATTAACATCTTCCATAATGTTCTCAACAAAGTATTAAGCACATACTGCATGAAAAGCATTGAGCCCCGTGCCAAAAGAAAGGCAGAAGACGTGAAGCCATTGCAGAGAAAGAAAGAGGAAAAAAAGAAAAAAAGGTACAAGAATTAAAGTAAGCTAAAAAGAAATACTGTATCACTTAAATTATAATAACCCCAAGTAAATGACTGAGATGGAAGAAGATTCACCAGGAAAGGCTTCTTTCTGGACAAGGTGAGTCATGGGGCAAAGTTGGAAGGGCAGACATTAGGGAAGAGATGAGAGGATTGTCTGACTATCCCCAACTCTAGGATGACAAGTCTTTCCAGACTACAGTCACCCCTCGGCATCTGTGGTGGACTGGTTCCAGGACCCCTGCAGAAACCCAAATCCATGGATGCTCAAGTCTCTTGCATAAAATGGCAGAGTACAGTCGGCCATTAGTATCAGCGTCTGTGCACCTCCCCTCATTTGTTCCCCAGAGCCTGGCTTCTTAAGAACTAAGGGACACTGTGGCTGGAGTCTGCGAACTTGGATTGACTCAGGTCCTCTCTGCATAGCTCATCTCCACCCTTCAATGTGTCTAGCCAACACCATCACCACTTTCATAAATGACAAAATCTGTAATGATCAGGAAGGTAGAAAGTGCCTTTGGCCAAAGATTATTATTGGATTCAAGGATCTGGGGCATGGCCCCAAACTTGGCAGATCAGAGCAAATGTCACCTTAAGGATTTTTGTACACCATGACACATTTTTTCTTACTGGAAAAAAAAAAAAAAGCCTACTACAATTACAGACTGGTTCATCCAGGCTTATTCATCTCCACATCTGGGGAGCCCGGAAATGTAACTAGTAGAGAATTCACTCACAGGAGAAGCAGGGAATTTGCCAAGAGTTTGTTAATCCCAGGGTTTATTTTTTTATCCAAATGTAAAGGGAGTTTGCAAACTGCTTCAGATTAACCAGGTCAAGTTGTATATTTTATTAACTTTAAAACATTTGTTAAAAAGTTCTTTTCACATTAAAAAAAAAAAAAAAAAGGCCTAGGGTTAGACAGAGGTAGTGAGAGTGAAGGGAGGTTGTCTGCTTAATAAATGTTATAAAGGGAGATGTGTCAGCTGCTTAATTTCCACTTTCTGGTTTCAGCCAGAAACAGCTGCAAAATATCTGTTCTAACTCAAGTCTTTTTATGACTTTCACTAACTTCTTATTAAAAAAAATGCCCTGTATTGATTTTCTAAGGAATCTCACCACCATGGAGAGAAGAAAGGACATATATGAGCACTTTATGCCTCGTTCACCACCACAGATGAATCAAAATCTTCAGGATAACTTGGTTATTGGCTTCAGGCATTTCTGTTTTCCTGCTATATTTTCCAGAAAAGCAAAATTACTCAGTTTTCTCCTATGTACTACATTAGACTCACAGAAATGGCTGCCATGATTAAAATTCATCAATGGAGCCCAATTGTCCCCAAGATGACATCTGAGCTCCCCTACATGCATTCAAAAGTCTTCATGACCTAGTCTGTCTTTACCTCTCCACCTGTATCCTCCACTATTTCCATATCTTAAATTCTAAATTCTTGCCATACTGAACTATTAATGGTTCACACCTGGCCAGCCTCTCTCTTGTCTCCCAGCCTTGCCCATGCTGTCCCTCTGTCTTCTCACCTCGGCTCCCCCACATTTTGTCTGGCTCAGTCCTCATCCTCTAAGTTTCAACTTGGGCATCGTGTCTCCCAGGATGCTCTCCTCATCACCTTAAGACAAGGGCGAGCTGCCCCATCTGTGTGCTGTCATGTCAAAACTTGCCTGGATTTTTCCAGTACTGATCACACTGTAGTGGAATCATCATACTTGGACCCTTGTCCCTGCACAGACAATTGGCCCTTCAGCTTCAGACTCCATCTCAGTCTCAGTTATATCTCCCCGTATCTAGCATAGTGCCTGGAAAATATTTATATGATGCCTCATATAAATATCTGTTGAGTAAGTGAGCGCAAATAAGTGAATATTATATATATACACACACACACACACACACATATATATATATAAAAATTGCATGTCCTGCTGCAAAACTTGCATTGATTTATATGATATTGTAAATATATTAAAGTATTGCAAATGTTAGCCACTATATATAAAAATAGGTATTCACAATTTCTTCTGTATAGCACAGGGAACTATGTTCAGTATCTTGTAATAACCTTTAATGGAAAAAATATGAAAACGAACATACTTATGTACATGAATGACTGGGACACTGTGCTGCACACCAGAAATTGACACATTATAACTAACTGTATTTCAATTAAAAAAAAGTTCTTTACACATTAGCAAGATTTTGACTCCAATACAAAGCCTTGGATACAGCAAATACTCAATCCGTACTGGGCAATTGACTAATAGAAGCTCTTTGTGTCCAATGGAACAACTGACATCTTTGTTATGCAGAACCAAAGACCATGCCTAACTCAGTAAGCCATGTTGCTGCTATTTGTATCATGTTGGAACACTGAAATCTTACATTCTTTTTTTTTTTTTTTTCAGTTGAGCCAACTTAAACATAGGCTCCTTGGGTATTTACCGCCTTGTTCAAGAATTGGCTCACCATAAGGAAGATTTTGATCTAGTGTAAGGTATATTTTAAGAGACTCCCCAAAAAGCACAGTTATCCCTTTTTTGCCCCTCTTAAATCACTGCCCTGAAATGTCTCATCAGCATTTTACCACGTGAGCTCAGGGATTTATCTCCATGAAAATGTTGGTAGCCCCTGGCAGAGAGGTTCTTGGTCGGTTTAGTCATCAAGACCCTGACGTTGGCAACATCACTCCAATCTCTCTTGAAAGTTCTTAGGTGGATCTGTATCTTGATTAAGACCCCTGGAAGGCTAGACAACGAATGCAGTAGCAGGCAGTGTCTGCAAAGCCATGACCACACAACACCATCTGGCAGAGAGCACAGTCTAGGGAAGTGGAGTCTGGGCTGGGCAAGGCTTGACAAGGAGAGGATTCTCGGAGAATGCTGGCATGATTGCCCTGCCCGAGTATGGTGCCGTAGAAGCCTGTGAGCGTCTAGGGAGCAGTCTGGGGATACTGATGCCTGGAGTAGAGTTGGACCTTCAAGGGGACAGACAGAAAATGAAGGAGGGAGGAGGATGAAACACAAGCTACACAGACTTTACAGTTTTTCCTTCTACGCCTGAACCAGAGGTGGCATCTGGGAAACAGCAATGCTAACCCCGGTAGCCACCTTCAGCTAACATAAGGGTATCTTCATAGCTCAGTGGAAGGAGTGGGGGCATTTGAATCAGAAGGATTCAGGCTCCCTTTTCTGGTTATATGGCCTTGGACAGGTCATCTCAAAGACTCAGTTTTTCATCTGTAAAACAGGAACGGCAGTGCTTGCTCTGAAAACCATTCTGAGGATGAGAGGTAGTATCTGTCTCACAAGTGGTGCTTATTAAGTTTCCTTCCCCGTCAACAGGACTGCAATGCCTTTTCGGTCTGGCATTTAATTCTGAGCTATCGTCACCGTTAGCCAATAGAATGCTCTTAGAGCATTTTTCTCTAACAGGAGAGGGGAAAAAGGGAATACCTAAAGTTGAGACCTCCTAGATTTAGAGGCACCTGTTGCCAACACTAGAAAGTGAGCTCCATCTTCCTCATGTCAAAGCCATTGGAAGGAAAATGTGAAAATTCAATTAGTTGTAAGTTCTGTCTCCAAAAATCCAGGTATTTGGCCATGTGGGAGAAACAGTATATGACTTGATGACTTTTTCATTTGTCCTCCATGTGGCTTGGCCTCTTAGAGGAACAGTCATCAGTATAGATACCAACGTCATTTTGAGTCTCCAGGTTTTCTGTTCTCATCAGCCTAGATCACGGGCCAAACTACTGACTCACTCTTGCCCCCTCCAGAGGTCCAGGCGGATGCGTTTGTTAATATCCTAATGAGTCTTTTTGCTCCATTTCAGAGCAGGTTTCTTTCAAAAGAAGGTTTTAAAGAAATCTAGATTTTGTGAAGCAGCAATTAATCTATTTTGCTAACTTCCGTTGGACTATTTTAAAATTCTGAATGATGATATTCTTCATGAATTATCACTGTTTTAAATGCATCTTACACTTTCTGAGCACGTTTGAGATGTCTCCGGCCAAATCACACATAGAATTGCCAACAGTTAAACAGGTTTTTTTTTGTTGTTGAGATGAGTCAGAGAGAAATGAATCGAAGACCTTCAAAGCTGAAGGAACCCCAGATTTTCTAGCCCAATTCTTCATTTTACAGGCAAAGTTGAGAGGTGAAATGATTTGCCCAAGGTCACATGAATAAGTTATGGAAAAACTGGGATTGATCTCAGCCCTTCTAAGTTCAGCTTCCTTCCTCCTAAAACAGAAGCAAAAATCTGAAAGGTTTGAAAGAAGCAATAGCTAGCTCAGTCATGAGAAGCTACTGAAAGGAACTGGGATGGGGGTGCACCAAGGAACTGTTGACAGCAGTTTCAAAGAATAGAGGGAAGCTGTTCATTAGTAAGTAATGGTGAGCAAGAAAAAGGAGCACGCCTGACAATTCTAGGATTCCAGGGGATGTCTTACACTGATGCAGGTGGTTCACAATTAGGGATGATTTTGTCCCCCAGGGGATATATCTGGCATTGTCTTGAGAAATTTCTGGTTGTCACAATTTGGGTGTATGTCAGAGAAATGCTACTAGCAACTAGTGAATGGAAGCCAAGGATGCCGCTAAAGATTCTACAGCACACAGGGTAGATCCTTACAGGGAATGATAATCTGATCCAAAATGTCCCTGATACCACGGTTGAGAACTCCTGGGCTAATACATGCCAACTGCATCAGAACCAGCATTGGCTCTTATAACTCTTTACTGTCCTGAAATGAAATCCACAGGAATGATTGTCTGCATCCGTAACTAAACACAAAGAAGACATAAAAATAAAACAGTTTATAAGAAATGTATCTGTAGTTCAGTATATAAATTTCAGAGACAGGTACATGAGCGGGTGCTTGCACCTACTCACTGAATCGTCGTTAAGAATAAATGCTATGTATGGAGGGCTGGTAGCCGTGCACGTACCACAAAAGCTTTTGCTGACAATGACGTGACTTTCTGAAATGGCGAACAAACCTTGATAAAGCTTTGAAAAAGTGAGATAACCTATCTCACTAATTTTGCTGTCAGTATATATTGAGATCGTGCAAAGATACTCTCCACTTATTTGCAGAACAGAGTAGGTGTCCAGTGGGACATCCAGAAAGGCAGGAGGCGGGTCACGGGCCAGGGCTTACTCTGTAGGACTCTCCAGCACGTTGTAGGGCATGTAACGTCCCTGACCCCCACCTGGTAACTGCCAGCTGCACAGCCCAAACGCTGTAACAGTCTAAATCCACCCTCACGTACATTTCTAAAATGCTTTCTGAGCGGACAGCACTTCCCCCTTTAAACATCAATAATCTGGACAAGAATGTAAATGTGTACGTAACATAAGGAAGTCTAATGATTGAATATAAAGCAGCTTTTTAAAGGGTAACTTTTGGGCAGTAAAAATGGAAATTGTCATGCATGCCATTAGATTATAATTAGAACTTCTTTGGTAAGTTTTAATAAAACTCCAAATTGACTCCTAAAACTTCTTGTGCCCATGTTCTTTTTTTCTCAAAACAAAACAAAAAAAAAACCCACATAGCACCTATTTTTCAATAATAAAAAATGGTGGTTTTTCTGATGATCTTACTTCCAAATGTATATTTTTTCTTTAAAACATGTTTCTTTTTAATGAAAGAACTTCAGGTTTTATTTCTGAGTAATCCCACAGTTCTTAGTTACGGCCACGACAGGAAAAACAAAACAAACAGCATCAACAAAAGCATCCATTTTCCGAAAAACTGCTGCTTAAATGAGTGATCAACGTAGTAATTTCTCTCCCATTAGAATGGACGTGTGTGTGGGTTCTAACAGTGCAGGGAGGGGCTATATTTCCACGCCGTAATAAGGTTTTACAACAGCGTCAACTCAGCAGTTGATTAACTTCTGTTTTTCAAGCCAAGACACTATTTAAAAAACACCAAATTGTTACTGATTCTCAAATTCTTAAGCAATGTACGAACTGGAAGATTTAAGTGGTCACTTCAGTGTCTAAAAAAAACGAGCTGGTGGAGGAGAATATTTTCTAGGTCTTTTACTGATTCTTGACCAGATGGATTTAAATCTTACTAAAGACAAATCACTGACATCATCTTAAACCATGGCGCAAACATGCGCATGTGCTAAAGTAGAGGGTGGGAGAGTGGACGAGCTCTTGGGGTTTGTAGGTTATTTCTACTCATAATCCTTCACCCAGAGCCACATCAATTTTATCAGCTTTATTTGTATACTTCCACAAGATTTGGTTCCAACAAAGGATTTCCCCATCTAAAAAAAAAAAAAAAAAAAGAAAATTTGAAAACCACAACCCTAAGGGAAATTAGGCAGTAGAAGTAAAGAAATATAATATAGGTCAAATTTCATCACAACAAATATTACTGTGACAAAAATCCCTATATAGCCCAAGACTTCTGAGCCCTAGGCAATAACCCATGTGTCTTAAGAAATATGCAGTGCAACAAAATAGAAGAATCTAGACAATCTTCTTATTACAATGGCCTTTGACCTGTATTCTTTGCTTGGTGGAAGAATGAATCTTTAAGTTGGAATTCAGCATTGCTAGTTTCCTCTAGGTAGAGCCATCTCCTTTTCAGTTCCCTTGATATCTGCCAAACGTTTATGGGGAAATAAAAGATCTGAGTGGTTAAAGGCCACACCTAGGTGTGTACTCCCTAAATTCTAATTACTACTCAACTCCAATTCCAATAACAGGAGGAAGGATCACGACAAAAGGAATATTGAGGCCCCATATGATAGGGACAGCTGGTTGCCACCCAATGCCCATTTTCTCTTTCTTGTTATCCAACACCTGATTTTTAACCTGCATACACTGGCATCTGACGTACAGTCTACGTTTTCCACCCTTCCTTGATACTAAATATGGCTAACAAAATTTTAAAATGCTGTGTGGGTCTTCAGAGAAGTTCACTTAAAAGGAGCAGTCTTAGCACAAAAGAGCTGCCAACTTCTTTTCTGTCTCTAGAAGTCAGTGATCATGGCTAGGACTTCCACTGTCATCTGGGAAAATTAGTTGTCCTTGAAGATGCAAGCCATGAGTTGTGAAGCAGAAAAACAGAAGAGTCTTGAGTTCCTAGTGCTTTTGGAGAGCCACTAAATAGCCCTGGGCTGTCTGTCTCTGAACCCTCTCTTGCACAAAAGAAGAAGTATTTGTTTGACTTATCCATGGCTTTGAGATTCTGTTACTAGCAGCCAAATCTAATTGATACATCATCCTATCCTAAGCAGTGTATCCTTCTTCCCTGTGCACCGCGGGATTATATTGCTTCTATTATCTATTCAATCAAAATATACTATGTACCTTTATTACGTATCAGGACCTGTGCTGAGACTTAAAGTTTTAGCAACTGAGATCAATAAGACATGCACTTTTCTTTCATGGAAATATCTCTTATTCGTCATTCTAATAGGCAACATGATATCCTTAAGGGAGATTATAGGGCCATCCTAAAAAAAATGCCTTAAAATTCTAACGGAGCTTGTCATGTGCTGGTTTTATTATATTTTTTTTTACAATTTACAATTGCTTTCAGGTTCATTGAAGTATCATCAATACAATAAACTGCACATTTTAAGGCCATAATTTGATAAGGTTTGAAATACACATACATCCATGAAACCATCACCACAATCAACATAGTAAATACATCCATCATCCCTACACGACTCCTTGTGTGCTTGACAACCCTTCATATCCACCCTTCCCACCTCCAATCTCATCTTCATGCAACCACTAATCTGTTTTCTTTCCCTGTATATTAGCTTGCATTGCACTTTATAAAATTTTGTATCAATGTGCTAGTTTTTTTTTTTTTAACCAACAATTCTGATGGAAAGGCTCATGGCTATACACTAGCATGTTTTGCTCAGTCTAGAGATATAATCTATTTTCTGGATTTCTAAGATGGCAAGCTATTCTGTCATTATTTCCCATGATTTATGGGACTTTATCTGAGGTTAGCTACATACAGATAAGAAAAGAGGAATCCTTGGTGTCCACCCTTTCAATTATATGCACGGTCAATGATAAATATTTTTGTTTGTATGTATGGGTGGATGCCAAAGTGAGACTTACACATATCACACGATTGCTGGAACAGGGAAGTTACTAACAAGGATTCCCATTTAATTCAGGATTCTTACTGGCTTCTAGATGCTCTCTTTGTCTTAGGGCATAGTGTGTGCACATGCGCACGCACACACACACACACACACAACAACTTTTTAAAAGAATTTCAAATGTTACAAGTACATAGACTTTTTAATGATAGCATATATTTTCCCTTAATTATTTCAACTGTGTCTTCGACATACAAATTAACACTCAGTTCAACTGATAAGAAGCCAAACATTTCCTAGTAATTGTGGGATACAATTTCTCGAGACATTGTTGAAAGTACTTCTTTAAGGAAAAAGAATCCCTTATACCACACAATAAAGCTCTGGAAATTGAAAGACGTCTAACTCCTATAGGTTTCCAGCTCTGGAGGGCTGGCACAGTGCCAAGTTAGGAAACGCTATTTGAGTGGATTTGATTCAAACTCATAAAAGATCCCATCCCATGTCATGGGGGAGGCAACTTAAGAAAGCCCCTTTGTAAGTGGCCACAGATCATCATGTGTGACCCTACCTCCACCCAGACTTGCTGCCTCTTTCGGGTCATTAGCCACCGATGACTGCTACTGATGACTACACAGTGCCAAAGACAGTAGACAAGGGGGAAAGTAAACTTTTAAGAGTCCCTGCTCTCGAATCTTTTTCCCTTCCTACTCTTGGACCCCATTCTGAATTCCTCCAAGTGGTGTTGTTTAGATGTTTGGATTAGACTCTGGTTTTGCCAACATCGCATCTGTTTTCTCCCTCCACGAAAGGAATCAAGTGTAGGGTGGAAACAGCTCATTGCCTATGTAAGAAGATAGGTCCCTGCAAACCAAGACAGAGCCAAAACCATTAAGCCATTCGGTTTCGTGTTCTCATGTTTCAGAGCTCTCTTATTCACCCGCTGCAGTGGGAGACTTTCTGACGTGCTCCTGACCTCTCAGGGATAAGTAACTGGCACCTCAGCCCCGTGCCGTTAACACACAAGGCTTTTTGTTCAGTCTAAGGGCGGTGCTGCCTCACCTTGTGGTCTGGGCTCATGTAGGGAACAAATTAGATGGTGTGATTCAAGGGGTACTGAGAAATTCTCTCCCTTCTCCTCCTTTTCCTATCACCCAGCCACCACCTTACCAAATACTTAAAACATCTCCCAGATCACTGACTGCCGGCTGATCACCACGTCCTCTTGAATGGTCAAGAGGACAAATGGAATCCACACGGGGAATGCTGACCATTCACGGGATGCTACCCGATTAAGTGGAAATACACAGGATAAAGATGCCAGTTGTGCATCTTCAGCTGCTGGCAGTCTCCCAACCACATCCATCGCTTCTTTGATTCTTTCACCACATGTAGAAAGTGCTCAGTAATCATGTCTACCTGACAAAAAAGAGATGTAAAAAGAGTGCATGGAACACTGACTGGCGAGCTCTCACTTAGTTTGCTAGACATAAAGGGACTGAAATCCCTCCTGACTGAATACTCAGTGTGATATTTGACCACGTTCACCATAAATTCTCTTCCAGTCAATTTCTAACCCTAATTCTCTTCGTTTTGTCCACAACGTCTTTCACGTTCCTCTTTAGAGTTCTAAACACACATCTCTGAATGTCTCTGGACCCACATGAGCAAAATAATCAGATTCCTTTTTCAAAAACAGAGTGTGTCCCAGCTCACTCGAGTAAAGCACGACAGTAGGGCAGCTGCAGGGGCTGTGGACTAGGACTCGAGATGTGGAGAGCAGTTTTGGCCCTGCTGTCCTGAGGCCACCACTACTGGGGGCAGCCACACAATTTCATGTTCCAACAGGACACTTCCGAGTGTGAGACAAAGGTGTTAATAAACATTAAGCTAGAGCAACAGGTGTATACTGAGCTAACCAGGACATAAGCTCACCTGAGAATCTAGGCAAGTCAACCTCTCTGGGAACTTCAGTTCCGTTATCCACAACGCTGAGAGCAAGACCAGATCACCTGCGTGGTTTCCTCAGCGCTAAAGCATTTAGTCAACAGCCAGTCTTCATTTTATTCCTAACTTCTCAACTACATTTAAAAATAGGAATACATACTTTCTGTTTTTTCACTTCTCTTACATCTCTATTCAACGTAAATTTCTGGCCACGCAAAATCCTCTTGGAGATCAATTTCAGGGGAGTTAGTCTTTCTAATGGTCTGTCCCTAGATGTGCAGCAGCTCCCCAGCACTGTCAGAAATGCAGTTATCCAGAGAGAGGTGTGGGCCACTATTTCCCTGAGTGTATTTTTCTTTTAATTATAGGAATAGAAGGAGTGATGGAAACAGTGATGGGAAGATTGATGCAGGATATTTGTTCTTCATAGCTGAACCCGGTTCTACGTCTTTGGACTCCAGTTTTCAAGAGCTGCCTCATCTCCATCCATCACCATCCATCAGCCACAAGGATGCATCACACACCCTTATTCTGAACTAGCCAGGAGCTTACACGTGGCCCTTCTTTATAGCCAACAGGAATACCAATTTATTCCTTACGTATGTATTATTTCACTTGATCCTCATATCGTCTCTGTATGAACATTAGATGATTCAAAGAAAACAAGTGACTCGTCTAAAGATTCACAGCCAGCACACAGCAGTCAGAACTGGAACCCAGTTCAATTTTATTATGCCATGCTCCATCTCAGGAAATCCTGCGACTGATGAGGTGAAAAGATGGATAATGCATAGTAACTTTTGTTTTATAAAATATTTAAACTATTTTGAAATACCAGAAATATGATAGTGGCGATGGCAAAAACCATGTGCTTAGTTACAGGTCAAGGTATGAAATTCTTCTCGCTCGGTATTTAATGATTCCTTCCACATGGCTGTCCTTACTCAATCCCCAGCTAAGGGGATGTTACAGATAACTCTTCCCCATCCCCCCTCCAAAAAAAATCTCACAGCATATTAGAGCCAGAACTTACAGATCACCCAACGGTGTTGTATCCTGATTTTTTTTAAAAAAATCTCACTTAACCCATGTAAATGGACAGAATGGGCAAAAGTATTCAGTGTTGTAATCACAGATTTAAAAGGAACATCCACAGAAAGGGTTTTAATCCTTGAACTCTTTTTTTCAATCCTTGAACTTGTAAAAGGCATATTAAACACTTCATTTTAAAAATTCTGAACAACTCAAGGGCTTTTACATACTCATTAAGAGAAAGAAAATTAATGAGTCTGAAGGCTCCCTGGAAAAATCCACTGTGCCATTTGAAGGTAATCCTCTCGTTCCCTATTACGACTGCCAAGGAAACTGAGTTAACCACTTCCCCAGAAAGACCTGGGATTGGATTTCGATTTCAAAATTTAGGTGCTTTAAATAATCATGAAATATGTTCAAATCCATGTTAAATGCTGAAGTATTTATAAATATTTCTTTTAAATACACAAATTTTAAAGTTCATCCAGACAGGTGCAGGGATATATCACGTGCCAACAAACTGCCAAAACTTTTGACAAAGAGTCAACAAATTGTGGCAATGTTTTTAGAAGAGCACGGGTCTTTGTGTGACATAAAATCCAATGCCAGGGAAAATGACCAGCTCCATCTGCAGTAACTCAATTAAAAAAAAAAAAAAAGGTTAAAGAAGAATTTTCATCTTTCTGCAGATGTCATTTGCCTTGCCAAAAAATTAGGTCATGTAAACCATTACTCTGTCTGACTTAGCCTTAAAAGCCTCTGGACCTAATAGGTGAGCAAGGTGTGGGAACTGCCATCAAATTCGGGTTCTCCAAGCTGAGTTAAGAGACTATGACACATTCAAGTAATCTCTGCCAAAGAACAGAGATTAGATACTGACTAGATACTAGAGTCAGAAGAGAGAACACACCAATGCTTTCTTGCAGAGTTACAACTTAGAACAAGAAACTAGAATAATTGTTTAAAGTGTCGTTGGAGCATTAAAATTCATTACACACTCAGAAGTAAACCCTCTTATAAGGTGTGTTTCGTTTAGGGACTGATTTTCAATTTGTTTTGTACTTTTCTCAGATGTAAGCAACAGGTTACCAGGATCAGAAATAGATATACTCAAAGATTATGGGTGAGTTTCATGTTTATCATCCAATATTAGCAGTCAGTATTTACTGCAGACTCAATAAAGGCAAGGTGCTCTGCTAGGAATCACAGGATTTTTTAATCTCATAATACACAACAGCAACAGCAACAACAACTGGGGTGTGACCTTGGCCTTCAGAGTCCATCCTCTAGCTGGGGGAGTCAGATACCAGCACCTACCAACATAACCCACAAGTACAAGGTAATAAAAGGTAAGTGCCCAATGGAACAGCTACGTAACTAGTGGAGAAGAATAAACACGGGGTAGGTCACTTGAGGGAGGAGTGATCAAGAAAATCTTTATATAAGAGGGAAGATTGAAAATGTGCTCTGAAAGATGTAACTAAACATATATAAAATAAGATATATCTTCTTAAATATTCTATTTAAAACTTACTACATCAGAATGTTAAGAAAATAAATGAACAAGCTGAAGACAGAGAAGAAATATTTGGAGGACACATGTCGTCTCACAAAGGATTTGTATCCACAATTTGTAAAGAGGTCCTACAACTCAATAGTAAAAACACAAACAATCCAATTTAAAAATGGGCAAAAGATTGAAATGGACATTTCACAAACGAAGATATATGAATAGCAGAAGTGCACATGAAATGATGCTTAACATCACTGGTCATCAAGAAAATGCGAATTGAAATCACAGTGGCATAGGTGTCTCACACCTACTAGAATGGTAAAATTAAAAAGATTGACAATATCAAATGTGAGGATGTGGATCAAATGGATTTCACGTATATTGATGGCAACAGTGTAAAAGTTGCAACCTCTGGAAAAGTGGCAATTTGTCATAAAGTTAAACTCATTACCTGTCTTATAACCCCCAAATTCTGTATCAGGTATTTACCCAAGAGGAATAAAAAGATAGCCATACGAAAATTTGTATAAGAATGTTTAAAGCAACTTTACAAGGGCCTACAGCTGGAAAGAATTAAATTTTCTTCAACAAGGAAATAGATAAACAAATTGGGTCACATTCATACAATGGACTATGACTTGGCAATACAAAGAAATGAATCATGAGTATATGCAACAACATGAAACTCAGCTGTATGAGTTAATTTATACGAAGTACAAGAACGGGCAGATGATGAAAACCAAAGCACACCCCTCTGCGAGGTGGAGCTGTCTGGAAAGTCACATGATGAAATCTCCCAGGATGGTGGAAATGTTCTAGGTCTGGATTTGGGTGTGACTTACATGAGTGTATGCATTTGACAAAACTAAATGAACTGTACACGGATCAAATGGTCAGGGCATTTCCCTCTGCAGATAACACTTCAATAGAAAGAACAACAGCAAATAATAATGTGTTTTCAATTAAGAAGTTTATTTCTATGTTATTTAAGTAACTTCATGGTATCAAAAATATGGAAATCTCTCTAATTTATTTTCCAAAAATTCCTATATCCCTGATTATAAAACCTATCGTTGTGAAGGCAATACACACACACACACACACATACATGACCTCTACCAAATTGAATCTAACGTTATACTAAAAGAATTATAAACTATGAGCAAGTCACCTTTATTTCTGGAAAATGAATATAATGTATCACAGAAAATCAAAGTATAAAAAACACTAACATTTAAAAAATCAAATTTCTTCTGTATAGCACAGGAAACTATATTCAATATCTTGTAATAAACTTTAATGAAAAAGAATATAAAAATGAATATATGTATATATAAGCATGACTGGGACATTATGCTGTATACCAGAAACTGACAAATTATAACTGACTATACTTCAATAAAAAAAGAGCACTATCATTTGACAGGGGTTGTAGAAGGATTTGATAATAATGAACATTCATACTTGATTTCTAAAAACAGCTAGATGGGGTAATAAGGCAATTCCTTCAAAGTTAGAAAGTCTATCACAACACACACATACTCAAAATCCTAATTAATGTGTCATACTGACATCACTTCCATTAAATTCAAAACAAGATAAGGCTAATATTTCAATAATTATTTCTGTTCTGGAGGTTCTGATGTAATGATACAAGAAAGTAAAAGACGTACAAACTTTAAAAATGTGAAAATATGGGACAACTGATCACTTTCTCGTAAGTGTAAAAAGGATGGATTACTTAATAAGGAGATTAGTGTAACTTTCTAACGTTTAGAAAATATAAATTTCATAGTACACCCCTAAGAAATGAGAAGTGAATTACATTTTAAATTGAAAGCAAACAACCATAAAGCCACTAAAAATAATTATAGGTTAAAACAGGCATAATTTTATGGTGGTTGAAAACATTGTAAACTTAAACCTACGGCAAAAGCCTTAAAAAGAAAATAAACAAAATTGGGGGAAATTTCTTTTTAAAAAGTCAAAAGTTTCTCAAGTTTTTCTATCCACAGTATATACAGAACATTTGTTTGTAATTGCTGCAAATTACAAGCAAAAGAAGTGACAGACAGGCAAAGGGTATGAAAAGGAAAATGAAAAATAAAAAATAAAAGTAGTTAAGATTTGTTGCTAGTGAATTTAATTAACAAATTACCATTTTTACCACACAAGTCACATTGATAATATTTAAAGTAAAAGTGACAGTATCTACAAACAACAGTAAGACAGTGAAAACGGCCTAAATGAATAGAAATAAGTAATTGTCTTAACAAATCATGGTATGACTGTATCACAAAAGACGATGCTTCCATTATAGTCATATGCTGTATAAGAAAACATTAATGAAAATACAGAGAATGATTGTTTAGTGAATAAAATATGGTGTCTAATATCTTTGTAACTTGACACCATTTCTGAAAAATAAATACTCATTTTTTTCAAAAAGACTAGAGCATATATACCAAAAATCTTAAAAACATTGTTTTCTCTGAGTAATAAAATGAATAATACATTTGTGGGTTTGTTTTTTTTTTTTGCTATACTGTCCAACTTTGTCTACATCAAAAAAGAAATAAAAGATTGCTTTGCCATCAGAGAAAATACATAAACAAATGATAAAGCTATATGCCATAAAATTTTAAAGCTAAACAAAATAACCCTGATTCATAGAAGTAAATTATCTTTGTTATTCTTCAGTGGAAAAAGAGATGCATTTTCTAGTCCTGATACCATATACTGTTTACAGAAGAAGAAAGAAAAAGTAAAAGAAGAAATGCCAGCCTAAGCTCTGACAAGTAGATAGATGAATTTTTTGATTTCAGAATTTTATGGATTTTTTTAATACCAAAGATCAGAACTGATAGTAAATGTTCAAACTTAATTACTGCTATTGACACTTTGGGACAAAATGAGAGAATCGCAAAACAGCTGCCCAGAGATAGATCCTACAGATATGCATATTTCCCTGGATATATAGGTAGTGGTAACCATACAAGGTAGGCTGTTTTTTTTAAACAAAGCTGAGCCTCATCGGCCGGCGTGAGTCAGTGAGAGCTGACATGAAACGCAGTAATTTAACATGACCATTAATGTTTTTTGAAAACGTTGAACTCTGGATCCAACATGAGCTATCAGCATGGATACCTGAGCTGGATCCAGTTCCCTGCTGGCCCTGGGAAGTGGAAAAATATTCTCTGAAGTATCAGCAGTATTTGCAAGGTAGTTAAGCCTCAAAAATAGGAAATAATTTAAAATGGTTCTAAATGCTCCTTGTGACCTGTCTTTAAAAATAAATCCTTTCTGACTCTTCATTTTGTTGCACAAATGAGAGGCCCAAAAATTATGGCTCGGCACCCATTTTGCATTCAAGGTCAGACAGGCAACAATCAGACGATGATACTTTATTCTCCTGCCCATATGAAATCCTGTTTGAACCCATCAGAGAGAATTTATAGATGTGCTAAACTGTCCAATGAGAAGCTTGGGTGTAAGCAGGGCAAGTTTCCTACTTGGCTTCCTAATGCAAGTAAATTACTACCTAGGCATGATTTCACTTGGTATAGAGAAAAAAAAAAAGGTTTAATAATTTTTGTCCCAACCTTGACCAAAATATAAGCCTGAATTTCTCAGGACAACACATTTTAAAACCTTGGCGGTGATCACTCAGGAATATTTCTGAATAGGATCCATTCACATGAAGCCTTTTCCCTTTTGCCAGCATGTCTGTAACTACTAGGAACCTGGGAGAATGAAAACAAAATAGCTGTGTGTAAACTGAACCAGAGTTGAATATTTATCCGTGGCAATTTAATCCAAAGAGATGTTCTTCTAGCATTTAGGGTTTGGTTGAATCCCACAAAACCCAGTAATATTTAGAATCAAAATGGCTCCTCTGTCCTCAGTTCACCTCCCAGTCCTTACGTGGGTCTATCTCATCATGTTAAATTCCATTTTGACATCAATTCCATTCCAGCTGATGTCTAAATGGAATGTTAATGTCTTTTTTTGTGGTTGAAATCATGTTGTAATTTTAATTCGAGGGTTTCTTCTTCACATTTTAGAGGTATAAAGTTAATAGATTCCAAAAATATTCCTCTCTGGGCTTAGAGCAGAGGCTCGGAGAAGGGGAAGGACCCAGGCTTACAAATGAATAGCAGGTCAGAGAAAATGTTTCGTTAATCCTTAATAGCAAAACAAGAGAGGAAAGACTGGAGGATACCCCATATAATTAATAGAGTAGAACTAAGCATACCATGCATGCTTCCAAGAAGATCACAGAATGCACTGTGAAAAAAAAAAAAAAAAAAAGCAATACAATGGTTAATCGCTTTAGAGAAATCATGCAGAAAGGACGACATGTACCACATCCAAGATAATGACCGAACCTCTTCAAAATCATCCCATCTGGTAAATCTCTTCCAAAGCTCAAATTGCACCAGGCCATCCTTAACCATCCTTGACCCTCTGGGCGCATAAAGCTAGCTTTAGTTCCACCGCGTCAGTAATAAAATCTACATGCAAATCAACAACCACCACAGAATCCTCTTGCTCGTCTAAAAAGACTCAAAAATGTTTGTCAGCTTAAGAATGAAAAGGGGAAAGGGGGACAAACGACCGGCTGACTTGGATTTTCAAGGGGGGCGGTGAGACAGCGGTGTGTTTTGGGTCATAACTAAGAACACTCACAGGCTGACCTCATGCACGAGGAAGATAATCCAAACTCAAATAAGAACCAGACGGTTCAGAACAACACTCTGGAGAGCAACATGTGATATTCTGGAATAATGGCACTAAGAACAAATGAATGCTAATCGCGTTAAATATTTACGTGTTTAAGAAAGAGACTTTTTCCATCTAAATTGTTGGTAAACCAACCGTTCAACTCTAGGAGAGATTTTCATGTCTCTGTCATAATTCCTGAAATCTGTGTTGATATCCAGGGCTGTCCAAACTCCTAGGACTGAGCTGCTATGATTTTAATTAAACTTGCAAAGTGACATATTAAAAGCAGATCTAACCAAAGATACAAGGGAGCAAGAGGGTGAGACTTAAAACAATATTAACATCTAGTGTTTTGTGGTTTCTCTTCAAATACCAAAGGAGATTGAATTGGAGTGAAGGGAATATTGGCTAATAGATTTCCAAATGCAAAAGAAACCGCCTCTATTTTCAATCTTTAAGTCCAAGGGGAAAAAAGGACCTTAATTAAGTATTGTTTGTAATATTTCCTTAAGTTCAAATCAATGTCATGAATCTGGTGACACCCCAAGGAATTCTGTAGGGAGGTAAAATTCTGTACCCAGGATATTTTATGTATACAGCATATACTTAGAACTGGATTTTCTTAAAATGTGCATAGAAAAATTCAGAAGAAAATGCCAACAGATTCTTAACTCTTGGAAGGCTTAAAGAAACAACACCATCTACTTCAAAATACAGACAGCTGAAAATGTTAAACAAAAGGTTAATGTGTCAGTTTTACTTCCTTTTTCCAGCGGCTCCTATTTAAACAAGTTTGCGCACCTAAGTCATGCTATATGCATAGGATTTTGCATTAAGTTTGCAATGTCAGACTTGTTTATAAAAATCGTATTTTTAACCACTGGCCCCTGGGGCTCTATTCTGGGCAGTTACAAGCTCCAACCAGTTCAGTTCTGATTTTTAAAAAGACAGCCCTCATTTCCATGAGCTTTCATGGGAGACATTTCACATCTTGGAACAAAACTTTTGGTTTATACTTTCTGTGGCCTTACAAACTTGTAATTAAGTTTATTTAGCACAGAAAGTGCACCTCTGTTTGCCATGACTGGCCGGTGGCCACTGCCAGCCCTGGGGAGATCTGCAGTTTCTGTTCTTTCTCTGTCTCTCTGCCTGGCCACCACTACTGTGAAAACATTTCCTCATAGTGCTTTTGAGAGTATTTACCACATTTTTGTTGCTATTCAGAACTTTTAACTCCATTCATAAACCTAGTGGTCACATGGCAGTTCATAAAGGGCAGAAATCTTTATAGTCTTTTCCACCGTGGTTAAAACTGCGGCTTCTGTAATTTATGCTCAACCATAACAATGCTCAGAAGCAGCTGGAGAACAGAAGACCTTCCATTTCTGGATTTGCCGCCACTTCAAGGAAAACGCAGAGACTCTGCCGAATATTTATGAGCAATAATTGCATGTATTTTGCTGTGCAGTCCATTCTCATGTGGCAACATCATAGTAGTTTTTGCTTTGCTCTTACCACAGAACTTAAACATTTTTCTCCATCCATTTTTCCCCCTCTTTTCAGCTCCAGACCACCAAAACATAAAGTAAATGTGATCATTATGAGGTTCTAGAAATATATTGTAGCTGGACTTCCCAGATAAGATGTTCATTAAGGGGTTAGCCTTTTATGTTATGAAAACTATGTGGATTTCTATAATGCGTCTCGAAATGTCAATATGGTTTGTGTTCAAGCGGTCATGACTCTCACAGCTAATTACTCATACTCAGTCCAGGAAGTACTGTTGTTTGCAATGTGGCTTAGGCTTGTATAAACTTGATTCTTTGATATCAAAGAAATTATCTAGGGCAAAATGATGTGCTCAGTGCAGCTCTGCAGGGCAGGCTTTTAGCTTGGGTTGACCCAGGGAAATGGGCAGAATGAAGCCTTTTTTCCAAACTGCTGTCTGTACCTCCTGCTCTGCTGTCTCCCCTCTCCGCACCAATCCTGAAGTCCATTCAGAGAATCTAGAACGTGGCCTGTGCTGCTACTATTTACATGGCAATCCTTGAGGAAAGAGAAATGTGATTTTTGTATGGCAGTTTCTACCAGCTCTGGGACTGAGTTAAGAATCATTTTGGAAGTGGCACCATTGCATGAGGCACTGCCTGTGGTTATTCATTTCATAACACGGTAACATTAGACCTCAGAGCTGCATCAAAGAATCACAGCAGTGGCGAGGCTAACAGAGGTTTATCTAAGTCCATCAATGCCTCCTGGAAGACTGCCCGCATTTTATACTGAATTCTTCTATGCATGTTTTTATAAAATTCAGCTCTAAGTATATGCTGTGTACATAAAATATCCTGGGTACAGGTTGAGGGGTGGGGTATAGCTCAGTGGTAGGCACGAGGTCCTGAGTTCAATCACCAGTATCTCCATTTAAAAAACAAAACAAAAACAGGGAGGGTATAGCTAAAAGTGGTAGAGTGCATGCTTAGCATGCACAAGGTCCTGGGTTCAATCCCCAGTACCTCCTCTAAAATAAACAAACAAACAAACAAGCCTAATTACCCTCCCCCACCAAAAAAAAAAAAAAAAACAGCCTGGGTGCAAAATTTTACCTTACTACAGAATTCCCTGGGGTGTCACCAAATTCATTATGCTGAATTGAACTTAGAGAAACATTATAAACAATACTTAACTAAGGTTCTTCCCTCTCTTTGTACTTAAAGATTGGAAATTGGTCTCTTTTTCCTCTGGAAATTTATCAGCCAATCTTAAAAAAGATCAAGGTCAGCATCATCAACACCACCATTTTCAGCTCTGGAATCAGAGACCATTCACTAAATGCCTACCTGTCAATAGTACCAGAAAAGCCTCCTTATTTAAGACATCAATAAATAAAGTGTACGAAACTTCACCCTTGTCCATTAGAAAAACCCAGCCTAAGACATGATAGTGGGTATCTGTATTTTTTTAACCTCATGCCCATTTCCTCCTCTTGATAGCTCTTGGATTTTCTTTGGGGGAGTTACCTCTTTTCCATTGTGAGTAGGTTTGGTGGGTGGTAAAACAACATTCTGCTAGAGAGTTGAAGGAGTCCTTGGACACTCTTTCCTTCTAATTCTCCCAGGTCTTAATAATGATCACAATACACAGCAATCTCCTTGAGTGTTAGCTAGAGCCATTTTCATTTCCCAGCATCTCAACTCTTGTAGCCAAAAAGTCATCAGGCTCTATCGATTGCAGTCCATAAATATTTCTTAAATCTTCCTCTCATCCCCATCTCTTCCTACTGTCAGAGTTAGGGTCTTTGGCTTGTGTCCCCTACACTAATGTGATGGTCTCCTCAGCAGTATGCCTGCATCCCGTCTCTCTCCATCTCAACTCTTTGCAATAATAGAACTAAGTCTTCAGCATCTACCATACTAAAAATGAGACTTAACACACACACATACATATATGAATAAAATAATATTGCAAAATGGGGGGAAGGATGGAGACATATGGTATTTCCACATGGTGGCAGTTCAGCTGAATAGCTGTATTTTAAAAATACATGACTACTGACCACCACCTCATACCATTCCCAAAACGCAACTCTAGGAGAATTGTAGACCTAAAAGCAAACAATAAAGCAATAATAAGGGAAAAACTTCTAGAAGATGGCACAGAAGAAAAGTTCATGTCCTTGCAGTAGTCAATTTTCAGGAAAAAAAAAAATAAGTAACTCTATAAGTAATTGACCCCTTATAATGGGCCAGGCATTATGCAAAGCACTTTAAATAAAACAAATCTTCACAATTCCCCTGAAATAGATATTACTTTTCTCACTTTATAGACAAGAAAACCAAGCCTAAGAGATTTTACAAAATTTACCTATGATCACCGAGGTATCACCTATTCTAGGTAATACCTAGATTTGAATTCACTTCTGTATGATTCCAAATTCTGTGTTCTAAAGGAGGAATACACCCCTCCAGGAGTGTATCCCTCCTATATCCAGATGGAACTCTAATTCAAAAAGATACCTGCACCCCAATGTTCACAGCAGCACTATATACAATAGCTAAGACACGGAAGCAACCTAAATGTGCATTGACAGATGACTGGATAAAGAAGTGGTGATATGTTTATAAACAGTGGAATACTACTCAGCCATAAAGAAGAATAAAATAATGCCATTTGCAGCAACAAGGATGGATCTAGAGACCATCATTCTAAGTGAAGTAAGCCAGAAAGAGAAAGCAAAATACCATATGATATCACTCATATGTGGAATCTTAAAAAAAAAAAGAAAAAAAGACACTATGTACTCATCTACATAACATAGTAAATAATCTTATGGTTCCTGGGGAAAGAGGGAGGGAAGGGGTCAATTTGGGAGTTTGAGATTTGCAAACGCTAGCCATTATATATAAAATTAGATTTTAAAACCTTTCTTCTGTTTAGCACAGGGAACTATATTCACTATCTTGTAATAACCTTTAATGAAAAAGAAAATGAAAATTAATATATGTATGTATATGCATGAATGGAACATTGTGCTCTACACTAGAAATTGATGCATTGTAACTGACTATACTTCAGTTTAATAAAGAAAGAAGGAAAGAAGGAAGGAAGGAAGGAAGGAAGGAAGGAAGGAAGGAAGGAAGGAAGAAAGAAAGGAAGAAAGAAAAGAGAGAAATAATTACCTGCCCTCACACTAGAGGCAGGGTAATTGTCCAAATGTCATTATATAACTCTCTGCTCATGAGTCTAATGGTTCATAATCCATTGCCTGTACAATAAAGTCACAAACAAGTGAGGCTTTCCAGAGTCCGCCATGATTTAGCTTTTCCAACCACCCTTCTTTCTAGTCACCACAGTCACCTGACACCCAGACATTCAGTCATCCCTAACTGCTTGGCATCCTTCAAACAAGTGACATTCTTTTCTGCCTCTCCATGCCTTTGCATCCGCAGCTCCTTCCGTCAGCCATACTTGTTCTGTTTTCTTCCATCTGAAAAAGCCCAGTCTTCAAGATGCATCTAGGATGTGATTTCTCTCTGGGACCATCCTTGGGTCCACTGGCCAAGTTCAATTCCACCTCCCTGGGGAACCCCCTGCGCTTTAACATGTTTTTACTGAGTCTACCTTACACTGTGCTCTGAGCACTCACTGGCACATCTCCTTCCTCACTGGGCTGTGGCTTGTTCAAGGTCTGAGCTTTACTGGTTTTCTAACTTTCCTGCTTCCACCCTGCCCCACCTCATTCTCCACATAAGTCAGGTCATGTCATTCCTCTATTCAAAACCCTCCAATAATTTCCCATCGTGTTTAGAGTAAAAACAAAAACTCTCAACAAGATCTTTTATAAAGCCTAATGTCCCTCTGTCCCTTCCCTACCCCTCCTTCTCCAGGTTCAGCCACCTGGCCTCCAAGCTATTTCTTGAACAGGCCAAGGATACATCTACTCAGAAATCTCCTGCTGACCAGTCCCTCTGCCTTGAAGGCTCTTTGCTCAGAGGTCTACCTGGAAGTTCCCCTTGCTTCTGTCAGATCTCTGCCAAATGTCAGCTCCTCAGAGAAACCTTCCCTGACACCCACATGAAATATAGAAACTTACAGCCACCATCACATTCTTCACCCTTCTTTTTCTAATTGAAGTATAGTTGATTTACAATGTTGTGTTAGTTTCTGATGTAGAGCATAGTGATTCAGTTTTATATATGTATGTTCTTTTTCATGTACTTTTTCATTATAGGTTATTACAAGCAATTGAACATAGTTCCCTGTGCTACACAGTAGGTCCTTGTTGTTTACCTGTTTCATATACAGTAGTTTGTACCTGCTAACCCCACACCATATTCTTAGCACTGACCATTATCTGTCATTATACTACACACCTGGGAGTGTGTCTCTCGGTCTGCCCTGTCCACTGCAAGCCTCATGAGGGCAGGCCTGTGTCTGCTTTCTTCAGTGCTAACCCCCCCAAGGCTTTTAGCAGCTGCTACTGAGTTAAGTACAAATGAATAAATGAACTTCCTCCCCAACTTTCCAGAGTTTACAACATTGCCAGTTGCTCTGCAGGGGCTCAAAACATACTTAGCATACAGTGAGGGAGTTGTGGGGCAAATTATAAAGAGTTGCCATGGAATGTCCCCTTAGATACTTGACAAGTCAAAGAAGCTTCTTACATCCAAAGGGATATTTCAGAAGCTAATTAGATGATAAGAGGATGCTGATTTGATAGACAGGCAAAAGAAAAGGAAAAGCAGGTTCCAAAATATAACTCATAAAATTTTGTAGAGAGGTCGTTTTTCAGTGTCTTGAGACCCTCCCCCCATCACAAATGTATTCTTCGTGTCTTAAGTCCATCCCGACGTCATCACCAGACAGAAAGCAACTTCTCCTTGTTAGTTCATGGACCCCTTCATAGACAGGAATGTTCTAAATCAGGAATCCCTAATCCTTTCCTCTTTAAGTGAAACAAAGCTGGCATTCTCATCTGGGACCATGTCCCAGAAGTGTTTTTAAGTCAATTGCAGCATAACCTTTGAGTCATCATTAATTCTTCTTGACCTTTAAGAAGCCAGGTGTCATGGGAAAATACCTCTCTTACTGTCTGCCATGGTTTTCATGAGGTTCTTGGAGACCCTAAGATCCCTTACTAACTTTACTATTTCCTTTTTTCTAAATATCCTGATGTGTGTTTGGTATAAAATATTAATTTTTCATCTTTAAATGACTCCAGTTTTCTCTTTAGCAGCAATGCTAATTACTTGATATTTATTTCTTATAAATACAAAATATATCCTATATATTTCAGTTCTATAATCTCTCTCTCTCGTTATTGATGTTTGGAATCTGGGTGAATGAATGAAATGTCATTATGTCAAAAAGTCTAAAAAGATTGGGAGGGAGATTGAGTTTTGAGGGAGAGAGGATGAATTCTGTTTTGAATATTTTGATTTCAAGATGGTTTTGGAAAACTAAATTCAACGTCTCTAGGGGCAGATCAATGTGGGAGACTAGAGCTCTGGTCATTCTTCCCACCATCTTCTAATTCACCCCATGCAGCAGTGAGAGACAACTCTTACTCCAGCATACCATGGTAATATTTCCTCCACTATCAAGAAAAAAAATTCCCCACAATTCCAAAGATAATTCAATCATGCCCAAACATATGCATTGAGGAACTACTGTGTTCCAGGCATTGCCGTTAGTTTTTTATACATACAGGAACTGATACAGTCCCAGGCACTCAGTAGCCACTCAAAAAGTATTTTAAAAGCCTGAGTCTTTCATCCAAAGCCTGCGTCTTTTATCATCTTGAGGATGCGAAACCCTAGCACTTGGTGTTCAACTCTCTTATGTTAACAAATCCCTTCCAACTCTTGAGTTTCTGTCTCCACAGACTTGTGTCACTCCCAGTCTACCCAACATGCTCCAGCAGCCTCAGTCTGAGCTGGGATGCTCACTTTGCTCCTCTCCTGTGTCTAGGTCCCACCTCACAATCCAAGTCCCAGGTCTCAGCTCTTCTAAGGGGCCTCTCTGAGCAACCGCACTCCGTCCTCAAAGGGCTCTAAGCGTCTGGCCACAACTTCAGCAGGCCTCGAGCACAACCTCAGCCATCTCTTGCTGTGTCGCCTGAGCTCATCATTCCTCTTTGACTGGAGCACAAGTTCCTCCAAAAGAGCCAACCAGCCTCCGACTTATTTTGAGCTTTAGCCTTGTTCGAGTTCATATAGCACAAGGAGTTCTGGTTCTTGAAGTGAGCCACCAAAATCCCCAGGAGAGCCCTTGGTATCTGAGAGGACAGAGCATTCAAGCTCTGATAGAATTACCCCAAATAAGCTCCTGTTCTAAACGAGTCATCATAGTGAGAGCCTCAGACTGGACCTCATGCAGCAGGGCGGGTGGAGCTGCTGGCGGATTTCCCTCTTGTGTGAACAGCTGGAGGGCCGGAGCCTCCTACCCATTCTTGCCTGTACACAGAGATGGCTTCAGTAGTACCTGGAAAACAGGGCCAGTGTCGGGCAACAGTGCTGGGAGAGTGATTCTTCACTACCCCACATTCAGCTGGCCCCAGGAGGCTGCAGCATGGACTCTGACTTACAGAAGTGAGGGGCCGCCCCCGGAAGTGTGCTCCCACACGCTCCACGTCCTTGTGATCTGCTTCAGGATCTGCTGCTCACCTGTTGCACTGCTCAGTCTCGCCCAGGCCCACTCTGTCTAGGTGCCTCCTTATTCCTCTCAACTCAATCCAGGAGGAAAGGCTCCAGGCCATTTTGACGCACGGGAGGTCTCGCCCCTTCATTTCCTCCTGATTAGAACACTTTTCACTCCTCTCATCTCTTCTCCCCTCTTGTTTCCCTTCTCCTCTTCTTTCTCCTCTCTCCTTCTCCCTTCTTTTCCTTTCTTCCTCCCCTAATCTTTCTCACCTAGAGGAAATCTTACTTTCTGGGTCCAAACTCAGTGTTCTCCCAAGCTCACCTTCAGTACAACTGTAACTGAGCAGGACCCTATGGGCCCTTCCTGGAAGAGACCCCACTCCATGTCCTCTGCCTGCTTCTTGTCTGTAGAAAAACTTTAGTCTCCTAGGCTTTTCCAAGTTCCAAAGAGTACATTTAATCAGAAAGATGCAGAAAGAAAGGAAAACAGTCAAGCAAGGCAAAATAATCACAATTTTGCCATTAAACAAAGTCAACAATCTTTCGTTTCTCCTCAAGAACTACAGATAATATTCTGAGCCGGATCCTTTGAGCTGTTTGCAGATACTGAAACCCCCACCAGGTGGAAGAAGTTAACTGTTATGCTGCCCACAAGCACGTAGACCCCTGATCAGTTGGAACCAGAAGGGTGGTGATGCTGACTCCTGATTATCTCACCACCAACCAATCAGGAGAATGTCCACGAACCGATCACGCACCCTGCAACCCTCCTACCTCACCCTGCTTTAAAAATCTTTTCCCTGAAAGCCTTCGGGGAGTTCAGGTGTTTCAAGCATTAGCTACCTGGACTCCTTGCTTGGAGTAAACACTGCAGTAAACACTGCACTGTCCTTTACCACAGCCTGTTGTCAGTAGACTGGCTTTACTGCACAAAGACAAGCAGACCCAAGTTTGGTTCAGTAACACCATGATATTCTTCTTTGTGATGGCATCGACAGAATGTTCATACGTTTTCCCCTTTGTTTGTCAAGTTTCCCACATTGGACTGAACTCTCCTTCAATTTGCTTTTGCCACATTTCGACAGACATGCAGGGTGAGATGAATGACTCAGCAACACCCCTCAAAGCTCAAGGAGGAAATCAGCAAAGGGCCAGCTCCACCCAGCTGCTCTCTGCACTGACCCCATTCTCCTGGAAATCAGGGCATGAGAAGCAGGAAGGGGAAAGGAAAACCACGGATGCAGGGCATTGCTACACCCTCTGGGAGAGAACGTGACTGTGTGTAGTGGGAGTGAGGCAAGATTTTTGTGCACAGAGGAAAAAGCTCTGCAGTGAGACTAGAGGTGGACCTACCTTAGTGGTCATGAGAAAAATGGGGGAAAATATTCCAATCAAAAAACTCCTGTACCTCCACTGGAGGATGGCTAATTCTACCCCACAGTGTAAGTGGTCTCATTTTTGCAGGGTTGTAACTCCTTTTTGTAGGTATGTGGGCATGCAATTAAGATCTTCCTGGAATCACCCCCACTTAACTCAATGACAATGGAGAGCAGAATTTCCCCATCCTAACAGCTAGTTCAGAGCCCAAGGGGCAGTCCACTAGCAGTCAACGTGAGGAGAGGTTGAGTGGCAGTTCTAATTGACCATTTCTACCCAGGCTCCTCTTAGGAATGGACAATATGAGTTGTCACGGCTTCCCGCCAATCACAAGAAACCTGACCTAGAGAGAGCCACATCTTAGAGCCAGGGATGTTTATATACCCAATGAATTCAGTTTCCACTGCATTATCTTATTTTTAGGCCATGCAGAGAAGAGCCTGCCTAATCATATCATAAAATCCTGAATTTCGTAGATGATACATGACAACTTCAAATCTAAATATGTCCTCCAGCTGCCCAAACAAGAGGCTATTTAGCATTTGACATCCTCTCCTCTTAGAACTCCTAGTTTGTTCTTTGCAGATACTCAGGAGCTTTTGCAGAGTCACAGCTTATCAAGTCCTTAGGAGGCGTTGCTGTTTTATGGGACAGAGGGGAAAAAAACAATGAATTTGCGTTTTGATGGGCAATGAACAGAACTTCTAGATGAGCTGTTTTCCTGCAGCATAAGGGATTGAGGCAACGTGGGAGATTTATGTAGACAAGTGACGGGCCGCATTTGCCTGTTTTCCCTCCTTTTACAGTCAGTGAGAGATTTTTTCACTCTGCCACAGTTTCAACAACACACATGTCAGACGTGATGGGGGTTAGAAGGGAAGAGAAGCCCACAAGGCAAATGAACTAGACAGACAGCAGCGTATCAGCAGCACGTGCTCATGCGCAGTGCCAGTGGACCAGTCTGGCCATAGTAAGGCCAGACACATGGATTCCTGAATGTCTCTACAAGTGGTTAGTTAGCAAGTTGTCCACCCGCCCACAGATGCCCTGACAGCAAAACTACAGGAGAAAACATGGTGTTTCTGCTCTCAGCTGCCATCTCCACTCCATCAGGGGACACAGCCGGTGTCTTCTCTCCCCAACTTCACAGGAGACTGTAGGGAAGATGACAGAGCTTCAGACATTCCATGCACTCAGCAGGAGGAAAAGTGGGATGATCAGACAGAGAAATGCCCTTCCAAATTCTCCACCCATGTATCCTCCACTCAAGGATACACACGGGTGTGCCTTGAGTTTTCAGGCTTTCATCCTTCAGTGCATTTCTGAGCAGTGGTGGATTCTGCAGGAAAGAACTATGGCAGCTTAAATTATTGTTCACAAATAGTCACAGCAGCCTCCCTGGAGGAGAATCATATTTCACTCTCCTATTGACAGGGCTTGGCCATGCGATCCACTCTACCCAGTGAACTATGTGACAAGTGATGTGTGTCACTGACACGTAGAAGTTTTAAAAGCCAGTATGTGGTCCTCAGGCTCTCTTTTTCCTCCTGCTTAATAATCAGCAATGTCCCCAAGAGGAATTGCTCTGCCAGTCTGGGCCCTGGAGTGAAGACAATGTGGAGCAGTATCAAAGGAAACCCAAGATGAGTATGAGCAAGAAATTACCTTCATTATTGTGAACCACTGAAATTCGGGGCTCACCTGTGACTGCATCATCCTAGCCTAGCCAATTCTGGCTGAGTCACTTTAAGAATCTATAGTAAAACTAAGAGTGGGTAGCATCCCTGCCTATGAAGTTCACACATTTCCTTCCTCTTGTCATGATCTCTTTCTTACCTCTAGCCCATTTGTGGTTGGCTTCATTCTATCGTTGGTTTATTGGTCTGATCATTCTCAAGTCGGGTACCAGGTAGGGCAGCTCTCTAGGCCTCACAAGTGAATAAATGTTAGGCAGAAGATGATAAGGCTAATTCCACAGGAAGAAGCAACTGTGGATATAACAATTCTAGAATGTACTATCCTCTTTGAAAATCAGTTTATTTATCTTCACAATGGACACATTTAGCCAGTTTTATATGAAAGTATATAGATGCTACCTCTTAATATTAGAAAGATGTGATCAAAGAGTCATGTGGCAAGAAGGACCTATGATAGTATAACATAATCTTTTTAGGGACTACATGTAGAAAAAAGTATCAAACTTACAATATTTGGGAATCATGAAGGTACCAAGAATCAGAGTAAATGCTGGATTTCTAGGCATAAAATCCACTGCATAGCAGGGAACTTTTATCTTATTTAATCCAATTGATTATCTTCTATGACACAACATTGTGTTTTTTGCAGGAAACAGTTTTGAGGCTCACCCACATTCCGTATTTGCTAGTAAAAGGCAATATTCACTTATATCTCATCGAAAACGCATACAACTTTGTCTTATAATTCTCCTTCAGATTTTAAGATCTAATCACCTCAGTAGGCAGAATATCTAGATCTGAGTAGATCAGAGTTTCTCAGGATTATCAATTATACCATTCATTTTAAAAGATAAGAAGTGACTGAAAAAGTTAATGGTTTGACATCACAGTTGGGAGGTAACATTCCAGAGCCATAGAATGTTGGATTTGAACCAAGAAAGCACTGGGAATCCTGAGACCCAGAGAGGTTTAGTAACTCATGTACAGTAGATCAGAGTCCAAAGTTTTGGTGTCCTCTCTGGCACATTGGTTCTTTCCTTTTAACTGTGTGCTGAGGATGGTCTATACTCAGTTAAGGAGTCCCATATGGGATGATAGAAATTTGCTTCAAAAAGAACATAGGGGCTGCATCAAATTACATTCCCACCAACAGTGTAGGAGGGTTTCCTTTCCTCCACACCCTCTCCAGCATTTATTATTTGTAGACTTTTAATGGTGGCCATTCTGACTGGTGTGAGGTGATACCTCACTGTAGTTTTGATTTGCATTTCTCTAATAATTAGCAACGTCGAATATTCTTTCACGTGTCTGTTGGCCATCTGGATGTCTTCTTTGGAAAGATATCTATTTAGGTCTTCTGCCCATTTTTTGATTTGGCTGCTTGTTTTTTTTATATTAAACTGTATGAGCTGTTTGTATACTTCATTTGTGTCTTTTTTTTTTTTAGATTCCACACATAAGTGATATCATATGGTGTTTTTCTTTCTCTTTCTGGCTTACTTCACTCAGAATAATGATCTGCAGGTCCATCCATGTTGCTGCAAATAGCATTATTTTATTCCTTTTTGTGGTTGAGTAGTATTCCACTATATATATATATATATGACATCTTTATCCAGTCATCTGTCAATGGACATTTAGGTTGTTTTCATGTCTTGGCTATTATAAACAGTGCTGCTGTGAACATAGGGGTGCATGTGTCTTTTTGAGTTACAGTTTCCTCCAGATATATGCCCAGGAGTGGGATTGCTGGATCATATAGTAAGTCTATTTTTAGTCTTTTAAGGAATCTCCAAATATATGTATGTACATATATGACTGGAACATTATGCTGTACCAGAAATTGACACAACATTGTAAACTGACTATACCTCAATTAAAAAAAACAAACAAACCTGGTAACCCCCCCAAAAAAGAACATGGAGTATGGGAGAACTAGGAATATGGAAATTATAACTACCAACAATCTATTCAGAATAGATACTCTCTTTAGAAAAACCCTGATAGTCCCTCAGTCTTTGCTTGGATGCCTCTGTGACTAGAAGCTCACTGTTCTGTGATGGGACCTTGCTGATTAGCAGCAAGGAATAAACTCCTTCCTGATGGGCATTCCCATAAGCTGTCATAGTTCTACTCTGTAAGATTATCCCGTGGTTTTCCAACAAAGAGAGGAGCAACTGCATCCCCCAGAAGACGTCTGGCAAAGTTTAGAGGCATTTTTGGTTGTCAAAACTACCAAAAATGCTACTGATAGGCATACTGGTCAGTATCGTATAGTGCACCAAACTACTCCCACGACAAAGAATTATCTAGTCCCCAATGTCACTAGTGCTGAGATTGAGAAACTCTAATCTAGTCCAATCCCTGTTTGACACGATAGCCCTTTACATATTTGAAAGGGCTATGTTATTCCTTCTAAGTTTTCTTTCTGCTAAATACCTTCAGGTTTGCCATCATCCTGCATTTGACTCAGTTTCTCCATCCTTCAGGGACTCTGTTAGACATGCTTCAAAGTGTCCTCGTCTCTCATTAACTGCCTCAACCAGAAGGGCACACTATCCTCTACTATCCTCTAGCTCATTCATAGAGCCAGGGGACTCTTAATTCCCATGATGACAGCCCCGCATGTGCTCAATGCATGGAGAAGTACCAATACACCATCACCAGAAGCAGGAAAAGAGTCTGGTGTCTTAGACCAGAGTGTGGATTCAGCAAGACTCAGATGACGGTAGAAAAAGCAGTACCTGCAAAAGCAACACTACGCATAAAGGGCTGGTGGCATGCCAGCTACCCCCCTAAGGCTTTTATATGCATTACCTCATCTAATCCTCCTAGTGATCCCATGTGGAAGGTTGTGTTATCACCATTTTTATAGATGAACAAATTAATTCTTAGAAAGGTTAAAAAACTCACCTGAGGTCATGAAGCTAATGATCAGATTGGCCAGACTCAAACCCAGATCTGCCTAATCTCAAAACCCAGGCTCTCAATCCCCCTAATGTGCTCTAACCCGTCTTCCTCAAAACATGGATAAAACAGCACATTCTACAAAAGACTAAGAAACCACCACGAATTAGCTAATGCATCCATTTTAGCATGCATGCACCGATCTTGGCAGGTCTCACTCCTTTGCAACCTAAGACCAGAACACACTTTGCAGGAAAACAAAGCTACCAGGAGGAATACTTCTCCAGGTTTAAGAGTCAAAAGCTTGGTGTGTTTTTAATCTTCTCTCGGGTGAAAACAAGGCAATAGCAACGTGAAGAAAGGAAATGTTTCCAACATTTTCACAGCCCCTTGTTCACAAAAGTTGTCCCACTCAAAATCGAAAATCCTGGTCTGGACCATCCCAGATTCATGAATATCCTGGGACCTAACATGCATGAGCAGTGGTTATAAATCTGTGCCTTTGACGCATCAGGTTTATTTTTGTTTCACAGGAGTTTGGGTAGTTTCTGCTCAGCATGTCTACGTTTGCACCTTCAAGACTGGAGCTTTTAGGCTTATGACTCAGGGAATCTTTCCTTAGAAGAAAGGCGGACTGTATTTTTTTCTTTTGGCAGCTCTTAAATTATTAGTCAAGTTACCGTGTAATCTTTGAGTTTCACCAAGTGGCTTCAAGGATTAGATACTGAGAGCCCGAGAAAAGTGCTTGGATCACAAACTTTCACTATGCTGCAACTTAAAGCCAATTTTTTCTTCCTTTTACAATCCAGGAACATATTTCTGACATGTTTATAGCATTATATGGCACTTCCCTGAAGACAAGGAAAACTCCACAAGCAGAAGTGAGGGAGGAGTCACCTGACATTTAGAGGGCGAGGCTCTCCTGGCAGGAGAGTTCGCCTTAAAATTCGCCATAATTTAACTTCCAGTTTTAAACTTAAGAGGTTTTGATATTGGCCTTTCCTCGTCGGCATAAATGTCTCTTCTTCCCTTACTCCTGGGCTGACCTCCGTTCTCCTCTGTAGATGAGAATATCCCAGCCACATAACTTCCTTAGGATGGACTTGAAAAAGGATGTCTCTTGCTTTCATCATTTATCTACCCCCATGTCCCCAGATGTCTCTTGAAGTTGGATTCTCCCAGTGTCTTTCCACCTGCTCCCTAGTCACTGGGCCTCACTCCCACAAAAACAAGGCCTGGATCAGCCATAGTGATTCAGCTCAGCACCGTGAAAGACGGACCAGAAAATCCAAACTCCTCCTTAATAATCCCATCCCTTCAAATTGCCCAGTAGGATTTCAAGGTCTCATAGGGATCAGAAAACCTTCCTCGTCAATAAATGTTGACCCTGAAATTGAATAAATATTGCTCTTGGGTCCTGTGATCGTCCCTGCCTGACCAGCTAGGTCAGATGGGTTTTATGAGAATTAATTGAGATGAGTCTAAAATCTCTTTAATTCTGGGAAGGCAGCTCAAAATTCAAAAGATGAATATTATTACTAATTACGAGGCCCTGTTCAAAACAAAATTTCCCGTTCAGGTGGATTTGAAGAGAAAAGACACATCAAAACATTCCCCAGATCCAACGTTATCACCTCTTGGGAGCATTTCCTGAGTCCCTCAGACTTTATTGAATCACCATCATCTGGATTCTCCCAATGAACTCACACAGCACTTCCTCTGTGTTATGTTTTATAACAATGACCGGTGATTTTCTCATCTGTTCCCCTGCTGGATTGAAAGCTCCTTACGGGTGGACGGGAAGCTCATTGGTCTCCATCCCTGGTGGCTAGTGCAGTGCCTGCTACATAATAGGCACTCAACAAATGCCCGTTTATTTAATTAATGAGTTAGCTAATTAATAATTAACACAAATCAGCATATGCTGAGTGCCAAATAATCGGTAAATACCAGTGGTTTAAGATTCAAAGCAGGACAAGAAAAATGCAAAATGTGTTAGTAAAGTAAAAGATTTATAGAAGAGTTAGAATTGGAAGAAACACAAGGATGAAATCCATTCATCCATCTGTCTGTCCATCCAGTAACCACTGCATCTTACTACAGACCACGGAAATGCACAGACCTAGAGATTCAATTTCAGGGAGAGGGGATGGCATGGATAAACCTTGGAAAGTCCTAAATATGAATATATTTATAAAGTAACAAGCAGAGAAGTTTGTTGAAGTGGAGAAGTGAGAAGTTAGGTTTTTGAAGCAGATTGGTGTCAGACGGTGCCAGGCATTGATTACTTGGCTTGAGAGTTTGTACTTTATTCTATAAGCCACGCAGAGCTGGTTTGCAGAGGGGCAAGATGGATGGGTTGCAGAGAGCAAGGGCTGGAGGCAGGATCTGTTAGGAGGCTGGTATAGGAATTCACAAGAGAGGGGAATGGCAGTGTCCACTTAGGCTACTAGAGAATTATCCCCTAGGGACTTGCTCTGTGTACTGATTTAGGTTGTAGACGCTCCTGTGAAGATATCGTGCACATGTTGCTTTTTAAGGAGGAGCATGGGTATTAGAATTAAGCAACATTTAATTCAAGGCCTTGCACTATTTCAGCTTGGGGGCAGCATCACTCAAGAGGTTAAGGCGACTGGTAAGTCCTGAGGGAGCTGTCAGCTACCTCATCTTCTAGGCTTCCCTCTGTACCAACCATAAACATCTTAGCCTGAAAAGGCATGTGTTAGAAAATGACAGGCCCTGATCGTTTACAATGGCATCTTTATTTCTGATTGGACTTAGATTACAAATATTCCCCAAGATAACTCATATAGTTGCTTACTCATTCATTCTCTACTAGGATGGAGAAAATGAATAAACATAGACCCACTAAATTATTAAAATTTTCCTCAAAATCTCAAAAACAGAATTGACCCTCCCAATGAGACACTGACATTATTATTATTAACTTGTATCTTCCGAAGTTTGTCCTTGATAAAGTTTGTTTGTACCCAATTCAAAAATATTTTTAGGATGCGGGGAATCGTGCAAGAAGCTTTTCAACAGACTTTAAGAAAATCAAATTTGTCCTTCCCCTAGCAATTGGGTCAAGGGACAGAAATACCCAAATCAAATGACAACCTTATCTTCCCAAACATTTTCCAAAAGACTCTCCCATGTTGGGCCCAACAGCAGCCGTCTGTGACTGCTTCTCCTGTATCGTTCCCCCACTCCTATTTTTACTTTCAATGCAAACTTTTTCTTTTGCTGTTTCCCACAATAGTTTTAGCCTTTCTTGGTAATCTAATGCCCTAGCCAATTTCCTGAGGTAAAGATGTGTTTATATAAAAATTGCTATCAGAAAAACAGTTCAAGCAATGAGAGAAGTCAGTGTACATTTTAACTGACAACTACATAAATAGATGGAGACGGAGTCACATTTCAGAGTCTTGAACTGTTATGTACATTGCCTTGTTCCCTTGCCTGGACCTAAAGCACAGACTACATACTCACAAAAACTTGTTCAACCAATGTTTATGTTTGAGTGCCTACTATGTGGTGGGCGCTGGGCTAGGCAGTGAGGTTGCACCAAGGGGCAAAACTGCATATGACCACGACGTGTGCAGCTTGCCAACTTATATTTTGTCTATTGACACATGGCACTTACACTTCGCAATTCGATTTTAAGCTCTGAGAGGGCAGAGACCAGGCTTCATGAATGCCTTATTCACCACTACTCTTCCTAGACCGGACACGGACTAGACATCGACAAGGAAAATCACAGTTTCCTTCCCTGGTGATGTCCCTTGCTTTGACCTCCTCCGTTGTGCCTTTAGATACATGAGTTGTCGAATCTAGGCTTTGACATGCCGCCTTGAGTTGGTTACTTATACACGCAGATTTAGCTGCCTCATTTATAAAATCAGTCCAGTAATGTCTGCTCTCCTACTTAGCGGTTACTTTGCAGCTTACATGAGAGAAAGGCCTATGAAAGCTTTTGGTACACTCTTATTAACATCAACGTAGGAAGTTTTTTTGTTGACTCTTACGATGGCTCAGAATGATTCTTTGGTTGGTTCAGAAATGAACGCTTTAGCTCTTGAAGTAAGACACAGAGCTCTTTGAAGACAGGGCTCCATGCTGCCTAAGGCAATGGTGGGTCTACAACCACACAGGGAAGACAAGAATGAATGGATAAATGCTGAGCACTGGTTGCAGAGCACACAGTCATATCTAGTGGGGAAAGGCACACATGTAGAGCTACCAAAAAGAACCTGATTATGTTAGGAGATCAAACCAGCGAGGCAGTGAAACCTATAATCTGTGTTATCTAACGCGGTCACTGGTAAATACGTGTGGTATTTGAACCCATGGAATGTGACCACCACAACTTGAAGAACTCAATTTTTAACTGTTTACTTTTAATTAATTTAAATTTAAACAGCCACCAGGGGCTGGCGGCTACCCCACTGGACAGCACAGTTCCAGTCTCAGTGTGGCCATTGGTTACGCCATTAGCTGTACAACACTGGGAAAATCTGTCACCTTCTTGGAGCCTCAAATTCTCTCAGAGGAAGCTAGATTAAATAATCCCCTAGGTACCTCTTTCAGGTAAAATGTTGCATGAATGAAAATGCAAGGATAACAGTTTAGACACAGGAGGTAGTCCTAGCTCCATACAGATTTAATACTTGCACGTAGCATACGGAAAATCTCTAAATGCTAGCTCTTAGCCTATCTGTGCCTTGGTTCCTTCTTCTATAAAGATGCATTAATAAGAGAAACTACCTCTTACTCCAAGATGGGGATTCAATAATTTAAGAAATGTAAAGTAACAGCACAGTTCTTGATGCACAGACAGCAACGGTGAAATGTTAGCCTTTTTTATGATGATCACTAACTCGCCATGATAATAAATATCAACGTCCCTTCCACTCTCCGAGCTCCAGTTTCTTCCTTCAATTCGTGCCATCTCAGCTACGGAGGCTTCTGTGAGAATAAAATGAGCTGATACACACAACTAATCTGAAATGCTAAAAATATTAGTTCCTATCTCATTTTTTTAAATCTTGAATTTAGTTACGCTTTAGGTAAATCCAAGCTCTCGTCATGGATTCAACGAATATTTAGAGTGCCTACTAGGTGCCCAGGACTGTTTTTCAGGTAGCAGCTTATAGCAGAGAACAAAACAATGGCCCTGTCCTTTGGGAGTTTACTTTTTGGGTTTGTGGGCAGACACACACACACTGTTTTTGTCTTCTCTGGAGTCAAGCTGTCTCAGTTCAATTCTCCGCTCTGCCACTGACTAATTGCATAACTCTAAGCAAGCTGCTTAACTTCTTTAAGCCTCTGTTAGCTTATCTGTGAAAGGGGGCTAATAGCGAAAACGTTTAAAGATTAACTGAAGCAGTGAGCGTGAAGTGCTCAGCACAGTACCTGGCGCTCTGTGCGGGGTAAGTAGACGGTAGATATTACTGTTTCTATTATTAGAGCGTAGAAAACCTGCTCTCCCCCTAGGGTTCCACCCTTTGTGGGGTTGCGGGGTTTGCAAGTGAAGCAAGAGCTGAGAAGCCACGAGCGATCCCACTTCCCAGTTCCTCTGGGGCTTCTGAACAATTGTCCATCTTGAACTCCCCCAGACAGAATACTCAGAAATACCAGGCTTTGAGCTTTTTGGACTTTTTCAAAGAAGAGGAGTCCTGATCTATCTGCTTCAGAAAAATAAGTTTTTCTTAGGGAGGGAAGGGGTCTGAGGGAAAACAGCTTGCACACTAGAACGTCTGGGAGACGTGTGTAGGGATGCAGAGGAGGGTACACGGTGAAAATGGAGGAACACTGTCCTCTCCCAGGCTCTATTCAAAGCAGACCCATCCCTGCATTTCCCTGGTATTTTCCTGAGATGCTTTTTTCCAACACCAGTCAATGCCTAGAAGAGGAATCTCCATGGGAAGTGGAGATCATTTGCCAGCTGGTTATCAGAATAATGGCCCTTGCCTAATTCAAAAAGATACATGCATGCCAGTGTTCATAGCAACACTATTTACAATAGCCAAGACATGGAAACAACCTAAATGTCCATCAACAGATGACTGGATAAAGAAGCTATAGGATATTCATACAGTGGAATACTACCTAGCCATAAAAAATGACAAAATAATGCCATTTGCAGTAACATGGATGGCCCTGGGGATGGTCATTCTAAGCGAAGTAAGTCAGAAAGAAAAAGAAAAATACCATATCATTCATATGTGGAACCTAAAGAAAATGACACAGATGAACTTACTTACAAAACAGAAACAGACTCACATTTGTAGAGAACAAGCATTTGGTTACCAGGGTCAGGGAGAATGGAGATGGAAAGGGATAAATTGGGAGCTCGAGATTTGCAGATACGAACTACTATCCATAAAATAGATAAAATAAGTTTCTACTGCACAGCACAGGGAACTACATTCAGTATCTTGTACTAACCTATAATGAAACAGAATATGAAAATGAATATGTGTATGTATATGTATGACTGAACCATCATGTTGCATAACAGAAAATGATACAAACTTGTAAACTGACTATACTTGAAAGATAGAAAGAAGGAAGAAAGAGGAAGGAAGGAAGGAAGGAAGGAAGGAAGGAAGGAAGGAAGGAAGGAAGGAAAGGAAGGAAGGAAGGAAGGAAGGAAGGAAGGAAGGAAGGAAGGAAGGAAGAAAGGAAGAAAGGAAGAAAGGAAGAAAGGAAGAAAGGAAGAAAGGAAGAAAGGAAGAAAGAAAGAAAGAAAGAAAGAAAGAAAGAAAGAAAGAAAGAAAGAAAGAAAGAAAGAAAGAAAGAAAGAAAGAAAGAAAGAAAGAAAGAAAAAGAAAGAACGAATGGAAGGAAGGACGGTCCTCACCTTGATGCACAGGCTGCCTACTGATAACACAGCAGTATTATCCGTGAGGACCCCTTCTCTTTTCCACACTTGGCATAAAGGATATTTTTTGTGATATTTTCCTCCTCTTTAAGACTCAATTGGAGGCTCATTTTTGCCTCATTTTGTTCTATGCATGAAAAGAATTGAGAGCTGGAGAAGGATATATGTCCCTGAAAGACGACTCCAGATCCTTGCTACTCTCAGAAGAGCTTGCAAGTATTCAACCCTCAAAGTTTATTATGAATCAACAAAGATGTGTCCTGGGAAGAGCCAGGCTGACTCTGTGGCTAGGTGGCTGCCTATGAGCAATGCTTCCAGAGCTTAAAGGATCATAGGCTGTTTACGTCACTGTTTATGTCCCTGCCCCCAGGATCTACAATGTCACCATTGCTTCTTTCTTTGGATCATGGCATTGAAGACCTCGGATAAAACCCTGCCTGGGAACTGAGCTATGAGACTCCATCAGTGCTCACTCCTCAGAGGTCCACAGACAGGGGAACTTGGGTATGGGAGAGAACCAGGGTAAGGGTCCTGGGGAAACAAGGGTGGGGCTCTGCAGAGGGTAGGGGTCAGGGAGTCCTGCTTGAGAGCTATCGGGCCTTTACAGGCCTGTAAGTGCTGGGGGTCAGGTAAGGACAAGGAAGGGAAAAAAAGGAAAGAAAGAGTCTGAGAAGGAGAGAGAAGTTCATTGCAAAGACCGTCACCTTCGCTATTTTGCTGAGGGAGCAACCAGCTGCCTTGTTACGTAAAGAGCTGGTCAGGGTGAGCCCATAACTCATGGAGTCTGTCTTCCCTTTCTGGAAGTTGCAATTGTGAACTCTGGCGATCTGGCAACATTAGGCAAGGATGCTGCCAACGGGAGGAAAGATCTAGCCCAACCCTGCAGGGGCCATCATCTGCTCGGCTCTTACAGCAACCTCGCCTTGTATGGCATTGGAATCATAGCTTTCCTTCCACCAGATGAAGTCCTCCGTTAATCCCCCGTCAGTTTCTAAAGCCACGCACTCCATAAATGACTGTCACAGCTGCTCCACAAAGTGTTTAGACGGCACTGGAGAAGGAACGCAATGCTTGTGACAGTACGGGACTCGCTCACTCCCCTTTCTGAAAGCCCGGGGCTTGAAGTTCCGGGTCCGATCCCAGAGTCACACAGCACACCCCTCCCCTCCTGTTTGGATGATTTCGTAAATTAGCAATGGAACAAACGTGGTTTCTTTGACATGTCGACTCTCTGCCCTCCACAGAACAGTCTGAGGGGCCTGAACTTCCTCAGCCGACACTTGGAGTCAGACAAAGCACTTCACGTGCCTCTGGGAAGAGGGTGACATTTATTTATTTATTTCCCCTTATTCATGAAGCGGCTTTCTTCTAAAGGCTGAGGTTAGGAGAGCGGTTCCAACACGGCAGAGGTCACGCTGCGTTGAAGCTGAAGTTGTCCCTCACGATAAACATGAACTGCTGTGACGACGGGAAGGGAAGAGGAAGAGTTGTCTCTCGGGGGCGGGGGTTGGGGGGTGGCTGAACGTGGGCAAAAGGGAAAGATGCATTTGATTGTGTTTACAAGATTCATTCACAGCACAGCAGGCAGTATTCACACCATCATATTCACCCTAACACAGACAATTTGATTTTCAACCTGGTTATCATGCATTCAGACATAGCAATACATGAAAATATATGCTTTAGCGGTGCATTTTAAACAAGGTTGCACACTTTAAGTCGGAATATATTAGAGGTGAGTGTTGAAGTTAGTGATTGTGGAAGTCCTGGAAATCTCCATTCAGCGCCTGGCATATGCTTTGAAATTACTCAAAAATTTTTTTACATTGTGTTCCAGCTGCTGACTGTGTATTTCGACATCTATATACATGCAGTCTGCAGTGAAAATGATAAACTTGCTTGCTTCTTACATTTTTCACCATTTGAAGTGTCTTTAACTTTCTTTAGAATCCCAAAGTAAAATGGAAACGTAACCCCACCCACACACCTTGAACCAATAACCGTTACTATGATAGCTAGGCAGGAGATGATGGATTATCCGGCCCAACCCCCTCATCCGCTGACGGAGGAAGCTGAGCCAAGAGGCTTCAGGGGACTTTATCAAGGTCACACAATTAATTAGTGAAGAGTTGAGGTTAGATGCCATGCCTTCTGAATTTGGGTCTTCTGCCTTCCTGCCATTGGAACTGAATTAAATAAAATATGGGAGATAGACTACCTTTATCATATAGTTAAAATCAAAGTTTTTCTATCACCAATCGAGCACATAGGCATATCTACCAAGGCTCCGGCCATCGTGGCCCCCAGTCTGCAGGCCTGAGAGTCAGCCAACACTGGTGGAAGATTAATTCACTGCAAAGAGGGCTTCCCCATCGCCTTCTGCTGCTTATGGTATTAGTCAATAAGGGATATTTCTTGGCAAGGAGGGGGCCAGAATGGATAGCGCTGGTCTTGGAAGACCTTGGTCTTTTAACACTATAGTGTGACCTCTGAGAATCGGTACTACTCCCAGAGAAACACCAATTGAAGTTTCAGCAGATGGACTTGTCTTTTCATCAGTGAAAAATCTCTTTGTCAAGTGTGGTGACTAAAGACTTTGATATGGGTCCTGGGTCAAACACTCACACTTCACAAGCTGGAGATAATTGCTCCCCAGCGCTAATGAAGTAAGTGGGTACCTGGGACGCATCAGGGGACAGGCAACTCCAGGAGGAGGAGGGCACCAGGGGAAGAGGGGAGACAGAGTGGGGAGGCCCTCGTCTCTCCCTGCTCAGTCCAGTGGGCAGCTGTAACTGTGCCCCTGCTTTTCCACACTTCGCCGAGCCCACGTGGACTTCACAGCACAAATCACCAAGTTATTTTGCTCACAGAGTTCTGAGCAGTTTAGAAGGAGACAAGACTGGAAATCGCCCAAGAGGCTAGGATAGCGACTGAAGTCTGTGAGGACCGAGTTAAAAAGAGGCGTTGACCAAGCCTCCAACCCAGAGGCCTGAGTGAGACCCGTGGGGAAATGACTTAGGCAGTCTGGGAAAGAGCTGCCTGAAATAGGAATTTTTTAAATGTTGGAATTTTATAATTGTCTTGTCGTAAAATGTTTTAAAATGAGCGAGTTTCTAAGCAGTCTAGGAAGTAAATGAATGTAATTCATAATTGTTTTCCAGCCCTGGACAACCAAGGGCCTCCAGAAGGCTGGGGTGCTGTCCGGTCTGCCCTGCCTCCAAGCACTTGCGGCCAACGTGGTCTTCGGGAAGTTACCGAACCTCTCTGTGCATCAGACTCTTCATTGATAAAACTGTCATATCTCCCTTACAGGGCTGTAAAGATTTAAATTAGTTTATTGTTAGAATTGAGTACTTAGAACAGTGCCTGATACACAGTAAGCACTCAGTAGAATGCTGGGGTCCATCCATTGCTCCACTTTGATGCAGGTGTTAGGCCAGGGAAAAAGATGGCAATGATTCCTTTTTTACCACTAATTATTCATAAATGTCTCCACAAACCAGACTCTGGTATTTCTTCTGGTACCACCACCGTCCAAAATGACCTGACAGTCCCTCAAATTGCATCCTGCTTCAGAGAACATCGGGCATCTCACAGTGGGATAGAGCGTGCTGCTCGCCTTGAACCACACAGTTAACAACGCTGAACAATCATTTTTATCAGGATGAGAGCGGTGACAAGAAAATGAAAGGAGATGAAAGCAGCACAGATTCAACAGCAGCCTGCCAAAAAAACAAAAAGGAGATGCAAACGCCACACATTCATCAAGGCGGAGGCAAAACCATCTCTCCTCTCTTCTGTTTTCTTGGGCTTTCTCCATAAACTGAGCTCCACCAAGACAAAGGACAGAAGTGCTCTACATAAAATGATGATCTCCCTGGCTGCTTCCAACAGAATGCCTTCCTTTCTCTGGGAGCAGAATGCCGGCTTAGACAAGCCACCATCTGCTCCTCAGCCCCAGCGCTCCGGAGGCCCGCGTTGGGTGGGCCCAGACTTGGACTCGGGTTCGCTCTGTGCTCCTGCAGCCTCCCTCCCCCACCCAAGGTCTGCGCAAACCTTGGCGGGCCCCGGGTTGCAAGCCGGCGGCACCTCCCCACGACGTGGAAAGCATCATCTCTGTGGTGGTTTAAGTGTGTCGTTGACGCCCTCATCAAAGCCTGAGCTCCCGCCTTGCGCTCAGGAAAGCAGCTGGTGAATGCTGAGTTAGGCGGGCACTACAGACTGAGCAGCGGAGGCAGGCCCAGTGCTCAGCATATCCATGTGGACAGGTGTTTGACTCTGTGTTTTCCAGGTGGCCAGAAGGAAGCTGATGGTTTGGTGAAAGAGGAAGCCATCGGGAGAGGAACAGCTCCCCAGCACCGGCAAGAGCACAGAGCCAGCCACTTGGCCGTCATCCATCTGTTCACCAGACGTGGTCTTCAAGCCAGAGCTTTTCCTCTTGGGGTTCATACTGACTTTGAATTTTAATGGAGAGCCAGAGGACTCTGCTGTCAGTTCGTGCTCTTTTGTGGAGAGTGGTCTTTGGACCAGGGGAGTTAACTAGGTCACTGGGATAAGTGGCAGCTGGTGTCTGCATCGGGGCATCTCTTCCCCCCTCAGCCCAGGCTGCCAGGTGTGGCGTGAGCAGCTGAGGGAGCTGCATGGTGTGTTCCTCTCCAGTGCCACGTCTGCCCGCACGGAGCAGCGAGCGGCGCGGGGGATGCTTTCTGGGCACGGGGATGACAGACGCCATCCACAGCGAGCCTCACCAGGAAACCGCAAACACAGACCAACAAACAAAACAGCTGCTCCTTGGAAGGCAGAAATCAAGGGGGCATCCAAGCGGCTTTTTTTTTGGCAGCAAGGAGAGTCACAAATGAGGTTTCAGTCCAATTAGGAGCCAAGGGGACTTGCAACCCATGCCTGATGGGGGTTTCAGTGACATGGGCTCCATGCCTCCACCAGGTACAAAGCCATTTCCAAGGTGAATCTGAGAAACCCCAGAGACTTTCACTGGAAGACCTCAAGGGAATTAGGGCAATGATACGAGAGGCCTGGGAGGGGAAAAAAAGAGGAGAAAAAGCAAGTCCGAAAGTCCTCGAGGACCCCCTGTGAAGGAAATTGGCACTCAGAAGCTATCTTCAAGGCGGGGCGGTAGAACCATCATTCTCAGAGTCCCTCCAAGAGCTCAGAGTAAATGGAGTTCGCTCGTCACAACATAAGCGAGAGAAAGGGGCAGACCACCTGCCCCAGAGCTGGCACCGCGGGGCTCCTGCTCCTCCTCCTTGGGTCCTGTGACCTGGTGGACCCCAGGAAGGCCGCTGTCAGCTTTCCCATGGCACTCAGTTCTGGCAAAGGAGCAAGTCCAGTGGCAGCCAAACCCTTGACGTGATCCCATCAGCCCCACAATGATGGAGCTGACTGGTGGCAGGCCACAGGAGCGTGGGGGCCCATCGCCTCCTGCCTCTGACCGCATGAGTCACAGCACTTCCCCTCTGGGAAGCCCGAGGAAGACTATTTCTGGAATTTGGGGTGCAGAATCCCTCTGTACAAATAAGTGAGAGACATCTCAAGGATCAGGGATGGTACCTTCTATCAGCATTTGTTTATAATTTATATTCTATTTTTTTAATTGAATTACAGTTCATTTACAGTGTTGTGTTAGTTTCTGGTATACAGCAATAGTGATTCAGTTATACATATATATTCTTTTTTATATTCTTTTTCATTATAGGTTACTGCAAGCTAGTGAATGTAGTTCCTTGTGCTATACAGTGGAAACTTGTTGTTTATCTATTTTACATATAGTAGTTTGTATCTGCTAATCCCAAATTCCTAATTTATCCTGACCCTCAACCTTTCCCCTTTGATAACCATAAGTTTGTTTTCTATGTCTTTGAGACATAGAAACAATAGAAACATAGAAACAATCATTTTTTTTTTAGATTTAACATATAAGTGATATCATATAGTACTTATCTTCCTCTGTCTGACTTACTTTACTTAATCTCTAGGTCCTTCCATGTTGCTGCAGACAGCATTGTTTCATTCTTTTTTTATGGTCGAGTCCATACAAAAGACTACTAGCCCATTGTGTATGTGTGTGTGTGTATATATATATATACACATATACATTGCATCTTCTTTATCCAATTATACATCAATGGACATTTAGGTTGTTTCCATGTCTAAATTGCTTCAAAAGGATCAAAGAATAATACAGTCATATGTACACATGCACACAGGTTAGTCTGGTTAAACAACCGTGGCAGTCAGCAGTGGCACTATGAAAACGTGGGACCAGGTAACCCTTTGTTATGACAGCCGGGGGAGGGTAGGGGCGTGCTGTGCACTGTAGGGTGTCCCTGGCCTCTGCTCACTAGATGCCCTGCCTTGAGAGTTACCAGATGAACATAAGAATGATACATAGATAGCTAATGTGTAGATGTATAATAATCAACAGTTACAGTCAGAAATAAGGAGCCCGATGTTTTTAAAAGTTGAGCGTTAACGTTAGCCTGCACAGGTTCGGAGAGAAGGAAGCCAGGGTGGGAGCCCGGCTGTCACAGTCCTGGCGCTGCTGGCGTTTCCCGAGTGCTTCTGCCCGGGTGCAGTGTGGTTTCATGCACGAATTCATTTGGTCCTTATTACCATCCCTATTTTGCCAGTGAGAAAAATGAGGCCTTGGGAGGTAAACTAACTTTTTGAAGGATGAGCAGCTAAAAAAACCCAAAAGGGCCAGAATATGACCAGTTTGGTTGCCCCGTAACTGCTTTACCTACACTCTCCCACATGACAGCATGAGCCACATGTGGCCACTGAACACGTGGAGGGTGACTAGTCCTAAATGAGATATGTGGTAAGTGTAAAAGACACTCCCAAATTCCAGAGATCTGTTGAAATGATATTTTTGAATATGTTGGATTAAACAAAATATATTATTAAAACCAGCTGTATCTTCTTAAAAATGTTTTAACGTGGCCTATGTGTTCTGCATTAAATTTCTATTAAGCATTGATGTGCTAAACAATACTATCCCCCCAAGCATCAGTTTTAAGAAAGGCTGAAAAGGAAAGTCACGTGCTGTGGGCCAGGAGATAGGTACCTTCAGCAAGGGGGCCAGTATCGTCACCTTTTGTTATCAAATAAAAAATAAATGTAAGTAAAACCAAAGAAATCTTTTTTTAGAAATAAAGTTACTATAAAGTTGGTAAAGGGCCAAATATTAAAAAAAAAAGAGTTTCAAAGTATGTATTATCAAGTTCATATGTCAGCGTACGCTCTTCACTGACATCAGATGCTAATTATATGATCCCACAATGTGTCCTGGGTGGAGCTGCTGCTGGGCCTCATTGTCTCCTTCTCCATCATTCCACTCGCCTCACCTTTATGCATTTCAGCTGGTCCAGGGCAAAGGGAAATTTCCAGTCAACTTACAGTTCCAGTTGCTGGCACTATTTTTTTAATCTTACGCAGATTTGTCATTCAGAATGAGTCTCTGGGAGCTTTCTTACTACCTGTCCAACCAACCCACGATGTCCCGTGTGCCTCCCTCCCTTTGACTGGTGGTATCATCATCCATCGCAATCCCACCACTTCTCCGGGGCCAGGCCCTCAGAGGTAGGTAAGCCGGTAGACTTGGGGGCCTGAATCTGTTTCCCTGTGATCATGGACCAGATCTGCAAAGTGTGGTTGATGATAGTACCAACTTTGTAGAGTTGTTCTGAGGATTAACAAATTAACGCAGATGCAACCCCTAGAATACTGCCTGGCACATACTAGCTGCTTCGTACTGGATTTTCAGTGGTCTTTGGGTTTAAAGGGGGGGGGGCAAGTCATGTATGTGAGGATACACCCCTGTTCTCATCCACCCGTGCACTGGGGCCTATTCTCTCTCCCCCACTGGGGAGATCAGCGTGACAGCAGAGAGCAGCCAGGGTGACCAAAGACAGAGCAGGCAGCGTACCAGCGATGGAAGAAAGTTGCTCCTACCACATTGTTATTAGAGTTTGATGAACAACTCTGATCATCACAGTTTAAAATTATGGGATTCGGGACCAAAGCTGAGGGATTTGTCTCAAATCGGATAAATCCCCAGCAGAGGAAGTCTCTAAAGCAGGCACCGGGAGAGCATACCCAGGAGGCACACGCAACGGGCTGCAAAGGGCTTTGTTGGAAAGGCCCAGGGGCCCCACTCTGTTCCAGCGTGGGGCTGGGGTTTCAGGACAGAACAAAAGCTGGCGGCAGGCTGGAGACAGAGGAATGGTACACCACCTCCCACTCCGGTCAATAATGGGAGATGGATGATGGTACCCGCTGAATAACCTCACTTTGCAACTTTTATGCGAAGGTTTGACAAATGACACTAGCGAAAGGTACAAGGGAGTGATTAAAACCAGCCCTTGTGAAAGGCAGAGATAACTGTCCTGGGGCTCAAGTCTCCTTGAGTTCCCCCCTTTCCCACCCCCAATCCCTGACACTGCCTTGTGTTTTCCAGAACTTTTCTCATCTAATCACATCCTTCTCTCCTCCCTCTATCCTCCCCATACAACAGACTTGTCTTTGGGACTATTTTATCCAGTAGACTCTATGTCGCTGGACTTGGAATAAAAGTTTGCCTTCCTGCCTGCCTGCCTGCCTGCCTGCCTGCCTGCCTGCTTGCCTTCCTTCAATGCACTAAAAGTCTCTTCAATTTACTGTCGAGGCAGGAATTTTCAGCATGTGTTTAGCAGTAACAACTTGCCCAAAATCCTTACAAAGAACTTTTCCTATTGAGGAAAATCACCTGGAACTCCAATTAAAAACAGATTCTCAGGCCTCAAAGAAGAATTACTGAATCTGAATTTCCCTGGGAGATGGGGCTCTCTGGAGAGACCACGGGAATCTTACCATCAGAGAAGCCCAGAGAAACTGCTGAACGTCCTCTTACCACTTCCCTTGCAGGGAGTCGCTGCCTGGGGTGGAAAAAGACAGTTCCAGTGCCCTGATCTTAAAGCTCTGCCCTCTACTTGGCTCAAAGCTTCCACCAAACTTTGATTCAAGTGGCGACCACAAAAGGGACAAAACCCATCAAAGGCAAAAATCTCAGGGACCCAGTCTCTCAGACGTGCTGACGGCTCAGGGGAACCGGACTGACCCAGATCAGAGCCACTACAGCCAAGGAGGGCTGTGCCTCCAAAGAGTCCAGGATGTGGTGAGTGTGTTCGAAGGCACTGACAATGACAAGAAAATGAATTATGTTCAGGAACAGCAAGCCTCAGCGTGGTCTTAATCTCAGAGGATTTGGGAGCCGTCACCCTACCTTGCTGGTAAACATGAGTCCAGTTCCTTCCACCAGTCACTGGCAGGAAAACAATTCACCAAAGTCTTGTTTTTTAAGCATGTCCATTTCCTGGAGTGAGAAAAACATGGAAAAGAGCTTGACATAAACACCTTGAGAAAATGTGCTTAGGAGTCCAGACCTAAAATAACAAATGCTTTGACTCTAAATAGCTGTGTAGCTTGTGGGCAATCAAGTCCCACCCACCCCCCACCTTTACCCTGGGTAGAAGGAGGTATGGGCTACCCTGAAAAATCTTCTCTTTGTCCAGGCAGTGGGTCTGTAAAAACCATCACTGACCTGATGGAGGCATCGTTGGGCGCCACGTTTATTATTCCCTGCACCAACTTGGCAGATGATGCTAAGATAAGCCAGAGCTGGGTGTAGCATGCAGTTTGTTGATACTGGCCCTTGGAAAGAAATCACCAAGTGACTCCTACAACTTCTGTCTTCCTTGCCCCCACCATTTCCATGTGTTTCACATCTGCTGTATTAAACATAATATAATTATTATTATATGTCGGTACACGCTTAATAAACCCATGTGGGGAGAGGCAGGAGGGACAAGTGAGCGCCCTTCCAGGGTAGCCTGTGGGACAGGATGGGACAATTAAGGCATTAAGAAGAAGGATCCAGGTATACAGGATTCTCCGGAGGCCCTCACGACTGCTGCAATCAGCAATGCGTGTGCAAGATAGCATGGAGAACCATAGAAAGGCAAGATTTCAGAACCTCACAGGACAGACCAAACACATTTAAAATGACATCTGTCACTAATACAAACGTTTATGGCACTGTTATGGGAGGGGAGGTAATATTAGGTGTCAGATGACCTAGAAGACGGAACAAGAGGGATATGGGGGCCCTGACCCTACTCTTTGCACAAAGAGACAGCCATGACCTGCATCAGACTCAGGGTCACAAATGATCACCCCAAGAAATCCAAAGAAGGAAAGCTCCAAGGTAAAAGAATGAGCTTGGTGTTACCTGTCTAGTTTATGACCTTTTCCCTTTGCTTTTCTTCCTCTTTTTTTTTTTTTTTAACTGTCCTTCAAGGGGGCTGAAAAGCAATTTTCATGTTATGGCTCTAAATATCAGTTTATTCCTCTGATGGGGTTCCGAGCATGCCCAGTAGGGATGATTTAACACTGCGCTGACGACTTGCAACAGAAGAACGTCATGTGGAAAGGTAGTCTGCCACAGCTAATGGGCTCTCGTTTCAAAGGGATGCTGTGTGTACATTACCAGCGTATGGAGAAGGTGCAGAAAGGCCCAGGCAGCCATTAGGAATGGAGTGTTGTTGATGATGAAAAGGCACTTTGCCGGTGAGGGAATGGTGGGAGAGAGAAGGCTTATCTGTCTTTTTGATTAGAAATGCATGCTTCCTTTCATCATCTGAGCTGAAAAATTGGCTTCTGCTCTTGGTTTATGAAACCATTTTTCTTTTTCCTTTCTTCCCAGGTTTGCAAACTGCTTAATAAATTAGTTACTGTGAGGTACATGGGTGCCACAATAACCTTAGAGGCTTTTCCCAAATGCATCCTTAATATTTTATAAGTATTTAAATAGATTTATTCAATTTGAGCCGGCTGATTTATTAAAGCTGGCATTCTGGCACGAAAAGGGGGTTCTATGCAGATTGAAGCTGATCAAAACAAATTTAAGAAGCGCTCCCAATCCATAGGAAGTTTTTTTAGGAATGAGAGTTAAACTTTTGGATACAACTGGTTGTACAAACAAAGTGAAGAAACATCCAAAGCACAGAAGCTTGGCATGGGAGCACCAGGCCTGTGGCCACATAGGATGTTCTGAACAGTTCATGTATTTATTCGTTCACTCATTCAATCTACCTCACAGGGAGGGCTGGGAATTGTGCTAGGCACTGCTGTCTTTCTGTCCTTCTGCTCTACCCAGCTTTAAAAGATTATAGGACAAAACTTAAGGGTCTATATAGCTCTCAGCCCAAGGAAGGCCATGAAAGTCAGATCATCTTATATGTCACCATTCTGAATTGCAAATAAAAGTGACTCCTCTGTTTGACAGAAAGGACAGAGATTTTTGGCCCCAAAGGGAGGTTCTTATCTCCAGCAAAAGTGACAGTCTGCTAAGAGTTCCTACCAGATGACTGCCATGTCAGCAGGTCTGGGATGGCCAACATCACCCTCCCCCGAGTCATGCCTTGGGCATCTGTTATACCCGATGCTGGAACGACAGTGCTTCCAAATACCACCCCGAGCCTCTGATCAGAAAATCAGATTCCAGACTCCAGCAGTATCAGACACTCAAACAGAATCCTCCCTGTGTGTCCAAGTAATCTGTGCAAGTCTAAATTCTCTTCTACTGGATAAAAAAAAAAAAAAAAAAGCAGACTTGGAGATTTGTATCAGGTCAAGACAGCATCGGAGAAAAGTAGTCAGAATTAAAGAGAACATAAATCATCTTTTCAAAGTATGTTTTTCCTTATTTCTTATTTCAGATTTCTAGACACATCATATTTGTCAAGTATTAAATCTAAATAGTCAGACATCCAATCCTAAAGGAGATGAATAATATTAGGAAGCACACAATGACCAATTTCAAGCAGCGTAATAGATAATGCCCCAGTGAAACTTTAGAGAGTATATGAACAATTAAGGTAATTATCCATACCAAAAACTATTTTACAGAAATGTGCTACAAAGAAAAAAAATTATGTTAGGGTCTAAATGATCAGAAAGAAAGCAGCAGCCATGTGGGCGATCTTTCCAAGGCCTTACCTCTTCTTTCCTCCACTACTATCTATTTGACTAAGAGAGCTGAAAATTATACCATTTGTGTTAGAATCAAATGCAAATGGAATAATTGTCCCTTCTCTAATCAAAACACATTTGTGGATTGAAATACCACATGGGGCAATTTTCAGTTAATCATGGATGTTAATAAATATGACTCTAAGCTCATAAACAAACATTACTTTGGCTAATATAATATAGGAAATTACTGTTAAGCTTGATCAGACATGTAGCAAAAACTGAACTTTGCAGAAAGTCAGCAAATGAGCCGTCTGAAATAGAGATGCGCTTCAACAGTAATGAAAGATTAGATGTAGCTAAAATGCTTAGACAAATCATGCATTAGCCTTCGGAAATATTTAAAGCTGGCTTTGCTGAAAATGGCAAATATTAAGCATTATCAGAGTATTAGCTTCTTTAAAGAGCAAAACCCAGATGCTTAGTGATTGGAGATTTAAAAACTAGAAAATCAGGTTTACCAAAGTCAGTTACCCAGAGCCTGAATTATATCAAAGCCTCTAACAGCAAATAGTGTTTTCAAATGAAATGGAAATATTTAATACACATTCTATTTCCATCACTGAGCTTATAAACCAATTTGAGATTCCTTCCTTTAGCCGTCCCTAAATGTAAAATATGTATTTATTTTGGTGACAAAATACCTAAATGTCTATAAAAGTCTTCCAATCATCTGGAAGACCAGGGCTGGATTCAGATCTGCAGGGGCACTAGTACAGGAAAAGCTCACGGCACTAACTCCACTTCCTGCCATGCACTTCAAATAAAACACTAAGCTTAAACCCCAGACCTCTTAGGTATGCTAAACCCAAAACATCTTCTTTGTAGGTTTACTCATTTCCAAATTCTAGTATGTTCCTCAAAGCTGAGCTTTTCTTGTTTGAGGGGTCGGGACGCCTCCCCGTGCTTTCAGGGTCCCCTGCACGAAGTCCGCCTAAGAGCGACTGCCTTGAAGCGGAAGCAGTGTGAGCCAGCACTGACATGTAGGCTCTGGGGAGGAGAAGCGATGGGCTCTCTGCTACAATCTTCTCTCTATCTCTAGGTCCATGTGCAGATTAATCTCTACATATCTATGCGGCGAAGTGAAGTACAAGATCATACTCTAAGCATCTATGAAATGCAAGCTCTCGTCCAAAAACTTGCAGCAACAAAGGCCAAAATCAGCACTTCCTTTGGATTATTTAGGTAACTATCAGGCTTCCCCACTTTCACTGAAAATGTGGACCTATACGGAGAAAAGGAGAAGGATCCTGAGTAACAAATGAGTTCTCACTAAGGGGGCCATTTTCAATATGTGTGCAATCATTTTGTGATCTACCTTCCACTTCTTAGAAACTCCAGTATCGTCAAGTCTGGCCATCTATAATACGGCTGGTAAAAGTAATAACTGTATCTATTTACCACTCTGTACACATCAGGTTTTGTATTTCTGTTGCTTTAACTTACTAAACACAACAATTCTGTAAGTCAGGAACTGTTTTTCAATATGCATGTCTAAGATAAGAAAGCAGAAGCTTAGGGAGGAAAAGAAATTTAACCTGGTTAATGGTGGAGCTGGGACTCGAACCTAGGCAGACTTCAGAACTGCCGGTGAGGGTTAGTAAAAACACAACCTTTTCCAACAGACGCTGTCAGTACTCTGAGTTGCTTATGTTAAGAGAGTCTGTGCAAGCCAAAATTGCAAAATGTTCCCATTCATTGTGTAAGAGAAAAGAACTACCCCTATTTTTTAAAAAAAAATAGAATTTCTGTTTTTAGCTTTAGGTTTGCAGCCCATTGCTCCATGTTCTCCATTATCAAGGAAACCAAGTAAAAGAAATATTTATTGTGCTGTGGGTCCTTGTCTGAATCACCTTGCCCTTCTTTCTTACTGAAAACCAGACTAAACATTTTGAAAGTCTACATTTTAAAATTTCCATCAGTAATGAGTAAACTGTACCTGGGGTGCTCTAACCAGCCCCCCACATGGTTAGCAGGCCCCACATTCTACAGATATAATTGCACTGGTGCATATTCCTGGCCTGACCCTTTCTGGGTCCATCCATTCTTGGATCCTCCTGATATGAAGTCCATGTAGAGCACTGGCTGTTCTGAAATTCACTGTTGGAAGGCCATCAAGGAGGCAATGAACTTTCAAGGCCTAGTATCTTAAAGGAGCCTATAAATGAAGTAGGTCAAGGATGAGGCCCGTAAGTGGCTGGGAAAAAAAAAAAAAAAATCTCCATTTAGTTTATACAACTTCAGCTTTCCTGGCTGTTCAGATTCCATATAAGGAAGAGTAACTTTTCAAGCCAGCAGGCCTGGACATATTTCTTGGCCTTATAATTCTCACAGATCTAGACATTCCAAGGTAGAGGGTCATTCAAACAGAGTTGTAATTTCTTGTGTATATTTATTTCCAAAGTATCTTATGCATAGTTTCCCAATGAAATCATAGATGGGCGCTAGGGGAATGCTAGCTGGGTTATTTTTCAGGCATGCCCAGAAGAAGCAGTCAAAAAGAACTGCTCTGAGCTTCTCAAGCAAATAGGCCAGACTTGAGCCGAACTATCCCCACTACTCTGGTCACTTGAATGGCAGCTTTTGTCTTGGAGATGATGGAAGAAGAGAAGAGGGAGGAAAGACACTCATACAATTTAAAAAATAAATTTCCCTATAAACACACAAGCCAGATTGGTAGGTTATGATACAGTCCAACAAGGATACACTGAGAGGCTAACCACCAGCATTCAAGTGTCTCCTCAAATCCCCACGACTCACCAACAGGGCCACCTTGAGCGCCCCACTCACTGCCTTAGTGCTTTGATCACCTCGTCTGTGCAACAACCAGGACAGACCAAGATGGCGGCATGTCAGCTCTGGATCTGGTAGCTACTAAAAACGAGACGTCAAGTGTTTAATATTTGTTTTCCTGTGCTCAAAAAGGAACTGAATAGTGTCTATATCATTTCACAACTTCAGCTGAAATTTGAGAGGCAGAATGACTAATAAAATGAGGAAGGTTTGAAAAGAAACACCAATCCAGGGCGCATCATTACTAACTCCACGATAATGAGAATACTGGGGTCAAAGTGCTGCTTAAACCTCATTACAAACCCTGAATTACCTAAGGAAAAAACAGGTTACTCTCTAGTCATCTAGCAAGTATTTATTATCATCCAATCATTCATTCAGCCCTTATTGACTGGGCATTTCTCTAGGCACTTGGGATACATCAGTGAATAAGAGAGGTGGAACCAGGCCCTCCTGGAGCTTACATTTTCATGGTGGGAGAAACTCAATAAACAATACAGAGAAGACATCAGACAATTCTCCTATAAATTAAAGCATGTTAAGTGCTAGGGAAGAAAGAGAAAGTCGGACAGCCTAAAGGATTGGGAAGTTGGGAGTTGGAGTTGGGCACTGGTGTAGATTGCTCTCTTAAAGTGGTCAGTGGAGGCTTCATTGAAAAAATGACTGACATTTGAGCAGAAACTTCTAGGTGGTAAGGGAGTGAGCTATGCAGGTATGTGGGAGAGAGCGCATCTAGGGTTGAAGGAACAGCAGGTAGCTATAAAGACGGTGGCTCTTTGCCCTAAGAGGACAAGAAGCCATTTGTTGCAGGGATTTGCCTAGAGAAGAGTGGTGACCTGACCATCTTTCTAAATTCAAAACCTGTATTAACATCCATAAAGGTTTCTTTGGACAGTTAAAATACGTATGTATGTAAGCACAGTCTCCTACGCTTATATACCTACCAAACTGCCATCAGGCACTGAGTATGGGTTTTCTAGTTGGAAGGACAGGACAGTGTTGCTCCATCAAACATTATTCTCCCATTAACACTAAAGCCTAACTCAAGCATTTGCAGAATTGAATTTTAATGGTGTTTGTTAAGTGCCCACTCCTGTGCCTGAAAACGGACCAGACACAGCTGGGAATGAAGACTTGTTCATTGGATTGGGAGATCTTCATGGGAGCTGGGAGGATGGTGTACGATACACAGTTTTGTCACTTGATTTTGCTCAATTTCCAGCTTCTCGTTTGCAAATCCAAAGGAGAATATCTTTTATTTCTCAAAGACTGGGTGAGGATTGAATGGAATAATGTGTCAAACACCTTTATGTTCTGGCTGCCCACAGGTTCCAAACATCATACACACATACTGCAGCTCGTCACTTAACAAATGCTGCTTATCTCTCCCCTGAGTTGATGAAAGATGTCATTATTTTAAAATTAAACTAAGATGCAGCCAAGGAGGTATCCAGTTTACTAGCAAAGTAGTCCCGTCTACATACCATCAGCAGAATAGGATTTTAAAAGACGTTCAGAAAGAATGGAGAACATGGAACCTGTGGGCAGCCAGAATGTAAAGTCAATCAGAGTGCATTGGGAGTGTGGGATTCCAGATAAGATCCCCAAGGAGAAACTCGAGTACCCCTCTAACGTGTAAGTAGTGTATAACACTCACTAGAACCTGAACGTACAGACAAAGGCAAGAGGGATAATGGCCAAAAAGATCTCTGCTCTTAAACCCCATTTTTGAGGAACTATTCCTAATTATAGTCAGCGGAGACTACAGAAAACATAACCTGGTGTTGGAAAGCTTGGGCATAGCCACTTACTTCTGCTGTGACCTTGATCCAGCTGCTGAGCCTGCTGGGATCTGAGATGGAGAGCCATCTAGCACAGACTGAGGTACGGAGATACTCGGGTCCAGGGAATCCCCAAAGTTACACGAGCAGCTGCCTCCATCTGCTAGTAAGTTCAGCAAAGAGGTTGCTGAGGGACATTACACTGGTTGACCTGCATCCCCAAAGCTGGACCCGTGGTGAGTCAGAGTCCAAGCCTTGAAAGGAAGGATCGGGTGCCATGTTACACACTCCGCCATAATGCGGTCCAGCTTTTGCCTGTGTCTGGCGCTCTCCCCGCCACCCCTACTCTCAGACCCCAAACCCTAGTGTTGCAAGGGCAGCAGGATCCAAAATAAGAATTGTGGCTTAGAAGAATCCATCAGAGGGCTTCTGTGCCTGAAAGAAAGGAAGGACCCAATAGAGCCTAGAGGCAACGTAGCTATGATACCCAATTAGCTGGGAGTTCATTTAGCAAACACAGTTCCCTTTATTTGATGTACTTTCAGCATTGCTTATGAGCTGTATCCTACTTAGGAGTATGAGCTCTCCAATTATTTGCCTTACATTATGAATCATTTATCTAGTCAATCTAATATTCTTCCCTTATGCATCTTAATACCTCAGTTAACTATTATGAGTCATTTGTTATTTGTATACCAGAAAACTGCTTTCCAAGTTATTACTTATTGGTCATAATCAATTAGGGAAGTTTTTAGACGATGGCTGTCTTATATAAATACACTGGTAAGGTTCAGGTCCTGTGATTTCTGACAATTAAATTGTTCTGTCACTTGGGGACTCTCATTAATCTCAACTTGTCATCCTTGTTTATGCAGGTTATAATGGGCTATGTGTGTAAGTGAAACGAGACACTAAAAGGCTTTGGCTTTTTAACTCTTTGATGAGACTAGAATTGAAATACTTTCTTAAAGGGGTGACTTTGATTTGTACAGCCTGAAGGAACTGGATTCCGGACAGTGGCTCATCCACTCCGCTATAACCCGCAGCCATCTTTATGTAGATTTGTAATTAAGAAACCAGAAAGAGATGAGCTGGCTCCTACCCACTCTACGTTCTTGATATCTGTATATCTAGAAAAGAAAATCTCAGAGAAGAAAATCCGATTGCATTGCTCTCTGTCTTTCCTGGTCAACATCTAAAAGCTCTGGGTGTAACTGTTACATAAGTGAGTGAAAGAAAAGAAGCATCAGAGTGGTCAGAAAGGTCCTGGAGAAAAATTTAGATGTCAAGTACCATCGGTGAAGATTTGATCCATGGCTGGGATTTCAATGCAGGGAGTTGTTTTGAGGGCTACTATGGGATTTATATTAAGATATAATTTATTGGACATCATTATTTATGATGTGAAATATGCAAACAGTGCATTAATTAAATTCAGGTGTCCCTACCTATAGCAAAACCTCTGACGATAATTAAATTATACAAAGTGACCCAAGTCAACAGATTAGAAATCTGAACAGAAATCTAAGAGCTTTAATAAAGTCATAAATCACTGTAAAGGAAAGGGTGGGTATTATTATTACATTGAGAGCAAGTCTGCAAAGAATGTGTAATAACAGAGCTGATGAAAAACGGATCTGAAATAGACCTGTAAGGAACAAGGGGAGCTCATTTGCCCAGATGAAGCTGCTAATCAGAAACTGGTTTAAAAATCACAGTTTGGCAAAAAATAAAATAAACAATTTTTTAAAGAGTCCAGATTCACCACTTTTGACTTCCCAAAAAAATTCAAGTGGTCTTGCATTTGCTAAGCGTGGTGGGGGGCCAGGTTCATTCTTTGGAGAAAGCTTTGGTAACTTTGAGTCTTCTGAGTTGTGTAATACCTTCGGACTCACTTCTGAAAAGCAGTCACCGTTATGCAAGGACTTTCCTCCCCAGGTTGGAACAGAATCACTCACTACTTAGCATCAGACATCCTTTATTGTGATTCTGTGATTCCACGCTTACTATTCTGTCCTCTCCACTGAGTCTTTCCTGTAGTGTCTTTCCTGTAGCAATACAGCTCTCATTGACTGAATGCCTATTATGTGCCAAGCACTATACTACATTCTCATCTATCTTCACAACAATCCTAGAAAGTAGATTTTTTTTTTATCATCTCTGTTTGGTATCCAGATATGGAGTTTCAGTAATTTGCTCAAGGTTAAGACAAGGATGTGAGCCCAATCTGCCTGCCTCTAGACTCCAACTTGAACCGCCCTACTGGCTTACCTCCCTCTTGGTGCCTGATTTACCCCTGAGCCCCATGTCAGTCCACTTCCCCATTAACCCCTCGTCGATCTGAGAACCTTCATGGCAGCTGAGCCATCTATGATGCCAATTCCTTGACAGCAAGAACTACATCTTATTTACTTTTAAATCCTGCCCTGCCCCTCTGCCAGTGCCAAACACAAAGTAGTTGACAGTATTGGAGGGAGACAGTGAAAGAAAGAGGCAGATAGGAAGAGGGGATTGCTGAACCCAGTGACTGTATCAATCCAGCACAGAAAGCCATACAGTAAAGAAATACAGTGGAATGCTGGTTAGGAGACAGGGTGGCTCAGGCCACCTCTACTGCTGGGAGGTGTGTGTTGTTGAGCAGATAATTCAGTTTATCTTAGCCTCCATTCCTCATCTATAAAATGAGGAGTTGGCCCAAGTGACCACTCTGATCCCACACAGCTCCCACGTTCTCTGATTTTAGATTCATTTCAAAGGTGTTTCCTCCCAGCCCCACCAGGGGCCATGATAGACCTGTTTTGTACTAATTCCTTCCATGTACCAAGCACTTTGTGTCCATTAGCTTCCTGTGGTCCTCCTAACAATTCTGTAAGGATAGTATTATCATTCTCGTTCAGCAGAGAAAGTGGATCTTAGCAGGTTTACAAGCTCAAGGTCATGCAGTCAGTGAGAGGCTGTAAGGCAACCCTGATCTCATACATTTAGAAATTTACAAGTCTCCCCGAGCTTGAGAACTGTTAAAACTCTTAGCTAAATGGCTTCTTAGAAAGCACAAAATACTATCTTGTGACCCCGAAAAGTTTCCAGTGCAATTTCCTCAATCAAAAGGAATCCGGGACTTGAGAAAATGAAACAATCCCTGAGATGTGGTTTTTGGAATTGGCATGTTCACAGTCACAACTGCATCTCTAACCCTGGGCAAGCATCTCACAAAAACATCAGATCACTGCAAACCTGTCAACACTTGGCCGTCTCCGCCATGTCTCCCAAGGCCCGGCCCCCAGAGCACTTTCTGTCTGAACTGTTGGCTTGTCACTTAATCACACACTCCTTCATCTAGCTTGTTGCTTCGTGTGCCTTACTCTTGCCTGGCCAACACAAACACACGTTCCTTAAGGACAGAAACTGAGCTTTATATTTCCTTCCAGCCTTACAGTCTCCACAACAGGGAGAACCCTTCAAATGATCCTCCCTTTCACTCAGTTTACTCATCACATTTTCAGCAGAGGATCAAACAATATTCTTTCTCGGCCCGAATTCTGGTGCCCTATAAGTACTAGCAACCCCACGGCCTAATTCTTACTTAACTGGAAACTACCCGAAAGGCTCTTTGGTACCGCATCATGCTGCTGAGCCTGGGGTCTGACTGCCAAGAACGGCATGGTGGCAAGATGTAGAAGATGAACAGAGGTATCTCCTGTCGTCCTGGGAGGGGTTCGATTTTAATAGGTGATAGTTTCCTATCAGTCCAAGGTTGAGTTGGAAATCAGGCCCAAGAAAGATGGAATATGATAGAATCATCTCAAGATCCCAGGGAATCCCACGAGGCCCTTCCCTTTCAGTTTTGCCACGCCTGTCCCATGACTCAAAGCTGAGAGCAATGACTTAAGATTCCTTCTACTCAGCAACCTGGATGAACCTGGTGCCTGACTTCCAGTTTAACAAATACTGCAGCAATAAATACTTCAGAAATCTCAAGATGACAGGACCTCAATTTAAAAAAAAAAAAAAATGTACCAACTTAAAAGCATCACTCTGCCTGTAGAGCAAACGGGACTTGGGGTAAAGGTCTTGCTGTCCCTTTGAGGACCATGAACTTTGCAAATCAAGAGAGAAAAGCCTTAATCACTGGCCCTGAAACTCACCTGTCCTGGCAGAAGACACTCTACAGGGCGGTGTATTTCACCTCTGCCAGGGATAGGCTGTGATACGACAACAGGCAGTTGCCACTTAGGACAGAGCTGTTTGATTTCAACAAAACCAAAGATACCTTCAGGATATACCCTAGAGCAGTCAAAGTCCTTCCTTCTCTCTTCTAGCAAGTTCAGGTGCAAAACATTAAGATCTGTCATGGAAGTTGGGAGACAATTTGTGTTTTCATTCACTAAAGAAATTTATATCAACTGAAGATGGAAAGATAATAGTAGAACCAAGGACACTCAGGAAAAATAGTTACTCTGTGCTAAGTACATACTCTGTGCCTAGTTCCTTTATGTATCTTTTTCAGTTAATCTTCACAAAGACCCTATGAAGTAAGATCTATGCCTCCTTATTTTGTCCACAAATACCTCTGAGACCTCTAGTAATAACATATTGATTAAGTGCTGGGCTTCGCATGCAAATCCAGATCCTCCCAGCTCCAAGTCCGGGCTGTGGATCACCAAAATTTAGTTTGTGTCTATCCCGGCAGATGGCTGGATATTCAAGGCTGATCCTGGGGTTTGATTTGCACGATTAATAAAGTCGGAGGAATAAGGAAGAGTTGCCAACTTCCCTAGAAGCCTCCATTGGGCTGCACTGAGCAGGCGCGCTGGGTCCCTCAGGCTTGCCAGTAAAGGGACAGGACATGAATCTAAGGCTCAAGTCAAAGGGGGATGGTGGGAGGGCAGACTCTGAACATGTTTTTTGAAAGTGCTGTTGTTTGAAAAAGCTGCACGGTGTCAGGCCTGAGCAGGGATCCAGCTGTGAACAGCGCTCGGAGGAGTGTTGACGGGATCCGGGCGGTCCAGCTGTGAGGGGCCCGGAAGCACTTGCAGAGATGACCTGCGCCCTCCCCAGCAGCTGCGGCCACTGACGACAGAAACGACAGAGATTCACGGCAGCCAGGAGCCACGGCCACTACCACACTGTCAGCCTTACGCCTTGTCACAACACTTAAGTTACACCCACCAACCACGACAGACACAAAACAGACATGCAAGGTACAGAGAGACCCCTGAAACGTGTGGAAAGGAGCGCAGACACTGGACCATGATAAAAGCCTAACCCTGTGAGGAGTGTCAGAGGGGCCAAACCAGAGAAACCCCTCCTTGGTATCTCACCAGCTCCTGGGCTTTGGTCCGTGGGGAGAAGGAGAAGGTGAGGTTTGGTCAGCTTGTTATCCAGGGGTAACGCAGAAAATGGCACGCGCATGATGCAGAGGAATCGGCCGGGGCTTTGGTGTCCAAGGGACCTGGGCTCAAATCCGGAGGCTTCCGTGTCCTGGCTATGGAACTTTGATGAGTCACATACGCCTTGCTCAAGCCTCCCTCGTTTCACAAAGAGAAAAGTAGTAATTTCCTGTTAGACTTCTGGCAAAAAAATTAAATGAGATAAAATATAAATCATGACACAGAGATTTCTAAATATGTTCATTTTCTTCCCTCCTCTCGTACATCACAGAAGGGTAAAAACTGCTATTTTCTGCTCAGAAATCTCCTGGCGATGGAAGCTCAGAAAGGCCAGGTGAAAACTAAGCCGTCTCCAGGGAATTTGAAGGATGACGCAGATTGCCTGTGGAGACGTCACCAGGGAAAGTGAGTGGGTCACAGAAGAAAATGTGCTGAAGTGCTCAGAAATGCCCTTTCCAGCTTTGATTATTTCAGATTCCTAGCAGGGTTTAAGCACCCATGGGCAACGCAGTACAGCACAGAGGGAACTTCCAACACCAGCAAGCTTTAAATCCACACCCTCCCCTAAATGGAAAACTGCACTCGACACTGTCAGATGCAGAAGTTTGTATGTAGATTAAACTGTTTGAAAACTGTGACCTTGTCTTTACCTCTAAAGATTCTATCATCTTTCAAATCCAAGCTCCATTATCAGGTGCACAGGTCCAAGTGGCAGAAAACCCAACTTAAACTGGCTTAAGCTAAAAAAAAAAAAGAAAAAAAATATATATATATGGTTTGGGTGGCTGAGGGGTCTAATTCACCTTCGGTTCCAAGCTGGTGGAGAATTTAAATGATGTCAGCAGGACCCAGCTCTCTCTGCTGAGCCTCCCTGTGTTGGCTACATGCAAGGATCTGGCATGGTGGGCCACAGCAACTTCTTGCTCCCTTTGCCCAAAAATCCAGTCCAATAGGAGAAAGAAACCATTTCCAGGATGGCACAAAAAGAGTATTTGGAGTCCAGATTGGAGTTTTGTACTTACTAGCAAAGCCAGCTCGAGCCAGGTGAGTGTACTGGGAGCATCAGCATGGCTCGGAGTACGTGATCCCCCTGGGAATAAAGTCAGCACCACGTGGGCATGTGGGCTGGGAGTGAAGAGGCACGGTAACCTCAGAGTAAGCTGGAGTACAGCCCGTACATAAAAGTAGCATGGATACCGCACAGAAAAATCAGCCGGCGTCTGCTGTTGCATCCCAGCCCCAGAGAACAACGACCTTACATCCTTTATACGTTTCCTAATTTTCTTTGTGTCACTCCTATAGTGCCTATCACCTGCAACCTGGTATTTTAGGTTAATACTTTGTGCCTCGAGGGCAGAGACTATTTTAAATGCCTTTGTCTCCATCAATATCATCTTTCACAGGACTTTGACCAGAGTGGGTCAATTAAGGGAATTTAACAGAAATGAATGAATTTAACATACACAAGCATTGGACATGAATAATTAAAGTCGAAAGTTGAAATAGCTGACCTGTAGAAGCAATCAAGAGGAAACAATGTTAGAATTATTTGGTTTCTGGAGGAGTGGAAGAAAAGGAAGTTGGGGGCTCTTTATTCAAAAATCGCTGTCAGAAATCCCCAACTTCCTGAAGGAATTTATTAAAGAGATTGAGGGGACACATGGCTCGAAACCACCAAAAATCCTCCATGGAAAAGAAGGCTGAACATTCCGCCCAGTCAAGCCCTCAAGATAAATAACTAAAGAAAAATATTTCAAAAGGTGAAGGAAGCAGGTGAATTAATTGGAGTGGAGAGGATGAGGAGCAGGCAAAGGCTCTGAAACAAAGAAACTAAAACCAAAAAAAAAAAAAAAAAAATGGTTTTCCAGTAACTCTATCAGGAATTTGGGAGAAAAAGTTCAGATAAGAGAGAAATTTACTCTCAAAATTACCCAGTCTGTTTGCTGGATTAGAACTGGTCACCATCAAATCCCATCTGGAAGAAGTCCTCACAGCTACACGAGACAGAAAAGTTGATCAAGTCTCTTAAAGATGATCACACTCTTTTTTAATTAACTTCTGGGCCTCCTGGGTCGTGGAGTGTTGATTGCTTCTATTTTATTAGTGGTCACCAATTTTACGTCGTCAGGACTGCACAGTACACAAACAGGTATAAGAAATTCGTTACAGCCCTATTGTTGAGAAAAATATTTCAACTGAGAATATCCTTTTGAGAGAAAAAACTCAGTGTGTCTTGGGATCAGAAGAATATTTGATAACACAGAACAAGAGATGGCCAAACTCTGGCCAGTGGGCCAAATTCAACTTGATATCTTTTTCTATAGAGTTTTCTTGGCCTACAGCCATGTCCCTCACTTACTGCTATCTATCAGCTGCTTCCAGTGTCTACATGGGCAGAGCTGAGTAGTTGCAATAAGGATCATATGGTCCAAAACACTTAAACTATTTATCATCCAGCCCTTTACAGAAAGAGCCTGTTGATCCCAGCCGTGGAAGAAAAAGAATACCAGCCCACCGAAAACAAGGGTGTTTTTTCAACCATTTCTCAAAGAATCAGCCATGTTAACACCAAGATGGCGGCAAGATAGTTTGCCATCATCAGTGATGACTTATGGACTGTGGGGAGAGAAGCAAAAGAGAGAGAAAGAATGGAGCAGGTCTGGTTGCTGGGAAGAAGGCTCACTGAGGAACCAAGATGGGGCGCGATACAGGAGGGGGAGGTGCATGTCAGGCCTCCCTGGAGAAAGAGGGAGAGAGAGAGAGCAGCAATTAGCAGAAAAGCATCCATGCCTTTGTCTGCCTCAAAGTGCTTCTCTTGCCTGCTACTGCGGCACATTTGAATGTTTTATTTCTTCGACCCTCCAAGCATTACCAAACAGTTATTATCTGAGCTTCTAACAAACAATTATTCCAGCTCCTAATTTATATTTCAATCATTTTAACTACTGATCTTATGATCACATCCAGGCTCTGATCACATTAGTGTCTATTAACTATGCAGCAACCAATAAAATCTGCATGAGAGACTTATTTCATATATACTCCCTTCGCACAATTTATTAAAATAATGTAGACTATTAACGTTTAAACTAAATGTAATATATATATTTAATATAAAAATTCTCATTACTGTGATTAATAAAATTTTTAGTGTAAGCTGATATTTAGTTAGAGGAAATGAACAAGTTAAGCCAACTGAACTATTTCAGTTACATTAATTTAATTAAATATGACTTTTACATTACGTGGGATTAGGTCCATACCACGGATAATTCTAACATATTCAAAGAGTCAAAAAGTTGAATTCCACTATCAAAGTTACCATCAAATCACCAAAGGTCATTCTAGATAAAGCACAGTGACCGCTCTCACTGAAACCTCCTTGCTTTTCTAAGTATGCCGTGAGGAATTACAGAACTTGAAAAGTAACACAGTAGCACCACACTGTTTTCCTCTTTCAAAAGTCTCATCATTCAGGTTTTTACTTTTGAAGTGCACTAGGCCCGTGCGTGTGTGTGTGTGTGTGTGTGTGTGTGAGAGAGAGAGAGAGAGAGAGATGCAGAGACACAGACACAGAAAGAAGGACAGAAACAGATCTCATGCTGGTTCTTTGAATTATCTCCATTTATATGGAAACATACCCCAGAATGATTTCTTGAAGTATTTACTGGCTAAACTCCACCTTCTCCCGTCTGGACTCTCCCAGAACCACTTCGGTCTGGGCTTATGTAACTGCCCTGATACTTTCTAACTTTGCAGACTTGGCAAATAAGTACTTCAGCCCAGTGTCTCTGTCAGTAAAATGGGGATGGGAGGTTGTGAGGATTAAATGAGATGGGTAGGAAAAAGTCCAGCCTATAATGGCTACCCCTGGGAACTGCGTGTCTGCGCTGCTGCCTCAGAAAATGTTATGATTTATTACTTCTTCTCTTCAAGTGTAATCTCATGGGCAGTGTGGCTGGATTATTTTCCACATTCCAAAACTCTTTTCTAGATTGCCATGGCCATGATCCCATTTCACTTCTCTCTTTTGCTCTCTTCATTTTTTTTTTTTTTAACTTCGTCTTCTGTGCAGGTGCATTTCATTGACACCTAAGTTGTTCCATGACCCATTTGGGGCTAAAAGGTGGGAGAGGGGAGTGAGTAGAGCACTAGCACGGGGTCTGGTGGGTCTATGTTTGAGCGCCAGTTGACTTGCTACATGACCTTGGGTAAGTGCTTAGTCTTTTTAAGCCTTGACTCCCATCAGTGCCAAATGGGGATGGTCAATCATAATATCTACTTACAGGGGGAGAGTGAATGCTGAATAATTACTGCAAAGAGTGATTTGAATTGTATCTGGCTCATATTAAGAGCTTAATAATAATAATAATATCAATAGTAATGGGAACCATGATTCCTAGAACAAAATCACCACTTTTCCGGAGGCTGGATCATGCATTGGTGATGAGTTCTGAACTTGAGGAGACCCAGAAACATCTGTGCAACTAGCAGAGTATTGGACACTGTGAAGATTCAACTTCCTACATGGAAGAGAGGGTTTTTTCTATATCATCCCAAGCAAAGTCGCCGGTGCCCTCTCCTCTGGCTCTAGTGGTTTATTTAAGAGTCTCCTTGATCATAGTGGAAGCTTCCAGTTTAGCTAGAAATATAGTCCCTTTCAGAGAGCAAGATAAAAGCAACAAGAAGAAAACTTGCCCCTAAAATCTCCCACTCTCAGAAATGCACCAACAGCCCTGATTGTTGATAATCTGGTTTCATACCCAAGGCAAGATGCTTCTGCCTCTGCAGCTCAGAAGGGACAAGGATGGTGTGAAAACAAAATGCTGACTTTCAGGTGGAAGATCGGCCCTCATGGTTGTAATTCTGAACCCAGGAGAAGAACCAGAACCCAGCCAGAGTTATCACCCAGTCTCCTTAATAAATGTGGACAGGAAAATGTCAAGAAAGGTGCTGGCTAATAGGCTGGAACAGATATTCCCACACTAAACCTATCACAATCAGGTGGACGTATTTAGAAAGGATAGTCAGGCAATAATGGGAAGCGATTATTAAATGCACTGCAGTGAACTTCTGGAGACAGGGAAGAGCCGGTGGCTGCCACTCTATGTCGTTCTCTGAAAGGCCTTTGATCACCTCACCACTCTGTCCCTCCCCCTCATTCAGCAAGAATCTGGACTGAAGACAGCATTGTTCAGGTGGAGCTCTTAGGCCTGCCCAGACCTCCCCTCCCTTCCTGCAACAAACTAGTTAATAGGACTTGTGTCATCACTCTTGTCAATTTCCCCTGCCCCATGACCCTTACTTTATTTCAAAGTTACATTAGAAAACTCCCCATCCAGTCTAGGAATCCATGTTTCTTTGGCAATTCCATTATGAGTTGTTTAGGGGCCCATGACATGGAGTCAGTCTCCCTGGTTTGAACTCTGGACCCGACACCTATTAGCTGGGCAATATGACTTCAACTTTCTGGGCTCATCTGTGAAATGGGGCTAATTAGCACAAGCTTCATTGTGGGGTGGTGTACAAACCAAATGACTCACAAAAGTTAAAGGCAAGTTATTTAAGCGAATGCTTTTCACATCATAAGTGCTCAGTAAATTTTTAGCAGTCATTGTCTCCATCATAATAATTATCATTATTCGTGGGGTTATCCTTTGCATCTGAGATGCCATAGTTCTCTGAATTTTGGAGCAGATATCATTTAAGGTCTTCTTAGACAGGTACACAACATGGGATGGTGGCTGAAGCATTAGATTGGGCTTAAGATACCTGACTCCTTGTAAACTGTACACAAATAAGTTCTAATTACAAGGGAACTCAAAGACCATTTTATCCAGCTGTAGAATAAGGATGAGGAATTAGGTCCATTGAATCATGTTTCAAGGCCTGACATCTCTTCCTTGGTCCTCTCTGTACTCAAGCACACGTTTTCCGACTAGGGTGGAGAATGTGATCTGTGCACATGATCTGGAATCACTGTGGTTCACTCCCACCTCATTATGACTGTGCATTAACTGTTGGAGCAGTCAAGACATAAACCCCACCAAGCTAATCAGAGCCTTCCACCAGCACCCAAAGAAGCAAGCACCTTGGTTTCACTCTCTCACTCAGAATTTTGTCCTCCTGTCCTTCATGGTCACACTACTAGCCGGTGTCCCCAAGATGCCACATAGGACATCTGAGTTATTTTGCAAGAGAAGTGTTACATCAATCAGAAAAAGAGAGATACACTTTAACAGTAAATACAAAGCAAAAGAAGGGAAAAATCTGTCCAGTGAAAATCAGACTATTCTTCAAGCCAATTCTATTTTATGAATGTACCATGATTTTCAAAGGTTGACAAACCTCATTGCCTGGGTCTAGTTATTCCACCTGCCAAGCTAAAGACCATAAGGAGCTTGGAACCATAAGGAACAAAATGAATCAAGACCTAAAAGATACCACCAAATACGATCTTCATGGAATCAGCCTTGCCCAGAAAGAAGCCCAACCCACGTCTTTACCAAACTTAACCAAACGTAGGCAAATAACTCAATCCCGGTAGCTTAGCTCCAGAGAACTTCTTTTTATCAAAATCCATACAGACCCAAACACCATAACATGATTAGGATCTGCTTTTAAGTAGGTAATACATGGTTTTGTTTCATTAATGAAAGAGCCCTGTGTTGTCTGAAACAATAAAAAGAGACATTAACTTGGTCTGGGTTGCTGTTTGAGCCTGAATTTTGAAAAGCTGTGTCTCTTAATTTCACCCTGAGTTTAAAATATGGCACACCTGGACAATCTGGTTCTCTCCAGGGAATGTACTAACTCTGGATTGTTTTATGCATTTGAAGTCTACCATATGGAGCAACTGTGTCATTAAGATGGGTGTTAAAAAGATTTGTTCGCTCAGCTAGATTTAGACAGATAATAATACTTGGCACTTACATAGTAACTTTCACCTGTCCATCTCAAAGTAACCAATTTGTAAACACATATTGTTACAAACTCTTTATAAAACAGACCTATAGTAGCTTTTTTTCTCTGTAGAAGACAGTTCCTGTACCATGCAAGAAGTCCACACCAAGATAAGAAATGGTACAAAAATAGTGACAGCAACAAAGCCGTCCACGAATATTAACTACAGACTGTCTTAAACAGGAACCACAATCTGTCCTCTCCCGGCAGAGAAAGAGGGGCCCACATGTATGGCAAGTATTTGTTTTCTTTTGTCTAACGTGGGCTCCATCAAAACAAAATTTCACAATAATTAGAAATACTGTTACTCAAATTAACTGTGAATGAAATTGGCTGAAACCTCACCACCGCTTTCACTTCAGTAATTCAATGTTCTGACATTATATTAATATGTTGTAAGAATTAATAGGATTCCCCATAGTTGTCATACTGTTTGTGTATCTTTTGGTTTATTTCTTAATAGGTCAGAACTCAGAGGTATAGAAGAGCGTTCACTGTGCCTTCCAAATAACTAGCATTCCTCCTGGATTTAAATATGTGTGAAACTTGGTCAAAATACAATCTCTCTGAATTTTATATAGCTTTTCAGCCAAAAAAAAAAAAAAAAAAAAAAAAAAAGTCCTATGTCATTTTGGCAAATCAGTTACGAAAGTACATTTTGCTAGCTTTTTTGTTTTTTTCAGCTACTCCCCTACCCCTCCTGGTAGCAGGGGACACATCTGACTGTGTCTTGCACAGCACTGAGTGTGCGGGATGCTGTTTTAAGCCGTCTGATCAGAAACTTTACACCTGTCTCTATTGCTTTTCTGCTGTGTGGATACAGGGACTTCTGTGAGGCTTGCCACCAGTTGGGAGATGACATGCAGCTCTTTTCTAGTCTTAAATCCTACAAAAATAACTGGAATTTCTTCCATTTATCTACTTCCTATTCATATACGCATCAGTATTAGCAGGAGAGTGGGTAGAAATGAGAACTTCTAAATTGTAAGAGATTGAGATGCACAGAAGCAGCTGGCAAGACAAATGAAAACAGACTGTCAAAAAAGTGGAAGCCTGATAAAAATAAAGGGGGGGGGCATAACATTCAAGAAGTGATATAGTTTTCCATCGCTGCTGAGAGGTCACAAAAGGTAACTTCTAAAAAGGTAACCGTTGGATTTAGCTACATGGAGGTCATTGTTGACCTTAACAACAGCAGATTCAATGAAGCACTGAGGGCAGAAACTAGGGTGGAAATGATCGAAGAATAAATGGGAAAAACTGGGCAACGATGGTAGACCAAGGACACGTGCCTAATTTAGCTGTCATCTGAAATTCCACCGCAAAATAGGGAAGATACTGGTGAAAAAGGGTGCTGAATCAGACAACAGCATGTAAAATTATCAATGCATTGTTCTAAAAAATCTCATTCCTGTGGATTTGTATTACAGATCAATCCGCACATGTAAGGAAATTATCCATTGTGATATTATTTATAATAGCAAAAGATTAGAAACCATCTAAATGCCTAGAATAAGCAACTGTTGAATAAAGTACCCACAAAGAATACCATCAGTTGTGAAAATTATAAAGACGGCCTCTATGTGCCTCTTAGAAAAGACCGTCAAGGCAAAAGCAAGGGACAAAAATTTTGGTAGGAGAAAGGGAGACAGAAAAACAGCATATCCACATGTATTTGCTGAGTTTTGAATTTTTTTAAAAAGTAGCACTGAAATTAAAAATTAGAAGGGGAGAAAAGGGATAGGTTGGATGAGGAATGAGTGAAAGTGAGATTCTCATTTAAACAGTTTTTGACTTTTCAAACTTGGTATTATATATTTTTGAGTAATGTAATTGTATCATCTCTCAAAAAATAAAAAATATCTAAACCGCTGGTTGGGGGTAAAGAGACTAAAAAGAGCGTAACTTTCACTACTGCAATTAAAAAAAAAAACCAGAAAAATCACTAGTTTACAACTTCTCTCAAAGCCATTAGAGAGTTGTAGTCACAGCGCTATCAAGTCTGAAATCTAAAGAGAGACAGGTGGCTGCAGGGAGTGACAGGATGCAAGCCCTGCTTACCTGGGGCAGGCACAGATACAGGTAAGGAACAATCAGCTGGGGTTGTTAGCACATTTGTGAAGAATGCTTGTAGGCTGACAAGAGGCTGTAGAGCCATTTCGGGCATATGAGAGGCAAAAGGTGCCCATTTCCATACATAAAACTATTTACTTCAGTCTCTGGTATTCTACACATGATTTCCAGATTTCAACAAAAAAATTATGAGACATGAAAAAAAGCAGTAAAAAATCATCAAGAGACCATACAATCAACAAAACCACACTCAGATATAGAACAGATGTTAGAAATGTCAAAGAATTTAAAATAACCATGATAACTATATTAAAATCTCTAACGGAAAAAAACAAGAAAGATCAGGTGGATAATTTCAACATGGAGGAAGATATTAAAAAACCAAATGAAAATGCCATTAATTAGAATACAGTAACAGAATTTTTTAAATGCCTTCAAAGAGATCTTCAAGTAAATTTGACAGAACTGAAGAAAGAATCAGTGACCTTGAAGATAGATCAACAGAAATTATTCAAAATGAAACACAAACAGAAAAAACTGTTAAAATGAAAGAACAGACTATCCAAGAACTGTGGAACAATAACAAACAACCTAATGTGTGTATAATTGGAATCTCGAAATGCTGAAAGATTCATTGCTTTTACCATGAGACTGGGAAAAAGGAAAGAATGCCCTCTCTTAACACTGCTGTTCAATATTATATTGGTATCCTTATCCTGTGCAATAAAGCAAGAAAAAGAAATGAAATTCATACAGACTGGAAAGGGAAAAATAAAACTCTCTCTATTCACAGACTACAAGCTCATATACATGAAAAATGCCAAAGAATCTATTTAAAAGCTCCTAGGTATGATAATTGAGTTTATCAGAAAAGTTGCATGATACTAGGTCAATAAGCAAAAATAAATTGTATTTATATATTCTAGCAATGAGCAATTGGAATACAAATTTTAAAAAATACCTATTACAATGGATATAAAAAAATGAAATTCTAAATATAAATCTAATAAAACATATTCGGAATCTGTCTTCTGAAAGCTATAAAACACTGATGAAAAAATCAAATAAGACTTAAATAAATGGAAAGCTATATCATGTTAATGGTTAGAAGACTTGATAATGATAAGGCAAGCACCAATTCTCCTAAAATTGATCTATAGTTTCAATGCTTTGTAGTTTTTGCTCACAAGTTTCTTGTGCAATACCGAAGTATAGTGCAATTTGCCTCTCTATTAACAACAAAATATGAAAAAAGCATCTAAATACATTCCATAGGTTTACTGCCATTTATCTTGATTATAGTTTCTCAAGATGTTATTTACTCAGCTTCATCAGCCTTTTCAAATTCATTATTAGGATCATCAGGCAGTAATGTACTACCTGCCACACCCTCCGTGGTTTCCAGGGGTTCTAAACATCGCTGTTTTGCTCATTGAGGAATTCTCTTCAGCAGTTGTTGGGACATTTATGTTCCAAGTGTGTTTACATCATTTAATTTTTTAAAGGCAAATAAAATATAACATGTCAATGCCAAATTCTAGAATTATTAGTTCTTTGATATTACCAAGGAACCCACTGTGGAAGGAAACAGAACTAAAAATGGGAATGTTTGTAAATAGACATTTGAGTATAATTATAGCAGAAAGTTGAACAGATATATGGGAAACATTGTGTATGTGTATAATCAAATTTAAATACACTAGATCTCGGGGGACAAACTCATGTTCTCAAAATTCTAGCCATGCAAACCTTCTGGGTCCCACAAGGAAATCACCCTTCTAGCTTGTTATATCAGGAGACGGAGCACCAGCCCACTGGACCTATGTCATAGTTGTATGGCCTCCCTCAAAGGAATCCTCAGTTCTCGATGATGGATCTGCAGCACTACTGTAATGAGTGGATAATGCCAAAGTACTAAATTTTGCAGTTATTCCCTGTGCATAAGTGTCCTATTTTCTGTGCTTTTATGAAGAATTCAAAATTGTGTGACGTGGAAAATGGAATTCTGCTAATTTTTCTGTATATGCAAAACCACTTTTACTCCCCCAATTTTTTTCTCTCAGATCTTTACATAAGGTAGATGCTCCTGGAAACACTGCCATGTTTGTCCTGTAGCATTCATTACATGACACCCAGCCCTCTTTACTCAGCATACCACCTAATCTCCAGGAGCACTTAGGTCAACATGAGAAGCAAAGCAATGCACCATGCTTTAGTGGCAACTGCCAGTTCAACCACATCATTAAGATGCCCTAGTAAGTCATGACTAAATATCTGAAATTAGCAAACCAACAAATTTCTATGAAATGTCCTATAAATTTATTTGCCTTTCAAAGTGAGACAGGAATAAAACTACCCCTAAAAACCACACATTGGTTGAGGCAAACATTACTTCCAATATATTATAACAGATTTAACTTCTCATTTCATTATATGTAAAATTTACATCAGAAGTAAAGAACTGAAAAGAAATATTAAATTCTAGTTAATTGTATTCATGTTGAAATATTTAGGATATGTAATATCTGTAATTTACTTTGAAATGCAATAAATATATGATGACTGAATGGACAAAAAATACTTGACAACCAAGCTTTGTTAAATGATAACGTTTTATTCTGTTATTTATTTATTCTTCAGCTAATACCACACTATCTTGTTTATCTTAGCTTTACATTAAATTCTTCTTCTTCAAGATTATCTTCACTGTTTTCAGCCCTTTGCTTCAACTATAAATTTTAGAATCACTTTGTCAATTTCTACAACAGTTTCTCTAAGATTTTGATTGGGATTGAATTGAATCTGTGGATTGATTTGGGGGGAATTAACTTTAATATGTGAACATATTCTGTTCCTCTATTTATTTATCTCTTTAATATCTCTCAACAATGTTCTGAAGCTTTTCATATAGAAATATTGAATCTCGTTTTGGTATATTTTCTTTTAGGTATTGGGAAATTTTTAATTCTAAAAATTTTTATTTTATTTTATTTTTGTTAGTATATTAGCCCCCTCTTATCCGTGAGGGATCTGTTCCAAGACCCCCAGTGTATGCCTGAAACCACAGATAGTACCAAACCCTGCACCTACAACTCTTTTTCCTATTCATACATACCTACAATAAAGTTTAATTTATAAATTAAGCACAATAAGAGATTAGCAACAGTAATAATAAAATAAAACAATTATAACAATATACTGTAACAAAGGTTGCATGTATATGGTCTCTCTTTGTCAAAATATCTTATTTTACAAATTTAATGCCTTTTTCATCTTAACTAAGCACTGAACCATATACTGTGGCCGTAACTTTAGCGGTTTGAGATGTGACGGCAAAAGTAGCATGAATTTCTTTTTCCTTCTTCACAGTTTCACAGGTAGCAAATTCATTCTTACCATAGATCTTAGCAACCTCAGCATGTGATTTTTTTTCTTGTTAAGTTGGGAACTTTCACATTTGCAACATTTGCACTTAAAGGAAACACTTAACAGCTTCTCTTTAGCATATCCGAATTGCCAGCATCACTACTTTTGCACTTGGGGCCCACTATTAGGTAAAATAAGGGTTACCTGAACACAAGCATCAGATACCTTGACAGTCAATCTGATAACCCAGAGGGCTACTGACTAACGGGCAGAATACGCTAGACAAAAGGATGATTCATCCCGGGCAGGACTGTACGCGATTTCATCACACTGCGCAGAACATTGCACAATTTAAAACTTAAGAACTGTTTATTTCTTATTGCACTTAATATTTTCAAACCATGGTTAAGAGTGGGTAACCGAGGCCAGGGAAAGTGAAGCTGTAGATGAGGAGGACCACTGTAGTACACAAAAATACAATAAAAAAATGCCAGGGATCCTTCGAGAGAAGCTTAATTCTAGAACTGGAGCAAGAAACATACAAGATGAACCTAGAGCAACTAAGAGTGCCAAAAAGTAAGAAAGTGGGGGAAAAAAGCAACATGGATGAGTTTGTTAAAAGACACAGGAGCCAACCGAAAGAGCTCCCAAAGCTGGGACAGATGGAAAGTAAAGCAGTATTCGACTGACACCTAAGTTCAATCAAATACTCGTAAGTCCATACTGATATCAACATAGAGTAGATAAATAAACAAATGAAGGGGAAAAGACAAGTCTCTCGTGCAGAAGAATTAAAAATAATTTTGGTAGGACCCAGTCCTCAACAAAGGGGAGCATAAACTTCCAGTCTTTAAGTGTGGGCTACCTATTGTGAACTTCATCCAAAGACATAGAAGTGAGAGTGGGGGTAACTTTACACTGAGTGATGTTTTTCAAATGTCAAACCAACATGTGAATAAACTCTACTTGTTTGTGATGTATTATCCTTTTTATAAGTCACTGGATTAAATTTTCTAAAGATTTTTTTATGATTTTTGTATCTAGGTTCATGAGAGAAGTTGACCTGTAATTTACCTCTCATATTATTTGTCAGGATTTGATATCAAGATATTACTGATCCCGTAAATTAATTTGTGAATTGTTTCCTCTTTTCCTATTCTTTAAAAATGCATGTGTAATAATTGGCATTATTTCTTCTTTAAACTTGTAGAAGGATTGGTCAGTGAAACCATCTAGGTCAAAATATTTCCCTGTGCTAAGATTTAAATTACAGATTCATTAGTATTAGTATATCTAGGACTATTTATATTTTCCATTTCATCTTTTGTCAGGTTGGGTATATTCTGCATTTTTTGTGATTAATTTTATTCCAAATCTTCAACCTTATTGTCATGAAGGAGCTCTATGTCTTCTATGTTCTGGATAGCTAAGAACCTGTAATGATGTCTTATTTTAACTCCTGATGTTGGTTATTTACAACTGCCCTCTTTTTTTATTCATCATACTTGCTAAGAGTTTATCAATTATGAGGTTTTTTTTATTTTTAAGATCCAGTTTGTGGTTGCCATGTAACATTTCTAAAATCTAGTTGACCATTCCAAAGAAATATATCCTTTCCCACATCCAGTATCATGGACTTCCCAAGTATTTATATTCAAAAGAGCATTAGAGTTTTAAAAAACACTAAAAAATGAAACAAAATCAAATAAAACCCCCTTTTTAACACTGAGCACTTATATAGAGAGCAATGGAAGGCATTATGATAAGGAATAAAGACAGACAGACAGAAGCTAGTGTGCTTTGATGCAAGAAGTGATGATAACTAGTAAAAATGCTTTCCTGTAGGTTGTCCAGTGGTCCCTCTGTGCTTCACTTGATATGAGATAGTCTGGTCAGGGAAGTACAAAAATGATGAAGTTCTCATCCCCTGAAGGCAATCAGTAAACTCTGGTAGGGATGATGAGGGACACCCATAAAGTTCCCTGGAAGATCTTAAGAATAGAAAGTTCTCTAACTGGTCTATCTGTGTGGAAGCTGGGAGTACTGGATTGAAATAGATGACTTCTTAAGGCTTCCTCTCACTTGATTCATTCTTAATACTGAGAATAGAATCTGACTTATAATATTGAGATTTTTTGGATTTATTTAAACACATGTACATTGAATTTCAGTAGTGAAACTACCTTGAAAAATTCAAAATTCTATTAATGGATTATGCCCTGTTAGACAAACATATCAAAATGCTATTTTAAAAAAAGCTCACTGAACATGCTTAGCAGGAATTGGAACTTTTAGTATGTCTTGCATAACCAACATATTTAAAAGCATATATACATATGTACATATATATGCATATATACACATATATATATGCCCATATGTCCTTCTGTTAAAAACAAAAAACCAGTGTTGCTTAGGAATACTTATTTCCTGATAAAGCTACTCACTGACTTCTCTGCCAGATAAATGCAGCTTATAAATTGACACATTTCAGTCCATCTGTATGTACAGCATGTCCCACATCACAATGATAACACAGGCATCTTAACTCTAAATGAGACAAAACAAACATAAAATTCGCACTGGTGGGAACCCACTGCCACTCAATTTGTGTTGGGTTTAACACCTTCTTATTTAATATATCCTTCCACATAAACAGTTTTATATTAACCCCTGATAAGGTGCCTTCCAACAATTCAATGTTGAGCTGTTTAAAAGCACTAATTAGCAGCTTTAATACAGAAGGGAACATATGTATCAGAAAAATCCTGCAAACCCAGAATACCCTTTGGGCCCTGCCATTTGTGTGTGAAATAACTCAATAAAAATATATACTATATTGTTAATCACAAGACCTTCCAGGAATATAATCTATCACAGAAGAAATATAAACTGTATCTTTATAAACAAAAGAAGAAAAATGATAACTTCCATTTAAGCTGAGCACGGGAATCATCACAATGAGCAGATGCATTTATAAAACTAAGCACACTTCATAATAATGATAAAAAAATATTACAACTGTATATACATCCAATTGACATATACACATTACATTCAATTTTAGCACAACTGGCAACACATTTATTAACACTTCATTTATTTCTATCACTTCCAACAGTACCAAAGCCATATATACTTACCTATTAACTTTAACAGAAAATAAAATAAATAATCTTTTAGTACTTTACAGTATTTTAAAAATACAGAAACATTTGATTTTCAAAGGATTCCAGGAACACATTTTTCTACAATCTGGAATGTTCACATAACCTAATTATTTCTTTTTAAGTAACATTAAAATAACCAGCTATTTATAACTTCAAGGGATGTTTTTTCTTTTCTCCAACTTTCCACATACCTTGATCAGATAGTTCTAGTTAATATTTCTAGTACATGTAAATAATTACATCCTGAGTGCTTTAAAATTACACTAATTCCTACACCATTAAGGAAGGAAAATGTTTCTAGTTTTTGATGCATTATAAGTGGGAGATATTAATTTCTAGATGAAATTATGCATAAGCAGGAGAAAGCTTTGTACTGAGATAATATTTAAACACAAAATGTTAAGTATCTCAGGAATTACAGATGATTAAAGGCAAATAGGACAACACAACCATATTGTATTTGGATTGTGGGACCCGCTCCCATCTCTGCAATTTTCTACTCCCCAAAGTGAAAAGCATCTTTATATTTTAATATTGTTGAGCTGTCATGATAGTTGGTTTGAACAGTAGCAAACACTCAAAACCAAAGAAATGGCATATTTCAGTAAATATGTATATGCTATGTCATTTAAATGAATTATAAACAGTAGAATAACCTTTTTTGTTTTTATTTGCTAATATTTTGTCATTTGCACAAAACTGCCAGAAAGCAATGTCATTTCTAAAGCAAGTTTTGAAAACTTGAAGGAAATTAATTCATATCAAGTTACACATATTATTTACTAGTATAGTACTAATCACACTTTCCTATTTGGGGTAAATAGCTTTTTAAAACTATACTGCGATGATGGAATTGCCCCTTTTTAAGTAGAAATTTCCACACAATAGGTAATTTCAATTCTTTCCAGCTTTATCGCACTAGTAGAAACAGATTTCACCAAAGACTTCACATATTTGCTATGAATGTATTTTAATGTATTTTCTCCCAAGGAATAAAGCTGGCTGACACACAGGTTTGTTTATCCCCTCATGTCTGGGTGTTTTATGACATAGAGTAATGAGTGTCTTACAGTGCGCTTAATGTACTCAGCGTAGAGTATTTCAGGAAGTACACTGAGCACTCCGTTTGGGGGGGCTGCTGCCGTGACACTGGCGAGCCGTTTTACATTGATGACTGGGAGTATGCTCAAAGTCAGTCAAGCCTTTTCGAGACAGATTCTCTGTTCCTGGTGAATATGGAGCCATTCCTCTTTCACCATTTGTGGCAGGTGATACTGTCTCTTAGTAAACCCGTATCTGTCCACCATGATGGAGCTGGGGAAAGGCTGTAAGTGTTCAAGACAGGATAAAAGAGAAGACTGCCAGTTCAGCACAGGGCCTGCGATGTTAAATTACATAATTAGTTTCCTAGGACTGCTATAACAAAGGGCCACAGAGAAAACTACTGTCTCACAGCTCTGGAGGCCAGAAGTCCAGAACAGTCCATAGGGTCCTGCTCCCTCTGCAATCTGTAGGGTAGACTCTTTCCTTGTCTCTTCCTCGCTTCTGGTGGTGGCCGTCAATACTCGGCCTTCCTTGGCTTGCAGCAATGTAACTCCAGTCTCAACCTCTGAAGTCATAGAGTGGCTTCCCGTGTGTGTCTTCACATCACCCTCTTATAAGGACACTGGCCATATTGGATTAAGAGCCCACTCTACACCAGCAATGGCCTCATCTTTCTTAGTTACATCTTCAACAGCCCTATTTCCAAAGAAAGTCGCATTCTGAGGCCCTTTCAAGACACAATTCAACCCACAGTGATGATTAATCAATAGCAGATGTAAACCTAAATTGGTAGACTCAGGACTAAATTGCCAGCTAGGACGTTTTTATGGATTTTCCCCTCTTCTTGGAGGAGTTCCATGGCCTGGAATTGGCATCATAGAGGGAGGAACTTTTCTCCTTTAGATGCCAACCAGGTGGAAGAAAAAAGAATAAAGTGGAGAAGTTGGACCATGGTATATCTACAAATATTTAATATATAATGACTATCTTGTTGGAGGAATTCAGATGTACTGTCAGACAGAAAAAATAGGGAAAGAAACTCCCTCTCTCTTGCCACTGTTAAAGACTTAATTCTAAAAATATTTGGAGTATTACTCCATCAGTCCACTAGGAGTGCCCTGCTTTCTGTCAGCTCTACACTGGGGGGGAGGTGGGGTCACTAATCTCCAGCCATTGACATCCTCCAATTCACCAATGGAGAAACTACCATTTTTTCAGAAATAGTAAAAGAAAAGAAAAAACAAACAAACAAACAAAAAAAAAAACCCAACCATTTTTAAATAGTAAAAACAAAAAAGAAGCTACCGTTTTAAAAAATTATTTTAAAAAAATGAAGAAAGGTTTCAAAAACAATGAGTGTGGGGGAGTAGATTTGCATTACCTCCCACTTCAGCCTTTGTCTTCAAAGTCCTTTCTGCAGAGTATTAAATGGTGTTTGGCTTTTTCCCTGTTTTGTTTTCCTCTTTTTGGAGGGGAGGAGAAGTCAATGAGATTTCTGAAAAGGCTCAGAACAGAGAGGTCACTTTTGAACAAATGACATGGACAGCAAGATAAATTTACATTTTTCAGGCCTCGTGGAAAACAACGCCAGCTTTGTCTAGGATTCACTGAGAAGTCATTGAAGGTAAGCGCCGGCTGCCCACTGGTCAGGATGGAGTAAAACCCGGAGAAACACGAGCTGAGGAGAGTTGATGTGTAACTGTGGGTAGATCATCCCCAACTTCCCACAAAGGCCTTTCATTTCCATCTGGAAAGAGTATATGATAACCCAGACAGGCCAGCCCCTCCGTCACCAAGCAAAACTCTTGACATTTGCCTAATTATATTTTCTCATCATCCGTCATTTCTTGAAGCCTCGGCTTCATTCACATGCCAGGTATTTCCGAAATTAATCATGTCATTGAAAGCGGCATCTTTTCATGTAAATGGATTTTATTATCTGGATCAGAAAGCCCCCCCCTTTGAGCAATGAAAGCCATTTGTAGGGAGAGTGTCTGAAATCTGACATGCTGCCTTCCCAAGAAAGATTCTTCATGCTGACCTCCCAGCAAGCAGCAAGCATCCGTCACTGCGAGCTTGTGAGTGAGTGAGTGAGTGAGTGAGAGTGTGTGTGTGTATGTGTGTGTGTGCAGCTAAGAGCCTGGGGCTGGCTGCATGCTAATTTGCCCCATTGTTTCAGGGTGACTGCCTTTCCAGTATTTAGGAACAAAGCCTTTTTGCATAAGCCCCTACGTACAATTATTTTATCTTTACTTGGAAGCCCATCATCCTATCTTCATTGCAACTGTATTGGAGGACGTGCCCGAGCTCCTTTGTCCCCTTGTAAGGCTGCAGATTACAGACAGGGTTTAGCAGGATACCAGGACACTCCTCTTTCATTTGAAGGCATTTTACAAATGCTTGAGCACCCTGGACTGCATCAACACATCAACACGTGGCTTTGCTCAGCCTCTCTGAATTCAGAAAGGGGAGGACGAAAATCCCTCTAAGAGCTCCATCAAGTTCCATCAAATTCAATTTTCAGGTGTACAATGTTTGGTCCATAAAGGATGGGGACATGAAGAATGGAAAGCAAGAAATTCCCCACCCACCAAGGTGTGACAGGGTCTCTAAAAGGGTTACGTAGCTTCACAGCACTGGCTGGGATGTTATCTAATTAGCAAGTAGGAGTGCCTAATGATAAGCCAAGTCCAGAGTCCAGTAACACACTGCCAGTGAGCTACCACCCGGTCTCATGTGTATAAGGACACGTGGGGAAAGTTCTTTCTACATCTCAGACTCACTTATCTTTTGTTCTGTGCTTTAACAACTCGGTGTTAATGACAGGGTATTTTTCCTCTGGGAGGAGTACAGAAGAGTACTATTAATTACCTGCCACCCTCCCTCTTTTGTGGAAATAAAATTAATGTTGTGACATAAACTGACAAAAACCAGGAAATTAAAAGTTAAGGCTGAGACTCCTTGGTGATATTTTTCCTTTTTTTGGTCATTGCAAAATGAATATAGTGAGGAAAATTTGTTGGAGGAAAGACTTGATCACGGAGTTCATCAGGAAAGAGGGAAAAAAAAATTGTTAAAAATCTCTTTTGCTCTCTTCAATGCCAGCTGAGAGCTGGTTCTAAGAGTACCCCACTTTCTCTTACCTACATCCTTTCCCTAAACCTGAAGACCTTCGTAAATCAAGGGAGAACAAAAACCTCCTCTTGGTTGTCTTCAAAACAGCTAAGTAATACTTTTTTCATTCTTTTAAACAGACACACACTCAAGAAAATCAAGTGTCCTAAATCACAATTGGTAGAAAGTGCAGATGGTCTGGGAATTTGGAAAGAGAATTTTGGAGCATTCCATCATCAACCAAAGTCCTACAGGAAAAACAAATACAAAAATCAACTTTTGAGAGGCCGTATTTAAGAAAGACCTCAACCCCTCCATTCTTTCATAGCGTTTGAAGATTAGCCAAAAGGGAGAAAAGGGAGTGTAAATTCAAGGAATGAAGCTCTCGGCTGTAGGCCAGAAACTCTGCACATTCATCTTCCCCCCTTTGCTGAGAAGAATGTTTCTGGAGAAGAAGTTCCAAGAGGGGCCTGTATTTCTAAGGACTTTCCTGAACTTTACCTTCCTCTTTGCATCTGCCTTCAGTGGTGTCAATCTTGGGTGGCTCTCATCTTTTAGTTTCACTGTTACAAATACAAATGGCTTATTCTGGTGCATAGGAATGCCCTATTTTGTCGTCTTTTCTATTTGGATATATCACTTCCATTCCTTTTTTTTTAATTGAAGTATAGCTGCTTTACAATGTTGTGATGTTGTGTTAGTTTCTGGCAAACAGCATAGTGATTCAGTTATACATACGTATCTTCTTTTTCAGATTCCTTTCCATTATAGGTTATCACAAGAGACTGAATACAGGTCCTGTTCTATACAGTAGGTCCTTGTTGTTTTACCTATTTTCCACTCTGTCTTACTTTGCCAAACACCACCACCTCTTGGGTCACTCATGATTTCCACAACTATCTGCATGTAACATATCAGGAAGTTGTTAAATTTCATATGGAATTGTTAAACACAATTATTAGATTATAAGTTTCTTGAAGGCAGGCTTCCCAAATACAATGACAATTCTTGATGAAATCAAAAGGCCATACATCTCAAAAATGTTCTCCTAGAACAGTCTACTCAAGCAATAGAAATAAAAGCAAGAATAAACAAATGGGACCTAATGAAACTTACAAGCTTCTGCACAGCAAAGGAAACCAGAAGTAAAACAAAAAGACAACCTATGGAATGGGAAAAAATTTTTGCAAATGAAACCGACAAAGGCTTGATCTCCCGAATATATAAGCAACTCATGTGACTTAATAAGAAAAAAATAAACAACCCAATCCAAAAATGGGCAGAAGACCTAAACAAGCAATTCTCCAAGGAAGACATACAAATGATCAATAGACACATGAAAAAATGTTCAATATCACTAATTATCAGAGGAATGCAAATCAAAACTACAATGAGGTATCACCTCACACCAGTCAGAATGGCCATCATTCAAAAATCCACAAATGACAAATGCTGGAGAGGCTGTGGAGAAAGGGGAACCCTCCTATGCTGCTGGTGGGAATGCAGTTTAGTGCAGCCACTGTGGAAAACAGTATGGAGATTCCTCAAAAGACTAGGAATAGACTTACCATATGACCCAGGAATCCCACTCCTGGGCATATATCCAGAAGGAACCCTACTTCAAAATGACACCTGCACCCCAATGTTCATAGCAGCACTATTTACAATAGCCAAGACATGGAAACAGCCTAAATGTCCATCAACAGGTGACTGGATAAAGAAGATATGGTATATTTATACAATGGAATACTACTCAGCCATAAAAACCGACAACATAACGCCATTTGCAGCAACATGGATGCTCCTGGAGAATGTCATTCTAAGTGAAGTAAGCCAGAAAGACAAAGAAAAATACCATATGAGATCACTCATATGTGGAATCTACAAAAAACAAACAAACGAACAAACAAAACATAAATACAAAACAGAAATAGACTCATAGACATAGAATACAAACTTGTGGTTGCCAAGGGGGCAGGGGGTGGGAAGAGATAGACTGGGATTTCAAAATTATAGAATATATAAACAAGATTATACTGTATAGCACAGGGAAAGATATACAAGATCTTATGGTAGCTCACAGAGGAAAAAATGTGACAATGAATATATGTATGTTCATGTATAACTGAAAAATTGTGCTCTACACTGGAATTTGACACAACATTGTAAAATGATTATAAATCAATAAAAAATGTTAAAAAAAAAAAAAAGGCCAACACCATGGTCTGACAAAAGATACTTTTCTGATGGATGAATTTATCCATAAAAAAAAAAAATCAAATCAATGTAACATGGTATCCTGGATGGGATCCTTAGCACAGCATAAGCACATTATATAAAAACTAAAGAAACCTGAGTACAGTGTGAAATTGGCTCTAAAAACCTTGAAAACACATAATCCCTGTACATTATATATAATACTGAACCTGGTAATTCTTAAAAAAATGCTTAAAAAATTTTCTGTCAAAGTGAGTATCAGTTATTAATGGGAAATCAAGTGACATGTCCACAAAAGACCATCCTTATGCACTAACCAATTGTTTTTATCTATTTCTTAGAACAAAACGAACTAAAAATTTGACTCTTATTCCCTGACGACCCAGATGAAGATATACAGCCAGGGATCCAGTCAGGTCTCAAACCCTAGCAAATGATGAATTAGTTTTTTTTAATTTGCTTCCATTTGTTAGACTCAAACCAAAGATGGACGGGCAACAGAAGTAGTGTTTTTATAGACTTGGCATAGTTAGGAAGTTTGGCAGTTGGCAACATCCTGGAAAAAGACATGTAGGAGGGCCCATGCCAGCAGGTGCAAATCATCTAAAGGTAGTTATTAAGGGGGTACTGCCTGCTGGGAAATCAAGAAGACAGAAAGCGAAGAAGAGTTTTGCTCTGATATCAGTCATCAGGGATTCCAAAATTGTTCTGATTTGAAGTTCTGTTTCTAGGCCAAGTTTTTTTCAGGGAGACGGGGTCTGCAAATATCAGGGCTTTCCCTCTCTCTCCTGATGCTTTGGAAAAGTAGAAAATGTTTCCTGCAAAGTGAAGTCAAGACATTAGGAATCAGGGCTGTAGATCCTACCCATGGTAGCTGGGGCTGAGGGCTTTTCCGTGCCATAGTCCTTGTCTTTGAAGAGCATTCAGAGGACAGATTACAAAACCTCTCAGTTAAATGTCATTGGGGAACTTGACATCTCAGAGCTAAAAGCCTATATAATCACTTTGGGCCCCTATTTCTAACCTGTAAAGTTCTCCAACTCTTTTTTTTTTTTCAATTAGAAGAAAACTGAATTATTGTTCTTTAGAAAAGCAATGATATTCCTACAGAATTTGGCAAGCTGCAAGAATCACGCTGGGGAGTCTTCTAAGATGGTGCCAAGACTGATGCAAAAGGCATCTGTCTTGCTTCTCAATCATCCTAAAACCAGTGAATCTGTAGTTTCATAATCCATCTTAATTTCAAATGAATGACAGCTTCAGAGCCTGGGAGGAGACATGGGTTGCTTTGCTTCTTTCTTAAATTGGAGTAGTCAAAGCAGTCTTGAAAACAATTTTGCAATTTATCCCAACCCCTCCCCCAAATTTTTTCAAGTTTCAGCCCTGATTGCCACTTGAGTAAATGAAATAGTTTGTCTACCTCTGAAGAAACAGTCCATATATTACAGTCTGGACACCTACATAATGGCAATGGGCCCGCTTCTGAAATACCTCCTATCAGGGCAAACTTGGGAATAGGCATGATTTTATAGCTTAATGGTCCATATTTTCTGCTGCACATTTCTTTAAAAGAACTGCAGAGGAAAACCATGCAATTCAGTTATTGGAATAGTCTGGCTCTATGGTAGGAGGCATTGCTTTACATAATAGACATGATGCTAGAATGTGTATTTAAGTCGTTCCCCTTTTTTAAGCTTTTAGTAAAGTTGGTCTTGATTTTTCATTGAATTTTATTGAATTTCATTGTAGCTGTTCATTCGAGTAATCTTTCTTTGTTACAGTTACCAAATACTTGAGGATTAATTCAAGATAGTTAATTCATCGAACATTAAACTGTATGTATGCAGGACTGTGCTGAGAATTAGCCAAGGGCTGGCCTTGGAGAAGATACACTCCAGAGGGTGAGCTGTAAAATCACACACACACACACACACACACACACACACACACACACACACATTTTTTTTTTTATAAAAGCTGTATTTCTTCATCAGAGCAGCCTAGCACGGTGGTTCAGGGTATGGTTCCCAGAGCCAAACCACCTGTGTTTTAGGACTTACTCTGTCACTAACTAGCTGTAAGACTTTGGCTAAAAGAGTGGGCCTCATTTGCTTTCAAATATATAATGGACATAATAACAGAACCTAAAATTTTATTCAGAAAGAACAGTGAGTGGGACCTAATGGACACTGAGTAAACATTAGCTAATATTGTTTCCTAATCTGTAAATAGGAATAATAATAGTACCTTCTCCATAAGGTGGTTGAGAACATCAAATGACTTTAGGCATTTAAAGATTTTTGAAGCCGTCATTACAATAATCAGCGTTAGAGATGTACTATGAAAATGCTATCAGGAACCGGGAGGCTGAAGGTTGATTTAAACCTAGCTTCCTGGAAAGGCACTGGAAAGGAAGTGAAATGCAAAGGCCTCTAAAGGACAAGCAGGATTTTGACAGGCAAAGAAAGAGGAGGGGTTTTCTGGCAAAGTCAGTACAAACAGCTTGAGCAAAGTTCCTGAAAGAGAATACGGCACCGGGGGTCAGAGAGTAAGGGGTGAACGTGGAGGGCTGTGGGGGAAGGCACAGGAGAGGAACTGGAAACTTAGTCTGGAAAAGTGTATTTATACCATGTTACTGAAGGCTTTCAGCAGACTGCATAAATGGATGAATAAACAAACAAATCAACAAATGGGCTTCATCCCTATATACATTTTGAAGCCCGTGGAGTTTCTTTTTTTAATGAGAAGAATCATGTGATGGAATCCATCTTAGATAACATCAGTGGCAAGATGGGAAGTAAATCAGAGAGAAAACGTGTAGAAGCAGGAAGTCGAACTACAGCAACAGTGTAGTTAAGAGATTAGTCAGTCAACAAACAAGAGAGAAATAAAAAAGAGATTAGCAAGGAACCCGCAGATCAATAAAACATGTTAGGATCTTATTTGGAGTCTAATTGGAAAATACTTTAAAAAACATTTGACATTTATAAGGCAACTGTAAATATGAGTACCGACTAGATATTTGATAAATTAAGAAGTTATTGCTATTTTTAGGAATGAGTATAGTATCATGTGGTTTTGTTTTTTTAAAAGAATCCTTATCCCATATAGAAACATATTGAAATGTTTATGGATAAAATTATATAATGCCTGAGAGTTGCTTCCAAGGTAGTTTGGGATGTGGACATAGGGCAGGACTGATTTGAGGGTCTGGATAACAGGTTATGTGGGGTTTATTACATTCTTCTGTGTACTTCTGTGTAAGTCCAAATTCTCCATAATAAAAGTTTGAAAGAGAAATAGAGAGAATACTCTTGCAGTGGGACCAGAAAAGAAGGCATGGATTTCAGAGCCATGGCAGAGGTAGAAATCCACGATGCTGGCAGCTATTTGGAAGAAGAGATGGAGAGTCCGGATTCAAATTTAATCCCAGATTTCTAGCTTCAGTGACTAGATGGATGATAATGACCATGACCAAGAAAACAATAATGTGATCTCACTTAAGAAAGTTCTTTATAGTTTACAAAATGCTCTTGAGTTTGCTATTTTATTTAATCCTCAGAATAGCCCTATGACATAATACTTGCATTTGGCAGATAAAGAACTTGAAGTCCATGAATTTAAAAAGTTCAACTGGGAGGCAGATTTTAGGGTGGAAAGCAGTGAATGGAGATGGGGCCACATTAGGAATTTCAGATTCTAACGGGCCCTCAAGACACATTTGCCTTTGCGGACCATGTCCTCTGAAGAGAAATATTAAATTATATTTTATGACTGTGTTGGTACAAAGAATATCCTAATGTTACATATTAAGACATTTTCTTTGACCTATAAGCTCACTTTTTGTTCTAATTTTTAAAGAAATTAAGACATTTTTTTGTGGGCCCCTAAAAGTATTGTGGCTCTCGGCATTATATATAATAGACAGCTGGCCTTGAATGGAGAATGAAGGACTTCAGGGATCTCTCCATGGGAAAATTTACATTTCCTGGAGTCATCCCCACCAATGGCTCATAACCTGACAACGAAAACTTAGGCAAACTTGAGGAGCAGTCTTTAAATTTTTTTAAATTTTGTAATTGTTTTAAAATTGAAGTACAGTTGATATATAATATTATAAGTTACAGGTGAACTGTATAGTGATTCAATTTTTAAAGATTATACTCCATTTATAGTTATTATAAAGTATTTGGCTATATTCTCCATATTGTATGATATCTCCTTGTAGTTTATTTTATGCATAATCATTTGTACCTCTTAATTCCCTACTTCTTTATTGCCCCTCCCCATTTCCCTCTCCCCGCTGGTCACCACTAGTCTGGCTCCCTAGATCTGTGAATCTGTTTCTTTTTTGTTTTATTCACTAGTTTGTTTAATTTAAAAAAAAAATTGCTTCCAACATGGAGACAACCAGAATGAGAAGATTCCATTGAACTGCTGGCTTGACAGTTCCAAATGTCAAGTTCTGCTGCCCTACACGAGATCAGCTTTGCTATGTTGCTTTTATTTCAGTTGTTTTCTTTTAAGTGATAAAATGATTATTCTAGTTATGAGTTAGTACATGCAAGGTGAGCATCACCCCTGCCCCTCCATTCTTCACATTAGCTGAGTACCCTAAGGTGCAGCATGATGTCCCTAGCGAATCGGCCATCTGAGTGGTCTTGAACCCCAAGACAACTGAAGTCAACCCACAAGTCTTCCCACCAAGAGTGGCAAGAATCCAAATCGTGTTATCTGGGAGCTGCTCCTTGGGGAATGAAAGCATGAGGGAAAACAGAGCAGACCTGGCTCACACTGAAATTGGCTTTCCAAGAATATGCTGACATTTCTGGAAGGTCGAAACAGGCAAGATCCAAGCTGGAAAAACCATCAACCTATGTAGTTGATCATTTGTAAGCTTTCATGTCTTTGCTTTGCTCAGTGTAGAAATGTATTCCACTTGAGTAGCTTGAAACAATAAAACTAAAAATGGCGGTGGGGGGTAGGTGGTGGAATAGAGGCTACAGAGATGAGTCTGAATAGAATATCCTAATATACACACAAACACCAGAAAAACGAAACTACGACAAAAACAAAAAAAAACCTCCTCAAAACTAATGCCTATATTGGGAAGTAAAAATTTATAAAAGAGAGGCAAACATAAAACAAGAAATTGTTTATTTGTTTGTTTGCCTTTATAAAACCCATTTGGGAGAGCCATCCATATATATACATCAGTTATCTGGCTTGTCCCAGTTACACTGATGTTAGAGATGTCCTTTGTTAGAAATTAATGTGTGTAATAAAGTTTTACATTTTTCATATGTTTTGAAGTATATGAGCTATATTTCTTTTGACTGAATAATTACTTTTTGTACACAAGAAAAATGAGGTGCTTAGCCCTAAGTAAATAACCTCAAAACAAACCAAGAGTAATAGTTACATTCTTTTCATCTTCTAGGCTGTATACAATAAATATTTCCAGAAACTTTTTTAAGTTGCGTTAGTATGACTTGTTGCAAAACAAAAAAGAAAACCCTCCAAAAACCAAAAAAACAAAAACAAAACTCTTTTATTGAATTAGAACTGAGTTCAGACAAAAATATGCCCCACCCCATACTGACATTTTGCTCTGTTCCTTGAGAGTATAGATTAATTACAGCCACCAGCTTTCTTCCTAGTTTATGTTAATTTCCAAAGTGTTTTTCCTTTACATTCCAAAGGCATCTTTTACTCAGAATAAACCTTTTAGGAAATAAGACCATAGATTTATGGCATTCTAAGTAGTTTAATTTTCTGGATAGATGCTTTCACTAACTCCTACATTTTTGCAGAGGAAAATGTTATCAATAAAGTTATAGGTTATATTGATCAAAGTTTCTCTTCTTTGCAGAAACTGCATCTTTAAGGCTAAGCAGTCAGCTGATTCTAAACAATGGGATACTTTTTTAACAAAGGAAACTCCCTCTGTCATTCACACCTTGAAGAACCAATTTGGGTCTTTAATAAAAGTATTTACGTGGAGCCTGTGAAGTCTCAAACTGGGGAAGGGGGGCAGGCAATGCCACAAATGCTAGCAGACTTACTGAGACCCCTAACCCTTTCTGGTAGTTGGCTCCACTGTAATTACCAGCCTGTCTGGTGTTCTCTTTTCCCTCTCCAGAAGCACTTATTATAACCTTGATTTTTTTTAAGGTAGTATTATTGAACTTGGTAAAGAAGTTCTAAGCTCTGTCAAGCTTGAGTGAAACAGGAAAAGACTGGAATTTCAAGTCCATGATGGACTCTGTATAAATATTCATGCCGTATATTTTTCCCCTCATTTTAAGTAATGATGACTATAACTTAGGGTTTTTTCCCTAAAAAATAGAAAAATAAAACTAGGGTGTTTTTTTTTCTCTCTCTCTCTGGTTCCTAGATCAAAATCTGTATGTATACGGGTATGTCTGTGCATATAACTTTATAGAAGAAGAGAGGAGATATGATAATCCATATATTATTAACACTTATCTCTGCAAATTAGAATTCTCAGTAATTTCATTATTTCTTACTTTCTTGTAATTTAAATCTTTATGATAAATGATAATTATTTCATAATAAGGAAAGTTTTTTTTTAAATATTGGTTCTAACTTTCTAACAAAATTTCCAAAATCAGTTAAAGGGAGTTTTTAAATCTCTTCACAAAATAGAAAGTATTACCCTTCTTCTAGAAGTTGTGTCTGCACTGGGGACAGTGGAAACACATGGGATGAACTGGTAAGAGTGAAAAAATGCAGGTAAAATATCAGTAGGGACGTGTACCAGGCAGTAAACGGCCTCAGAATAAGTGGAAAACAGAGAGCCAATATAAATAATTAGAAAAAGATTGATCTGAACAAATTAACAGAAAAGAAGCCAGCGTGAGGAAGGATGGTGAGGGTATTTCATTAGCTCAGAAGGCTTGCTTGTTTGCTCTTATATTTGTTTGAAGATCATGCCTAGAGAGAATTACAGTGCGATACCAGCATCAAACACGGAGGGACATGGAGACTAAAGTGAAAGATTACTTCAAGTTTTCCAGTACTGTGAGCTTCCGGTAGAAGAGTCCATCTGACTGTGTCCTGAAGTATAACCTCTCAGGTAAGAGACAGAGAAAGAGAACATGAAAGAAAGCAGAGAGAGACTCAACCTCTTTCCCCTGTTAATGAGTATCTTGCATGGACACAGGAACTTCTGCTCAATCTGGTGGGTTACAGGTGGTCAACGGGCATGTTTTGTTCCTTCTACCTTTGCCAACACTCATCACTGAGGATGAGGATCCTGGTGCTCAGACTCTAAATTCCACTAGGAGGCCTAGCACAGCATTCCTGTCCACATCTTCTCACACATTCACTTCCAGACAGTGGTTTAAAAATCTTCAGTGGTTTTCAGTTACAGCTAGAGTAAGTTCCAGGTTCCTCACCTTGTACTCTGCTTTTGCACCTCTCATCACCCCCCAGCACAAACCCTTCTGCATTCAGACCAAAGTCCTCTGCGTTCAGGACCACTTTCTCACTGTCTATATATACCCTAATTTATTCCTATCTTTTCAATATTCCCCATCTTGCCAGAGATGTCTTTTCCTGGTTCATCTGCAACCTACTCTTGAAGATTCCATTGAAGACCTCCACAATTCCACACCACACTGAGCAATCCTTCCCCCAAACCTTGCAGACTTGTGTTTAAACTCCGTATGTTAGTTTCACTATAGCCAAGCTTTGATTGCACACCTTGTCTCTGTGTTTAGATCTGGATCCGGTCTCTTGGAAGATGAGTGTAACCAGGACAGACAGAGAAGTCACAGTGTGGATGCTCTACACAGGCACATAATATGAATTACTTACTTGTGGGTCTTCCTGCTTCCCCGTCCTTTTTTTTTTTTTTGATATGCATATTGGGTTTTGGGGTTTTTTTTTAAGTTGAAGTATAGTCAGTTTACAATATTGTATCAATTTTCTGGTGTACAGCATGATGTTTCAGTCATACATGTACATATGTATATTCTTTTTCATTATAGGTTACTGTAAGATATTGAATGTAGTTCCCTGTCCTATACAGTATAAACTTATTGTTTATCTATTTTATATATAGTAGTTTGTATCTGCAAATCCCAAACTCCCAATTTATCCCTTCCTACCCCCTTTCCCCCTAGTAACCATAAGTTTGTTTTCTATGTCTGTGAGTCTGTTTCTGTTTTGTAAATAAGTTCATTTGTGTCTTTTTTTAGATCCCACTATGAGTGATATCATACGGTATTTTTCTTTCTCTGTCTGACTTACTTCACTTAATATGACAATCTTCAGGTCCATCCATGTTGCTGCAAATGGCATTATTTTATTCTTTTTATGGCCGAATAGTATTCCATTGTATAAATATACCACAACTTCTTTATTCAATCATTTGTTGATGGACAGTTAGGTTGCTACCATGTCTTGGCTATTATAAATAGTGCTGCTAGGAACATTGGATGCATGTTATCTTTTCAAATTAGAGTTCCCTCCAGATATATGTTCAGGAGTGGGATTGCTGTATCATTTGGTAAGTCAATTTTTAGTCTTTTGAGGAATCTCCATACTGTTTTCCATAATGGCTGCATCAAACTACATTCCCAACAATGGTGTAGGAGGGTCCCCTTTTCTCCACACCCTCGTTTAATGATGGCCATTCTGACTGCTGTGAGGTGATACCTCATTGTAGTTTTGATTTGCATTTCTCTACTAATTATTCCTGCTTCCCTTTCATCCTCATCCTGCAGCCATCCCATGTGAGAGAACCGGAACACTGTTCCAGAAGAGTGACCACAGCATTCACATCTGGCTGACCTGTCCTTCCAGACTGCAGCCCTGCAAGGCTGGAACTTTTCAAGGAAATTATGCAAAAAGACTCTGCTTCTTCTGTCCTATTCCCACCTCCTGTTCCCTCCCCTGTGTCCCTCTGCTCTGTTCCCACTGAGACTTGGATCAGTTTAACTGGATGGCTTCCCTTATGTCCTACAGCAATTAGAAAATAAATGACACAAAAAAACACTGCCATTCCTCTTCATAGTGAAGTGAAGGTACCCTTTTTTTTTTTTTTAGTAATAAAAAATAAATTTACACTTTGGGTTTGTTTCTTTGGTTTGAATCCAAAGACAGCTGTAAGACAGAGGACAGAGCTTTAAATGTTGACCTGTCTGTTTATAGATGAGTACTTGGACTAGCTGCACTGGCACTGTGGGACGGTGACTTGCAGGTCTGATATTTATTTACACAATTCACTGAATGTAACAGATTTTGAAATATAGTTTATAAATATTTAGAAAACATTGTTCCTAAGTATTTGTGGCTTCTTTACAATGTATCAGGCTATTTATTTTGAAACAGCATCTCTTTTTATTGAGAGGTAAGGTAGATAGCTGAGCAGAGATGCGTGCAGCATTGAACATAATTAATATTGTGGGGGAGAAAAAAAAGGAGATGGCTGTTAGATGGCTGACAATCAGTCCTCCTTCACAGGGAAGGCTTTTCAAATATGCAGATGAGGATGTTGCCCCTAGATGTGCATTTGAACTTTCTGTATTAGGCTGCTTTGATTTTATGATGCATTAGTGGAAGAGGCACTTGTTTAGGATCAGGGTCAGTAGGCCCTCCAGGCCAAAACATCGATGGCTTGGTGATAAGAGTCCAAAAGTGGCCACAAAACCTTCCCATGCCTGTATCTACGTTCTTAAAAGTAGGCTTTGCAGCTCCATCCATTGTGGAGGTGCAATCTATTTCTCCATTCCTTGAATCTGGGTGCCATGACAACAGGCTTTGACCAATAGATTTTAACAGAGGTTCACTGTAATGGTCTTGAACCTATGCCTCAAATGTCTGTCCACCTTCTGCTCTCATTCTTGAAATCCTGAGCATCTGCCATGCAAATAGCCGGGGCCATCATGCTAGATGATAAGACACATTCCTCATCACCCCCATCACCACAGGTGACAGCCAGCCAACTCCCAGAAGCAGAGTCACCAAGCTGACTCTAAGCTGCCCACAGATGCATGAGTGAGCCCAGCCAAGACCAAGAGGCCAACACCAAGAAAACTACCCAGCTGAAAGCCCAGCCCAAATTACAAAACCAGAAAATCATAAGCTAAATAAATCACTATTCTGAGTCACTCCATTTTGGGGCAGTTATTTTAGCACCAAAAGCTAACTGACACGAGGTTATGACAGCAGAGTGGGTGATAACCAATGACCAATGTCTGGGTCATATGTGTAGGGCATCCTTGTTTCTACATGAAATCAGCAGGTCATTTATTCCACCTAAGTTTATTGAGCACCTAATCTCATTCAGGTACTGTTTGTTCAAGGTGCTGGGAATATTTTAATGAACAAGACAGACCAAGTTCCTGCCCTCCTTGACCTTACATTTTAGTGACTCATAGAAACAATAACAAATAAAAGAGTAAATATATAATATGATGCACAATAGCAAAAAAGGGCTACAAAACAAAAATAAAGCCAGAAAAGGGACAGAGCGTAATGCGGGAGGCTATATTTCATAGAGTAGTCAGAGATGGCCTTGCTCAGCAAAAGATTTGAGCAGAAACTAAAATACAGAAGTGAGCCATTGGGAAATCTAGGGAAATAGTCCTAACTGTTTAATGGGATATTTTAAATTAAAATTATATTCAGGTGACCCCCATGAAGACCTCCGTCCAGGATTCCCTTTGCGTGTTTTTGAAGGGGTTGAGTAATCTTGCCACTACCTCATGTCTATGTCATTATCAAACCTCCACATTTCAGATTTAATGGTTAGTCACATGAGTTATTGAAAATATTCTTGGTAAGTTGGAGAATTTTCTAATGTTGAATTGTTAGTGGCAGGCAAAATCATGTTTCCATGATTATACAAATGTATTCCTCTTGTGAAATAGAAGTTATTTCTCCAGTAAACTTGAATTTAGTTTTTTTTAAATATGTGTAGTTAAGGCTATCTTTCTTTAATCCCTCAGGACTACCTTGAAGGTAAAGCAGTGTTTTTGTTGTTGTTTTTGTTTGTTTGTTCTAATAAAGGGTAATACGTAGGTTATTTAAGATGTTCTGTAATTATGTTTCATTGTCTATGGTAAAAAAAAATTGAGAGACATAAAGACAAAACTTTACAACTTATGTTCTGTGTCTAACTATTTTTAAAAATTTTTTGGACTATTTTTTTATTGAAACTTAAATTTATTGCAGAATTCTAAAAATATCTGGTATGAGCCATAGGAAAAGAAGCAAGTAAGATGACTTTCAATGAGGATGAATTCATACACCCCTTAACAATTGAGGCAAATCATCCCCCACAAACTTGAACTAAATCTAACTTGGAATTCATGCACTGACTGAATGGAGGGTGATGCTGGGGGACACTTTTCAACATGTGGCCAAGCATAAAGCCATGTGGCAAAGACTGTTGGCAATTTTTTCCTCTTTCTGGCAACAATATAGACTACATTTTCCAGCCTACCTTCCCTTTACAAGTGGTCATGTGACTAAGTACTAGCCAACAGAGTGTGAGCAAAAGCGCTCAGCGCCATGGCGAGGCAGTCATCTGTGCCCCTTCCCTCCATTTGGTCAGATACTGGTACCCAGGGTAATCCTGCAAGGATGTCCTGAAGCTGGCATAGCCTCCGCCAATCTGGGGCCCTGATAAAAACCACCAGGAGCAGAACTGTTTGCCTGTTAAATGAGAAATATATAAAATTCTTGTTCTCTGAGCCATTATATTTGGCAGGGAACAAGGAGAAGGGGATATGCAGCTTAGTGTATCTTAACTAATACAAGCAATATCTACCATTCTGCCCTACTGCCCATATACCAGAAAAACTAATGTAAAATATTCTTCAGTGAGAAAGCTAAGGCAACCAGGTGCTGAATAAAAACAACTACTAAAAATTAAAAAATGCCAACAATGAGATTTCATCAATGCATATGCCTAAGTAAACCATGTTTCTAAACAAAGATCATATTTCTTATGTCTTTTTGACTCCTGACAGGTGAAAAAGATGTTGACCGGATAGCAGGTGCTCAGAAAGTACTGAATGAATGAATGAATGAATGGGTTAGAAGACCTGAGCTACATCAGGAAACATAGGTTTTACCAAATATTCTTCTATGACATGACCCTGCAGGTTTAGATATGTTCCTCTCTGAACATCAGCTTCTCTCCTGAGAAATTATGGGGTTGAATTAAATGTTTCCAAGCTGGGAAATTCTAAGCCCATCTCTAAGAGTTATTAATAGTCCCTTCTGGTCACTTAAAAAAAAAAAGACACGAAAAGGTCCAAGGTTACCAACTACGAGCAGAGTTGTACGGGTCTGGAAAGTCAATGTCTCTTTGGATTTAGGTCACAGTATGAGCTGCCTCTTCTGCTTCTGCAGTGTTCCAGCCTAAGTACCTACCAAAAATTGTGAAAAGAGACTGCTAAATCTACAAGAGGTCATAAAGAGTAAGTGATCTCAACACCTCATGTCACAGATAAATACAAATTAGACCCCTGGAGGTTAAGTCACAGAGCCACTCCTCCCAGCCAAGGCTAGGATTTAGGTTTCCTAGCTGGCAACCCAGGGTACTTCTCCAGATTCTCAGTTAGTCATACTGTATCTCGCCTATGCTTAGCTTAATCCAGACTTACAATTATATCTAACCCATGTAATAAGAATAGGATGCTTTATTTTATCTGTTTGTTTGGGGGTTGGCTAAAAGTATTTTGTGTTATCAAGACCTCATCATATTCTTTTTCACTGTAATGGCTAAGAATATGAAAACGAATATATGTATATTCATGTATGACTGAAGCATTGCACTGTACACCAGAAATTGACACAACATTGTAAACTGGCTATACTTCAATCAAAAAAAATTTAAAATAAAATGCAAATCTAGCCTCCTTCAAAAGAAAAAAAAAAGGCCTCATCATGTCTTTTTTTCTCCATCAACTCTGCAGGAGCCTCTAAATAAGCTCCACTTCTGATTTCCCCTTTTAATATACACACTAAATACAATAACCATAGCAATCTCAAAACCTTTTGTGACTTTCCAGTCCGCCATTCCTCCCAATTGAGAGGAGTGTTTTGGAATTTGCCCCTAAATGCACTATATTGTAAGCCTTCCTCTACCAAACTTCACCAACCCAAACTCCAAATCCTGACACACATATCTACTACAATTACCAGGTTAGTGTGGCTTTAGCCAGCAAAGCAAGAAATCGGAAAGAAAAATCAGCATGAGCGATAAATGCTACAAAGTTTGTCGTGTTAAAGAGGAATGATATCACTAGGGTGGAGGGAAGGATGCTGAAGGAAACAGGAGACTCAGAAATGAAGTCAGAAATTCCAATGAGGGAGCGACGCAGAAGAAACAAAGGAGAAATGTAACTTAAGTCTTTAGCAGGTTCATTCATTCAATGAACACTTGCTAAGTAATGAAACATGTCAGACCCATCAAAAGTAAAGGAGGTACACAGAAGAATAAAACAGCCCACCCCCAAGGAGCCCACTTCTTAAGGGGGAAAATAATAAGAGTTGCTACTAAAATGAATTTTAGTTCAACTCACCCACTACCCACAGAGACACACACGACCGCCTGGCTCAGCTCTCCCTGGAAGGCTCAGCACAACAGGTTGGGGGACGTTCCTTCTGTTTTGCCCTGGACAGTCCAAGCGTATGCCTGTTGTCTTGGTATAATTATTAACAGTGCTTTCTTTCACTTCAAAATTGTGGCAATATTACTTTCACGTCTAGGATAAAGGAAATTACCATAGGTCTTTGGAGCCAAGAAAGGCTATGAATTCTATGTATTAGGGAAGTTGGGGAAACGTTACTCAGAGGAAGGGCCACGTGGACTGAAAGAGAGCTCATCTAAACTGGATGAAAACAAGGACTATAAACAGACCACAGTGCTTCTCCAGTTTGACCTGAGTAAACACTGAGACTTACGTAGACTTCCTTTTTTTTTTTTTTTTAAATAGGCTGATATGTTAGAAAAGTTTTAGGTTCACAGCAAAATTGAACAAAATATGCAAAGAGGTTCCACATCCCGCCTGCTCCCCCTCAACACACACAACCTCCTCCACTGTCAACATCCCCCACCAGAGTGGTACCTTTGTTACAAACGATGAACCTACGTTGACACATCACTATCAATCAAGGACAGGCATAGTCCTTGCCCTTCAAGAATTTAACTTCCAGTGTGGGAGACAGCCATTAAAACAAGTAACTGCACAAATAATTTAATAAGAAGATGTAGACTGCCTGGCACACAGCAGATGTACTGAACATTTATTCTGCTAATATACATTGAATAGAGTTGCCAGACTTAACCAATAAAAAGTAATGAATGATACTTTATATCAGGGTTTACATTAGTTAGTTCACATTAGGGTTCACTCTTGATACTACACATTCTATGAACTTTGACAGCTGTATAGTGACATGCATCCACCATGATAGTATTACACAGAGTAGTTTCACTGCCCTAAAAATGTGCTCCAGGCAACCATTGATATATCTGTATTTTTTTTTTTTTTTACTGTTTCCATAGTATTGCCTTTTCCAGAGTGTCACAGAGTTGGAATCATACAGTACGCAGCTTTTTCAGATTGGTATCTTTCACTTAGGGATACACATTCAGTGTTCCTCTGTGTCTTTTCATGGCTTGATAGCTCATTTCTTTTTAGCACTGAATACTATTCCATTCCCTTGATAAAGTATAGCTTATCCATTCACCTACTGAAGGACATTTTGATTGCTTACAAGTTTTGGCAGTTATAAATAAAGCTGCTATAAACATCTGTGTGCAAGTTTTTGTGTGGGCATAAACTCATTTGCATGGACATTACTCATCTGAATAAACACCTCCTGGGTGATATTGCTGGATCATATGGCAAGAGTAAGTTTAGTTTTGTAAGAAACTGCCACATTGCCTTCTAAAGTGACTGTGCCATTTTGCATTCCCACCAGCAATGAACTCCTGAGTTCCTGTTGTTCTCCATCCTCACCAGCATTTGACGGTGTCAGTGTTTTGAATTTTGATCCTTCTAGTAGGTGTGTAGTGGTATCTCAGTGTTTCAGTCTGCAATTCCCTAGTGGCAAATGATGATGAGAATCTTTTCATACACTTATTTGCCATCTTTATATCTTCTTTAATGAGGTACCTGTTCAAGTCTTTTGCCGATTTTTTAACTAGGCTGTTCATTTTCTCATTGTTGAGTTCTAAGAGTTCTTTCTATATGTTGGATAACAGTCCTTTGTCCAGTATGTTTCATGCAAATATTTTCTCCTAGTCTGTGGTTTATCTTCTCATTCTCTTGCTAGTGTCTTTGCAGAACAGAAGATTTGAATTTTAAAGAAGTCTAGTATATCAGTTGTTTCTTTCATGAATCATTCCTTTGTATTTAAAACTCATCATGTTTATGGTCATCTAGATTTTCTCCCATGTTATCTCCTAGTTTTATACTTCTTCATTTACATTTAAGTCCATAACTCATTTTGAGTTAATTTTTGTAAATGATGTAAAGTCTGTGTCTAAAATCGTATTTTTGCATGTGAATGTTCAGTTTTCCCAGCACCACTTGTTAAAAAGTCTGTTTTCTCTATTGTATTGCCTTTGCTCCTTCGTCAAAAACAAAGTTGACTATATTTATATGGATTTTTACTGGGCTCTCTATTCTATTCTATTGATCTATTTGTCAAATTTTACGCCAGTAATACACTGTCTTGATCATTGTAGCTTTAGAATAAGTTTTGAAGTTAGGTGGTGTCAGTCTTCTGACTTTGTTCTTTCTCTTTAATATTGAATTGGCTATTCTGGGTCTTTTCCCTCTCTATATGAACTTTAGAATCAGTTTGACAATATCCACAGAATAACTTGCTAGGATTTTGGTTGGGATGTTTTGAATCAGTCGATCAAGGTATAGACAATATTGAGTCTTCCTATTCAGGTAAATGGAATATAGCTCTCCATTTATTTATTTCTCATTTAATTTTTTTATTAGAATGTTGTAGCTTTCCTCATATACATATTGTACATATTTTGTTAGATTTATTCCTAAATATTTATCTTTAGGTGCTGATGTAAGTGGTTTCCTGTTTTAAATTTTAAATTCCACTTGTTACCACTGTTATATAGGAAAGTGACTGACTTTTGTATGCTAACCTTGTATCCTGCAACCTTGCTATAATTGCTTATTAGTTTCAACTTTTCAGTCAGCTTCCTTCAAATACTCTACATAGACATTTATTTAAAAACAAAGACAGTTTTATTTCTTCTTCCCAATCTGTATGTCTTTTATTCCCTTTTTTTTTTTTTTACTTATATCATTAGCTAGGACTTTCAGTACAATGTTGAAAAGAAGTCAGGAGAGGGGACATCCTTGCCTCATTCATAATTTTAGCAGGAAAAGTTTCTAGTTTCTCCCCTATTAAGTATGATACTAGCTGTAGGTTTTTTTGTAGATGTTCCTTATTGAGTTGAGGAATTTCCCAACCATTCCTAGTTTGCGGAGAGTTTTTATCTTAAGTGAGCATTAAATTTTGCCAAACTTTTTACACATTTATTGATATGATTATGTGATTTTTCTTAGCCTGTAGATGTGATGGATTACATTAACCAATTTTCAAATGTTGAACCAGTCTTACATACCTGGAAAAAGTCCTACTTGGTTGTGGTGTATTATTCTTTTATGCATTGTTAAGGTTGATTTGCTAGTATTTCGTTGAGGATCTTTGCCTGTATGTTCAAGTGAGGTACTGGTCTGTAGCTTTCTTTACTTGAAATGTCTGTGTCTGGTTTGGTATTAGGGTAATGCTGGCCTCGTAAAATGAGTTAAGAAGTATTCCCTCTCCTTCCAACTTCTGAAAATGATTTAAACAACTTGTATCATTTCTTCTTAAATTTTTGGTAGATTAACCAGTGAACCTATGTGGGCCTGGTATTTTCTGTGTGGGAAGGTTATTAACTATTGATTGAATTTCTGTAATAAATTTAAGCTTATTCAGATTGTCTGTTTCTTCTTGTGTAAGTTTTGGTAGGTTATGTCTTTCAAGGAATCAGTCCATTTCATCTAGGTCATTGAATTTGTGGGCACAAAATTGCCCATAGTAGTCCTTTATTATCCTTTCTATGTCCATGGTCTCTGTAGTGGTGTCCCCTCTTTCATTTCTGATATGAGCAATTTGTGTCTTCTCTTTTTCCTTAGTTAGCCTGGAAAGAAGTTTATCAATTTTACTGATCTTTCAAAGAACCAGCTTTTGGTTTTGGTTTTGTTGATTTTCTCTATGCTTTACTGTTTTTAATTTTATTGATTTTTTTTTACTCTAATTTTTATTATTTCTTTCTTCATCTTTCTCTGGATTAAATTTGGTCTTCTTTTTATAGTTGCCTAAGGTAGAAGCTTAGAATATTCAGTTTAGACTTTTCCTCTTTTCTAGGATACGCATTTAATGCTATAAATTTACCTCTGAACACTGCTTTCACTGCATGCCACAAATTTTGATAAGTTGTGTTTCCATTTTCATCTAGTTCAAAGTGTTTTAAAATTTCTCTTGAGATGTCTTCTTTGACCCGTGTGTTATTTAGAAGTATGTAGTTTAGTCTTCAGGTATTTGGGGATTTTCTAGCTATCTTCCTGTTATTGATTCCTAGAATAATTCCACTGTGGTATGAGCATTCATTGTGTGAGTTCTGTTTTTTAAAATTTTAAGGATTTTAAGGTGTGTTTTACAGCCCAGAATGTGGTCTGTCTTAGTAAATATTCCATGTGCGCTTGAGAAGAATGTGTATACTGCTGTAGTTGGAGGAAGGAATCCATAGATGTCAAATACACATATAGTTGACTAATGGTGCTGTTGTGTTCAACTATGTCGTTACTGATTTTCTGCCTGCTGAATCTGTCCATTTCTGACAGAGGGGTGTTGAAGTCTCCAACTATAATAGTAGATTCATCTACTCTTCTTTGCAGTTCTATCGGTTCATGCCTCACGTGTTTTGACACTCTGTTGTTGGGCACATACACATTAGGGATGGTTATGTCTTCTTGGAGAATTGACTCCTTTACCATTATGTGATGCTGCTCTTTATCCCTAATAATTTTTCTTGCTGTGAAGTCTACTCCATTTGAAATCAATAGAGCTATTTCAACTTTAATTTAATCAGTGTTAACAGGGTAAGTTTTTCTCCATTCATTTACTTTCAATCCATATGTGTCTTTATATTTAAAATGGGTTTCTGATAGACGATACATAGTTGGGTCTTGTTTTTAATCCATTCTAACAATCTCCAGTTTTAATTTTTTGCTTCAAGCTGACCATCTCCATCTTTTAGACCACAACATTGAAAGTGATTATTGATAGAGTTGGGTTAATAGCTACAATATTTGTTACTGCTTCCCTTGTTCTTTTTATTCTAATTTTTGCATTCCACTCTTTTTCTGTCTTTTGTGGTTTTAATTGAGCATTTTATGATTCCATTTTCTCTCCTTTCTTAGCATATAAGTTTTACTTTATTACTTTTCAAGTGGTTGCCTAGAGTTTGCCATATACATTTACAGTTAATCCAAGTCCACTTTCAAGTAACACTATGACACTTCATGAGTAGTGCAAGTATATTAATATAACAAAACTGTAACTAATTCCTCCCTCCTGTCCCTTGTATTATCAGTGTCATTCGTTTCATATATACATAATCTATACTCACTGAATACAATGTTATTATTATGTATAAATTATTATCTGTGAGACCAGTTAAGAGTAAGAAAAACTTTTTATTTGGCCTTTACTCATTCCTTCTTTAATTCTCTTCCTTTCTTACATAGCTCTGAGTTTCTGACCTAATCATTTCCCTTCTCTCTGAAGAACTTTTAACATTTCTCAAAAAGCAGGTGTTCTGGCAACAAATTCCCTCAATTTTTGTTTGTGTAAGAAAGTCTTTATTTCTCCTTCACTTTTGAAGGATAATTTTTTAGGTTGCGGAATTCTCGGTTGGTGGAGCTTTTTCTCTCAACACTTAAAGTAGTTCATTCCACTCTCTTCTTACCTAAATGGTCTCTAAGGAAAAGCTGGATGTAATTATTATCTTTGCCCCTGTATAGGTAAGCTGTCTGTTTTACCTCTGGTTCTTTTTCAAGATTTTTTTTCTTTATCTCTGATTTTCAGAATTTTGAATATAATATGCGAGGTATAAGGGGGGGTTTTAATTTGTTTCATCATTGTTGTCATTGTTGCTGTTTTTCACATTTATCCTACTTGGTGTTCTCTGAGCTTCTGGGATCTCTGGTTTAATGAATGACATTAATTTGGGGGAACTGTTCAGTCATTACCATTTCAAATACGCTTCTGTTCCTTTCTCTCTTTTTCCTTCTCCTTCCAGCATTCCCATTAAACATATGTTATACCTTTTGTCTTACAGTTTTTGGATATTCTGTTCTATATTTTTTGTCTTTTTTCTCTTCGCTTTTCAGGTCTGAAAGTTTTGTGGACGTATCCTCAGGCTCAGAAATTTTTCTTCAGCCATGTCCATTCTACTAATGAGCTCATCAAAGGTATTTTTTTTAAATTTCTATTACAGTGTTTTGATCGCTAGGATATCTTTTTCATTCTTTTAGAATTCCCATCTCTCTGCTTGTATTACCCATCTGTTCCAGCATATTGTTTACCTTTTACAGTACACCTCTAGCACATAAATTACAGTTGTTTTAAATACATGATCTGATCATTCCAACATCCCTGCCATATCTGGATCTGGTTCTTATCTTTAGTCCGTATCTTTAAACTGTGGTTTGTTTGTTTGTTTGTTTTTTAGTATGCCTTATAATAGTTTGTTGAATAGCAAACATAATGTATAGGTTTAAAAGAACTGCAGTAATTAGGTCTCTAAAAATGCACGGTTACGGAGGGAAAGCATTCTATAGTACTATGAATCGGTCTCAATTTTTTAGTGAGCCTATACCCCTGGGCTGTAAACTTCAAAAGTGCTTCTTAGTTTTTTGTTTGGGGTTTGTTTGTTTGTTTGTTTTTAACTCCCTTCATGGTACAAGATGGCTAGGGTTGGCTAGAGTTGGGTTTTCCCCTTCCCCAGGTGGACTAGGCTTTGTTAAGAACAGAAGGCTCTGGTATATAAATCAAAATAGTTACTTTTTTCCCTCTCCTTCTGCCAGAAGCCTGAAGGGATTTTTTTTTTCTCTGATACTCACTATGAGAACCTGGTTGAGCTCCTGGAGGTAAAACTGACAAAAGTGTGAGGGCCACCAAATGACAGAGTCCCCTGGAATTTTTATCTCTCAGATTTGCACACTTAGCGTCAGCCATTTGTCCATTCCAGTTCAGTTTTCTTATCCCAGTACTGATTTCTGCAGAAGTTTCTGTTTCAGAGTCTCTGCTCCTCTAAAGTTGTAATTCCCTGTACCACCTATCTTTCTCTCCAGTTTTAGGGGCAGAAGTTGGCTCTGCCACCTCACTTCTCTGACAGATCCAAGAAGAGTTGTTGATTTTTTCAGTTTGTTCAACTTTTTACTTGTTAGGATAAAGAGATGACTTCTAAGCCCCTTACGTGCTAGACCAGGGAACTTACTTTTTAACAAAATTACATCATGGTCAACTAAGAGGGAGAGTTGATGAGTAGCCAGAGCTTGAGACTTGAGTTCAAAACCGAGTGTCCTCTCTTATTTGTTACGATCTGTGGGCAGTTTACTCCACCCATCTGACTCCAAGCTTCCTCTTCTGTGAAAAGGGGAAACTGATACATAGTTTTGAGGTTTTATGTATGGTTTTTTTTCAGTTCAGGATCTGGTGAGTCATAAATCTTCCATAATTGCTAGTTCCTTTCCCTTTTCCTCTTATCAGTTGCCACAATAAATCACTTAATCTCCCTGAGGCTACTGCTTCATCTTTCAAATGGGAATAATGATGCCTAAGCTTACAAACCCACAGGACTGTTTTGATAATCAAAGAGCCAATATGTGTCATCATATTTATATATAAAAAAAGAATGTTATTAAACAAAGACAGGGCAAAAATATTAGTACCATAATAATAATTATCATCATTACAAATATTCAAGGCTGTGTCTGACTCACCTGTCTTTATGAAGTTTAACACAAAATCATAAAAGTCTTATGTGACAATCCAGCTTGAGTTCTTTTCCAAACAAGTTACTTGCTTTGACATTTTTTTTTCCTGCAATAATCAAAGCTCTTCATCACCAAGAATTTATAAGACTTGTCAAAAGAGTTTCTGGTTACCTTTCCTGAATTTCGTAAGACTGTGGGACAGAGGGCTGCCAACAAAAGGCTACAGTCCTCCCCCTCCCACTACCCCAGGGTAGAGTTTAGTCTTATGCTCACAAATGCTAGTATTTTGCCCACCCTCTAGTCTCTGCCAATGCAGATGGTTTTGAGTGATTAAACATGTAAACCATCAAGACCAAAACCATCGCCGAGCATTCTAAGCCCTGCACAGCTGGAAGGCAGAACAAGACCCCAGAAGCTGTCCAAGGTCCTCAACACCACCCTCATTTTATGGATGTGACCCCCAAAACTTCCCATTTTCCAGAGTACCCCCACTCAATATTTTCACCCTGCCAGGCAGGCTTATGGGATTGTTTCCAGTATTGCAAGATCTAGAAAAGAAAAAAGTTACCTTGCCTCACTGCTCAATAACCCCCGTACAATAGTCTCCTGGAACCCACTCCCTCAGGGCTGCCAGATTAGGTCTTGGTCCAGCACGTTAAGCCTAAAGGCCCAACCACACAGCCAGCATACGCGTTCCTTTTCTCTGCATCCTTTCCTGTTACTTCAAGTTAAAGAGCCCTGCACTGTCAACGGATACTAAGCATATTGCATAATTATTTATCACTAAACTGTTGCTGCTGGTATGCCTTTCTTTCAAGAAGAAACAAAGACAAAAAACAAACAAAAAAAACCACCTCTCTTCTGGCTTGATCTTGCCTAGTCAGCAGTTTTCTTTATGGCGTTGTTCATTACCATCCTCGCGTTAATCGCGGGCACTGTAATGCCTCCCCACTATGAGCTTTCCCTGCCTCTCCATATAGTTTGCTTTTCACTGTAGCTGCTGAGCGGCGTAAATCAATACAATGCACACCATAAACACCACAAGTGCTAACCCTGGCAATTGGCTCTCTTTAATTGGTTTCAGCTCAAAACCTGTAAACCTATTTGAAGCGAAAAGGTGGACAAATCAAAGGCAAGACGAATGACCTGGACGCTCTCGCTGAGCCAGGGGTTGCAAGCTCCAATGTGGTATTTTTCATCTCTGTCATGGTTTTTCTTTCATTTCTCTCTGGATCTTTCTTACTGCCCAGGTATTGGGCTTCAGCAGCCTCTACATTTATAATTACAGAAAGGAAAGTATAAATACCCCAGAGGCTGCATGGTGCATTTTAGCGATCGCACTACCCGAGAGGGCAACTTGAATAAATACCCCTCACAACTAGTGTTATATTGACAGGTTTTCACGGTTACCTTCTTTACAAGTAAATCCGACCCCTGATGGAGTCTCCCTCAAATGTCACACACAGATGGCAGAGTGGCTGGACATTTTTATCACCAGGCTGAGGTTTTTTGAGGGTTCGTTTTTGTTTTTTATTGAAGTATTGTCACTTACAGTGTTGTGTTTATTTCCGGTGTACAGCATAGTGATTCAGTTACACATATATACATATTCCTTTTTCTATTATTTTTCATTATAGGCTATTAGAAGATACTGAACATAGTTCCCTGTGCTGTATAGTAGGACCTTGTTATTTATCTATTTTATATATAGTAGTAGGATCTGCAAATCCCAAACTCCCAATTTATCCCTCCACCCCATGCACTTTTCCCACTGGTAACCATAAGTTTGTTTTCTATCTCTGTGAGTCTGTTTGTCTGTCTCTGTTTTGTAAATAAGTGTTGGAATCTTAAAAAAATGACACCAGTGAACTTATTTACAAAACAGTCTGAGTTTTAAAAACCTATGGCTTTGTTTGCTTCAAAGTGTATTCACTTGTCGATTTGCATTGCTGCAGGGAGAGCACATGGTTCAAATAGTTGTCCATTTGTTTATCCACAGTGACAACAGTGCCTGAGGTACTGCTCTGTTTCCACAAGCCTATCATTCTGCTGAGGCTAACTGTGGAGACTGGATGAAGCGATCACCTGAGGGGGTTCCGGGTTAATGGCCTATGGGAATGGCCGCTTCACCAAGCTAGTTCCAAGTTGGTGACAATCTACTGTCTTCCCCTGGCCTTAGGTGACTCCTCTAGTCAAGCAAACCACTGAGTCTGTGATCAGAGCCACTGAGCCAGGGACCCTTTTTCTACAAGTTCCAAATCTCGTCAAGCAGGCAGTGGTATTTGAAAAGGAGAGCTCCTGTGTTGAGCAAATGATAATTTAAAATGCGTATTAAAGTAGCCAGAGGGAAAGCCCCTGGGTAGAAACACACTAACACTGACACTCATAGAAGGGCTTGTCGAACAGTAAAACATGTGCCTGCGTACATGCGCACACACACACATACACACACACAACACTGGAGAAAAGGAGCTTTCGTGGGGCAGATTTCACAAGCAGGGCCATCTCTTAGCCAGTTGCCACATATGAATTAGCATTTCAATAACACAATCGTCTCATCACACTCTTGAAACCACTTTTATCTTACATTTTATTTAAACAGGGCAGCCGCCAATTTTTATGAGAGGCTCAAAGCTAAGGCAGCCCCAAACTTGATTCATAAATCTTCCACGCAGTTCAGGAAGTACAAATGCAGTCATCTGGCATGTTCATTCAGATCTTTCTTTGCTGTTATTTTATGCTTCTCATTAGCAGTCCCCAAAATGCTACCGGTACAGTTTTCAGGGTTCAGCATGAGAATGAATTTCTAGTTACACCCTCAAGATAAAGCTGACGGTATAAGGTCTCTCCCACCTCGTGTTGAGATACGGGTACAAGGATGATCCTTACTAGGGTATTTTTAAACTGAACCGGCCATCAGGACATGCCGTTTGATCACAGGCTCAGAATATGATGCATAGAACATTTCATTTCAACACGTGCAGATCAAGGTAAAGTTTTCTGAAGCACGGAGACCAATGCTCCTGCTTTTTTTTTTTTAAATAAATTTTAATCTTTCAAAAAATTTTTTTGGTTTGGGGTTTTTTTTGGTAGGGGAGTGGAATTAAGTTTATCTATTTCTTTATTTTAGTGGAGGTACTGGGGATTGAACCCAGGACCTCGTGTATGCTAAGCATGTACTCTACCACTGAGCTATAGCCTCTCTCCCCCCAGTGCTCCTGCTTTTGATTGAAATCATACGGAGCATCTCTCTTCCTGCACTAAGTCTCCCTATTTTTGCATGACTTCAAGAAGATGTTTTGGAGTCAGTGAATCAGAGAATACTATTCATTATAAAATTTTTCCCAGTCTACGCGGCCACCGCTATGTAGTTGAGGACCGGGGAAGAGAGGAAGCAGTTGGGTGTATGACACCTGGCAGTAAACAGTTGAAAGGAGTTAGAAAACACTTTTGTTTGTAGCCCATATTACAAGTTTACTAGGAACATTAAAGTCACCTCATCAGCCCTGTTTCTATGAGTTGAGCTATTTAAAGAACACTGCAAGGGGACAGCCAGGGATTTTCCATAAATGAGCTCACCTGGATGTGCAAAGGACATTCACTTTAGTTTGTTGAGAAACAAGGTTTCCCAGCACAGAATTTCCTTTCTAACTTTCTCTTCCACTAACACCCCTACCTCCACCAAATTTGCACACACACACACATACACACACACACAAATTGTCTGGGTTTTGGCAAATGTTATGCTGACAATTCTTATCTAATTGTAGGCTCATTAGGAGATGTTGAAAGTGGAATTCTTCTGATCTGCCATTTGGCTTTTTCTTTTTCTTTTTTCTTTCCATGGCTGATTTCATGTTTAATCTTTAAAGTGAAGATAAATCTCGACAGGAAAAGCAAAATATCCCTTGAATACCAGTGTCTACAGAGTTTAACCTTTCCATAAAAATAATTTCATGTCGCTAAAAGGCTTAAATAGTGATGCCCATTAAAAACAGGCTAAACATAAGATTGCAAAAGGTACAATGACTGTGCCAATTTCGTGCTATAATTAAGGTTTCACTCTACCAGGGTCACCATGATGTTGAATTAGCCTACCTCATGATGGAATGAGCTGGGGGTGTGTATTCAGAATGTGGGGCACATTGAGAACAGAAGAGGGCTGCTTTGCTGGTAACAAATCCCACCCATGTTCACGCTTCCTACAACTGCCCTGAATCAAAAGGAGCCCAAGATAATACAGAGAACATGTCAAGGACTCTGAAAAACCACTGCTATGTCACAACTTCTAAACACCTTTCTACTTCCTAACACTAATGCATTCTAGCCGAGTAGCCCATTCAGAATTCTAGCAAGTTCTCTTTCTCTTACATGATTTGGGGAAAATCAATCCATCCACCTTTCCTTCTGATTTCATCACTCTGTTCCTACCTAGATATGACCTAGATCTGGATGCTGTCACAGTGTCCTGGCCACATTTTCCCTTCAGTCTAAGTGGTAAAGCTGAGCTAAATGTTCCCATCAAACAACTGCAAGGGAAGACCTGACGTGGCTCTATTATTCCAGACACCTGCCCTTTCCTTGTCTTCTTTTTGAAAGTCAACCAAAAGCGTATTTTTGTTTTTAATAAGAATTGGACAGCAAAAATGAGATTGGCTAAAATTCTGGACTGCATTTCCCAACGGCTTCCAAAATAAATGCATCAACATTCTTATTTCGCACCACCTGCAAGAAAAGTCTATGGTCAGCGTTCAGGCTCAATAATGGAAAATGAAAATTATTAGTTGGGAAATAGGTTTCGGGATCAGGTCTACAGAGGGTAATGTTAAACAACAGAAAAACCCCTCTTGGAGACAGAGTCTTCAGAACCCCTTACAAGCATGCTATATTTGGAATTTATGTATTAGCTTCATTTCCCTTTGAGTCACACTCATTCTTCCCAATCAAATGGCTTTCAAATACAAACTCCACCTCGTGAATTATGGAAATCTACTCTTTATCAGCTTTTCCCAACTGAGATTCCTTGAGAGAACTAAGCCCCACAGAAAAATGATTCCAGTGACTGTTCTCTCAATTTTCCCCAGGAAGATACTAGCAAGTCCTGTTCTAGAACACAGAGGAAACAAGTTAATTCAGTACATACCGTAGATGCCTTAAGGCATCAGGACTTAATTCTCTAGCAATTCTTGAGAAGGGCTGCTGGTGGTTTTAATGAGCAGAGCAATGTCATCACAAACTAATCTGACTAATATTGGAAGGTTCTCTGTGTCCCCAGATATTACCAGCATGACTATCACTACAATAACCACAACTACTACCACTAGTACTAGTAAGAAGATGAAGGATAGCTTCCATGTGCCGATCAGTCCCTGTGCTGAACACTTAAAACTCATTTGCTCATGTAAACGGCACGACAGAAGCATGAGGTGGGCATGACTATTGTTACCCCATTTGACAACTGAGGAGACGCTGGTTACGTTACAGGAAGATGGGGTGAGATGACGGTCATGTCCCTGGGATGCACCCCGCCAAGTGAGGGTCCTTGGCTTCACACAGGGAAGAAATCAAGAGTAAGCCAGAGTAGAGTTCAAGTAGATTTATCCAGAGAGATACACACTCCATAGACAGAGTATGGACCATCTCAGAAGGCCAGAGAGGCCACGAAGGTAAAAGTAGATACACATTCCATAGACAGAGTGTGGACTGTCTCCAAAGGCGAAAGAGAGACCATGAGGTGCGGGGTTGTTAGTTTTTATGGGCTCGGTAACTTCATATGCTAACAAGTGGGAGGATTATTCCAACTGCTTTGGGGAAGGGAATCCCGGGGATTCCCAGGAATTGGGCTACCGTGCACTTTTTACCTTTTATGGTCAGCCTTGAAACCATCATGTCACCTGTGGGAGTGCCATTTAGCATGCCAATGTATTACAATAGCATACATTGAAGCTCAAGGTCTACTGGGAGTTGAATCTTCTGCCATCTTGGGGCTAACAGCTGTCTCATTCTTTTAATGGTTGTGGCCTGCCCCCTTCCCTCCTGTTTCAGCTAGAGGGGTTAACTGGCAAAACCAAATTGGAATCCAGAGCCTGTCTGACTCCTCCAGGAGACAGAAGAAATCTGTAAGATCGTAACAAATGCCAAGGAGAGTAGGGTTAGGGAGCTGATGTGGAGGGACTCCACCCACCTGCTGGACCAAGCAGGAGGAGGGAGGAGGTCAAAATGGAGGTCGGGTTGGTTAATGACCACAGCCAAAGAGGTCGAGGCGCCAAAGAAGGAAAAAAATGCCAGGAAGAAGACTGGGACCCCAAAGCCAGAAATAAACAGGAATCAGACCAGGCACTGGAGTACACTAAGGCAGCTACCATGTATGAGGGCTCTAGTCCAAGTCAAAATCAAAAGAACACTTTTAAATGGTAAGTAGACCCAATTTCTTCCTTTCAAAGAAAGTATAAGGATTTAAACAATCCTTTTCTCTCACTTCCCTCCACTGCCTACACCAGCCTTTTTTTTTTTAATTGAAGTGTAGTTGATTTACAATGTTGTGTTAGTTTGTGGTATATAGAACAGTGATTCAGTTATATAAATCTATATTCTTTTTTTTTCATTATAGGTTATTACAAGATATTGAATGTAGTTCCCTGTGCTATACAGTATGACCTTGTTGTTTATCTATTTTATATATAATAGTGTGTACCTGTTAATCCCAAAGTCCTAATTTAGCCCTAATTAATCCCAAACTCCTAATTTAGCCCTGCCTTTCCCCTTTTGGAACCATAAATTTGTTTTCTATGTCTGTGAGTCTGTTTCTGTTTTGTAAATAAGTTCATTTGTATCATCAGTTTTTCTAGATTCTACATATAAGTGATACCATATGATACTTTTCTTTGTCTGACTTACTTCACTTAGTATGATAATCGCTAGGTCCATCCATGTTGTTGCAAATGGCATTATTTCATTCTTTTTTATAGCTGAGTAATATTCCACTGTATATCTATACCACATCTTCTTTACCTAGTCATCTGTCAATGGACAATTAGGTTCTTCCATGCCTTGGCTATTGTAAATAGTGATGCTAGGAACACTAGGGTGTATGTAACTTTTTGAATTAGGGTTTTCTCTGGATATATGCCCAGGAGTGGGATTGCTGGATCTAATGGTAACTTTATTTTTAGTTTTTTAAGGAATCTCCATACTGTCTTCTTTTGATTCCCAAGAGATAGTGTCTCTAGTATGACTCTTCAAGCACAGTAGAAGGGACATTAAGAAGAAAGTGGGACGTCAGTCCAGAAACTTGGAAGCAACTCAATGTGGACTGAGAAGTGATGGCTGGAGTTGAAAGCAACATTCATGATAGAGGTCATGACTGCAAACCCAATGGTTTCCCTTCGTGTCCGACTGAATCTCTCCTCTCAGTTCCCCCCAACCCAGATAAGATCCTATTTCTAAGATTAAAAAAAAAAAAAGTATAGAAATCAACTAATTTCTAGGAAGAATAAAGTATGTGGATGCTCTGAAGGTCAAAATCGACACTCTGTCTGGAGATGTCCATGTGAAACACCGCCTCTGCTCCATTTGTAAAACAATTTCAGTGACAGGCTGAGTTGCTTTGATGACAAGAGACCCACTTGCTTAAAATTCTTCTTCTCAACTTAGTGGCGATGGATATCAAGGATATGGTATTTTTCTTCTCGTAGGGTATTTTACCCAAGGTAAGACTTCATAGATTGTGAGATGAACCATTCTTCTATGTACCAGTAACAAGAAAGAGCTGCCATTTCAACTATGACTGATCACTCTCTGTAAGAGGCATCCTAGTTTTTGAGCTGCTAAAGTGCCTCAGAGACAGTGGAATCTGGTGACTGTCCTTTGTCTAACAGTCCTCATGCCCTTCAGGGAGTGGGGGGCTGCTATATTAAGTCATATATCTGCCTACTGCTGACTCAGACAGCCCTGCCGAGGGATCTGGCGCCACCGCTGCTTCTTTCTGCTTGAATTATCCCCACAGCCCACTGAGAGCTGAGGACAGTGGCCCATAGCTCTGGGTCATTCCCCCGGGACCTTGCCCAGGTCCAGGCCCAGAGAAAGCAATCATAGGCATTTGCAGTTTGCAAAGCACTTTTACATCCAAATTTAAAGCAGCCACATTCCCCATGCTACCTGCCACACTCCTGAGACAAGCAGGGTAAAGATTATTCCCTCCACTTTCCAGAGAATAGACTGTCGCCAGATTAAGTAGCTTCACCTGCCCGAGGACACACCGCGAGCAAGTGACGTCCCTGGTAGGAAAGCTGAAAGCTCCTAACTCCCAGAGCAAGACTTGTCCTTTTTTCCTGTTACTTCTCTCTGCTCCTAAAATAAAATTCCAAGTTTAAAGTTCCCATCTGGTATTTCCCACCCATCTGGAGACCAAGGCACCCCTGGAGCACCTGAGACTTGTCTCTGGACCTGGTCCCTGTGTGGCTGCCCAGACCATCCCAGGATCACATCCTCTGGGATACCCAGCCCACCCCCTCCAGGGGCCCTGCCTTCCTCCACCATCAATGCCTCATTAACCAGGAGGCAAAGGGAGTCACAGCCATGGGGTTAGGATTTTATTCCCTATTTGATTATTTTCTGAAATACACATTATATAAATATTATACTTTATATGTTACAAGAAACATGAATCTTGAATCCTAGAATATCCGATTTCACCTTATTGAGGTATAGAAGTGATGGCAATGCCACCAAAACAAAACAAACAAACAAACAAAAAAAAAAACCCTGAATTCATGTGCCTTATATAGGCTTGTCTCTGCAGAAGGGGAGAAAAAAGCAACTAAAACATATGCTCTTCTCATTGCTCTTTCCATATGCAAAAGGGGAGCCTCGCTAATAGAAATCAGAGCATCCAACTTATAAAGATTTAGGAAAGAGGCGGATTTTCAGGGGATAATTTTCTCGATTCAAATCCCTTTTGCCCTCTCTCCCATCCCCACTTTTTTTTTTTTTTTTTTTTTTTTTTTTTCAGAAAATGAAGAAAACTATTTTTTCAATACGGGGGTACCCGGCAGGACTGTGGGCATCACAGGTGCCTCACGGTCACGATACACTTTCTTTCCCATTAAATAATAAAATATGCCGTGGAGTCGCACAACTCCTTAGACCCAGGAGACATTAAAGCAGCTCATCAAGCACCATCCATGTGGAAAGATATGAATATATTTTACCTGCAGACGTAATTCCTCTGCAGCTGCCTCAGAACCCTTGCGTTCTCGCACACACTCCTTCCCAAAACACACAAGGGGGAGGGCGGAGGTGAGAGGAGAGGGAGACACTGAGAATTTTACTGAAGACCAGAGAAAAAGAGAGACTTGTAGTATCTGCAAAGAACACAGACTGAAAGAGTGTGTAGAATTCTTAACAATGTAACTCCTATTTTTTGTTTTCTTTTATTTTCACTTGTTAGGTGAATTTTTAAGTAACTTGAGTTGCTGGAGGCTGGGTTTGCGCTCACCTTCTGCTCCATTACTGGGGAACAATCAGATATTTTCTCTTTACCTGAATTATATTTTTCTTCTATTTTGACCCCAAAAGCACCAAAACCTTATGCTTAGTTAGGAAGGACCTGTTGAGGCTTATATGTTGAAGCCACAGAAAGATACAAATCATGAATTCCATCGCCCAACCCACTAATTGTCAGATTTTTGTGAAAGACTCTAATTAAATCCCATCGGAAAAGAACACCAAGCAGTGGAAAAAGAAAAATCAGTCATTTAAACAGCTCTTCTAAGAGCTTAATATAGACACGGAAGAACATCTTTAAAGTGTTCTTTTTTTTTTTTTCAGGCAAGGATAAGAAAAATCAGGAACAGAGAAATGTTGGGCTAGATAATAATATTCTAAGCATCTGAAAGGTAGCATCTATAAAAACTTTATGAGATGTGCTAAATTTATTCCAGACAAAAATCTTCATCGACTGACTGCCTATTAGATTGCCTTTATTGTCTTTCTTTCTTTATAGAGCTGTCACAGGAAGATTCCTCGTGCTCAGCCAATCATGGAAGATTCCTTAAAAAACCCTGGAGAAGAAAGAGATTGGTACATCAACCTAATCCCTGCACATGAAAACTCCTCCTCCAGTTCTACTGGTAACAGCTGCCCCCCCCAAAAAACCCAGTGTCTTTTACGAGATGCTCTTCAACAGAACAAATGACAAGTCCCCCCAACATAAAACACATTTTCTCACAAAGAAAAAGCACTAAACTTGAGCAGCAAAACCCTCCCAAGGTTGAAAATACCCTTCTCACAGATGTGAATGTGAAAAGAGATCTCAAAATTGTGTTCCTCGGGACTCAGATGTCCCAAGATGAGTCAGGTCGAGTCACAAATGTTGTATCCGTGCCCCTATCACAAAAGCCCCAGGGCCAGGCCCCCTGTTCAAAGTCATGCTCCCTTCAGACCCAATCAAAGATACTCATCTCTTATCCTCGCCCGATCTGGGACATGGTGTTTCAAGACTGGCTGGGGGTGTGTCAAGGCATGTGAAGGGAGAGCTGACTCAAAGGAACTTCCTGGATTTTGTTTCCCTCCTGCTTTGTCCAAAAGCAGGACAGTGCTCTGCAAAGCTCTTCCACAGATGCTGCACGACTGACCCCAAATGGGTATAATGGCCTTTTTTTTTTTTTTGCAAAACTCCTTGTGACTTGGGGCTTCTCCATCTTTCCTTCCCCCCGCAGGTAAGTTTCTTATCTGGTTATAAAGCAAAGAGAGGCCTCCAGAAGTGGGCCTCACTCTCCAGCCCCTCCTCACCCATCTCCATCAGGCCCACCCTTCTTCCCCTACTCCCTCACCACTTCAAGGAAGAGTGTTCCCTCCTCCTGTTGAAGACTCACTTCCACTGGAGATGCAGCACTGGCAGGCACCTTGCTCCAGCAACAGGAGCATCTGTCACCTGCATGATGAACCTTTCTCTCTTTGTGAGCACTTTCCCCTCTAAATATAATATGAATCTACTTATAATACAGATCTCTCCCTTTGTAACAATTTTTTAAATTCCCAGAGGTTGCACATGTAAGTGATATCATATGACATTTGTCTTTCTCTGCCTGGCTTATGTCACTTACTACGATCATCTCTAGGTCCATCCATGCTGCTGCAAATGGCATTATTTCATTCCTTTTTATGGCTGCGTAGTATTCCATTGCACATATACATACACACACACACACCCCACACACACACACACACCCCTTCTTTATCCAGTTATCTGTCGATGGACATTTAGGTTGCTTCCATGTCTTAGCTATTGTAAAAAATAGGGCTTCTGTGAACATTGGGGTGCATGTATCTTTTCAAGTTTACCAAGGAGGAAGGGGTGGAGGGATAAATTAGGAGTTTGGGGTTAACATATACACACTAATATATATAAAATAAACATACAACAAGGGCCTACTATAAAGCACAGGGAACTATATTTAATATTTTGTAATAACCTATAATGGAAAAGAATCTGAAAAAGAATATATACATATATATATAACTGAATCACTATTCTGTACACCTGAAACTAACACAACATTGTAAATCAACTATAGTTCAATAAAAATAAATTTTAAAAATTTATTTTAAATGACACAAATGGATTTATTTACAAAACAGAAAACACTCACAGACATAGAAAACAAACTTATGTCTACCAAAGGGGAAAGGGAGGGAGAGATAAAATTAGGAATTTGAGATTAACAGATACACATTGCTATATATAAAACACAGAAACAACAAGGTCCTACTGTATAGCACAGGGGACTATATTCAATATCTTGTAATAACCTGTAATGGAAAAGAATCTGAGAAAGAATATATTTAGATGTATACGTGTAACTGAATCACTTTGCTGTACATCTGAAACTAACACAACATTGTAAATCAACTATACGTCAATAAAAAAAATTTTAATGTCATAATTTTAAATGAAATTTAAAATTTTTAAAATTCCCTAAAAAAAAGTAATTTTAAAAATAATTTTCATCCTGCTCACTATTCCCTTGGCAGTGTCTTGGAAAGCAGTCTGTCCCACAATAATCAGGCTGCCATTCCCCCTGTAATAACAAAGTCCTGGCCCAGGTCAGTAACAGCCATAACTTACAGCATCCACAGAACTCATCACCTTCGTCCTTTCATCTGCCTTCTCTGTGGAGGTCAACACTTTACCCTTCCTTCTTCTTGGGAACTCTCACCTCCTTTGAGTCCCATAGGCCTTCTCTCCTATTTCTCCTCCTTTTCCTCTGCCTGCTTGTGCCCAGCGCCTGCATCTGCCCTTCTTCCACCCAGCACTTTGGGGGCTTGTTATATTTCACGGGCTTATTCATCTTCTCGTTCTAGTCTCCTGGCTCCTTCCTCTGTGTCTCGCTTCCACAGTGATCAGTGTGATGGCATACACTACCTGTAACTTTACCATCCCACACCAGACGCTTCCACATCTTGCTGATACCTGAAATCACTTTCCCAGGGGATGTAGATTCCATTTCACTTTGAAGCTTAAAATGGTAGATAATCCTTGGAGAAATGAAAGACGTGCAAATCCCTCCCTAAGAGATCATTTTGATGAGAGAAGAAGAGAGAGCAGAGAGGGAAGTCAAACATTCTCTATCCCTCAATTTTTCATTTATCACAAGTGGGATAGTAATAACCATCTTTCCTACATCAGCCATAATACAGCTGAAAGTGTCCTGAGAATTTTTTAACTCTAGTAATATTATTACTAACTGACATGAGTACAGTTGATTTTTATTTGGAGAAAGCTTTATACCTCTCGTACTTCCACAATTTTGACTAGAATACCTTGCAAAATTTTTCCCAACATCTCTCTTTAAAAAAATAGTGTGTCTTCCCTGCCTGACCTTGAATTCTCTAGCAAACTGAGTCTCAGGAGAGATGGGAAGGAATAAATGAAGGCATAGAAGAGGCAGGAAAACGGAAATTCCAACTATAAATAAGGGCTCACAATTCATTTTATACCCGTCAGGAATACTGGGCTAGAAAGCATTCACACAAGAAAGGACGCCTGTTTCTTAATGTCATCTATAGTTCTGCGTAGTGTCAAATATCCAACACAACATACATTGTGTGCTTGCTGTGAACACTTGCACACCTTTTCAGAGCTGGGGATGAGAAGGAGCGGGCTTGAGTATACATTAAGAGGCTGGCTGTCATCAAATCACCTTCTTGTTTTAGAATCTAAAATGACCACTGAACACTGACTGGTAAAATTCACCAGGTAGTTCCGGTCCATTCTTCCTGCCCTTGAAGTTAATTGTATCCATGTGATTTGCTTTGGCCAATGAGATGTGAGTGAAAGTGAAGAGTGACATCTTCGGGCTGAAGTTGTAAAACGCCTTTATGCAATTCATTATATTCTTCTATTTGTCTTCTGCTATTGCCACTGGCAACGTTACAGGTGTTCAGTAGCCTGGGTCCTGAGGTCAGGATAATGCAGAGGCACTTCTGAGTCAATCCATAGAGAATATGGAACATGAGCAAACCACACTTATTTTTTATGTAATCTGGACCTATACTGAACGGTACACTCCCATCAAATCTAGCACCCTAAATCCTACCTAATTAGGTCTCTCACTAACATTTGTATCCTTGTCTCTCAACCTGCTCCAACCTGAAACAGTCTAGTGAAGGGAGCTATGTTCATTTTCTATTTGCTATCTAACAAATTATCACACATCTAGCAGCTTGAGGCAACAAGTGGCACTGACATTGGTCAAGGCTGTGGTCTTCTCTTGAGGACTGGAGTCCTCCTCCAAGTTCGTCCCGGTTAATGACGGAATTCCATTTTTTGTGGCTGTAAGACTAACACGCTCAACTCCTGAAGGCCACTCTCCCCTGGGCAGTTCCCAGTATGGCTGTGTGATTTCGTCCAGGCCATCGGTAAAGTCTGTCTCTTCTAAAGGCCCACCTAATTAGGTCAAGGCCACACAGAATAATCTTCCTCTTGATTAACTCAAAGTCCACTGATTAGGGACCCTAATTACATCGGCAAAACTCCCTTCACTTTTGCATATAACACAATGGTCACAGAACTGACATCACATCACATCACAGGTCCCAGCTACACTAAAGGGGAGGGGATTATGCAAGGCTGTGAGTCACTGGGGGTAATCCTGGAATCCTACCAAGGGAGGTCATTCTCATGTCCACACATGCCTTCTCATGTCCACACACAAGGTCTGGCTCCTCTTGTAGTTTACTTATACAATATCCTCTTAACTGCAAACTCTTTTCTGTCCTAAATGTCAGTCCAAAATTTCTCCATCCTTTAGCCTAAGACAGGCCCCTCCTCTCTAAAACGTCCTCAAAGTCTGCCACCCATGGGCAGAGAAGACTTACAACTCTCGGTTTCTCTCAACTCTCAGCTCTCAGTGTCCTACTCACTGAATACAATGCACATAATGGGATAAACTCTGATGATCTTTATCATCTATATAACACATGTAGCAGGATGATCAAACAGAAGTTTAAAATGATGCATAAAAATTGAGTATCTGTGAAACTCCAACGGGAAGTTCTAGCTACAAATTTTCAGAAGAAATAACTAAGAACAGGTTTCCTAAGTGAACAGACCTCTTCCCCACGAGGAGAATATGAAGGAATTAAGGGAGTTGGAATTGTGGAAGAATATTCTGGTAACAGCTGTCCAAATCTTAAACAAGAATTGTGTCTTAGAAAGTGCTTGACTTGATGGCACAAGGGGCCCTAGCTCTAAGAGGCTGGAGGGGAGAGGGTGGTTGGGTACCAGGAGGGCCAGTCAAGAAATAAACAGCACTTATGTTAAGAGAAGGGCAGATGGACTGTCCAATAGGTGATGTCTGCACAACCCTGTAGTTTTCCCAAAGGAGACAGAGTGGTCTTTAATCATCTGCTAGAAATTCCAGCCCAGAGAAAGCAAAGCCAGCTTATGAGAGTACCAGTCATAAGAGAACCTTCCTGCTTCTCTCACTTAGCTCTACAACCCCAGAGGGACCCGAGATGGCAGCTAGGGAGTGGAGGTGACCAGGAGGAAACAAGGTGGGCAGGTTGCAGACGGAGGTGAAGACTTACCTCTGCACGAATGTTGTACAGTTGATTTGGACTGGCCATCCTGACTTCTTATTTGAGACTGTGCTTTGAGTTTTGTTTTGTTTTGTTTTGGGTTTTTTTCCATAAGGTGGCCATTGGACTTTTATTGCCTGAAAGTAAGCAGAAAGGCCGTAAGACTTCCCTCATTCAGCAGGTCTAAAGGGAGAAGTTGGGACAAAAATAAAGTTGCTTTTAGGATCCCACTCCGTGAGTCCTGTTAGTTCTTGTGATAGATGCTATCTGACACCTGTCTCTTCACTTGGCTGTGAGCTCTTTTAGGGGATCTGCTTGTTGATTTTAAAGTTCAAAGTCATGGATTACTATCAGTCTTGTCAGTTTCATGGAAAACCAGGATGTGGCATTTCTTGTCTTTCCTGAGAAGGAAGAAGCAGAGCAGATTTAAGCTACTAAACACACACACACACACACACACACACACACACGTGCACGCACACACATGCACAAACACACACACATCTCCTCGGGTCTTCTTGAAAGGAGGCAGCATGATTTCTAGAACACCATGTGTGAAACCATTCCATTTCTCAAGGAGACCACCTCTTGATCTCAAATTAAAGGCTGCACTGGGTCTTTTTCCAGTTATGTAGCTCTGTTAAGGGGTGTAACAAGAATTTCTGGGAAGAAAGATTAAAAGGGAGTTCAAAGTGAGGACCAGAGATTTTTGCAGATATGCTGTGATTCGAATTGTGAGAAAGCCATCAAGTGGAGATATCTCAACGCTTTTCAGATGTTTGCGGAGTGATGTCTCAATGCCAACTACAAAGAGAGCCCATGCCTATAACTGATCTGATTGAAGAAATACATAATAGGCTACTTCAGCACTCAGTAAATAGATAATTTAAGGGGAAAAGTCAATATATGGTTCAAAAATATCACAAAGGCAACACACAGAGAACTGAGTTTATATACATATATTTTTTTCCACCTAGCTACAAACTCATTTTATATGACTCCTCCCTGACCCAATCCCTCTAAAAATGGAAAAGTCAACTAGTGAAATCAGATATTGCTCCTAAAATTTCAATTTGTGGCTCCAATTACTCATGCAGTCAAGCCCTCTCTTCTACCTCAGCACATTTGTTTGGTGTTTTTTGCTGGTAATCCCCAACTACTCCAGTTCAGTACAATGGACAGACGTTTGCCCACAACTACTTGTTTAAGACCCTCCAAATGGCATCTCTTCTCTCGGTCCTCACCTGTGGCATCTGGTCTTCTCACTCTCTAAAAAGCTGTCTTCTTTGTCTGCTTACTTCTACATGTCTGAATCTTTCATCTAGATTTGAACTCTGCAAGGGTAGTGGCCTTCCTCCTCCTCCCCCTCCCCCTCCCCCTCCTTCTTCTTCTTCATTTACTTCTCTACTCCCAGTAACTAGAACAGTGCCTGGCACAGAGGAGGTACTGAATAAACATTCGCTGAATGAATGGAATAGTCACCCTGCTCCTTATTCTCTGTGTAATGTGGGACAAATGGTTTGCCTCCCTAAAATCTACCCGAAAGAGTGGTCTTGAGATTTCCAAAATATGAATCATGTGAAGTGTATAACATGGCATTTTGCACATGTCAAGAGTTCAATGCATTTCTGTCCATCTCTCAAATGCACAGAACGCATATCCATGTGTTACCACATTTCCTTCATTATTTACTTCACTGCTTGCTTCTGTTACTGATAAGCCTCCCTCCTGCTCCACCAGCACTTCCCTTCTGTAATGCTCCACGATGCTTCTTTTCCTATTGTCGGAAACAGCCCTGGGAAAGGAGGTGCTCCTGGGGTGGGGTCACGTGATCACAAAAGCAGCTTTGCTAGTCAAAAGTGTCCAATAAAAATGGGAAGTCGCTTCCTAAATGTCTCTGGAAGTCTGTGGTTTACTTCACAATATCTTAACAGATTAAGTTAATGCAAATAGCAGATGTATTTTGTAGCAACAAGACAAATGTTCAGCAGAATTAAAGTTATTCATGTGTAGTCACACTGGGAATATTTGCATGATATTTTGCTAATTGCTCCAAAATCTGACTTGTAGCGAATAAACAAATGGAATAAAAAAAGAGCAAAACTCAGTCCCAGGCCTCTCTGGTTTCTCTTAAGCTCCCAATGTCTTTCTTCAACCACTCAACCCTTGGCTCTGAAAGCCCAGGGGCCTTGCCCAGTCTCCCAAGCATTTTCCTGGACCTGTTATTTCTGTGGATACCCTCATGGTTTTCCCCTGGTAACAAGAGGTCTTCCAAAAGCACTGGGCATTTTTTCTCTCCCTGACTTCAACCACCCTCCCCAGACTTCCAATGTCTATTTAGATTTCCTAATGAAAGCATCACATTGATAGATGGCACCGCTTGATAGTAGTGTAAATTTGTCAAGTTTTCTTTAAATATTTCAGATGATTTTTTTGGTCAATGTATAAGTGTATTACTATAATAAATCATTAAAGAAAGAGAAGAAAGGTGACCAAACTTGAAAGACTGGACTGAAACAAAATTGAAGAGTCTGTGGTTAAATGTGGATTCTAAGTTTAATTTCATCATCATTAAAATAACCCACCGCTAAATTGGAAGTGGGAATTTTATTCTAAAAGAGTCAGAATCAATGCATTCTGCCTATTCTATTAGAACCGGGAAAGAGTAAGTAGGAAAATCTCAACCCCAGAGACAGCAGTCCTATTCCTCCTCTGTTTCATTTCTTTTCTTCCAAGAAGTGGCTTTTACCAGTATTTTCTGATCATCATGAAACACAGGAATCCAAATGTGAAACTGAAAGGCCTTGGTCAGCTTAGCTGTGCGTAGCGCAAAGACCTGGAGAAAATGACTTCTCTCAAGTCTCAGCTTTCTCATCCAGGAAATGGTAGTAACACCTGCCTCACTTGACTCTGAACCCCATGAGCCAAATGTGGCCTCCAGGTGGGCAGGTTTTGAAGAGTATGACGTGCAACCCCGAGGCCATACTGTGGCTTTCTTCATGGAAGCCAATTTACACAACCACTCTGAACCTCCTCAGTTTCTCTATCTGCAAAAGGGGATAAAAAAGTCTATTCTGACTATTTCAAAAGGATTTCATAAGAATAAAAAGGGATAACACAGAAAGAAATACTTTATAATCAACAAAAAGCTTACTTTACTATAAAACGATAAGGTTTTATTATTCATGGCTTGCGAATGTAAATGTAGCTTTCTAATTCACTGATTAGAAAATAGAAATCAGTCTTCAGCTTTGAGAAATCAGAAGAGGAATCTTAGAGTCCCTCAGCTGACCCGGATGTAACCCCAAACCCAATTCAGAAACCCTGACAAGAAGCCGGAGACCAGAGCAGGAAACTGATGACTCAAGCCTGGGAGGCAGCCTCTCAGATCACTCCTGGGGACTGCTCCAAAGAGGTGAGGCAGGAGCCAGGATATACAGGAGTTTTTACAACAGAAGCCAGATAGTTGGAACAACCAAAGATTACTGCTAATTAAAGAAAACCAGATGTGGGGGAGGGGGTCATAGCTCAGTGGTAGGGCACGCACTTAGCGTGCACGAAGTCCTGAGTTCAATCCCTAGTACCTCCATTTAAAAAAAGTGTCTAAAAAATTTTAAAAAAGGAAAACCAGATATCTCAATTTAATGAATTTAGCACTTTTCTATTTACGGGAAGATGCAAGAGTCTGGTCTTACTGAAGTCATTCCTTTGATATGCACCTTAACTATCGGGGCCAGTATCCTCTTCTCCATCCTGTATCCCCTCAAGGTGTCAAGCCAAAAGACAAAACCAAACCAAAGATCAGGAGAAGGAACGATTTATTATTACTTGCAGCTAGTAAGGAGAACACCGAGAATCTTTCCCAAAGCAGCGTCTACCCGAACAGCTAAACACATGTTAATGAAGGGGCTTTTGCAAAGGAGAAGTCAACATAGAACTGGGGCCAAGGTCAACAGAGCCCAAGTTTCAGTTGACTGAAGCTCACGAGGGTCAACATCATCATTCCATCCTCCTCCCAGGTGGGGGCCTTAGTTCTGGTAGAAATCAAAGACTGTATCGTACTGTGATGTACATCCCTTGAGGAGCTACTAGGACTTTGTTTTATTGCTGAACTATTGTTTCTTGACTGCTTTTCCTTTATTCCTGTATTTCTCTACTTCTCTTAAAATCACTGATTACTGAGACCCATTCAAGGGCCCAAGCATTGTGGCCAGGCTTAGGTCACAGAATGGCATATGCCAAAAATGGCATCTTATGCCAAGAAAGCTATGCCTGGTTCCCTTTCTCTGGGGACTTCCTACCTTGTCTGCTTACATTATGAAAAAAACGTTCTCTAACTTAGAAGCCTTTGCATGTTACAGGATGACAAAATCAGTGTCTACTCAGCTTCATTTTAGAGTAAAGAAGGGCCTAGTTCTTTGAAGCTGATAGCTGGAATAGGAATCTTAGACCTGTGATTAAAAACTCCATGTTTGAAGGCAAGCTATATCCTTCTCTGAGGTTCTGTTTCCGTATGTATAGAATGAGGACAATAATACCCACCTTATGGGGTTTTTGTAAAGATGAAATTCAATGAAATAACACGCCAAGTTCCAGGCATACTGATAACACTCCATTAGCTAATACCCACCCTCCAATTTTGCACAGCACTGAATGCAGATCTATAGTCGGTGAGCTATTCTGACAACAAAGATGAAGTTAGTAAGGCTTTAGATTATAGATTCACAACCCTGGCAGCACAGTTAATCCACCAGGGGCACTTTAAATATTCTGATGCCCAGACCAGTTCAATCAGCCTCTCCAACACAACATGCAGACATCAGTATCTTGAAAGTTCCCGAGCTGATTCCAACCTGCAGCTAAGGTTGGGAACACCTACTTTAGATTATGGTATTTGTTTTTTCCAAAGTATGGAAGAGGAGGAACTCTCAGCTTGCTTATACTGAGGATGGAAATGGGGAGGATGAAGGGAAAAACAAGCTCCAAAAGTGTTCAGTTTAATACAATTGCACTGTCAAGAAATTGTTCAATACATTCCTCTCCATGCAGATGGTAAATGTCTGAAGGACCTGTTTCCAGTCACCATATTTTGTTGAATAAACCTACACATGCCAAGGCCAACAGCAGACATCAAGATGGTCCCTCTTTATAAGGCTTCGCTAAAAGCAAGCAACACTGCGAGTAAGAACATTGCCCTCCCCCCCACACACTCCCCCATCTCCATATGCATACTTAGAAACCTACAATCTAGAATGTGTTAATGTTTTCTTTTTCCTTATAACCTGGAGACTGAAATACCTCACAAATTAAAGTTTCCCCTAAGTCAGATATACAAAGCCTTATCTGATATTTCAGAAGCCAAAACATCAAATCCAGCACAAACACACCTTAGTTTTTTCTTTCTCCAAAAAAAAAGAAAGGCAGGCCCCAAATAGTATTCCTACAGGAAGCATAAATTGTATTGCTAGAAGTAATAGCAATTTCTTTAGCTATATCCCCTAGGACTCACTTCAGTCTATTTTCCTAAGTGCTGTATTTTTAAAGCTCTGTTGCATACCTGCCTCTTAAGACAAACTGAACGGAACATTCTAAATTCTGAGCACTTAGTGGTGCAAGGTTGGTTGAAGGTGTACCCTTAGAAAAATGAGTCCCTTTATCAGTCATTCTTGCCATGTGAGACCCTGGGGAAGAAATTATTCACAGAGCCACTCGCCTCAATTTAGGATTTCTTATGTTGTTCTACTTAGTGGTAGATTGGTTTGGTTATTGCTAAAAAAAAAATCTACTCCTGATTGCCTATATCCATAAGAGAAATATATTTCCCTGACTTTAGTCATAGCCATGTGACTTGCTTTGCCAGTGGGTTATTAGCAGATACGATACAAAGGCTTAAAACTGGCTGGTACAGATGATCTTGCCCTCTTATGCCTTACCTGTCATAAACATGAGAAGAGTTTGTGCCCAGAATAAATGAACACATATAGAACAGACCTCAACCCACCCTGCAATGAGGAACTGGGCTTAGCTAGACCCACAGCTTGAATCAGAACCACTCAGCCAAACACAGCCTAGATTAGCCAAATCCCACACAACCCACAATTTTGTGGGCAAGAATAAATGACTTTATTTTATTTTAAGCCACTGTGTGTTTTGAACCGTCTGTTATACAGCAATAGCTGGCTGATATATACTGCAAGACATGGTATTGAATAAACAAGAACCCATAGAGAAAAACTGGTTTGAAAACTTACTTCTTATGGCCAACTAAAAATATTTTTTGAAGTGGGTTGCTAGGTTGAAAGATTCATTTTATGCTGTAAGATAATCATGATATTGCAACCATCACTGGCTATCTGTTGTTGGTACATGTAAGTAAAGCAAATAATTATTTTTCTGAATAACTATTTTAGATGGTACAAAATTCTCTTTGAATGGAAAAGTTGGCTGCACTTTTCACTGTGGTGTTATATATCAGTTTGGCTATTGGTTGTAAAATAATCATTATAGCTACCATTCACTGAGCATTTGCTACATATACCTTACAAATATTGTATCAAAATACTACACTTAGGTAGTTGTGATTATGTATCCCCATTTTAAAAATGAAAACATGGAGGGCTGAATGTTTAAGTAACTGGCCCAAGGGTACCAAGGTAGGAAGCAGCAATGTTGGGATCTGGCCCAAATCTGTCTGGTTCAAGAGCCTAACTCTTCCTGCTGCCTCTCAGAATTAAAAAGGCAAATATGTGAGAAGAATAATGCAATAAGAACAGGGTCATTAACGTGGGTCAATTACAATGAAGGATAAGTCATAACATAAATCTCCGCGACAGAATGTGGCTTTCTGGTTCCCTTCTTCTATCAGCCATCTTGAATTAATGTCTCAGATGTAAATATTCAATGCAATTAAACAAGTATTTCTTTGGCCCTCATAGGTACCAGGCCTTATGCTCGTGCTCAGTGTTACAATTTAGTTTAGGACACAGTTCTTTCTTTATAGGCGCTTTCGGTCTAGTAAATAACTGATGTTGAAAAGATCCTAACCAAAAATCCCAGTATGAGCTCTCTTATGTTCGAAACACAGGGTGAACAGATGTTCTGACTAATGACTGCTGGGGTGGGAAGAGGGTGAGGTTTGGGGAGTCAGTTACATTTACTCACTGAGAATGCTCCTTCCTTTCCGAAGGCAGCCGGCAGCCAAGGCAGAAAACAAATTCTAAATTAAAGGGGAGATCAAGCTGTGCAAGACTGCTGACTAGAGTGAGAGCTGAGATAAGGGCTGCATGAGATGCTGAGCTCGGGTCCACGGCCAATGGACCAGAGGAGCAGCACACCCTCGCCTGGTGACTCAGATGGGAATGCTGTTGGCCAACAAATAATAAATTAAGGGGGTAAAAGGAATTGTGGTTCTGTTGAGCATTATAAGACTCTCTCCTATTAAAAGGATTAAAAGTTTATTAAATCAAGATATTTGGCTTAAGTGAAGAAGAGTTGTAATACAATGTTATGATGCTATTATTAACTACATCGATCAAATCTTCTACCACCCAACATTAGGGATCACAACAGATCCAAACATAAGGCTCTCTTCCACCAAAGCATTTGACATTTCCTAGCCCCTCTTATTTTTTTATCCAGTCAAAAGGGGAGGTCTCATCTGAGCTGCCCCCTACTTCTCCATAAAAGTTAAAGAGGAGGAAGGAGGGAGTTTGCTAAAGGCATTTCACAAGTGGAGCATTAATATCAAATGTATTCATCATGGAGAGAAAGCATCCAGTGTTCCATAACTTTCTTCACCAATTCAAAATCAGCTGTTTCAATCCTCCTTGTTTCAAAAACAATTACTATCAGGATATATCGATAAAATCCTGCACAGAAATAGCAGGAATAGTTACCAAATACTGCATAATATCAAATACTTTATCCCTCTTTGCAGGAAAAAGTCAAATGTGCACCCATTCATTTTCTTTACAATTCTAATTTCAAATGTAACATCATCCCAGAAATATCATCTGCTACGTTACATAAGTTACCTAACTGATCTTAATTTCAGCTCTCTCACCTGTAAAATAGGCATAAGAAGCCTACTGGAAGGGTTGTTACAAGGGTCAAAAATAAAACACGTAAGACACACGTGAGACACAGAGGAGAAAATCAATAAACGGTAGCTGCTATTATTACTATTGACACTGCTCATACTTAAAATTCTGTTATTGCTTGTATATCTTAATTATTTTTGTCATATGCTTCAGCAAGTCTCCTTCTAAACAAAAACGTTAAAGCAAAATGATTCTAACTACATACCACTTGTGGATCACATCTCCTCTGGATTTCAAAACAGCGCTACCCTTCCACTTCGCTATTATGTGTATAAGTAACTAGAGTCCAACAACCTTAGCCCTTCCCACCTTACAGCCTTCTTGGGGCCTTGCTGGAACCAAGACATCCTGTGTCTGACTTGCTTAAATATTGAATTTACTGTCTACCTAAATTAGTACCAATCTCAAACTTTGATGGAGAGATAAGATTTACAGATGGTGCTTGCCAGTGCCAGGACTCAAAGAAAACCAAGCAGTCAGCCTTTCCCTTGGTGAGTGGAGATTTAGTTCCTCTCCCAAAAGCTCACACTTGCTAGGAAGGGGACATGCATGAGCTCATGAACACCAGAGCCACCAATACCAACAAGTTCAAGCTGGGACTAAGGTTGGGGCATTCTCCTTCCCTGAGCCAAGTCATTACCATCCTCACACCTTGGCACAAATTATCTTATTGGCTGTTAGCTTAACCTAGAAAACCTCAGCCAAAAAGATGGTTAGGGTAGTTAGAAAAATAATCCAGTAATATTTTCTCAAGATGCATGTTGTTAAAGATATACTTTTCCCATTCAAACTCAACTTGTCTTCTTTAGAAATCAGCAACTCCTTTCAGTCTTTCTACCTAAGAAAGAGTCCAGAAGTCAGGTGTTTGGAGTCTGTTGTTTCCTCCTAGCATCCATGTCCCTTTTTATTTTGGTAAAAGCACCCAAATTTCCTTTGGGGACCATATACAGTCTCAGTCGGGCCATCATACAAGACACCATGACCACAAGCAACTGATTCATCCATTCTCCTGTGGATGGACTTTGAGTGTTTCCACTCTTTTGCTATTGTGAAAAGAATGGCTATGAATAATTTTTTTGAGCTTAAGTTAGCTAAAGTGGGTTTCTGTTGCTTAGAAACACAAAATACTAACTGATCTATGTGAGAATACAGAAAGTCCTCAATTATCATGCACCATTATTGATAAATATAGTTCATTGCTCATTATTAGGTACAAAGTATTGTAAAAGTATAAGATTTAAGGAATTCCCAAAGGTACTCTAGCACACTGTTCTGCTTTCACAGAGAAACGTTAATGCACTCATCTTAGTTTCAGCCATCTATCATCTACCAATTGTGGACTTAATTACAAAAGGCTTTAATCAACTAACTTCTTTTTCCCTCCTAATGAGAATTGAATAGATAGTTACCTTGCTAGTTGAAAAAATAAAAGCCAAGGGTGACTCAAATTGCTAACAAATATTTGCAAAGATGCTCAAACTCATTAACAACCATGGAGATGCAAATCAGACCACAATGAGACACACTTATACAGTAGAGTGGCATAAATTAACACATCTTACCACATCGAAGATTGAAAGAGGTGGATCTATGGGAACTTTTATTCATATACACTGGTGAAAGAAAAGCAAGTTGGTACAACTACTTTGGAAAAAAATGTGGCAGGATGCTCTAAACTATGTAAAGTTGAATATTTACCTACAATACAATCCAGGGTAAAATGCAGGGAAACTTTTGCCTTTGTATCCCAGGAGACATGAATAAAAATATTCATATCAGTTTTTTTCACATTAGCAAAACAAACAAACAAACAAACCTGGGAAACAATTCAAATGCTCATCAACAGGAAAAGTAGATGAACCAATTGTGGTTTAGTCACATAACAGAAAATTATAAAGCAGGAAAAATATATAGTCTAAAATTTCAGAAACAACATGAATATATCTAAGAACACTGACTAAAAATAAAGTCCCAGCAAACTGCACAAAGAGTATCACTTTCATAAAGCTCAAAAAACCATCAAAGCCAAGTGACACACTATATAGATATACATGTGTGTAGGTGGATAGATGAGAGTGTGTGTGTGTGTTAAAATATTTTCAGTAAAGCAAGCGATGTTCAGCACAATGTTCACCCTCAGGCTGGAAGGAGGCAGAGATGTGTGATGTGGGAGGGCTGTGTAAGAAATTACAATGATGTCTGTGGTGCTAAAATTGCATGGTGAGTTCACAATTGTTCGTTTTATTATTCTGCTTCATCACTTACATGTATGCTACATATATTCTCACACTGAAGACTGTAATATAGAAGAATAAGCCAGAAGTCGTAGCTTCATCCAAGGACATAAGTAGAGGAGACTAGAACCCAGACTTCACAAGGAACACTGTAGGTAACTGGGATATATTCTGAGTTTCCACCCACTAATAATTCAGTAACTCCTCTTGCTCTGATTTTTTGATTTTTTTTTTTTTTTGATCCAACTCTTTGTATGTCTTTCGTGGACCACTTCCCACCGAACAGTCTGCAGCATTTTAACCACTCACTAGCCCTATAAACTCAGATAAGCAGAGTGGGAAGGTAACCAATCTCTTATGATTTTGTGAGTCACACATGTTTAACGTGCACATTTTCTTCATAACGGAAGAGGCCGTTTCTATCAGAACCATGAGGTTAATGTATTCCTTCCTTCTCAATTTCCCACTCCAATATACTAACCAATCCTTCTGGGAAAAAAAGCTTTTATCTTATCAGAGACCTATGCTTTGGGGATAATGCAGCAATATTTTATTATTGCTGCTAATATGTGCATGTGGCTAGAGATAGAACAATAGGCAAAGAACATCACTTTGTTCTATGAAAACATAAACCTACCCTGGCCAGTTAAAATGGCTTCTTTTCTTTGGCAGCTGCTTCTCCAAGGTCTGAAAAGTGCCTAGGTCTAACGGAAGACCTTTGGAAGAGACTCTCGCCCACCAGGGAGAAGAGGAAAGAAAGATATCACCACGTAAGACCACTACAACTAAAGCTGTCCAAGCGCGCAATTTGCCAGACTACGGGAAGAGCCTTAGTCACTCTGAGTTTAAAAACATGACAGATTGTTAACAATGATAATGCCTCGGCTTATAAATGAGAGCAGAAGTGGATCAAGTGGCCTGGCACACACAGAAATGTTTTTCTAGCTAAACCTTTGTCTTAGCTACTCCTCCACTCATCTCAACTGTACCTCTTGTAATAAAAACTTGGACTGGAGCACTAATCCGTATTTATATTACCCTGTTATGTTATGTTACATTATGTTATGTTATGTTATGTTATGCTATGCTGAAAGCAACCCAATTTGCTAATAGCCTGTTACTCTCTAGCTGCATTTCCCCCAGGCCTAATACCATTCAATTCCTTCTTAAGGTTGCTTTCTCCAAGGGACGCTGATTGAGAGCTGGGCTGGCTTTCACACATTCAATTTCTAAAGTATCCCTTCGAATGCCTTCTTCCTTGGGAATAACATAAATACAGAACAACAACAACAAAAGTGAGCAGGCAGTATAAAGTGTGTATTGCATCCCAGAGGCATACGAATATAAAATCACTGACTAAGAGGCCATGCCAAACATTCATATGTCTCTCTGGAAAATAACTGATTGTTTCTCCCACTATGGAGAATTCAAATTATTTTTTTAAAGCCATGCCAGACATGAATCAGGAAGGAACAGGTTATGACATGGTAACAAAAGAAACCACATATCCCAGTGGCTTAAAACACCGAGATGTATTTTTTGCTCTGACTATATATTGTACAAGGGTTGACTGAGGGCGCACCTCCATATCACCCTACTCTGGAACCCAGATGTGCAGAGCCACACTATGTGAAAGGTTGCTGATTGGAGGAGTAAGGAAGTGACAGTGGCGACTGGCATGCAGGCTCTTAAAGCTTACGCCCGGAAGTGGCCCTCCAGACTTCCTCTCATATTTCAGTGATCAGAGTAAAGTATACAAGAAGCAAAGGAATATTTTACCTAATGTCTAGCTGGAAATAGCAAAAGACAAATATTTAGGGAACAATAGATACCGCAACAGATCTTAACAGTGCCCGGAAATGTAATCCTCCCAAGATGGAGGGCGGGCATAAATTTTCAAACAGGCTAATTTTTAATGCTTTCTAAAGACTATGTTTAATGCTGATGAGAAAATGTGGGGCAAATAGAGAGACTCATTAAATGAGAAGCCAACTCTTGGGCTGATATTATGAATGGATGGTTACTACGTCCAGACCCCTCAAGAAGGTTCTCAAAACAATTAAGTGACGTGAACCCAGTGGTACTGGTGATTGTAGAATTCTAGCCAGTAGACTTGCATTTCTAATATGCAGACTAAAGTGAGCCTTTCCAAAAGAAATTTTATCTTCTGAATTAACATACACCAAAATATTTCAAGCTTTGTCTACAGAGCAAAATTATTCATTATTTTTAAGGGGCTAAGAAAAGAAAATGTTGTAACTGGGAACTTTAAAAGATGAATGTGAAAAGCCAAAATGCTATAAATGTTCTCTATATGCCAGAAATGCCTGAACTTTCCATTTTTACTAAATTACATCTAATGTAAGCACATTTGGCCTTTTCCTTGCTTCCTCATAGTCTGATATTCCAATCAAACCATTTCAATATAAACTAAATCTTGATCCAATACTATTATTATCTCAACCAAGAGCTCATTTTAAAGCCATATAACCTTTAATGAGATATATGTACAATGGGTATGAGCAGTGATCTACCTAAAAAGCTGTTTCCCCTGAAAAGGGAGCTATATTTAATATATTATTCTACCATTACCTTCACATTCCACTTGCCAGGGAATTAGAAATTGTCTACATGAGTTCTCAAGGAGCGGGAAGGTTTTGCTATGAACTTCCTCCCCGACTTCTTCTTTCTTTTACAAAATACTCGATTTTCCAGGAGAGAATGAAGAGCACAAGGGCTTATGAAGTATTATAACCTCTACTTGGCATTAGAAGTAGGCAGCAGGGAGAGGAAACAAGTGAACTCCAGTGACGACTCCCTCCAGCTCTAGTACTGGTGAGCATCCTTGCTCTAAGACAGCAAACTTTGTCAAGAGCCAGATGGTTAATTTATTTGGCTGTACAGGCCATGAGGTCTCTGTTCCAACTATTCAGCTCTGCTACTGTAGCATGAAAACAGCCATAAACATATGTAAACAAATGAGCATGGTTCTGTTTCAATAAAACTTTATTTATAAAACCTGGAGCCTGGCCATATTTGGCCAGGGGGCTACAGTTTGCTGATCCCTAGTCTCGGGAAGAAATACAGCCTACAGCCTAGTGAATCTCAGACATGGTCATCATTCTGCCTGTCTTCCCATGTTCTTTTATGTCCACACTACCTTTTTTTATTTATTTTCTATCAAACCTGCACCTTGTTTCTCCCTTCAAAAGTTCTTTTTTCTCAGAACTATGATTACTGTTGACTCCTGTGGGTAAAATATCAAGGAAAACAATTTTTCCCCTTATTGTCCAGAAAGTGCTGCATATTTACCTGTAAATCTCATCAACCAACACTACTTATTAGTTACTAATGTGTGGGTGCGGAATGTCCTATTCCAGGTCTTGAGGGCAATAGAAAAGGAAGCAGCAGTCAGCCTTTGCCTCAAGCAGCTAATAACCAATATTGAAAGTGTCATGAGAAGATGTAACTCTGCATTTCTTTGACAGGAACATGAATATGTGCACAAGAACAGATGAAAAAAGATAAATGACAAATAAGTGTCTGAGTTAGAACAGACACTTAGAGCTGTAGGAAAGCCCAAAGGCAGTAAGGTCACCAAAGAGCCTGGGAGAGAAGACTGAAGTGGAGAAGGAAGCACAGGCATCTGAAAGAGAAGAGGACATGGCCCCTTTGATTTCCTCTTTATTACAGGCAGAGGTCAAGTTAAACTTCCCTCCATCCACTCCCTCCCACCTCCCGACTTTCCTCCCCTTCTCAGCTCCAAAGAGAAAAAACCCTAATGTGGATCAGGACTACCGTGTCCCACCACCAAGCAGGTGTGGTGAAGAGACTTCCAGTGAGACTGGAAAGAATGTTTATGCCTCACGGGTGCTTGCAGTACACTCTGCTTAAAATCGCACATTTGGCTGTTTCTCTTTGGGCCTCTCTCTCTTCCCCCATGAGGCTAATGTGGTACGAGGGCACAGAATTTCTTCCACATTCAAGGAGGCATCTCTAGGGTCAGAGGCTCAGATTAGTGTCCAGGAAAACAGAGGCACTGGTCAGGACATTAAGTCTGCCTTACTGTACACCAAAAGAGCATCTAAGACTCACGTAGGACAGCACAACACACCAGGACTAGAGTTTCCCTGAAGGATTTGGTTTGAGTCAAAGGCTTATCTACCTGCTCTGACTGTTTGTGTCCTCTCTCCTCCAAGTTCATGTTTGAAGCCTGTTTCCCAGGTGGTGTCATGTGGAGGTAGGGCCTTTGTTTGGGAGGTGATTAGTCCTCTTATAAAAGAGACCTCACAGAGTTCTCACCCCTCTTCTTGCCATTGAGAATACAAGGAAAAGTCGGCTGTCTCTGAAACAGGAAAACAGGCCCTCACCAGACACTGAATTTGCCAGCACCTTGATCTTGGACTTCCCAGTCTCCAGAACTGTGAGAAATTATTGTTTGTTGGTGAAGCCACCTCATCTACGGTATTTTTGTTAAAGCAGCCCAAATGGACTAAGACAATATCCAAATGGTAAGTTTTGCCTAATGTCTTCCCCCAAACATCTCCCCTGAGCCTTGAGAGAAGGTTCCATCCCTTTCTCTCAGAGACAGAGCAAACATCAAAGATCCCTGCTTCACACAGATGTGTTCATCCCCAGGGAAGAAAACCTCAGCCTGTTGGCTTAGTCAGGTTAATAGCATGGCAATGCGGTAATGACCCTGAACTGGTAGGGTAAGCTCTCAGCCACACCGCCTTCCAGCTACGTGACCTTGGAGCAAGCAGTGAACTCTTCTAAGTTTCTGAATCCTCATCTCCAAAACGAGCATTATTACTTGCTCTGCCTACTTTAAGGATTGTTAGTAGGATTAACTAAGATAATGGTTATGCAAGTTGCTCTATAAATGGAAAAGCTGTTTACAACATCACAAGGTCATCATTACTATAATGATTGACATTACAGAAGATAACGTTTTGGTTTTAAGCACTCAGGAGAGTATCTCTAAGCCAGTATTAATGCTCCTAATAGATCAGGGTAGCCATTTATCAAAACCAAGGCTTTGCAGACGACCACTCTGTAAGAGTTTAATAGCGTATTTAAAAGGTATTCCAAGGGATTCTGGAAATATGGCGGTGATGGCAGTAGCATAACTGTTAGACCTTCCAGAATCCTTACATAAAAAATAGCAGACCAATTAGATAGCAAAACTAAAAATTCACAGATAGTATTTAGAACAAAACTAGAGAATAAAACGTTCTGGCCAATCTCATGTAAAGCCCCACACTGAACAGAAACCACCAGGAAGGAGATCAAATCTGAGCATGTCAGGGATGACAGAGATGAAGAAAAGAAGACACAGATAAAAGTGGGGAGGGGAGCAGAGTCAAGAGTCTCTGAAACAAGCCACCGTATTTTTTTATACTACACAAAAGCAACAGAAGAGGGAGATCTGTGAAGTTAGAAAAGCTACCTAAATCAAGCTTCTTTACGAAGTTCAAGGAAACTACTTTCACATTAAGAAGACCCACAGAAAAGTATTCTATACAAAGTTAGCATAGGAAGAAAAGAGAATGAGTAGAATCCTATTGCTTCAGAAAATAAAACCATGCCAGAAAGACATATTCAAAACATAGAACAGAACTGTAGCATTCAGTTCCAAAATGAGCTAAAAGACATTAAGCAAATGATACAAGACATGAAAGAAAACCATAAATCAAAATTAAAACTCAGAAATGAGGTGATAGAAATCAAGAATTGGAATTTTTTTAATCATGAAAACTAAATTACATTTAAGGGGGCTGATTCCAGGAATGGCACAGGAAATACAGAATATGAGATCAGAAATTCTTGATAATACCAGAAAGCAAGAAAGCTCTTGAAGATTAGTAGTCATGTTAAAAGGACTCAGGACACAACTGGAAGAGGCTCTCATGACCAAAGATTCACCAAGTTGAAGTTCAATAACATTAAAATTCTGATGAATTGAAATCTATCAAATATGTTTTTATGCATGAGTTCATAAAGATATTTACTCAATAAAACCATCTCAAGTTTCAAAATTAGAGGAAAGCTGAATTAAACAGATTTCTTTTCTGTAGGACTTTTCTGAGCTAATAAAATGTGTTGTAAATCTTTAAAAGAGAAGATAAACCAAATATCATCACTTTTGTTTTTTACACTTTAATAGTTACACTTTCAAGAAATGGCATGACAGAATTTAATTAACAGTACTTTTCCATCCTTAATAGTACATAAAATAATGGTGCATCTTACAATCAAAGGCTTCTGAGATTCTGTTAAATACAATAGAATACTTCCATTCCATTCATCCTGCCACCAGTATTTTTTCCATAGCATACATACTAATGGTTCTCAAAACTATGTTTTGAAGAATACCAGCTCAGGAAATGTTATATTTGAATAAAAATATAGATCATACATTTGCCTTCAAAATCCCACAGAACTCCTCTAACAACCAGGCATTTTATTTCTCCACCTGGAAAAACACACTTTCCTTTGTGGTTGTTTATCTCTGACAGCTCTTACAACATCTCCCACCCCACTGCGGGCAGTGACCACATCCTTTCATAACTCAAACCAAGCCTAAGCAGCCTTTTAAAAGTGGTCAATTTTTAATGGCTAATTGGTATAATTCATTTGCTGTTGAGATTTCCCTTAAAACGGATGCATTGAAAAATACAGGTTTTTATCTTCCCTCTTTTTTAATATTTCTGCATTAATATTACACTACTCTAGGGCCTAAGAGGGCTGGACTCGTGAATTCTTGAATGGCACCTGGGTAATTTGATCCAAAATATGTCTCCTATCACAAGACCACGTTGACAATACTGGAGAAAGCCCATCCTTATAGAAAGGCTACTAAGTTCAGATTTTGTGGATTCATAACAAAATTAGAAAGACACTTTCAACTAGAGATGCAACAGATACAAAAATAGAGTCATAAAAACCAAAACAGTAGCTTCTGACATCCAGCCCATTCTCCTAAAACTATAACAAATAAAACACGAAGGAGTCTGACTCCGCCACCTCCTCACCTCCTCACCACATTCATTAGCTGCTGGCAGCGGCCTGGGCAGGGGTGCCAGCAACAGGGCCACTGTGGAACAACAGAAGCTTTCTCTTTCAGAAAGTCACATCGAGAAAGTCACTGAAGGGGGTTTTTCTCCAAACCACAAAACCGAGTCAGACAACATGTACCCAGCATGAAGGATGGCCTACTGCCACCAGTTTCTGCTCCAGGCACTGGATTAAGAAGGAGATTATCTAAATTTTAGGTCAGCTCTGGAAGTTAGAGGAAGCAAGGATGAAAAGGTATAGATAGATAGATAGATAGATAGATAGATAGATAGATAGATAGATAGATAGACAGACAGACAGACAGACAGACAGACACATACATACATACATACATACATACATACATACATACATACATAGACAGACAGATAAATGGGTAGATAGATCATCATTATATCCATATGGACAGAGGTATATCCTTTTCTGCTCCATCAAGCAGCTCTACTTCTATTCTTGGGGCAGACAACCAGCTCCAGAGGGAAGTTTTCTGTTTGTCCCTCTTTCTCCCTTTCCCTCCTTTCTTTTTCCCTCCAAACCAAAAGAGGGGACGAAGAAATGGTATTCAGGGTTTGACAGAAATGGCTGGAGCTGGTGGAAAAAAGAATTATTCCAGTTCTCTTTCCTACTTTAGTACCTGTTCCAAGAAAAACCTAGAAATTGAATGTGGGGGATGGGAAGGGAAATGAAAATACCCAGTGAAGAAAAGTGTGAAACCGGGAAAAGATACTGGGCTGAGGCTCTGACGTTTGAGTTCCAATGCCAATTTTCCATCATAACTTAAAAGGACTTAGGTTGATATTAAAGACAGAAAGAGAGAAAGAAAGCAAGCCAGCCAGCCAGCCAGCCAGCTTAAGTATTCCCTGAGCAACGCAACACCATGTTTTGTCCTGAGCACACAGCTTCCCTCTATGTGGCCTCACAGCACTCATCAGAAATCATCTTGGGAGGGCTAAACCTAAGGTGGCCTTATGGGCTCATGGGTGCTGGCCCCACAGATGAAGGACAGTGAGGTGGCCTAAGAGTGCCCTGTGGCAGCGGGGTGCCCATGTCCATACAGGCCTGGAAGCCAACCCAGTATCACTGGAGTGGGCAACTCCGGACTCTCAAGTACCCAGATCATGGTCTAGAAGAGAAGAAATGGGTCTGCGTGGCAATATCCACTTGGCCCCACCAATCCCTGCCCCAACTCAACAGGAGAGGACTCAACAGAGGACAGTCAGAGTGAGGCCATCAAAGCCGGGGGCCCAGGGCAGAACCTGTCCTACCGTGGTTTAACAAGGACAATCCAACTCTCCAATCCAACCTCCTAAACACATATTCTCTAGAAAGTCTCCTAGGCATCACAGACAAAAGTGAATTCTCTTTTTTTCTTTCTTCTCACCCTCCTTAGAGATAAATACCACTTTAAAATTTTAATGATTCTTTTAGAGACAAGGTATGAATATACCTAGTAGGACTTGCTTGTCATTTCCTCAAGTTAGGAACAATGCTGTGTAACTTTTTATGGCAGATTACCTAATACAATCCCCAGCACATTCGCAGGCATAAAAATCCATGATAATAAATGTTGATTTTGGACCTCTGTTCAAAAATTACCTAATATTTTTGCCTATAGTATGTAAAAATTATACCGTGGACATGTATCTACAGAAGACTATAGATGCTTTTGATCCCAATTGCACTAGTTGGTTACTAAGCACACTTACTTCCCTGGAATCCCCTCTCTGCTAGGCCCATGCCCAGTACACCACGTGACTGGTTGTCTGGTTTTCCTCATCAAGCTTCACAGAGGGATTTAATCCTTTACCAGCTTTTGAAATTGAATGATTTCAGTTGTGCAAAAGTCCCAAATACATGAGTTTATGGATCAATAAAAGGAGCTCACAGTTTCTGCCTTTTCTGGTTTCGCAACACAGTATACTGATTTCAGTGAGTTATTTTGGGTTTTTACCTAATTGGTCTTTTACTTTAAGCTTCTTTCCATTGAAAACTCTAGAAAACGGTTTGTAGGAACTGAAATTGCCAGAAAATTCAACCCTATAAATGAAAAAAAAAAAAACCTGATAGAAAAAGTACATATTTCTAGGTTGAATATCTGACTGGAAAGCAGGAATAAAGTAAAATCGTTCAAGGTAAATTTCTGCATGTTGGACACTAGCAACCAGCAATAAGCAAGCCAATTCCTTATCATCAATGTTCATGGGTCTTTTTTTTTTCCTAACAGGTACAGAATCTCAAGTAAATGAGGCAATTTTCCCTTTACAAAGTAGAATTAGCTTTTCATCCTCCTCCTCCCTCCCCGCATTAACCATCTCCCCAGCGGCTACACACAAGAACCATTTATATTTACATTAAAAATGATTTGGCCTATGTACACTGCATTGTTTGACAGGAAAGATGGATGTTCATTTATAATTAAATTTCAGCATAAATGACATCATTCAGGAAGATAACCGTTCCCTTATTCCCTCTCTGCTGGTTTTCTCATAGGACACTGTGGGTTGTGTGCAGACTTTGATGATTTTTCTAGACCTTCTCATCAATAGACACTTCTGCAGCAACTCAAGTTACCTCTGAAAATCGGAAGGAAATTTTTCCTAATTCATCAGGTATCTCCTGGTTTTTCACTTCTGTACAAAGACGACGAGGTGTAGAGCCTCACTACTCAAAGTATGGTCTGTGGGCCAGTAATAGAGGCATTACCTGGAAATTTACCAGAAGTGGAGGATTTTATGGCCCCTCAGACCTGTGGAATCAAAATCTGTATTTAAAAAGTACCCCCAGATGAGTTTTCTGCATGTGACAGTTTGAGAAATGCTGGCGTAAGAGACATACATATATACGTCCAATGGGCAGCTTTGTGAATCGAATCCATTGTTTAGGTTTTTTCCTGCCTTTATGCATCAGGCTTTGAGGGCTATGTTTTCAGACTTCCATGTATTTATTCCCCTTACTGTAGTAAAAGAACTAGGAGAACTATAAGATTATTTTTGCCTTGTGTAATGCTCATATTATTCTGTGTGGGCAACCTAATCTTCCCATACCAAAGCTACAGGGCAGCAACCGTACAGGAGTGTATTATTCCGCCTTTACTGTATACTGAGTACATTTCAGATATTACACCACATATGAAGGAGATGGTGTAACTAAGATGTATAAGGCATCATCCCTGCCAACAAGAGGTATTTGTTTCTTTTCTGTTTATTTGTTCCTTGTCCGTCACCATCACGGGACTGTAAACTCCAACAAGTCAGGAGTCGTGCTGTTCACTGTTGTTCCTGCGACTCCTTCCACAATGCCTAACACATGCTAGGTGCTCAATAAATTTGTGTTCAATAGAAGAATGACTTTATACCATAGCAGAAAAATACAGGATGCATATACAAATATTTAAAAGCCTGCCTAGCACATACTAGCTGCTCAGTAAACACATGTTCAATAGATGAATGACTTTATAAGATGGTAGGAAAAATAGTATGCTTATACAAATATCTAAAAGCCTGACATAATGAGTAAGAGTCATACAACCACATTGTCCACACTATCCTCCACTTCTTTTAAACTGATCTGCCTAAAAAAGAACTTAACCAGCCCTTCACAAACATTTCAAAAAACAGAAGAGGAGGTAACACTGCTTACCTCATTCTATCAGGCTTGTGTTCTTCTGATATCAAAACCAGGCAGACACCCCAATAAAGGAAAACTAAATACCAATATACCTTATAAATATATGTACAAAAATCCTCAACACAATGCAAACAAACCAAAGCCATCAACATGTAGAAAGGATTATACAGCATGACCAAATGCGATTTATTCCAAGAATACAAGAATGGTTTAACATATGAATATCAATCAATGTAATATGCTGCAGTACTAAATAAAGGACAAAAACCACATAATCAACTCAATTAATGTATCAAAAGCACTTGACAAAAATCCAACATGCTCTTGTGATTAAAACACTCAACAAACTAAGAATAGAAAGGAACTTTCTCAAACTGATAAAAGAACTCTACAAAAAACCTACAGCTAATAATCATATTTAATTGTAAAAGACAGAAATATTACCCCCTATGATCAGGAACAAGACAAGAATGTCCACTCTCACCATTTCTATTTATCATTGTACTAGAGAGTCAAGCCAGGTCAATTAGGCAAAGAAGGAAGGAAGGAAGCAAGGAAGGAAGGAAGGGAGGGAGGAAGAGAAAGAGAAAGAGAAAGAGAAACAGAAACAGAAACAGAAAGAGAGAGAGAGAAAGAAAGCAATCAATCAATCAATCCAGTTTGGAAAGAAAGAAAGAAAACTATATTTACAAATAACATGATCTTGTTTATTAAAAATCCTAAGGAATCCATAAAATAACTACTAGGACAATAAACAAGTTCAGTAACATTGCATGGTACAAGATCAACATATTAAAAAAAATTAGGTGTGTATCTATACACTAACAATGAACAATCTGAAAATGGAATTATGAAAACAATTCCACTTGAAATAACATTAAAAAAATACTTAGGGATAAATTTAACAAGAAAAATGCAATACTTACACTGAAAACTACAAACATGATAAAGGAAATTAAACAAGACCTAAATAAATGGAAAGACATCCTGTGTTCATGGATTGGAAGACTAGATGGCAATGCTCTCCAAATTCATCTAGAGATTCCAACAATATTTATCAAATCCCAGTTACTTTTTTTTTTAGAGAAATGGACAAGCTGAGCCCAAAGTGCATACAGAAATACAAGGCAATCAGAATAAGCAAAACAATCTTTAAAAAGGATTTCTTCCCAGTTTCAAAACTTCCTATAATGCTACAATAATCAAATTGTGTGATACTGGAATAAAGTTAGACATACAGATCAATGAAATAGAACTGAGTGTCTAGAAATAAACCTATACATTTATGGTCATTTGATTGTTGCCAAGACAATTTAAAGGGGGGAAAATAGCCTTTTCAATAAATGGTTCTGGGACAACTGGATATCCATATGAAAAGAATGAAGATGGACACCTACTTCACACCATATACACCAAAATAGATCAAAACCCGAAATATAACAGCTAAAGCTATATAGCTCTTAGATGGGGAAAAAAAAAAGGTGTACATCTTTATGACCTTGGATTAGGCAAAAGTTTCCTAGATATGACACCAAAAACACAAAGAACAACAACACAAAGATAATAGATAAACTAGAATTTAAACTTCTGTGCCTCAAAGGGCACGATCAAGAAAATGAAAAAAATCCAAAGAATGAGAGAAAATATTTACAAATAATATATATTATAAAAGACTAGTGTCCAGAATATATAGAGAACATTTACAACTCAACAATAAAAATACAAAGAATCCAATTAAAATGGGCAAAGGATTTGAACAGACAATTTTTCAAAGATGACATGCAGGTGGCCAAAAAGCACATGAGAAGAATTTCAACATCACCAGCCATCAGGGGACTGCAAATCAAAATCACAAGATAACAACTGTCATTTACTTGGACGACTATAATAAAAAATTTAAAAACCCAGAAAATAACAAATATTAGCAAGGATGTGGAAAACTGGTGCCCTCCCACACGGCTGGCAGAATATAAAATGCTACTGCCACTTTAGAAAAGTTTGTCACTTCTGCAAAAAGTTGAGCATAATGTTACCATGTGACTCAGCAATTCCACTCCCAGACATATATCCAAGAAAATTAAAATAAGTCCACACAAAGCTTGTACCTAAATGTTCATAGCAGCATTTTTTTTATCATAGCCAAAAAAAACAGAAACAACGAATGAGTGAATAAAGAAAATATTGTATATACATACAGTGGAATATAATTTAGCCATAAAAATGAATGAGATACTGATCTATGCTACAACATGGATGAATCTTGAAAATTCTGCTAAATCAAAGTAGCTAGATACAAAAGACCACCCATTGTGTGATTCCATTTATTTGAAATGTCTAGAATAAGCAACTCATAGAGACAGAAGGCTAGTTAGTGGTTTCTAGAAACTTGGTAGAGGGGGAATGAGTGCAGCTGCTAATGGTTAGAGAGATCTTTTTGGGGTGATGAAAATATTCTGGAATTATAGAGTGATAATGGTTACACAACTTTGTGAATATGCCCCCCAAAAACACTGAACTGTACACTTTAAAAGGTGAATTTTGTGGTAAATGAATTATATCTCAATTTAAATAAGAACCTGAATGGAAAAAAATTAATAATTTCCCCTTTTTTTGTTTGTTTTCTCCTTTTTCTGGGGGGGGGGGGGTGACCGATTGATTGATTTTTAGAAGAGGTACTGGGGATTGAACCTAGGACCTTGTGCATGCTAAGCACACACTCTACCACTGAGCTATATCCACCCCATGCCCCACTCACTGAATTTTGAAGTAAATCCCAGAAATCACATCACATTATCTACACATATTTCAGTAGGGAATCTCTAAAAGAAAAAGAAAAGATGAGGACTTTTTTCTTAACATAACCCCAGTCATGGCAACCTTAGAAGATTTTATTTTCTCTGACCTCTCCAAAAAAGTTGCTTATTCTATTTATAATCGTATTTTGACTATATGTTCCTCTGGAATTTAGGGGACTAACAATCCAATCTAATCAAAGACTGGGCTTTAAAATCTAATCTATCTATATTTATGACCTTAGTTTGACTAGGTCTGTTGGTTCCAGGGGGAGAAAAAGACAAAAGGCAAAAGACACAAAAACTCGCAACAACAAACTTACCTCTTAATTAGACACTTGAAAAGGGAAAAATAAAGAAAAAAGTCATTGGTCACAGTCCCATTTTTCCCTCTCAAATGCTATTTCATGTTTCTCACAGTTATTTATTTTTAACCAAATCCCAATATTTAGAAACTGTGATCCAAATACTAGAATTTCACATTTTAGATAATAATACATTTGTTGATTTGCTACTTGGAGTGCCTCTTAACTTCCCAGCTCAAAATCTATGGAACATCTCTGCCTATATGTACTCAAAAAATACAATAAAAGTAATCTTTTAATAATTGTGATGCACTTGGGGATTATCTGGTGCCTTTGTTGACATATGTCTGACTTTTGCTTTCTGTACCAGGCCTCAAGCTTCCCTCTGGAGGTACATCCAACTACCTATTAGGGAGGAGAGCATGTGTTTAATCCAAGTTTAGAACCCACTAATGCTTTGTAGGTATAGGGTTACAAACCAACTTGAATCTTTTGGTGTTCAACTTTGTTTGTTCTTGGCAAAGCTCAAAAAACTTAACGGGGCTCAAAAGATTTCTTGGACATGGACTTGAAGAAAAAGTATTTTGATGAGCAAAGCATAAATGAACCAGAACCCATATGGATCAAATTTTCCTCAAAATGCACATGGGTTTAATAATTAATGGAAAAAGTGCTTCTAGCATGCATTTGGGGTTTTATCAAACCCCAAATATTTGGGAAAAAATAGTTTGATAAGTTCAAAGAACCCAGACTCTGATTTGATGCACCCACATTAATATCACTTGATGCTGAATAAAAATGAGAACTATTTAGGTGTAATAGAAAACAGAGGCAGAACTTGTTCAAAAATTATGTGAATGAAAGAAAATAACATTAATGCTACAAAGTTCATCTTTGTTCATATTTGTTTTCTTAAACCCTTCTTTTGAGAATATCCAAGAATCTTGACTATACTCTCTCTTAGCATATTAAGGGTTTTGAAAGAAATTATTGATTGCAGTTGAAACAGAAAAAAAAAAACTGAATGAAATCCTTTGAGATACATAATACGTCATGAAATTTTCTAACTTATTTGCAAATGTTTCTGCCAGTATCAATAAATCCCTAAAATTACAGGATAAACTGAATTAATTAAAGAATGGTACTATGTATTTAGAAGTTCCTGGAAGTTGTGTTTTTGAATTCACAGTAGTGCTGCTGTGTATCTTAGCAAAATTTAATTTTACCTCTTTTCCACAAGGCAATTACATTCAGCTATAAAGACGTTTTCTCAGCAGAACCTGAACATTTAAACTTCACATACATTTTAGTACGTTTATATCTCAAGGTACCCCCCCAATCTTGAAGAATTTTATCTGTTGAGCATTTGAACCTTCTATAAATCTTGAATCAATCACAAAAATGTCACTGTGTTTTCTCTTTTTCAGATTGTTCAATCTACTTAAACTAAAAAACAACACAAATAATTTACCCATTCCTCTCACCCCCGCTACCCCACCCTCGCCTCTGGCAACCACCAATCTGTTCTTTGTATCTACAAGCTTGGTTGTTGTTTCTTTTTATTTTTAGCATATACATTTTTTTGTATTTCACGTATGAGATAGTTAGCATATGGTATATTTCTTTCCCTGTCTGACTTATTTCACTTAGCATAATGCTCTTGAGGTCCATCCATGTAGTTACAAATGGCAAGATTTCATTCATTTCTATGGCTGAATTATATATATATTATATATATATATGCCACAATTTCTTCATTTATCCACTGATGGATACTTAGCTGTCTTGGCTATATAAATAATGCTGCAATGAACACAGGGTGTATTTTTTTTTTTAATTAATGCTTGCATTTTATTTGGATAAATACTCAGAAGTGGACTTGCTGGATCTTATGGTAGGTCTATTTTTTATTTTTTGAGGAACTTCCATACTGTTTTCCACAGTGACTACACAAATTTACATCCCCACCAAGAATGCACAAGAGTTCCCTTTTTTCCACATTCTCCTCAACACTTGTTATTTTTAGTCTTTTTGATAATAACCTTTCTAACAAGTGCTGGATGATATCTCATTGTGGTTTTGATTTGCATCACGCTGATGATTAACGATGCAGAGTATCGTTTTATGCACCTGTTGTGTCTATGTTGTGATATGTGTCCTATCTATGTGTCTTCTTTGGAAAAATGTCTATTCAGATCTTCTGCCCATTTTTTATCAGATTGTCTCTTTTTTTTGGCTATTAAGTTGGATGAGTTCTTTATGCATCTTGGAGGTTAGCCCCTTACCAGATACATGATTTGTAAGTATTTTTTCCCATTCAGTAGCTTGCCTTTTCATTCTATTCATGGTTTTCTTTGTTGTGCAGAAGCTTTTCAGTATGAGGTAGTCCTACTTGTTTATTTTTGCTTTTTTGCTTTTGCTTTTGATGTCAGATTCAAAACATCCTAGTTCCCTGAGGTGTAAAGTTAGTTTTTTTTAATCTGAGACTTATTTCTTGAGGGAGGCATATATTGCTGAGAACTGTGTGTTTTTATGTAGGCTTTAGGGTTACTATAGAAAATAACAGTTAACACACTTTCAGACAATGAACAAGGAAATTTAACATGACTTTCAGATAAATTTGAGTAGGACACATCAAACCAATAAAATTAAGTCCGAATTATCCTACCCTCTACCTCCTTAAGAAGCTATTGAATTTTCTGAATTATTTTACATTTAGTTTACTTATTTTACATTCAGTTTACATTCAGTTTTACATAGTTTACATTCAGTTTACATAATTTAACCTTCAGTTGAAATTCTACAGAAAACAGTAATGATCTATTCTTTTTGCACCTATATACCTATAAAAAGTTACATAAAATGAATAATTTAATATTGCAGCAAAGACAGTAAACTACAAGAATTTCTTAAGAGAAAAAGTACTTTCACCATGAAAAATGAAAATTTAGATTTTCATTTGTTGTTGTTACTGTTTTAAAAATACAATAAGGAGAGAGAAGGAAAAATTTTACCATCTTTCCTCATAGAAGCAAAGCTTGATGTCTTGGGAAAAATTCATGTTTGGGTATTTCTCTGCCACTTTCTTTGACCTGTGGGCCAACAAGTCACAAGCCTTAAGAAGTGAGTCCTCAGAACAGATTGCCCTAAAGATAGAAGAACTCTATGACTCGGATAACAGTGTGCTCCAACCAAATACAGTTGCTTGGAACCATTTATGGACGAGCTATAATGAACTGAATGCTATCACCACTCCAGTTTTTCTTCCTCCTCATGCTCTGACACACAAGAAACCTATTGTAGAAGGCAGCCCTGTAGGCTGCCAGAAACCCAGCAAAGCCATATTAACGAAACGACCCTTTATGATGCAAGCTTATTTATATTCAGTGAAGTAGGTTACTGACAATTTGGTCATTAATTTGCTGTTTATAAATCGTATTTTCCTTGTGTAGTAATCACAAGACTTTGACATTCAAGGTTGTGTTGAAAGAAAAGCTTATTAAAGAAGGCGAAAGAAAAAAAAAGATTGGCTCCTTAAAGTTCACCGAATTGCACATGTCAGCCACTAAGTAAAATTCTGGACTTGAAAAATAGCAAAACGCCTAGTGCATGGGAAAAAGAAGAGAACACCGCTGTGTATTCAGCTAGCATGTAGAAGGGGAATCAGAGCAGCAAAGAAAATCTCAGTATTCCAACCCCTAAAGAAACATAATCCAGAGTTTATATCAGATGGTTTATGGGAGTTTATTGGAATATACAACAGGGTTCATGTCGTGTGTCACAAGGTGAAGCCTGTTCGCTGGTGATTTACAAGCCGCATGTGCCGGAGTTACTGTAATTTATAGAACGCAGATGGTCCTGGGGTGCCCTGCTGACTTGTAGCTGAATCAGGACCTAAGCCCCGTGTGTCATCTGCTCAGGGTACTTCAGGCTCACTTCCAAAATTACGCACCGACATATTTCTGTTCTGCACTGGAAGATTCCAGAGACCCTTACTTTGTAACAGACGCAGCTAAAATGTGCACTGCAGTGGAGGTCGAGTTAGACTAGGAAGAGACCTGATTTTTTTCTCCCTCTGCCCAAAGAAAGGTGGTTTCAGTCTGTTAACTTCCTTGGGCAGTTTTCATCAATAGGTTTGTCACCACTCCGTTGTTAACAGGGAAATAAGATGCTGCACTTCTTTTTGAAGGCGTCCAAATTGTCTATCTCGGCTACCCGCTCCCCAACCCTGAAAGTGGTTGAAAAGGAAAAGAAGAAGACTGAGATATTTAAAACTTTTGCCTATTTCTGATATAAAGTGGCTAAAAGCCTCCTTCCCTAGACACCTTCAAAACTGTTACATAATTATCTTTATTACAAATCCTCTTTATTACCCTCAAAGGATGTGATTCAGAAAGATGGTGTAATAACATGAGACGGATGTTTACAGAGTCTAATGTAAATGGATTGACCTTTTTCAAAAGATGGTTTGATTAGCACTTTAATTCACAAATTAAGGCACACGTGTTGGTTTTGAGCTGGCTTTCAGTACCTTCATTTGAAGTTTCTAGCATTCCTTGTTCTGGTGCTAACATATTTCATGTTGCGTTTGAACCTCTGTTGGCCAAGGGGCTTAGAGAAGAAAGGACCCTTGAAGTTCCATTTGTGCTGCTCAGACATCTCCCTTTGAGCCTTTTATTGAGAAATTGAGTTGAACAATCTGGCAATCACAAACATGTGCCTTAATAACGTGTTCCAGCACGCACGCGCACTGCCACCAAGAGCTCTGATTTCACCAGGCCAGCCGGCCCTCACAGCCCCAGGAACAGCAGAAAGGACACGAAAAAGTTATTTCCAGTGAATCCTTGCACAGTTCAGTGGGAAACGCAGGAACCCAACCTCCAGAACTGCCCAATATAAACAGCGTGTGAACCACGTATGTCATTCTCAATTTCCTAGTAGCCACCCTCAAAAAAGTAAAAAGCAACAGGTGAAATTAAACAATAATATATTCTGATACAACTCAGTATACCCCAAATAATATCACTCAACAAGTAATTAATATTCCAAGTATCACTGAGATATTTTACTTTTTTTTTGTACTGACATCTTTAAAATCTGATGTGTACTGTACGCTTACAGAGCATCTGAATTCAGACTAGCCCTAGTTCTAGTGCTCATTAGCCACATGTGACTGGAAGCTACACTACTGCCCAGTGCACTTCGAGAGTGTTTCTCCCACGAAGACATTGATCTAGAAAACCTGAAACATAACCTGAAATACAACTCGTGTGGCCTTTTCCATAAGAAACAGCCATTCAGACATGTTTTCACACGTGAAAAACACGTATGTATGCAGAGTGTGTGCAATCATTGTTTTCTTATCAAGCAAAAGGGAAGGAGTCTGAGAGGAGAACCAGGAGGGCCCTAATGGAAATAAAATTGACAGCCTCTCAAAACTCAGGTGGCACTTTCCTTTTCCAGTTAATTACGGTTTTAATTACACCGCTTCTTGCGACTCCTTGATACCTAATAAACCAGACTCTTTGGGGCAGCCAAGTTGGGTTTTGCTTGAACTGCAGGTGTAACACTCCGCGTGAAACATAAATCAACTTCTTAAACACGCTCCCAAGGTGTGTTCAAGCCTTTTCTTCCTGTTTGCCTGTAAAATCACATCTTTTCACCGTTGTTGGCGGAGAAATGATTGAAGCAGCTAGGAGCTGAATGATGGCTTTGTGTTTCTGTCTCCCTTGGCCTGGCATAAAACATTTTGCCTCCGATGAAACAGAATAAAAAAAATAATTTGTGTTTTTTTCTCTCTCTCATTCTTATGAATAATATATACTCCTAAATATTGACCGTTTCATTTAAGAAAATAAATACCCGTTAGGGAAAATAAAAATGAAGTCCCTAGGAATACATTAGGATTTCCGGTTTAAGTGTTTGGGACCCATGAGATAATGAAAGATACATTTATTCCAAGAAAGTGCGGTGTGAGGTCACTCGAGTTCAAATACGGTAGAGCCTGGACCAATGATGGCCTGGGGCTCTGCCGCCATGGTTAACAAGGAAGGGGCGAAGCGTTCCTCACGTTCTCATTGGCTGAAAACCGTGCAGCATCTGATGGCATTATGAGCAGCTTGCAATTTAGCCTCAGCAGCAGGAAAATCTGCACTTGATCAGCTCTGCCATAACCAGTAAACGTCACCATGGTAAATGTGGATTTCAGTGGACAGTTCTGCAGTGCCTAGTGATAATTCTGCCAGTTCTCCCTCCCCTCCTCCTCCATCCATAAAGAGAAAGCGCAACATGTGGTATTTGCATGTTATCACAAAACATGAGATACTGGGTGAAATAAATTACGTGTGAAGGGGGTTTAGCCCATAATTTCTAGTAATTTCAAAACCATGAAAATGGCTTTTGAAGTAGGATAGAGGGCCTTTCTCCTTGGGGAAAACTTCAAAACACATCACACGCTGTATAAACACAAATGCGTTTACCTTGCCTGGGCCTCCCTTTTTTCCTCCTTGGAATCCTGGCTAATTGTCAATGATGTCTGTGTTCTAACAAGAGGTTTCTTTTTTTCCGGACCTGAATTATTTGAATTCAAGCTCTCTAATGTGAGGTTCTGTTATGGGGAGGGAAGTTTGTGGGCGAGGGGGAGCGGGGAGGGTCTGCGAGGGAAGGAAGTTGCTCCGTATGAATCATGATCTTTTCATGAAAGAAGATCTCAAGCTGGTTCATGATCTGTTGTTCCCCCCGAGTTCTCATCAATAATGCTGAGTTCTAAAAAGATGTCTTTCTTGCCTCCAAGGGATCTCTACTTGTTCTGCTTCTCCTATTAACTTTCATAGCCCTCTAAGGATCAAACTTAAGAGACCCAAATTAGAGGACATCATGAAACCCTTGGAAAACCCCCACACGTCTGGCTCCTACCGCCCCCGACCACTGATGCCTTTTGGAAAATATGGCCAGGATGAGTGAATGGGTATATACAAACTCTAGGCAGGTGGGTGCTCTGTTTTTATATTAGCAATGAAGAGCTAGAAATACATTCGTGAATATTATTGTAACTGCAGTCATAGGAGTTATCGGATGGATGTAAGTGTTCTGTTTATCCTTTGTTTAAAATAAATGCTGATTACTGTGCAAATAGTTAGTTAATAAATATCTGTTGAGTCTGCTCTACTGTAAACTCCAGGGGTCAGGAGAACTGTCCTGATCACTCAGCCCAGTGCCTAGCACAGTCAGTGCTCAATAACTACTGGTTGAACAAATAAATGAAGTGGAGTTAGACGTTTCCATCCTTTCTAGACAGGTGAAGATCAAGAGAGGATTTTTGAATCCCAATTCCGCAACTGCGCTAGGATACAGGAAAATCAAGTCCAGCTGCCAGAATTAAAATGCTCATCAAGTTGTGAAAAAAGACTGAGACTCCGATTCAGACCTTCCCTGATTTCTGAACTCCTCAGTCTCCCTTCCCAGTCAGTGCTTCCGGCTGGCCAGAAACACTAAGGGGATTATTTACACTTCAATGCCAAAGGCATCCTCCCTGACCCTGTGGCCTAGGAGGTGGGGGGCGGGAGGGGGAGGAGCAAAGGGAAATTTTCATCAAGAAAAATACTGTAACGTAGTAATTACTAGCAACTGGATGGACCTTGAGAGCTGCGAAAGCACTTTCACAGAACTTTTTCTTCAGTTACTGTGCACGAACAATTTGTACGAGAACCCCATCATCTTCATTTCACAGAGGATGAAACTGAGGCTCAGAGAAATGAAGGTCCTTGCCTAAGATCACAGTGCTAAGAGATAACAGAGCCTGGGCTGATACTCAAGTTTGGAAAGCAGGAGATGGGTCTTTTAAGTCATACATACATATATATGTTTTTTTTTTTTTGAAATGCACTGAACAGGGAAGGAAAGTCATATTTTAAAGTCAAAATATAGTATATATGACAGTTTTTTAAATCAATCAGTAAAGAAAAGTAGTGAAAATGTCTTTTTCTCTGATCCCCAATTTCTTTCCCCAAGGCAACTGCTATCTAAAGCTTCTTCAGTATTCTTAAAGAAATTTAACCTGGCATATAAACATACGCATGCGCGCGCACGCACAGCCGCACACCCAAAAAATTAGGGCCATATTCTCTAATTTTAGCTTTCTTCAGGTAACCTGCAGCTTGGTGAGCATATATATAAAGCTTCCTGTCACTTTTGGACCCACATCATTGTTTTTAATTTTACAAATATATCGTATTTCCCCTTTGGTGGACATTTAAGTTGCTGCTAGGAATTTATCATCGTAAACAATGCTGAAATAAAAATTCATGTTCGTAATAACATTCACTTTTTCATACGATTCCTAGTAACTGGGTTGTCCGCTGGTGCTCCGAATGATGTAAAACGCACTAGGCTGAGGAGGGAATTCCAGCTCTGGGGCCGCCTTTCACTAGTTGCCTGACTTTTAAGGAGCGCCTTGAAGTCTCTGACACTCAATTTTCCCAGATGTCAATTTAGTGACACAGCAGGAAGATCTTTCCCGAGCAGTAAGCCATCCACCCTCATGAGAATATCCCTTTATTCTCTCGCAAGGGGTTACCCAACTTTCCAGAGATTTCCCCGTTTTCTCAGGAGACTAAGCCCACTGCTCGGGAGAGCACAGGCCTCTCTCTCGCAAGGGGAAACTGTTTTGCACACATGAGCGAAGAACTCCATCCCTCGCCACATTCTCCCTTACCGCACTCACGACTCACCGCTCCGGAACTCCAGAGACGGACCCCTTCTCGCCAGCGGTAGCCCATTTACACTCGGGAGAAGACTCCTTGATTTTCTCTCAAGGCTTTCCCCAACTCTTGAGGGATTTGCCCCTGTTCTCGTGAGACTCACCCCTATTCTCGCAAGACTCATCCCTATTCTCGCGAGACTTACCCCTGTTCTCATGAGACTACGCGAACAGCTGTGGGGAGCGTAGTGTGGTGGGAGGAGAGTCAGTGTAACCTTAGGACTCCTGGGTTTTGGTCTTAACGAGGTCGGAAATAGCAAAGCTTCTCGAAGTCTGAACTCTGAGACCTCCTATCGCCTCCAAACTACTCTGCAGGAGAAATGACAACAGTCATTAGGTTTGCGGGCAGTGCTTCCAGTGTAACTGAGACTGTAATTGACACCCACCGTGGCTGTGTCCTCATCGTTCTTGTCTCCTTTCTGGATGTGCGTATCTCCCCCTTACACCTCCTGTGTTCTGGAGGAAGCTGGCATTAAGTTGGTCACAGTTTCCTGGTCTGGGATGGTTATGGACCAAGCTGGATCACGATAGAGAGCGCTCTGGAAAAAGAAGTTTCTCACTCTTTTAGGAGGCTTCCTGGAGAGAGAAACAGGTAGACCCAGGAAGTTTATGTAGCCATTTTCCAACCACAAGAAGCCTTGCCATAAAGCCTTAGGATAAAGTTAACACCAGAAAGGAAGGCTGGAGAGCAGGGGATTTAAGTAAGCCTTGGTGATATTACTAAAACCAGTGAAACAGACCAACCCCAAGGACTGCCTAACTTTGCTCTCCATTTGGGAGAATCAGTAAGTCCCTGGTCTTTACGGCTAAGTTTGAATCAGATTTTTCTGTCATGTACAACTGAAGGCATATTAAGAGACAGAGTTAGATATCAAGATAGATACACATGTAGATAGTTAATCGATGCTTATTGAGGACAGGCTGGAAATTAAGTACTTTATAAACAGTAACCCCTTTAAGCATCATTGCAACCCAAAAAAATTGATACTATCATCCACATCTGGATGAGGAGAAAACAACCTCCGAGATGTTAAGTAACTGTCCAGGTTATGCAGCTGATCAGCAGAGGAGGTGGGATTGCATGGTTCCAAAGCCCTGCCTTCAAACTACACACCTCTTCTAGCCATGACTCGCATAAGTGTGCTTACTCAGTTTACCATCATTCTAAGCTACACTGTAAAAGGTGAGGCTTGTCTCTGGTGCCCTGCCCTGTCAGAACCTGCCCCCACAGAGATACACAGGGCGCTAGCCTGTCCCTGCACCAAGGGCAAAGGAATGGGCTCTAACTGGCAGGTCATATCCCTACGGTCTGAGTCTCCTATAGTCTCACACTCAGTGGATCCAGGTCCTATTCTTGGAAGATGGGAAGATGTGATTTTTAAATAGTTCTCTTCAGGTGACAACATTTACCACTCACAAGATTATAAAAATGTGAAACTCACATTTTATTAACTCAAAATTGACAAGCTCACTCAAATCAGGTAAAAATCCAAAAGAAAATAGCTAACCTAAAAAGATAAGAAATAATTACAAAGAGACAACAAAATGTCAGAAGGAATGAAACTGTGTCAGATTACTTCTAAACAAACAAACACAGATACACACATATATATACAATATCAACAACCTTTTTTTCTTGTTTATCTGGTTAATTCATAGACATAACTCTAGCCATTACTGTCGATTCCTTTGTTTTCATCTTTTCACATCTTAAATACTTTTCATTTAAGTTCTTCCATATAACGTTGTCTTTATTGTGTTTTGTTTACGTAAGTCAAAGGGAGGACAGAAGGAAAGGAAAAAAGAAATGGGAAAAAATTTAGTTAACATCAGAAACAATTGTTTAAACAGACTTCCAGAATAAAAATGAAAACTAGTATTACATTTATTAATTTTCTTCTGTGCCGTAATTTAGACCACAATGCAAATTTTATTAAGTTGATTACTATGAAGAAATAAGAGGATCTCACCAATAATTAATTAATTGTGCAATTAAAATCACACACCTGAATCTTCCACAAATGTTTAAATAAATCATTTTTCAGCGAATTACTATGTAGTTGCTTTCCCAGATGTTCCAAAGGCAAACAGATGTGTTAATTAGCATACTCTAGGATTTGAACTATACTTAAATCTCTTCTTTATAATTTTCCTTTTTTTTTCAACCCTAAATTCCTTGGGTAAAAAAAAGTCAAAACCTGGCTTGGTACCAACAATTAATGTCCAAAAAAAAAGTAAATACAAGTTTTGGGAATCAGTAATAAAATTACAAATAGGCAATGTGTTATTTGCCTGACTTGGGAAAATCTATGAAAGTAAAAATTAGGATACAAGTAACAGAGAGAAGTCATAGTAAACACACATTTTAAAATAGCCAAAAACAACTCTGATATGTATTATCTCAAGTAACCCTCAACGCCTCTCTGCGAAAAAAGTGCCGTTTATTATTTCCATTTGCAAGTATAGAAACGGAGACGGAGCAATTGCTTAAGTTTTCACAGCTCGTGAGTTGCAGAAGTTGGTAAAACCAGAACTGAAAAACTCCAGATCCCATGCATGTTCTTTCCCTACAGAGTCCTTTCTTCCAGGAAGTGAGGATTTTGATAAGTCATAAAAGAGCTTAAGAAAGAGGAAAAGTGCAGGGATCTTTCTTATAATGTGGAAAGAGTCCATGAGAAAGTATTTGATGAGCCCGTGGAAACCCAGTGAATATGTATTTAGAGGAACGTGGGAAAGATGAAAAGCTATGAAGCTTTGAAATAAAGATTTATTTTCTGGTGAAACAAACTGAAACCGTCCCACTTTAGCAAAATGTATTTGGTGGCAGGATGGGGTGAAGGCTAGTCTGGCAGAAGGTGCTCTGCTCGGCAGGGTTCTAAAGATCCCCAATGTTCTGGGGAAGCGGGGAGAAGAGATGGCTAGGAAGCTGCTCCCTGACTTACATCAAGGCAGAAAGGTCTGCTTTGTACGTTTCTCTCCAATGTCTTTTACCAAGAGGAAGAATAACAATGTTGTTAGTTGTTATCACAACAGAAGTATAACAATTAATGAGAAAACAATCTTCGTAAAAATTCAGTGGCCTTGGGGGAGGGCAATAGCTCAGAGGTAAAGCCTGAGCTTAGCATGCACCAGGTCCTGGATTTAATTCCCAGTAACTCCATTTTAAAAATCCCAGACATAGAAAACAAACTATGGTTACCAGGGGAGAAATTGGGTGGCAAGGGATAAATTGGGAGTTCAAGATTTGCAGATACTAACTCCTGTATTTAAAATAGATATACAACAAGTTTCTTCTGTATAGCGCAGAGAACTGTATTTAGTATCTTGTAACCTATAATGGAAAAGAATATCAGAACAAATATATGTATATGTACATATGACTAAAACATTATACTATATATCAGAAATTGACAGAATATTGTAAACTGACTATACTTCAACTTAAAAAGCATAATAATAAAATCAAATCTGTTAAAGAAAAAAGTCCCTAGTCCAGTGGCCTCAAATCCATCAGTTTACTTTTAGTTAAGCACACAGGCCCACCCTTAAAACACATTAATAAAAAAAAAGGACACTCAACCAGAAAAATAAATCAAGGTGCTACCTAGACACCCTAATACCAGAATTGCAACACAATAGGGGAGGGTAAACGGACCAAGAACTCACCCCCAGAGGCTTCAAGGGAACTTCTTTTTCAAGAAGCCATGGATGAGGAGGGATATATTAGGATTTTGGGATTAATAGATACACATTACTGTATGTAAAATATAAACAAGGACCTACTATATAGCACAAGGAACTATATTCAATTTCTTGTAATGAGCTGCAATGGAAAAGAATCTGAATATATATATATATACACACACACACACACACATACATATACATATGTATACATATACATATATATAGAACTGAATCACTTTGCTGTACACCTGAAACTAATATTGTAAGTCAACTACACTTCAATAAAATCCTAAGTCCACATTTGCTTCCGCACTGAGAAAATTCAAAGCTGGGACACCCACTGTCTTGTACTTCAAAAGAACAAAAGAAGTAAGTGAGAAACCCAGTAAGATCTAGAGAGGGGAAAAATCACAGTTGAAAGACAGATATTTTCTTTCAAACATTTATACACACTCTCCATGCTATTTTCTCCATCCATGTAACTCACTTCCTGGTAAAGAAAAAATAATCTATTACAACAAATACAATTATCATTTTTAAATTGTGGAAGTCAGTGGTCTGGGGATCTGGCCAAAGTCACATAGGAATTAATGGCCAAACAATTACAGAAGTAGACCCAGTTCTTCTGATTCTTCTTCCTAGGTCCGCGATCATTACCACACTCCGTCAGCAAGAGGAATTAAGGCCCCACTTACCCAAATGGAAACTCCAGACAGACAAGTGGCAGCACTGAACAGAACCCAGAGCAGTGGTCGTCATGGTCCTGGGATTTTATTTTCACTTTCAACGCGTACGTCAGCTTTTCCTGGGTGAGTTAACTCGGAAGTCCCAAACCTGATACATGAATTATTTTAATTGAACTCCCCATTCGCTAATGTCTGGAAACGTCATTAGGCAAGGACTGCTAGCAGGAATAATCTAGAAAAGTACCTCTCACTTTGCAGGGTATGTAGCACTATGGCTTAGAGGCAGCGATTTCCAAACGGTTCCATTTGGGATCAAGTTATCCCTAGGCCAACTGTGAGTTCCTTTGAAAAAACAAAAAAACTTATTAGAACCATCACATAAACACCAATAGAGCGAGACTTGGAATGCTTTGAGAATGTAAGGATAAAGAAAACCAGATAGCTGCAGAGCTCTGGCTACTACATACAGCTGTAATATTGTGGCAGCAGAGTAAAGGAAAGTATTTATAGGAAAGACTAGGAGGGAAAGACCCAAGGCACTGGGAAGGCATTGATAATTATTATTTGAAAAAGCAAAAAAAAAAAAAAAAAAGCCTTGGAACATTTAAAAAGAATTATGAAGGATTTTACTAGACTCTGAGGGAGAGAAAACTCCATAGTTGGAGGTGAGGTTTACAGTCTGTAAACTGGTGACCTCAGAGGGAGCAGAGCAGCCTTGATGGGGACCCGTTAGTCAGCCTCTCCTCTGAGGCCTTTCATCAGGCCTTCAGGGACTCGATGGCAGCGTGATTTACTTGGCAACACCACATACATGTTGCTTAGAGATGGTCTTAAATGTGGTGCGAATGTGGAAGGAAGGAGGCAGTGAACTGAGCTGGGAGGACTGAGCTGGGAGAATCAGAGACAAGCCTGACAGACTTAGGCCCAGGGAGGAAGGCGAGGACATGGATGCTTCCTCCTCCTGACCTGGGTCTCTCCTTGAACCCGGGCTGGTGGCACAAAGGGGAAACTGTGAGGTCACACAGGGCACCGAGCTCCCAAGGGCCCTGCGCTTGGCTTTGTGCTCTCTTGTCACCATCTTGAAATCCATAAAAACTGAACAGAGCAGCTTGTGGGGTCTGGGCCCCAGGACAACATTCAAAGCTGGGGACTTGCATCTCCTGACCCACCAGCAGACACAAAGAAATACGGAGAACGTCGAGCTTGCTAGGTTTATTGACAAAGTGAGAAACTGGTTGAGCTGCAGTACTTTTTCTTCTTGGTAATAGCTTGACCAAGGCTGTATTTTCTATTCTTGATGGGCATTCTGTATTTTTTACAGTCATGTGGGCTGTGGTCGCACCTGGTGCAGCTTAAGAGATAGGACAGTAATCTGCAGGCCAACGAGGGCGAAAATGTCCCATCAACTCAATTCAATATGCATTAGTCTCCTGGGGAAGGAAATCTTTGTAAGGCCCTGCGGTGACTGTTTTAGAAGAAGACTTAACGGGTTCATTGAGTTGGAGAAAAACAGCACTAAACTGGTTGGTTACCAGGCTGGGGTGAATGTTTCACATTGAGGGAGGTATTTGAAAAGTTGATCTGGAGATGCTGAAGAATAACTCATAGGATTGCTTTGGATCCTATTCAGTCCAGTGTCCTCACAAAAGAGCATACGGTTCCCAGCACAGAAGGTCCATGTAAAAATATTACATTTCAATATATAAGTAATATAATTAGGAGTAATCTTTTCCGTATCCCAAATTCAGCACTACAATTAAACAAGCCGGCACATATTCCAGAGACAATAACCACAGGGGAGGGGGCTAAGGAAACAGATGAAAACAATATATGAAGACATGCAAAACTGCTATTAGCTTGGGAAAGATAAAAGAATTTCTAAATTATAGCTTTTGGTAATGTTTAAGTGGAGAGTCTAGTAATCTGGGTGCAAATTGTACTTGGGGGCATTTGTTCTTTGTAAAAGAAAGCAGATTAAGGGAGGAAAAAAAACAGAGTTGCTAAGCCCACCACCAGAAAACAAATCTTTAGAGGGGGGCTCCAGACCTTTGAAACAATGGGGAAACCCAGTCACCACAGGGCTTCAAAGTTGAGACACCCCGCCTAGGCCTGCCTGTCAATTTTTAAGCCAGAAGTGAGCCTAGACATCACTCACTTCATAAACCTCTTTTCTTTTTCTTTTCTTTTTTTTTTTTTTTTTTTTTTTTTTACAGTAGGAGAGATCCTTAGTGGGAGAATATCTTCCACTAAAGCCCTCAATGTGCATGCACCGCAGTTGGTAAGGGGGCGCGAGGAGACCTGTGCAGTCAGCGCCGTCATGTCTCCCCACCCCCACGTGGCTACCCATCCCACCAATTCTCCCACAGACAGCCCAAAGAAGATGAGACTTGCCCAAGGTCACACAGTCCAATAGAAGCAGGTCTGGGATCCTGCTCAGATCTCCAGACTCAGACCCAGTCCTTCTTGACAGGAAGGGGACAGGAAAATATCAGTGCACCCAGTCCCAGCCAAGCCGGCCACCCATCTCACCCTCAGTCTGGACACCCTGGGGTCATTCTGTGCCAAGGCTCAGGCTGGGCCATCCCGGCTCTGCAGATCTAGAGTGAAGGTTTTCCAGGGATTCAGGTCTACAAGGACTGGGGAAGACAGTCCTTGGAAGTGACCTCTGCCCTGTTCCTTGGGTCCCTGCAGGCAGGAGGCCAGAGCTCTGTGAACTAGGCCTTCTCTATTATCACACCTGTCCCCAAATGCCACACAAACACACACACACTCTCCCTGTGTTTTAATGGGACCACAGCGACTCCACGAAAATGTGATTTTCATCTGATTTTGAAAACTCCAAAAGTTCACCTGTCTGAGTTTGTGAGGAGCTGAAGTGCTGTAAGCCAGTAGTTCTCAGTGCATTCTCAGTGCATCAGAATACCCTGAAGGCTTGTTGGACAGATTGCTGGGCCCTGTCCCCGGAGATGCTGGGGTGGGACCTGAGAATTTGCATTTCTGACAAGTTCCCAAGTGATGCCGATGCTGCACGTCCAGGGACCACACTGGGGAAACCTCTGCTGGCAACTACGTCTGAGGGAACGTTGGCTCCAGCGGGGGAGCCGTCCCCATGCTGCACATCCCTTCCAAAGAAGGGACGTCGGTCACCTCAGTGCCAGGCTAGAGTTTGCTAGCGTTGTCTTCAACATGAAATATCAAGAGCAAGGCTGGCTGATACCCTCAGCCTCTGAGTTCCTCTAATCACTTCTGCCCAGCAAGGGGATCTGAATGGGGGGACTAGTGTCAGGTCTCCAAAAAGGCTCCTCTCGATCTCAGAGAGTGTAGACTTAACTAGCAGGGCAGGTCAGGGTGGCTGCATAGACACAGGTAAGACCAAGAATGTACACAGGATAATTCAAGGAGAAAAGGGGAGAACATGTAAGCATGGGAGGGAAAGGGGATGGAATTGGCTTGAAATAGACCAGCTATTTGTATGGTCTCCAGTCTCAGGTTCAAGCTCTTGTCCCTTTGCCAGGCAGGAGGCAGTAACATGTTTCACTGAAAGAGGAAAACCAAAAGCAAAATCCTCTTCTCTAGAAATGATAAAGCTGGTGTTCATTAACATTTAAAAAGGCAGTCCTTTTTTATATTCCAATAGCTCTTTTATTCTTTTGGATGAATTTAACAGGCCGATTTTTCCTTCCAACTGTGTTTCCTATGAAAATAATATAATTGATTTCAGACAAATACTACTTCCAAATTAGGTTATTTTCTCATTTGTATTTTAATTTCTTGCTTAGTTCTGGTCAGAAATCCTGTGAGCTATGCATTTTAATTTATAATTAAATAAGCAAGTAATAATAGAATATTACCAATATGCTGGTCCTAAAAAATGAATACTTTAAAAGAAATACACAAGGACAAAGCATAGTGAAGAAAAGAGAGAAATACAGGTTAAAGTGAAAGTTTGGTTCTCTTAATGTGCCATTATTATCCTCTCAATGCAATTCCATAATTATCCAGTTATGTGCTAGGTACTCTGAGAAAACCAATAAATTAATAGACATGAAAGAATCTCACAAATGTTAAAATGTGTGTGGGGGGCATGGGGGAGAATCATATTATCATCATTTAACAGAAGCATAAGATAATGTTACTGCCCTCCAAATAGTTTGAAGTACCCCTTCGCAGCCAGCATCCGATTCAGCTTTCTCATAACGTAATCATCTTTCCAGAGCACCACTGACAAGAGCCATTGGCACTATTTGAACCATTTCAGATGCTCAAGCATCTCAAGATAGTCCACAGTGATGTAATATGTTGAGTAAAGCCAACAGCTCATCCTATGGGAACTCACTGGAAACTTGAACCCAGCTCTCATGGCCATCACCCTAACTCTTCAGCTACAGAGTCAACATTCCCAGTTGTCTGAGCAGGGTTCTCCAGAACCAATAAGAGGATATATATACACACACACACACATATATATATATATATATACACACACACTCACACACGTATACATATACATACTTATACATACACATACACTAGAGATTGAGAGAAAGATTGGTTTTAAGAAATTGGTTCATGCAATGGTGGAAACTGGCAAGGCTCTGGTCTGTCAGGCAGGCTGGAAATTCCAGTCAGAGTTGATGTTGCTGTCTTGAGGAGAATCTCTTCTTAGGGAGCCCCCCGGCTTTGCTTTTAAGATATTCAACTGATTAGGTGAGGCCCACCCATATGAGGGAGGGTAATTTGCTTTCCTCAGAGTCAACTGATTGAAATTTTAATCACATCTGAAGAAAAAAAAAAAAAAAAAAAAACCTTCACAGCAACATCTAGACTGGTGTTTGAGCAAATAACTGGGCACTGTTGTCCAGCCCAGGTGACGCATGCAAGTACCAGTCACATCCTTTCACTCTGTGCAATCCTCTGATATGTCAGTTAGCGTTCAGACCACTGCTAGGGACAGGGACTTTATTTCCTGGTTTTACGTTTCTCTGGGAAGATTGAGAGTCACACTGGCTGCTGGCCTGATTGTTGAATCCAGGAGATGTGACTGAGCGTGACTGAGCGTGCCTGGCTGAGTCCAGACGGGGCTGGTTCTGCAGAACGACCTGCCTGGGGTGAGCTTACCGCGCACACAAGCTCGGCGCCTTCCAGGTCAGGGGAGGCCTGTGGTTCTGGAAGCTCAACTGAGTGTTTGGCTTGGGGGTACAGGACCATGGCTCAAGTTCTTTCTGAGAAAGCTGATGTGTATTTCTCAGGTGAATCAGAAACCTGAAAAGACAAAGTTGTAATTAATTGTCACCTATAAGTTCTCATCAGCTTCCCCGCTGGAAAAGCACTTCAGTTTGTCCATAACCATCTGAAAATAAGCTCTCAGCATGGAACCCCTCCTTTCCCCTCACGGAGCAACAGTGCAAAGTCAGTGTGGCTGCCCCTCCTTTACCTATGGCCTTTGAGGTCGCCCTATCGGAGCTGCCTCTCCCAAGCTGTATGACCTCAGGCACGCTGTACAACCTCCCTTAGCCTCAGTCTCCTCATTCACAAAATAGGGCTAATATGACCTGTGTCATAGAGATGCTGTGGGGTTCAAAAAATGAGGTTATGAATTAAAAGTATCTGATGGAAGTGCCCAACAGATAGTAGGCATGCAATACATAGTGGCTAATAATAATAATAATAATAATAATAATAATAATAATAATAATAATAATTTAGGCAGCTCCCATCACATTCTTAGTTCATTTGGGATCATTTCCAGACAAGTTCTTCTCCCACAGTTGGTATTAGTTTAATGAACAGCTGAGCCCAAACAGCTGAATTTTACACCACATCATTTTCAAAGGTGAATCACCTGGACATGTTACCTACTGAAGACATCCTCCCCAAGTTCAGCAGCCTCAGCATCTTACCTCTCACCCTTTCTAATTCTTATAAATCACTACACATTCATTGTCTGATTGAGGCCCACCCACTCTAAATTCTTTGGGAAAAGTTTTCCACCAGCTATAAATACCTAATTATAATCTCCACTAGGTTTATGCTGTCCCTAATCACCACAGGGAAGATCTTGTCAAATTCAGGCTTCATTCATTTACTTACTCAGTAAGCATTTACTGGCCCTGTTACCATAACCAGACTCTGAGTGGGGTGCAGGAGTTGCCAAAATACAAGATCCAGTGCCTGTGTGCAGAAGCTTCCAGACCAGTGGGCAACAGGAAGACTGAAAGGGAGGTACGATATGGTGTGGCCAGTGCCATAAGAGGGACATGATGAGGGTCAGATGGCTCAGACGATGGCTGTCTCGTCCCCCTTCAAGGGTCAGGACAGGTTTCCCAGAGGATGAGGCCTGAGTTGAATGTATAGGAGGGGAAGGATTTAGCCAAGCAGAGAAAGCAAAGGTGCATGTTAAGTTCACAGGAAAGACTCCATCCAAAGGCAAGCCATGGGGAAGGGAGGGGATGACAAATGAGGGAAGCATCGAGCTTGTTAGGGCCAGAGCCCAGCATGGGCCCACACATAGGGTCTGAACGCCATGCACACACGGCTACAGTACTCCAAACACAGACGAGCCATTGAAGGATTTTCCACAGGGAAGTAACCCGATCTGAATGGCATTTAGAAAGATGACTTGACTATAGCCTTGCATGGGAGCAGAGGAATGGTTCTTTTCAAGAAGCTTTCCAGTGTCACAGCTGAAGGCAAAGGAATCCAGAAGTTAAGTCCATGGCAGAAGGTTTCTTTGTGTGAGAGCTAGATTTTAAGGAGGTTACAATCAGGAGGAGACGTTACAATGGCCTTATGGTAAAACAAGTAACCTGAGTCATAGACTCAAGAGTTGGGTGAGACCCCACAAAGCCCCCTGGACCAGGTCCCTGCTGTGACGCTGCCATGGCTGTTCAGCTGGTATAATGGTGCCGAGACAGCTGGGGCTGGGGAACTGAAGTGACTGGCCCCGGGACAGAGCTTCCCATCACGGGTGGAAGCCAGGGGTGGGTTCCTGCTGATCCCATAGACCCCCCACCCACTGCAGGACAGAAGCACTGGTTTCTCCCTTCAGATCTCCCGGAAGTAACAACTGGACTCACTTTCTTGACACCCAGTCGTGTCAACAAGGATCCTCACATAGAATTTTTCTTCTATTCTCTCCATTTTGAAGAATGAGAGCCCCATGAGATACTCGGTCACTGCGCCCTGGGACCAAACATTTTCAAAAGGTTTAGTTTAAGACGAGTAGGATTTGCAGAGATGGCTCTTATTTTCTTAGAGATTTCTAAAGTGCATCAGGTCTTCTCAAGGGCTCTTGCTAATTCTCGAAAGTCAGGAAATACACAAAAACACTGATTTCCAGGGGAATGAGCCTTGAACCATTTCCTGGCCGTAGCCTATTACTTTATAAGGGGTAAGTCAAAATTGATCAGATTTGTCCAAGAGAAGAGCAAGGGAAGTATTCTTGGATGAAAGGAGAAAGGGAGAAATCTAAGATAAGAATGAGTATGAAAGACCAAAGTTACAGAGGAGGACAAGGGTGTTCTCTTGTCATGACAAAAGAAGATGAGACCATACGTAACAACAGGCAGGTGTTTTGTTTCATTGTTCAGTAATAACTACAGCTAATATTTCTATAGTGCTTATCATGTGCCCACTACATGCATTAACTCATGAGGTTCTCACAACACCCCAAGGAGAGGATACTATTATTGTACCCATTTTACAGGTGAGAAAACTGAGGCCCAAAGAGATTGTGTAATCCACCCCCATCATACAACTAGAAATAACATCCAGGGAATTTGGCTTTTAACCTGACATGGAGAAGAGTTGCATTTAGCTGTATTTGGACTTTGTGAATAGCAGATGCAAACAGGATTTTAAAATCATTTGATCTGAGTTGAAAACACATGCCCTGGCCTTCATTCACACCTTGGGGAATTTCACTTTTAATGTCTTGGTTGTGCTTCCTTGTGGCCCGTGTGATTTTCAAAAGTATAATTGGAAAATAGAAAATAATTATGAATATTGGCTGTTAGATTAAACAGCTGCTTAACTTGGGCAAACTCAGATCAAATTAAGGCTGAATCTCTTCCTTATGAAAATTTTACTTATTTTATGTGTGAATTTGTTTTTGTTCTTGTTGAACTCCAGGACTTAGAAGGAGACATATTTATTTAGTTTGGCCCAGATCTAGTATGTGTCGCTCGGTCTGTTCTTTTCAGTTTATTGTATCTCTTAATCTTCTACATATGCAACCAGGGACCTCAGTGATGAGGGCACTGGAAAAATCTAAACAAGCAATAAATTCTGGCCACACGATTCCCTATAAATGGAGTGCTTAATAACATAAAGCTTGGAAATGTGATGTTGGAATGATCAGACCTTTATGAAGTCACCAAATTATAAATTTCCAGGGCTTGCCTTGACTGGTAATATTTTTTTCTTATTGTTGCCTGAAATGTTTGTGACCAGTATTTTGTACATGATACAACAAAATAGTTCCTTGTTTTGAGAAGCAAATGTGATTCAGTATTAGATGGTTCAAATAAACCCAGAAGCCATGATGATTCACTCCTAATTGTGAAGCTTCAGTCCTACTCCCCCCTCTTCTTGGTTGCCCCACTGGAGTTCGGAAAAATAGCTTTGTTCTCTATCCTTGGCACTGACTGCATACCCTCACGGAAAGCTCCCCTGAACTTCAACCTGGCACAGGCCCTAGGACCCTCAGGTGGCACTTGGGAATCTGCCCTTGAGGACTCCTGGTACCAGGAACAGCTGGACACCAGCACTCCAAATTGTTGATAATCTCAACTGGCATAGAACTTTGCTTTAACTTATTTTTCTACCCCTGGCTCTTGTTTTTGCCTTGTATAGTCCAGACCATTCAGCCATTCCACAAGTGTTTATTAAGTACCTACTCTGCTCCAAGGACAGAGAGAAGGATGGTAACTTAGAAAGACGTAGCCACTATCCACACAGAGCTGATGTCCTGGAAGGGTCGGTGCAGGAACAATAAGGCATGAAGGGTAGGTAGATAAAGGCACAGAGACTATACATATCAGAATAAATATGCTGAAATGTTGAAATGGTTCTCCTTAAGTGAAGGGAATTTGGTTCATTCTTTCAAATTAAATACTGTATTTCAGCAGCGGGGAGGATATATCTCAGGTGGTAGAGCACATGCTTAGCATGCACAGGGTCCTAGGTTCAATCCCCAGTACCTCCTCTAAAACTAAATAAATAAACCTAATTACCTCCCTCCCCCAAAAAATAAAATTAAAATAAATAAAAAATGAAAATTAAAAAATACTGTATTTCAGGGTCTTTCCAAGTCTAATTTAATGAGCAAAAATATTTTATAAAGGGAATATTAAGAATAAAATGTATTTTGAACCTAGTCAAATACTTCAGTTTTAAGATTTTTTTCTTTTTTACTAATATCAAAAATAAATATTCATAGTTACTCTGTTGTGAAGTACTGTTTTTCAGATGATGACTCTAGACCCCATTCAACTATGCCACCGTTGGCTGCCTTAGATAAACACACTTCCCAGTTTTAAAAGGTCTTAGGCAGCCCTCACCTCCACATTGCCCCCCACCCCATGAAATCTCAGCGACCCCTTTCTTCCCCCTCTTAACTTCATGAGCAGACACTGAAGAATTTAAACTATAGTCACATGAAGCTTTAGACTATTCTGTGAATTTATCCTCAGATTCTCTCTCTGGAAGCTCTGATGTCAACAAGACAACAAATAGATTATATTTATTTATATAAGAGAAATCAACAAGATCATCAATTATAACAAGACAGAAAACCTTGACTGTGTCCAAAGACCAAGATGATGTAGAGGGAAGCCAGCCAACCTGAAGCTGCATCCAGAACCTTTTACAAACACTCTGCTACTGGTACCTATTTGATCTTCCAATTTGAAGGCAGAAGTTTGCGGTCTTCATTTCTTTGTCATGTTAAGACGAAATCAAGAATAATTTCTTCAGGTGTTAAATACATTTTTCTAATAATAAAAGTAATAACACACGTTCATCAGAAAGAACTTACACCGTCTAGGAAAAGTTTATTGAAGACAACAAAAGCCTACGTAATCCAACTGAAAGATGCTCACTTCCACCTTTGAGTCACTGTAGAGTTGGTTTCTTACTGGTCATATGGTACGTTCTGCTCTTTGCACTTAGCGTTATGTTGGGAGTGTGTCGCTGCTTACACACAGATTTCTCTTCATGGCTTTATAATATGCTAGTGAATGGATATACCACTTATTTAACAATTTTTTACGTGTATTTAGATGGCACCTATTATTTTGCTATTATAATGAATGTTTTGCATTATACATACATAAAAGGACGCTCATAGTAATAAAGATAAAATTAAAAATTTGAAGACACTTGAACGTGTTTCTGCGGGTTCCAAATCACAAATTATCCTTGTCTCCCACCCTTATGGTGCTTTTTAACATGACCAACTTACACTTGTTAGTGCATCAACTTTTCTGGTACCTATTTTCAAGTTTGTTTTAACATCCTGCTTTATTTCACACAAATTCTTTCATGGAACTGGGAAGTTTTTAATGCCTTTTAATGCAATATGTATTAGTTATCTTTGCTGAATAATAAATTATTCCAAAACTTAGCCTAAGGCAACAAATATTTACAATCTCACACCGTTTCTGTGCATCAGATACCCAGGTGCAAGGTACCTAGGCAATTCTAATTCAGGGTCTCCTATGAGATTCTAGTTAAGCTATCAACCTACAGTCAACCTACAGTCATCTCAAGACCTGAGGGGCTGGAAAATTCACTTCTGGGCTTACTCACATGGTTACTGGTAGACCACAGTTCCCAACTGGCTGTTGGCTAGCGGTCTCTGTTCCTCACCTTACTGGCCTCTCGAGAGAGATGCTCAATAAGGCAGGGTGAGAGAGCTAAAAGAGGCAGAGAGAGAGAGAGGATGCCACCAACAGAGGCTACTGTCTTTTGTAACCTGTACCATCATGTTTGCCATATTCTCTTGGTCACAACTACCAACCTTGGTACAGTGTGGGAGAGGACCATATGAGAGTGTGAAGACCATAAGAAGGAGGTCATTGGGACTTTATATTGAAACCATGCAATCTTAGAGACTGACTACCACCTAGAGTCATTTTTATGAGGACCCAAAATGTGTATGTGATAATCTTCTGTCAAAAACTTCTTCATGTGCTGCTACTCAGAAGCTTCCCACTACTTAGGAAACTTGAATATTCACGTGTCCTACAACTTCACCTCCTAGATTTAACTTCCTAGGGAGAGTCTTTCAGCCTTTCTCATCTGCACCAGGGCGCATATACAAGAATGTTCTCTGCAGCAGTGTTTGTAATAGCAATCGATCAATAACAGTCCAGATGCCCATCAGTAGAAAAACAAATTACAAAATTAACTGTGGGGTCTGCTGTAATAAAATGCTATACACCAGTGAAACTGACTGAACTAAAGCTACACACATCAATCCAGTTGCATCTGCCGAAGGAAAAAAGCAACACACAGAGAATATATATACCACCATTCCATTAATATCAAATTCCTAAAAGATAAAACCAAGTAACATATTGTTAAGTGGTACAATTATAAGAACTAAAATGATGAAGTGAAGAAAGTATATGATGGTCTCAAGGTCAGGAGAGCAGTAACCTGCTGGTGGGGGAAGGAAGCTTCCCGGAGACGCTGAGGAATGGGTACCATTGTGGTTTTTAATCTGGGGTGGTAAGCACATAGGTGTTCACTTTATTTTTTTTAAATCTACATAACTGTTTATACACTCTCATATAGGTATATTTCACAATAAAGTAAATGAATAAAAGCACGCCGTATAGTAAAAACATTACAATAATACTTTCAACAAGAAAAGAGCAATTAACACGTATTAAGCACTCACTGTGTGACAGGCACTGTGATGAGCATGTCAAGCAGTTTTGTCTCCATTTAATTCATTGCTGAATTCATTAATTTTCACAACAGGTAGAATGTTAAAATTCTTTTTTTCCCCTCATTTGCCAGATAAGAAAACTTACACTTACAGAAAGGAAAGCATTTGCCCCAGGTCACTTAACCAGGATGTCACAGAGCTAGGATTTGAACCCAGGCAGAACAATTCTGAAGCCAACTGTCCTAAAGGCTAAATTAAAAGTAAGATTTGTTCCTAGATTTAGCTCCTTGTGTCAAATGACAAAATGAAAAGCTAAACTGCTCAAGCACTGGAATCATGTCTGAAGAGAGAACTGGTCCTTGCACGGGTGAACAGGCCAACTCATCATCTCTCCAGGTGCTCCCGGCTCTCGTGCTGTTCCCTGGTGAGGAAACAGCCCTAGGCCTTCTCCCAGGATCCCAGGCACGCCTCTCTTGTAAACACGAACTGAGAACCAGGACATACTCACTGAGCATTTACTGTAAGTCAGGCGTCCATCTAAGTGCTTAGATGTGCTAACTCATTGGATGCTCACAACCATCGTTGGTGGCACATGTGACTATGATGTCCATTTTACAGGTGAGAGAACAAGCTCTGAGAGAATTGTTCCCAACAGTTCCGCAGCTGGCAGGTTTCAGCTCAAGGATTTAAACCCAGGCACTCTTACTCCCACGCCTGTGGTCGTAGTCACTAATATCCTGCTGCCCATGAAATACTATGCTTAGAGTAAAGGCAGATAAGGGAAAAACTGGCTCCTTTCCTAAAGAACTGTATCAAATATAGAGACCTCACTGATACTCTAAAGAATTTCCATTATCAGACTTTCTTCAGGTGTCAGAAAAATGTAACATTTACCATGCGTACTAGGAAAAAACATGACGGCTTCATTCTGGACACACTAAGAACAATACAATTATGCTTGAGTTTTTTATTTAATTTTTAACAAGCCTTTCTCATCTTAAGCTAACGAGAGTTAATTCAACTAGTTAACAGCGTGATAGGCATTTGAATCACATTTACTTGAAGTCATTTTTTAAGAGTGAGGAGTGGCGTTTTATATATTAATCTAAATTTGGGGGTCTTCCACTATTTGTGAGGTCCTAGGACAAAAGACGTCAAGTTGAAAAACACACAGTCACTGCCCAGAGGAGTCCACCACCTCGCATTTACCATGCATATAATGACAGTGCGTATGGTTACCATTCAACATGTCAGGTTCTAAAACAGAGGAATACATACCACAAGTGACCGACATGATTTATGCCACACTAAAAAATAGGTGACTTTTGAACTGAGCCATACAGGGTAAGTGTCCATCACTAGATGAGGACGGAAAGGAAAGGGTATTCCTGGTAGGGGGCACAGCACAGGCAAAAGTCTGGAGGCACAAAAGCACATCACATGTATAATTTTTTGCTGCCAGAGTGCAAATTGCTTGGGGGGACGTGGTCAAAAATGACCCTGGGAAGGCCAGTTGGCAGGGGACTCTGAAGGCCTTTGTCCAACCCAATAGGTAGGCTTGAGGGCAACAAAGAGACTTGAAAGATTTTGAAGCAGGAGAGTATCATGGTTATTGTTTTATAATAATAACTATGGTGAAGCAAGGAGGCTGCATTATAGATGGGAGAGAAACCAGCTGAAGGCCATTGCAACAGTCCTGTCAAGCAGTACCAGGAGTCTGAACTAGGCTACCTTCTGAAACAAGTAGTATTTCAGACCCCATTTTACAGATGAGAAAATCAAGGCACAGCATTATGATGAAAAAGAATACAAAAAGGAATATATATATATGTATAAATGAATCACTATACTGTACCCCAGAAATTAACACAATATTGTAAATCAACTTCAGTACTTCAATTTAAAAAAAACAAAGAATAAAATAGTGCCATTTGCAGCAACATGGATGGACCTGGAGATCGTCATTCTAATTGAAGTAAGGCAGAAAGAGAAAGAAAAACCATTTGATAACACTTATGTGTGGAATCTAAGTGGGGGAAAGGCCACAGATGAACTTATTTACAAAACAGAGACAGACTCATAGACATAGAAAACAAACTTATGGTTACCAGAGGGGAAGGAGGAGAGTGGAGGGATAAACAGGGAGTTCGAGATTTGCAGATACACATTACTATATATAAAATAGATAAACAACAAGATCCTACTGTACAGCACAGGGAACTATATTCAATATCTTATAATAACCTATCACAAAAAAGAATATGGAAAGGAATACACATATATATGTATGACTGAATCACTATGCTGTACACCTGAAATTAACACAACATTGTAAACCAACTATACTTCAATTAAAAAAAAAAAAAGCAAATCAAGGCACAGAGGAGGAAAGCACCCTGTCCAACGCTGCACGGCTAGTAAACAGGGGAGGCAGGATTCAAACCCAACTGGTGGGACAGTAACGCCCCCTGCACGTGTCACCGCCCCTCCCCGGCCGGTGGATGGTCACGGTAGGGGGGAAGGGAGACAGTCAAGGCAGCTGGAGCCTGGAGCTTGAATTACAGGTCAGAGCAGGCGATTCTCCTAGGATACACCACGCGGACCACAGAGAACAAGCAGGTCTGGTGAGGAATCAATGAATTCACAGAAATCAACGAGGCCTGTGAGAGCCAGGCCGTGACCCCAGAAGGCTGTTGGAGAAAATGCCGAAACTAGGCTTCAGCAGAGGGGTGGGCGGGAGGAAGTCAACCCAGACCCCGAATGTTCTGCGAAATAGACACCATTGCACCCAAGTCCCACATCCTGAAGGCACAGAACCCATGAGAGGCAGCTCAGAGGAGAGAGTTCTTGAGCCAGACTCCACGTTCAAATTCTGAGCTGAAACGTATGTTCTGGGAGATGTTTCTTCACTTTTCCAACCAGAGCCTTTTATTTATAAATGGAGATGGCAATACTTGATTTGCCACATTGTTGTAAGGATCAAAATGAATATGTAGCTGAAGCCCCTAGTATGTTGCTTTCCAAAAGTAAGTGCTCAATAAACGGTACTCACTGTTACTATTATTACCATGTAAGGGATTTGTGGAAGGTGAGGCTAGAATGTGGAAAACTCTGTGGGCAGCCAGCCCAATTACTCTTTTGGCAGTTTTCCCCATAAAATCCTCTTACCTACGTGGAATTTTCACTCATTTTTCAACCCAAGAAGCTCCTTTTGAGGAACGTGAATTAACCTTAAAAACAAAACAAAACAAAAATCAGTTCTCTATTTGCCAAAAGAATAGCCTAGAGAAATTAGATTAAAATTCTGTATATATACATGATAAAATACAAAATATGGATTGAAAACAAAGCCAGTGCCACATTTCCCAGCGTCTTCAATGACTAAGGCAAATTTGCGGTGTGGTTCGTCGCCTCTAAGGCAGACACAGGGCGGAGGAATGGGGGAAAGTTTGTTCTCAGCCGTGGCTGCTTTGCTCAAGATTTTCCATTGTGACAGTATGTGTGTTCACAAAGGACACATCTCCCAAGAAGGATGGTTTTTCAGGAGTCACAGAAGACTCTGAGGTCTAAAAATCCAACAGAAAAGACGTGAACTTGGAAATGAAGTCGAAGCTTCAAAGGAAGGACATGTAAGCATGAATTTATCACTTTGTCACTCCTAACTCCTTCAGACATATTTTATTTGGGGATTCAAGGTGGTGACTAACAGCATGGTTATTTAGCCAAAGACCTTAGGTTTGAAAAATTAGAGTAGAATAGAATTTCTGGTAAAAGGATTCTAATAATTCACATCTCTCTCTCACACACATACACACACACCACCCCACATATACAATGTTCAGCGCACAAACCAATAGACTTAGGAAGAAGAAAGGACATTGGAAATAATTGGAAATATTGGAAATATATTGCTTCATTTGATTGCCTCTAAGATATGTTCAGAAAGGATGTGAGTATAAGCTACATGAAAAAAGTTAAAAAAATTTTTTTTTTAATTTTTAAAAAGGCAGTGCCAACCTCAGGCCTTAGAAATGAGGAGAGATGTTTCGAGACGAAAATCTTTTTTCCTTTCCTACTCAAGATTCTCTTCCTTTCAGTTCTCTTCTCTGAACAGGGCCACAGAGCCTCAGATTCTGCTGGCTCTCCATCCTTCCACACCCCTGCCCCCACCGGCGCTTATCTGAATATATAAGCCTGCCCTTTGCTCAGATTTATGGGTTGGGCCAGAGCTGTGTGTATTTACAGTGTTCTGACCTGAAGACCCCGGACTGAAGGAGAAGAGGAGGAAATGGGGCCCAATCCATAAACAGAGACAGATATGAGGGGGAGGGAGAGGGCCTCGCTAGCACTTAACATTTTTAACTATTTGGCCAAGCTTTAAGAATTAGTGATTAGATTAGAGCGAAAGAAAAACGAGAGATATGGGTGCAGACTTGGGGGGGGAGGACACTGTGTTTTTGCTCTAGTTACTTGGAGGGTCTCAGTTGGGGTGGGTGGGAGTGGGGAGACCAGCTGAAAGCCAATTGACTAGTCAGATACAGAGGGAGCTATAAAATGCTTTGGGGAGGCAGAGGGTCTGCAAAGAGACAAGGATCTAAACGACATTTAATAAGTTGGAAAATTTCTTCCAACCACAAGTTGAACCCCATGGGTAAAGCAAGACATCTTGCATTTTTTAAATCATAATGGGTTCTAGAAGAAAGATCGCCTGCTCCATGCTTAAATGGGAACACATTGCCATAGATTACCAAAACCTAATCAATTTTGAGTTGAAATATTTTTCTCAGGGTCTGGTGGCCACTTGAAAGTAATTCCATTTTCAAGCAGGGCTGCTCGGCAAATGGACCACTTCTAGGCAGAACACCAGTTCAAATGGGAAATAAAGAGCAGTTGAATCGTAAGTGGGGCTTGGCACCCAAAACCCGAAGCCCTCTTTCCCAGGACCGCAACTTTACACAAGGTGAAAATTTTCGGAAGCACAATTTCTGTTTGGGCTATTCTCAAAGAATCTACTTGCTGGAAAAGCTTGAGTTCCTGTGGAAAAACTGACCTGCCGGCTGACTAAATTAGAAATAGTCTGGTATCAAAAGTAAAGGCTACAGTAGTCACTGGAGATCTTAGAAACAAAGCAACTGGGACACACAGTAAGTGGATCAGCCACAAATCAATTTTCATCGAGACAGAGCAAAGAGCTGTGACGTCGTGACTTAACCCAAGATGGGAGAATTCGGAAAATACCATGGATTTGCTTCTCTTTATGTGTTTTAATTGAAAGCGACCAGGTTCCCACAATGTTACCTGTTAAAGCAGCAGCTAGTCTGATGATGGTGGTTTAATTGGGATTTTTTGTTTTCTAGGCTAAGTTCTGGGTAATGAAGAATATAACGATTATAGCCCATTCTAAATGGGTGTATATGACTTGGATTGACTTATCACTAATAATTGCATATGAGAAAATGCAAGTGCTTAACACCATGTGTGGCACTTCCTAAATGTTCACTTGTTTGTATTATATTATTATTAAAGTCATAAGCTGGAAATCAAAAGTAAAATGGATTCTACAACTGAACTTTGAAAAAATTTATAATACAAAATCCACCGAAAGGCATTTTCTTTTCCATTTATGTTTGGCATTTTATGTTGCAAATCAAACATAAAATTCAAAGCAGCAGAGGTAAAGGAGGTATTTGAATTATTACATCGGTGCAAACCAACTATACAGCAGCGAAGACTTGGGCAAAAAGTGATGAATGAAAAGGGGGACCCTAACAAGTCTGCATTTCTAAAGTCAAATGAAATGCACAGTGGTCTAGAAAGCTAACTTTTTCTTGCTCTTGTTTTTTGAACTCTAAAATAACCAACCTTCTGCTTTGTAAATAATGCACGCTCGAAACAGAGGCCAGTGCACGAGGAGTATTTAGGAGGAATTTGGGGACTATTACAGGGCAGCTAAAATGCTTTTTCTGTGTCATCTCTGGTTGAGATCCATTTGCCAGTGAAATCATTTTTTTCTCTAATATGGTGTGGATCGGAGCAACAGTTCAGATGTAACCATTTAGGAGAAGAGGCCGAGCTCAGTATGCCAGAAAGGGGAAAAAAAAAAAAAACACACGCACCACAAAGAACATTGAGATGAATGGCACTATTTTATGAGCCATAAAAGTTTTATTCATCTTGACACTGAAACAGGTTTAGGCAGTGAGTTGACACGCCTTAAATAAATAAGTGGAATTAATTCCCCAGCCCTTGAAACAATGGCACCCTGCATGTCGCAGGGAGAAATGCCCCATTGTTTCCTGTGGTTGCCTGAGATTGATATTATTTGTGTTTTTCTGTGCTGCTGCCTCAGGGGCCTGGTTGATCCACTTCAGATCCATCCCCTGTTTTATTAGAGGTTGAAAAAGGTTCAAGACCTGTTTGTACCACGGCTCCCACCGACAGCTAAGGAACCAGTTTGGCGTCTGGTTTGTCTGTTGTTTTACTGCTGACCTTCAAATCAACTTTAACCCCTGACCTCGGGAGGCATCTATCATGACAAGAGGCTGTTTAACACAAATGGTGCCCATTTATAGGGGAAGAGGCTCAGAAGATTTCCTTTTTATGAAGAATTTAGTTTTTCACCCCTCTTTTCTCAGTCACCACAGGTGACATCCCTCTTAGCAGCTGGCTTGTGAAATGTGCAGGGAGGCCTTAATGAGCAGAAAGCACCCTCAGCTGGAGATAAATATATGCAAATGAGATGCACAAACAAAGGAGCCCGGACAGAGAAATATCTGCAATTCCAGCAAAAGGCTGCCTGCAAGCTCGAAGATGAACAGCTTTGATAAAATGGTAACAAAAAGCACCTTTTTATTCTCCAGCGTGTTTTACATTGCAATAGGCCATTGTCATTGCAAACCAGTGGAGCATGCAGGGGTTTTTCTGCCCTGTTTCAGAAAACTGTTTAAACATTTGTTTTAAGGCATTCATGAAATATAATCAATGGACTGCTTCTGTAGGGTGGTTGTGATTTTTTTTTCTCTTTTCCCTGAGTATGTTTGAGATCTTACTCTAGTTATTTTACCTGTTGGTCTTTTCATGGTTTACTATTGCTGTCTCGCTGTGCTGGGTCACGTTTTAGGTGACGGCTGGCCCGATGATTTTTTTTTTCCTTTTGTAAATTTAAATGAAAAGAGACGTCACGTTAGGAAGTAGGAAGAATCGGCTCTGAGAAAGGGTTTGAACCATCACAGAGCAGCGCCCAAACAACTAGTTTTAATGAGGGCAATTCAGTGTGTTAGAGCTAATTCAGAGACAGGCATGTAACATGCTGCTTTTAATAAGCTTTAAAAAGGCAATCTCTAACTTTTAAAAGTCTCTTTTTAATTTAATCGTCCTTGGTTCCTATGATGCCAAAACAAACAAAACCATTAAAATATGTTTTCAATATGTATCCGCGGCGTGATTTGATGGTGTTCTAAATTAGCATTGTGGTGGGAAAATATCGATTTGATGAGCTTTAAAAATGGAAAAGCTAAAATCATTAACCTATTTGGAGGGGGAAAAAAAAGGAAACATTTGTCTCTAAAAAGGAATGAAACCCCAGCCCCAAGATCTTGCCAGAAGAGTGGCTGGACCCGTGACAGGGAAACTGCTGCATCTGAGCTTATGTAGAGTGTTTAGGTTAATAAACAAAGCAGTTAAGGTGAGAGATGAAACACTAGACACTTCACATGTGTCAAAATACTGTCTCTCGAAAAGCTCAGCAGTATTTGGTTCTTTCATTTGGAATCCAATCCTAGCATTCTGCCCTAGCAAAGTAGGACGATCTCGAAATTTCCTTTACCTAAATTATTTCATCTTGGTAGCTTGGATTGGAGCGAAGACAGATCTTCGGAGTGCCGTGTAGCTTTCTCATTTTATGTGCATTTCATCAGGCAAATGTCACATTTGCTAATAACAAGAAAATCGCCTCATTTTTAATCATGCCACTCCTGTTGCATGGATGGGGGGCGGTGGGGGCTGGGGAGCAGGGGATGAAGGAGGGACTATAAAGGCACTGAGCAATCTGACCAAAGTGAAGAAGGAGAAAAGGCTTCTGGGGGAGCAGGGGAGGTTAAAATGACACAGGCTTGGTTATCTCCACGTCTGCGTTGGTGCGTCATTAAAGTCAGACTTTCAGGAGTTAATAGAAACTTGGTGCTCTAAGGGATGCTTTTTCAAGTCCAGGTTTGCAGCAGCATAATTATGTTCAACTGCTGTTGTTTGGAAAGGGCAAACAGCATCTTAGGCACAGAACAATGAAATTACAGCTGAGATTTAGGGTAGCAAAAGCCGTCTTCTCTAGGCTTTTATGATTCATTATTTCCCATTAAATACAGTATTAGAAGTGTACACTAGATAGCTCATGGTTGCTGCTCTCGGAGCACATTATCTATATTACGCAGGTCTGGGGAGCAGAATTAGAAAACTTTGGGGGAATGAGCAATATGTGTTTGCTGATAGAAGTACCATATGGCTCATCTTCTTCAATTGCTTTCATTGCGACTCTGATGCTGGAGAAATTAAAGTTTTATTTGATGTGGCACAGCTTAATGAACTGTCTTCTGTTAGGAAAATTGAATATGTTTCCTGTTATTTGAGCACAGAGCCTCCATGGTTTGGCTGATGAGGGATGCATTATGTATTGTTTATTTAGCATTTTGAAAACAAAAGCAAGATATTGAAGGTAAAATTGATTACTGCTGGATTGCATTATATAATCAAGTTTTCTCCCTTTAATTTTCCCTTTACAATCCTTTCGTAATGTTTTCATGTGAGAGCGTTCCAGGTTTTTGTCTTTCGAAAGTATACCAAACTTGGTTGTTTTTTGTTTTTTGTTTTTTATCGAGATACTTTTATTTGTAAATAAGCTACAAAACTCTCAACCTAGTATTGCTATATTTATAAAGCAATAAAGTTGGAAGAATGATATTTAAGAAGGATGAAAATAATTCAATTTGTGTGAACCTAATGGCAGAACTTCCAGGGAGCCCCCACCGCAGTCGACTTTAAGAGAATTTCACATTTGGTAGTTGAAAGGGGTTGTCATGTTCTTTTGTTTGAACTAGACCACTTAAGAGCACGCTGGGGTGGAGCCTTATGAGAAGGAAGGAATTTTTGATATTCTGAAATACAGACCTCAGAATGTCAAGTTTTAGATGTTTGAGTTAGTTGTCAGTGAATAAAAAGCTGGACTCAACCTGTGAGTTTAAAAAAAAGAAGTGAAGTATATATTCTGTGAATTTAATTGTTGACTGAATAAATCAAATGAAAGAAAACATATAACCAAAAAATCTACTTACATGATGAGAAAATGGAGAGGTCATCCATGGGAATGCTTTTCTCTCCCTGAAGAATCTGCAAAGAGAGACATTTAGCATTTTGTTTAATTTCCCCGGTTTTGTGCTGGATCGGATCATGTTTTAGAAATATAAAATCTCAATGATCATTAACAAGATGGAACATCATCAATTCATCTTATCACTGTGTTTCTTTCCTTTTCCAGTGAGAACTAGTCCTGACATGGGCTGATGACTCGGGCACGTCAGATCTGCAACAAGCAACTGGGATTAAAAAAAACAGTTAAAATGAATCAACATTTATCTGGAATATTCTGTCTTAACCTAAAAAAAAAAAAAAGGTCATTTATCTTCCGTGTCCTGTGATGTTTTGAGGATTCTGGCAAATGTGGCAGCTATACAAACTTCTCTCATAATCTAAATACTGTCTGTTCAAGAGAGGCTTCCAATGTTTACAGCCCATAAGTAAAGGGAAAAAAAAAAAAAAACCCTGGTATTGAACCAAGAATAGTGCTCTTGAAAATGTCTTCGAGCAAAGTGTTTAAGCAAAACTTTGGCCACAGATATTTTCAGTTCCTCATCCTTCTGTTTTTTTTTTTCAATGAAGTATTTTCCTATTCCATCATGTCACTCCTTGTCTTGAAATTAACGCATTCGTTAAAAAAAATAAAATAAAATTAACGCCTGGCTAGTGACCTGGTCATACAAACTTCCTTTAGAGACAGTTAAGAAGAAAACCTCACATTTTTATGAACCCCCATCTCCTGCCAGGGGCCTCGGAGGAGGAACACCATTATGCATTGTTATCAGCGTGGTGTAATTTGACTGTTGACAGAGTATCCGTGGCAGTGAGAATGAGCCCAGTTAGAAGTGCGGCGGGTTGTAATCAAGAAGATGCTTAGCTGTGCAACACTGCATCTTGAGCAGATTTGAATCAACATTGCCTTAAGGGGACACACACACACACACACCCCCAAAAAGGAAAAAAAAATCCATTAATTTTTAGAGGGACAATTAGAGTGGCACTTGATGAAGTGAAATTTGACATGCGTTAATTGCTCCGCAGCTCCCCTAATTAGAGATTTTCAAATTCTTTTACTGCTGTCACCGCGATAGCACATTGTCTTGCTGGACAAATACTGAAATTGCAAATTCGTCTGATCAGGAAGTTTTACAGAGGAAGACTGGATGGTATCCTCGGGTCTCCTTCCAAAAGGTGAACAGCTGGAGAGCAAAGAGAGGTGCTCAGCTTTACCTTCAGCCCAGATACACACAGGCTGATTAAAAATAGTTTCATTATGAGACAAAGTAAAGGAAGCAGGTGCGGTTGTGATTTTCTTAAACAGACAAAAAGGTTCCTCTGGTGCTGGTGCCTGTTTCTGATAAAATATTTCAGGAGGAGGAAAAAAAAGGCCAGTGAGATGCTCCACTATCTACGCATTCTCATATTTCTACTTACATTCTTCAGAAATTGGAGAGAGGCGGATTTTTGAAAGGATGTGTCACGTTTTGCCCGGGTCTGAAGTCCAAGGCAAACAGTACTCCTGGTCCTCTTCTTATCTGAGAGTAATTATTCTGCTGTTTGGCCCCCAGGACGGCACCCAATATGATCCGATAATAATTTTGGTTTCCCTTTTCCAACCCCTCTTGTCTAGCCCTTGAACCCCTCTTAATTCATTAACATATTGAATTTTTTCAATTTTCCATTTTCTGGCAATAACAATATTAATGCCGGGGTGAAGGCTTGATTGGAGCTAAATTACTTGTTACCTGCTGGCATTTATTTATATGGCATTGAATTATAAAGCTTTGCTATTGTCACGCCTTGGGCGAATTGTTTATGACACCAGTAATAGGAGTAATTGTTATTGTTGAAATTACCTGTCAGCTACCCATAGCAGTGGCCCTTGTCCCACTGACAAATAGTGACAAGGGAGAGGTATCCTCCATGCGTCCCCCTGATGGCTTCTCCTCTGATAATAAGAAGTGCAGGGCCTCTGATAATTTGCCTGTCACTGTTGAGTGCAGCTCAGAGAGAGTTGGCCAAATTGTTGTCATTCACTTTGACAAAGACCGCGAAAGGCTCCCCGTGCAGGGGCAGGATTATCAAAATAAATGAAATCGCTTACACCCCCTTTGTTTGTTTGGCTCCAGAATTGCCTGGCTTTTGTATGAGGTTGTGAAACGAGGGTCCAGTTCTTCTGGCTATAGTGCTGTTCATTCTAAGAAGAGGACCGCAGGCAAGAGAAGGCATTTTATTTATAAGACTCCCTGTTTTGCCATTCGCATTGGTTACTAAAAACATCATATTCAGATATAATAAAGAGAAAGTCGATCAAATTGTAACAAGAAGTCTGAGCATGTGGTGGAATCCTTTCATTTAAAGCACACATAAAACTCACCCCCTTTTCTCTCCTGCCTTCCTTTTCTCCCTCTCTTTTTTTTTGACCACGCAGGCATTCAAATTCAATAGGCGTTTTGAAAAGGCACAGATCTCCCCACTGCAATCAAGTTTTTCTCCAAAAGTGTAGAAATCTGCATCTCTGACTCTTAAAGCCTTAAAAGATTATACGGTCAAATTTAGGATTATTATTTCAAATGGCTGTCTCCTTTCCATAAATTATCTTTTATGTATATAATATCTTCATGTGTAAAGAGAGAAATGAGACGTAGTTCCAGGTATGAAGCATCAATTATCACAGGCTAACAGAGGAAGCAAAATGACTCTGTTATTGCCAGAGCTCAAATATAAATATTTGCATTTTAAAACCCCTGTTGGTTGCAGCCTGTGAACCTGTCACAGAGGAGAAAAGGGGACAGGAGAGTGGGGGATGGTGTCTGGGAGACTCCACATCTGAAAGATTTGGACTTTAAAGTCATCAAATCTTTGCTCTTGGAGAAAGCCAAAATGATTCTCACCATTTCATATAAAGGCATCATTTCACGCTAAGAAAATTCTTATTTTTAAGGGGGCCTGTGAGGGTACTGTGCATAGGTCTTCTTGACAAATACTTGCTGTTATAAGAAGTTGCAAAGAAAGGAGGGAGAAATAACTAGGGTAAGTGTAAAATACTGGCTCCTTATAGGATAGTAATCAGCTGTTTATTGGTGTCTTGCAGACAGGTAACGACCAAGCCCTGTGTTAAGTGCCAGCAATGTTGCCCTGGGCCCTTCCCTTCCTAACACCGGCCATTATCTGATTAGAGAACCTCCAAAGAAGTCAGTATTGCATAATTTTATGGGTCTTCACAGCGCAGGTCGGCTGGCAGGAAGACTGCCTAGGAGAGTTGATAAAGCAACAGTGAAACGGGATTTTATTTACTCCACTTACACTTTGTTCTCTGAAAGAATCTCTGAGTATCTCAGACGTTGGTGGCTGCAGAAGACACCTAAAAAGGGTTCAAAGAGGAATTGTGGGAGAGGTCGGGGAGACAGCAGGGGTGGGGAAACAGAAGAAGTAAAATGATCTATCCCTTAGAGCTTTTCGTGGGCTGCCCAGTTTGAGGTAATTAACAACACTGTTCCGGGCATCTGGACCTGGTCTTTGGTGCTTTGTATTTAAAGCAGGTAAGTTTTTAGCAGTGCTGAAATCATATGTGCAATAATATGATGATAAGAATAAAATGAGTTTCTAATTCTTAATAATAATAATAATAAGTTAGTCTTCTAAAGGCAACCCACTCGCGGGTTAACCGTGTTGAATGTCCCCAATTAACAAGTGGAAGGCAGTGACATAATTAAGAGGTTATCTGGAGTCATAAAAATGCTCCGACCTGTCTTGGAATGTGATCCCTTTACCAGATAATTTTTAAGAATGTAGCATGTCCTCGCTTTCTCTGTCGAGACCCATGTTAGTGATCCCAGGAGAGGAAATAAACATACGTTTTTAAATGAAGATATTTAAAATGCACCCCATATTTCAGCGTGTAGCTGTAACCTGGTCTTTTTTATGTTCTTCCTATAAAACCTAAATTAAGCCTCTCAGGAGTGGTTTTGCTGTAGGTTTCGTCTAAAAACACAATACATTTTAAATGGTTCCAGGACTCGCGTAGACTTTAACGTGTAATCACTAATGTGCGTTCTCTTCCCTTCTCTTCCAAGCAGCAGCTCTTCTAAAAGGATGGGGCTTCTTTAAAATTTAGCTTCATTGGAAATGGAAACTTGTAACAAACAGTAATTGCTCCTGTAGCTCTATTGATGAAGTGACTAGCAGCAAACCTTTTCTTTTCTCCCCACTCCCCCTCCACACCACCTTCTCCTGTAACATTTTGAAACACCCATCAGTGTCAAAGGAAACTGCACACATCTCCTTGGCTGCTCTAAATAAGGCTCAGCAATGTTAAGAAAAATGTCAGAAAAAGCTCAGTGGATTAAAGTAACATTTCTGCACCATGTCACGGAGAATGGCAGGGCAGACTGGTCTGCATAATTCTGAAAGATATTTTGTGTAAAATGCTTACTCTATAAACGGAATGAAATTTTATTTGGAAAGATTTAAGATGGTATTTGATCACATTATAACATTCAGTTGTTTTTCTAAATCTTGTTATTCCTCAATATGCCTTCGGTATGTGTTTTTAAAATTAGAACAGAAATACGCTCTTCTTTTGGTAGACTGTTTCTCCACCCGTGTGCAGCGTTAAGATACATTTCGAACTCTTCAGTGCATTTTTCTTTTCTTTCTAAAATTCCTACGATGTTCATTCAGTGGAAGCAGTAAAAACACATGCAAATTCATTGAACAAATCAGTCCCTTTTCCCCCCCACAAAATAAAATTTGTATATAGCTTCGGAGATTTTCAGCTCAGTTCATTTAGTGATATATAAAAAAAATATAAAGCATTTACATTTCATTCATGCATTGAAAATAAATGACTAGCTTGAGGTTTTTAGTTTGTTTTGTTCTGTTTTTCTGAAGAGTATTCAATAACTACAAAAGAGTACAATGGTGGTTAAACATCCCACAGTATCATAAATAGGTAATTAAAACTTAGCAATTAAAAGAAGAAAATATCTTCCAAATTCAAAACTAGATACCAACAGACATGGCAAGATTAGCTTCACAGAAACAAGGTCCATCTCAGCTGATTTTAAATACAAACTTTTTCAAAACAGGTTAAAAATGAATTTAGACAAATTTGTCTCTTAACCTTTAAAGATTTCCTGCCCGTTTCTGTATGTCCTTTATTACATTAATTTTTTATTTAAATTACACCATTAACTGGATATGAATTTATCAAGAATACATGTATTGATTTATAAAACAGTACCATTAATTATTATAATAGCTAGATGTAGCTGATATTACAAAGCCATTTAAAGGTTTTTAATATAACTTGGACATACATAGATAGATAGACATTATAGACAAGACTACAATTTAAACTGGCTACCAGCAGTTAATGAAATCCTTGATTTATATTCTAGTTTAGAGATTGATTATATTGTTGCTTTGTAAAACTATTTATATTATGCCATTTTTCAAAGGATGTCTCAATAAAAAAGCTAAATAAAATATTCAGTCAATTCCCAAAGCAGATTTTGTTTTCTATATTTTAAATGCTAGTGAAAATAATTGATAGTGTGTGTTCCAAGCTTTGTCATTTCCATTCCAGAGGTGGCTTTCCTGATGGGAGACTCGTTTGCAATGCACACTTTCACACACTCTTGATCTTTGCAGAAACAAACCCTTCCTCTTTATTTCATTACCCCCCCTCCAACCCCTCCCCAACTCCAACGAACCCGTGTATATTTCACAAAACCCGCACATCAGGACACATAAGTCTTTTTGGCATCTTTTATGTTATGCATTTTTTTTTCTTAAGGTTGTGGAAAACTGGGACTTACCCCAAAGCCGCAAAGCAGGCAATCACGAAGAGTATTTGGGTAAGAATGCAATCTGAAGAGAAAAAAAGAAAAATGAGGTAGAAGATAAGCAAATAACAGTAACACTTTCAAATTACTTTTCAAATGGTAATTAGCCAACAATAGATTGAAAGTTAAATTCTTTTCACATTGTACTTGGTTTGGGCCTCCTAGTCTCTTTATTTATATCACTTTTCCTTGCCTGGCAACATATGTTACCGATTTATTATAGTATTTTTACTGTTAGCAGACAAATCTAAAGGCTAGCTGAGAAGGCTAGCTTCATCTGATGACTTTAACAACAACTGCAGGGCATCCTTGAGGGTGAGCCAATAGGCTCTTTTGAAGCTATAATACTATTAACCATTTTGATGCCGAAATATTTCTTATAACTAAAGTTGGCTCTGTCTTTATAGGCACTCTGGGTTTTACAACTACAAAAGTTAAATGTAAATGATTTGTTTTGTAAATATTTCAATAGCCTTCGAAGCACTTTCTTCCATGTGTCTCAAGTTCCCTAAAAGCCATATGAATGCTGTGGTTTCTTTATTTCCCTTTCTTTTACAGGACACTGAAATCTGGGCACACAATGGTAAGTAAACAGCTATCAAGCATCAAGTTAAGTTGTCACTTCACCCTCCCCCATGCCATTAATTTTCTGCTATGCTATTAAAAGAAACAAATATCCTTTAGAGTTTCAATGACCACATCTCTCTGATATATGGACAGCCCAGAAAAGTAAAGTTCAAGTGAGATTCTTTTTTTGGCTAAGAATCTGAAATTGCTTTCCAAATTAGAGATGCCATATATTATGACCATTTTAATGGATATGTAACAGTAGCCAAAAGTTTATGTCTATTAATATGTACACGTGAAGATGTCTGTTTCAGGGCTGCGTTTGTTGACTGAAAGTATTCACTTTAAAGTTGCCAAATAACAAACTTCCATTTTTGATCATCTGTAATTTATTTCAGTACAAACTGTCTAGTCATTTTAACTTAAAATGTCGTTTATAAACGATCTCTTTTTCCACTTAAATGTCTTATGTGGATTTCACTTACAATTTCAGGTAGATTTTCTAGAAATTCTCTTACGTATGCATGGCTTGAAAATTTGGAAATTAAATCTTAAATATTGAAAGCCAGTACTCTTTTTTTAATTGTAGTTGATTTACTATGTTGTGTTAATCAACATATATGTGTGTGTGTGTGTGCGTGTGTGTGTATATATATATATATTCCCTGAAAGCCAGTATTTCTTATCTACAAGGTCCAGCTCATCAACTAAAATTTACCATAACCTTGCTATTAGAATTCAACCAATGAAACTGAGATATTCATGGCAGCACTTAGGGGCCTGACTGTGAAAAAAGTGAATTTTGAGGTCCCGGGATGTGCCCTGTACTCCTGGGATGCAGAAGGTGCTAAGACATACTGTCTGTATAAACATATCTAGGATAAGGGATTCTGTCTGCAAATCATAGCAATGCTTCTGCTCTCCAACACACTTAAGAATACAAGATCATACTTGGTTTTAGGACACTTGCAAAATTGCAAACTTTGCCTTCAGAACAGGTAGTGAAATAACCACCAGCCATCTAACCATTCACCTGATTCTAAAATTTTCATTTAAGTTCTCAAACACTTACCACTTGTACTTCGATATACTTTTCAAAATTGTATTTTAATATTAACTATAATGACCCCATCAAAATGAGAAGAAAATTTTATATTTATACATATATAGGTACACAGTTTCATCCTAGTCTAATTGAGGATCATGTCTAAGTCGGCATATTGTTTATATCTATTATCAGATATTTACTGTATTTATTTCTTTGTCCCCAGGTGGCATCTTATGGTGACAGTGGGTAATTTGAGATCAAAAGCAATTATGATCAAAAGGATTTCACCTTCAGAGAATGAAGGCTAGCTTTCCAAAGGCATAAATGCACAGCAATTCCAAAAATGCCCATATGCAGGGTTATGGTTACTGCTGGTCCTGTCATTCCATGAAAGAACCATCTTATAAATGTGCTGATTAGAAAAAGTGCATTTTTAAATATTAATTTTCTTAGAAAAATTAATGGAGACAAAGCTGTTGGTGGTTCTCAAGTTTCCTTCTTCTAAAAACAAAAATTATATTCTTGAACCCAAATTGAATCTCCAGCAGAGTTTTATCCCCATATTTGGAAGCAGACCAACTGTGGACACAGGGCTCCACACTCCATGTTGCTTGATGCTGGACTTCAAGTTCTTGGAGACCAGGCCCTGTGCTCTGGGATACAGTGCTCTCACTAGATGGGATGGGCTGGACTCTCCCTTCTCTGCTTCCCTTAATCTGTGCCCCCCCCCATACCTACCGCATTCTCTCACTCTCCTCCACCTTAAAGCAGGTGCCTTTTAAGGGCCTGAATCTAAAGATGGAATTTCCTCTGGCTTCCCGGCTCAGGCTCTGTCATTACTGTTCTGTAATAGATCTAAACGGCCCTTCCAGCGACTGGTCTGAGCCTAAGCCGGGATCCCCACTTTCCTGTTGTTCCTTCACCTCTACCCCGACCTCCAAGGGCCACCCCCCTGCTTTCTGTTTTGTTCATCACCTCTGTTTCTTTCCCCTCCCCGTTTCTGACCTGCACTTTTTCTGGATCAGACACAGGCAGGTTGAGAGGTAATGAGAACCAGATGGACAGAGCGCAGAAATTGCCCAAATGGGTATGAGAATGTGGGGAGCTGTCAGGCATGGAGAGAAGCTGGAATTTTTCAGCAATAAAATGGGATTTATCGCCACTCTACCACAGTCATTGCCGACAACCGTTTACCTTGACAGAAACCCCATTCCAATAGGCCACGCCGATGCAGATTCTTTTTTTCCCAAAGAGTGATGATTGGTATTTGTTCTAAGGCTCAAATGGCCTGCACTAAAGGTGAAGCATTAGGGCCAAAGTCCTGTATTCCCCACTGAGGCAAATGAACCTGCTAAAATAAGTTCCTTCCACAATGGCTCTGTAATTGAAACCAGAAAGTCAGAGAATTTGATAAATTGCTTGACCCTGAAGGAATGTTAAGGTCATAAATTTTCATTGCATTTTTCCCCCCTCTCTCTCTTTTTCTTTTTAATTTTTATCTATTGATTATACTTAGTATTTGCTTCGAAATTCAACAAGCTTACAGATCATCGGTTGTGGCCCCAGGGGAGAGCACCGTAAATCATCAGTTAAGAGGGTGGGGGGCATTCTCCCCTCATCTTCCAAAGAGGAATGTCACCTCCTCAGTATTCCAAGGACAGTCATGAAAGTCATGAAGGTGTCTTACATCTCAGAATGATTCCAACTTAGCACGCAATTTGTCCTGCCGTGGACAAAGTAAAATCCACAGGAAAGATTTTTCTCAGAAGGGGGCTGCTACACGTCTCTCATTTAAGAATGATGAACTGTTAAGAGGCTGGCGATCCGTTCACAGCCATCACATCCACATACCTTCCCCCTCTCCCCAATCTAAAAATAAGAACAATTCTATTTTAGCTAAAAACCGTGATCCTCTTTTTCAGGTAAATTGACAGTGTGGCTGTGTTCATGTGCTTGAAAGCATCCGTGCTTCTGAATGCTGGTTTTGGCAAGTCTACTTTGAAATTTCTCAAACTTACTTTTTAAAAATCTGGATGATCTTAATGGGGAAATAAAACGTAGGTCATAAAAACCGTCCAAGCCGCATGTTACATAATATAAAATAGACGAAAATACTAAAGTCATCACATAGTAGCAAATTTCTACACATCTGGCTTTAAAGCTTTACTTGATTTTCTAAAAAGTGAATGACTGAAGCTTGCCAGCATTTTAATTTAGCCGTATTTTCTACCGATTATGTATAGTGCTATGATATGAAGATGTATATACTCTCAACCTGAAGCAGATTAAATAATTTCTTAATAGCCAAAACTTCTTGTCCTTGAAAATTTTAAAGAACAACCTACTTCCTTGGTATTTGCGTTCTTGGCTTGTTCCCGCGGTTAAATAAAATCAGAAGTATTTGATCAGTAATGTTTAAATTTTATGTTCAGAATTTTCAGAATTCAGGAGACCCCAAATGGGACACAGGGCAGAATTCCTTATTGACTATTGGGACAGTTTCTCTAATTTTGGAAAGACTCATGCTGATTTCTTTTTAATTATTAATTATCAATTTATAGATTGACACCAACACTAGCTCTAGAATGTAAAATATTAAATAAGCCCATACATTTTTTTTAAAAAACCATCTAAACTGTGTGAGGAGAAGATAATTTATGTTTCATTCCATCAATTATTATCAGTAAGGATGAGGCTAAATGATTTCTAGTCCCACGTCTTGCTTTCTTTTGTTCAAAAGTAATTAATGGCCAATGTTGATTAAGGGTACATATTTCTATCTCAGATTTTTTTTCCCTTTGGTCAAGTAAGAAAATGGGGAAGAGAACCCACAAAAGAAAGAAGTTCGAAATCCTTCTTATTCCAAAAGACAAAAGTCAGAGAATTTGTGAGTGATACAAAATAATAAACGGTCAGTAGTACCGGCGCTGTTGAAAATCTTGGAATTTGGCCCCAAAGTGCAGGGGAAGATGAGAACTTTCATATGTTGCTGCTTAGATGTGTATAAATATTCCAATAAGAATTCAGCAGCGATAGGTTTTCACCTTATAGAGGGGGGCTTGTGATGTACCCACAATCTACTTTTAATCTAGTGGCTTTGTCAGTGTTAAAAATGTGACTTCCTTCCTCCCCACTTAAAATAACGCCATCGCAAGGCTGTCTCAAAGAAAGCAAAAAAATGAATAAATATATGCAGATGTATACATCTACATATATAAGTATAAATAAAATATGAACAGAAAATGGCTCCAATCACTAATATTTTTGCAAACTAATGTTCAGCTGATGCAACTCAATTTTATTTTGCATCACATTAGTGTCATAATGGTAATGACTAGCCTTTATTCACTAACAGTTTGAGTCAGCACTTTGAGACATTTTCAAATTAGGTCATACTGCACATTTGTGGCTGATACAAAGGTTGATTAAGAGAGCTGCACAATTTTAAAGTGATGTGGTGTGAGCTGAATTAAGTTCTCTCCAATAGTTCCGAGAAATGTAAGCCACCACAACTAAGCAGAAATAATGTATGGGCTATCGGGGGGCGTATATTTCCACAGAGTGCTGGAAGTCATACTCATTTACAATTTCACAAAGTCCTCTGTCTGGCAAGGAAGAATTCTATCATGGGGCCTAGAAACAGGCAATGAATTACAATAAGGACACTGGGGGCCTGGTCCCCAGTCCTGTTTCAGTGAAAGTCAGTTTTTGCCTTTATGTCCCTTTTGATCGTCTCAATAAAGACTTTTTTCCTTCCTTCTAGAAACTGTCTACTGCTTTTCTGAAGTCAGAATGATCCTATGTCACAACCAAACCATTTACCCATAATGTAACGATTCTAAGGCCAGGCTAAATTGCCATGCAAGCTAGATCTGGGGGAAAGAAAAAAAAAAATGATCTATTTAAAGTCATATTGTCATACATATAAATGTGTATGTCTAACTGGATCGCTTTGCTGTACGCCTGAAACTAACTGTAAATCAATTACACTTCAACAAAATACAAAATTTTTTAAATGAAAAATAAAATTTTAAAAATCGTTTTTAAAAAATGACAATTGTCACGGCAAACCCACAATCTCATCAAAAATTGGAAGGCACAGGATTTTCTTTGGTCACTCAGCACTTCGAATAAATTGTAAAAATGGCCCCTACAAAGCAGAGTTCCTTTTAATTGGGTTTATGGAGAACAAAAATAAAGGCTGTAATTCTTAAATTGTTGGTTTATTCAAAAGGACAAAAATAGCTGTTATTACTAACACTGTACTTACTTGCATCTTGCCCTCTCTATAGCAGAAAGGAGCCACAGAAGGTTCTCTAAATACATATTTTTTAATTGTGCAAGTGGCCTTAAGAGCCAAGAAACCTGGAGAAAAACGGAAAGAGTGGATGGCACGGAACCGAAAAAAAAAGGCTCCCTCGTTTGGCAAGTTTTGGTCCCTGGATGCAAAAGGAGTTCCCTGTAGTTCCTCTTGCGCATATACCTTGCTTTCTTTGTACTCACCTCCAGAAACATAATGCAGTCAAATCACATTGTACTTCATGTATTTGATGAGTTCTTTTTCCAATTCCAACCTCCCAACTTTCTGTATTCCCAGATTCAGACTTTGCCCGGAGGCTGGGACAGTGTGCACCTCTCTGCCCTCTGCAGATCTGTTACCTCTAATTTGCTCTCAGTTTCTTTCAAAATTTCAGCAGAGTTTTCAGAGAAATTAGGGCTGAACTTGTTTTCTTGGGCAAGAATACCTAAGCAAAATAAGAGAAAGGGTTCCACTAAAGAGTAGGTGTACGTGTTGATTTTTTAAAAAATAAATGTCCCTAATTAGGAGCATGAAGTTGTAAAACCACAGTCATCCTCAGTATTGATAACCAGGTTTCTATTCCAGTCTCCTGAAGATTTCCACAATGAAAGGAAAACAGCTTTCAAATCCTGCAAGGAATATAAACAAGTACGCTTTGGAAGAAAGGAAGGAAGGCAGGGAGGGAGGGAAGGAAGTGAGGAAGGGGGAAGGGAGGAGGGAAGAGGAAGCAAGCTTGACTTCACGTCCTTCATTCTATCCCAGCGAAGACCTGCTCATCAGCCCGCACCCCTCTTCACTGGCTGCTGCCCTTCCTCTCTGAAGGACCACAGTCCGTGAAACTGACATGTAAACTTGCTGCCCGTTAAAAGTTGAAGCTTTGCCATCATCGTGGTTCTTATAACCAAGATTTTCTTCACATAACCAATATTTTTAATACATTATAACTGGAATTTGAATAACCCCTTGTTCTTGCTAAACTACAGAGGTTGTTCTGATTATTTATCACACCTTGAGTATCTCCAAGTGGACCTTCCGTGGACTCTGATTAAAATGCAGATATCCCCGGCTGCAGAGTCTGCCTATGAAGACCTGAAGCGACCGAGGCACTGTGTCTCAAGCCTGTACATTTTCGTTCCCAACACGCCCGTGGTGTGTGCAATCACTTAATTTACATTTTCAAAAGGTCACTGGTGGTGCTAGCTGGAACGGATTGTATATTTTACTTATTTTGAAGTAGGCTAATTTGCCCAGCCAGGGAGACATACCTTTCCAGCCACTCAGATGACGTAAATCTGAATCAGTCATAAGATCACAACGAACAGGTTTTGCTATTGTGTTCAGTAACTATGGGAATACTTTCTCCAACAGTTTAATTTGGGACACGATAGGAGCATTTAGTGACCTGTGTTTATTAACAGTGGGGTTTTTATTTATTATTTTGCTGAATGGATACAGCAACATAACAGGAGTTTGACATGACTTCTGATGATCTGGTATGCAGTGATTAAATAAGGTTGATCCACATTTTATATGCTAATAGGATATTTATAATCTCTACAGCATATCCAATTTAACTATTTTATTTTCTGTTGTTCAGAAAGTATCTCTTATTAGTGAAAGAGAATACCCTTGCATTCACCACAGACGCTAGTTTAATTGGGCTGGAGTGCATTGTGTATAATTAGTCCACTTCCCCAATATTTTATCTATAATTACACAATGAACAATGTGCTTAAATTTCATAAAATTAGTGGGTTCAAAGAAAGATTTCAAAAAAAACAAAAACAAAAAAAGAGCTGTTTTTAAGCTACCCAAGCCTTGCTAAGAGCTTGATGAAAATACGGCTCAAGCCAGTGTGTGTTTCTTAAACAGCGAATGGCTGCCCAAAGGCTCTGAGGCCAAAAGCAAAAATAATGTTCCCCTCCACCTCCACTCATCCCACCCAATGACAGTGTTACTGCAGAGCTGCTTGGACCAGGCCCAGCTGTCACTGGAGAAACAGGATGAAAGCACCCCCCCCCGCCCCCATGCTATATTCCCAAGGTCTCTGCAAACGTCGGCCTTCACAGTGGTAATTTTGAACGGTAAAGCTATTTGGTTTGGGGTTTGGATATTTTTCTCCCCCAGGATTTAGAGCACTTTGGGGCAAACTCCTTCCAGACAGTAGCCAATGAAGTTTTATCATGGTGACCAATTTTTAGTTTTGTTAGGGAATGTGACCGCATAGAGAAAGAGGGGGGAAAAAGAGACAGAGAGAGACACTGGTTTATGATTTTGATGACTCCTCTGTTGATTGAAGGAAGTTAACTGGACTTCTGAGTGTGCACGTGGGTGTTACCCATCTGAGTTCAAATGAGGCTATTTTACACTAGGATGATAGTTACTTGCAAAAAAATTTTTTTAAAGTCCAGAATGAAAAATGGATTATGGGGTTTTAGGAGAGTTTTTTTAAGGGCCATAGGAAGTCTCTGTTTTCAGTACTATCCAGCTCAGGGGAGGCAGCCAAGATCAACAGCATGTCTACATGGCCTCTTCAAGAAGCCTTCTCTTATACCCCTAAAACAGACATCTGATAAGGTCCTTACATGGTTCTTACTTCTTCATTTTACCTTTAACATGTTTGTTTCACTTTGACCAAAGAGAGTGCCAGTTGCCAAAATGACCACTGTGACGCAGCAGCCTACCCACTGGCCAACAGACAAAGACCCTGAGGATTTCAAACGGAATCTCTTACCCTTGGAACCAATAACCTACACATGAAAAAGCTGTTGGCTGCTACATTAGTCAGGGTTGAGTCAGGAAAATAGAGTCAGCACAAGGTACTTCAACAGAGGGATTTAAATTAGGGAACTAGTTACAAAAGTGGTGGGGGGACTGAAAAGCCAATGGAGACCACCAAGAGTTTGGTGACAGCAGGAAGCCACTGCCACCCCTGTAGTGAAGGGACACAGGGAAGGGGACAAGTGCGGGGACCTCAGAGGAGATGCTGCCATTGCCAGAACCACCTCCAAAACAGGCTAGGGGTTGTGGGGGTGAGATAGCCCAGTCTCCCAGCCTTTCCCCTCCTCTTTGCTCAGAGTCTCCCTTTGTGGGAGCCAGATGGCAATGGACTTTGCAAGGCTAAGCCCCCTAAAATACAAAAGAACAGGGAAAGGGCAGAGACGGGTCTAAGAGCAAACAGATAAATGACCAAGTAAAGCTCCTTCTCACCAGCCTTAAGACTCGTATGAAGATAAAATTCCCAACAGATCCCTGTGTGCATACAGGAGAAGGAACGTGATATTTATTTCGTTTCAGATTCCTAAGGCCCGTTCCTAGGAGCACCAACTAGGAAAATGGCGACCACGTGGAAGACGGACATTAAAGCCAACGCAATACAGTGTAGCTGTGTGCATTAAAAGGGGGTACAAGTGCTTAAAAAGTTGAGTCCCAAACCCTTGAAGTTGTTTGTCAGGGTAATGTGTCATTTTCCACTCTGTGTGGCAGCAGAGTGAGGCACCAATAGAGGTCAATCTTGACTTAAAGTCTCTCTCGTTTCCATGGATTTTTTACACCCCAAACTCCGCTTGAACAAGGATAGGTTTTGACTGAACAGCAATGGATTGTCTGCTTTCTGTGTCCGCCTTGTCCCTGTACTGCTGCCCCAAAGCCAGATCAACTATTTAAGAGATATTGTTTATATTGTCCTCATGTCCCTTAAGCCCTCTTCCCCAGATGCCAGCTGACACTAATGGGGCTTGTGGTTCAAGCTCAGGAACAAAGCCTCCTTGAAACCTAGACACGGGGACACTTTTCAAGGTTTAACATCTTATCTTCTTGCTCGTCTAATTTCTGCCAAATCGCCTGCCCATTAAAATGCATGGTGCAGTTAAAAGAGATTTGCATTTGGTCCTACAAAATGAAGAATTCATAAGTTGGCTTTTTTTTTTTTTACCTCCTGACCAGAATCCATATTACTTGGAAAGGAAAAGGCCAAAGGGAAATTATTGCTATTTTAGACAGCAGCATAAATTTTCTTCCTAGTTTTAACCTAGCTTTTAATTTAATAAGTTTTATGACCCTTATATTAAGTACATATGTTTTACAAGACATTGTGTCCCTTGAGTCACCCTGAATTTGCTCTACTGTACCGGAGTTAAATGAATGAATACTGTGTTTCTGATTGTAGTTCGCCTTGTAGTTGATCCTTATAATCTGCCTGGTAAACCTTCACCAAAACAGAGAGCGGCAACACCACTGAATGGCCGTGTGAAGGCTGGCTGACACTGTCTGAAATGAAATGAATGAATGGATGTCCCCCTGGAAGTATTCTAAATTTCAGATTTCTCTCCCAGTGGTGTTTGCAGTAAACAATTACGGACACAAAAGATACTGGCCATGGTCTCTGGTTTTCAGGTCTGGCAACTAACCATACAAGCCCTTTCTGTGTTTATTCCACTGGCCAGTGCAAAGGTATTTTTCGTTCAAATTGAAGCTTCAAAATTGAATATGGTTCTCTTTTTGGAATCTGAAGTCATATTAATGTTCTTACACAAGATATTCACCATCATGTGTTCATAGTTATTTAAAAATGAGTTTGATGCCATTTAAACATAAGGAGGGTCCCACCAATCTTGAAAGATTATTCGAAGAATAACTCCATGGTTATTTTTTTAAAATTTTTGAATTCATTGCAGAGTGGGAAAAAAATCACCTACAATGTTAGTGTTGAGGGATGTCAAGTAGTTAGCAGTCAGTTAATAAAGAAGTAAGTTTTCTTGAGTTCATACGGGGTTGGGGGAAGAGCTGGAGGCACACAGGCATGTTTGGGCTCAAAGCTGTGTGTGTAAATGTTGCAGAAAATGCAACAACCTCGCACTGGTGACAAAACTTGTGTTTTTTTTAATGATTAAAGTGTAACGGAGTTTCACATCTTACCAGAGTACAGGAGCTACTGATTAGCTGAATATTCACCCAGGAAATCTTTGTCATGTAATAAGACTAGTTTTGAAAGATGCCTGGTAAATTTTCTGCTTCAGTTCTGGTTTTTAAAATGGTTTCCTGATGCATGCCAAAGCTTGGTAAATCAAGAGCCGACTAAAAGTGCATTTTAGGTCAACGGATTAAGGCTGGCACAAACTCAAGATGGCAAAATTTAGCCTCATACCACAGCTTCGTATTAAGTGCCAGAGTATATAACTGTGTACACTTAAATCTAGTAATGTATCAAATCCAATTCAAGAAGTCATTAATTTCTTTCCTATGCATTTTGTTTGCTTTTGTCCTACTTCAGTGACTTTGAAGGACAGGACTTTAGTGTAACCTGTTATTCAGCAGAACCTTCCTCAAAGATCTACAGAAGAATTAATGTTTATTTCATGTTCATATATGGGCTCAAAAATTGATATGCTGCCCTGTGATTCTATTGTCAAAAGAAACCATCCGTTATTTTCAAAAGGAAAGACTCTCAGCCTTCGGAGATTTCACTTCAAAACTAAGTGACCAATATATTAGACCTGTTTGAAATCTATTTAAATATTTGGCACCTAGTAGGTTGCTTGCATTTAAAACATTTTTTGTTTTGTTTTTAGGGGAAAAAAAAATATAAGGGTCTCTAATATCAAGGAGCTCGTGGTCAGTCCGACCATCTAAGTTATGGCCGCACTGCTGAGAAACACAGGTTAGGATGGAATGTTGGCATTAGACTCCGGGAAAACAAGGGCTGGCGATTTCAGCCCGTCATAGAGAACTCCTGGTCACCTCCCAAGGGGCAAATTGATGTCAAGTTCTGCTGTCTGTCAGGATTAAGTGCCTGTTTGCTTTTTTCGCTAACATGTGGTTTGAGAACAAAGCAGCTCAAATCTCTTCAGTCCCTAACAAAGCATCTCAAATTGCTGAGTAAAATTCCTTAATCCCTCATCTTAATCTGAAAACACCAGCAGCGCATGGTGGAACACTGTGGTCTCTTTTTGTAATGCTCTCCACTCCACCCACCCCCACCTTCCCGGGTCCTGACCACCTACTCCTCCACACTACCAAGCCCACGTGCGTGCCACCCTCCTCCCAACCCGTACTTGATGCTTCAATGGAATATTATCAAAGTTGAAATCCAGGTAACTTGGTCCAGGATCATGCTGGCTCTAGGCATCTTTATCCCTTATCAACTTCATTTTTAGAACCCAAGGGGAAATAAAATAGTAAAGATCGTAACAGAGAGATGCATGAACTCCCTTCACATAACCTTGAAGGTTATATGTACACAAATGGTACTGTCATAAGTTTTAACAGACAGGACTTAACTGCTTGCTTGCAATATTTGTCAGCTCGCAGTCAGAAGTCAAAGGCTATGGGGGTTTTATGTACCAATTTAGAATATTTTTACTAAGGTAAGAGAAAGAAGCGAAACTAACTTCAATGACTTGTTTGAAACCGTGAAATAATCTTTGTTAACATAGGGCAAGTGAATCAGCAGTTGGAAAATATTTTCCATTATTTGCATATGTTCATTGCATATTAAGGATCCAGACTTGATCCATTGACTAGAGTTGAAAGGCTCCAACTTTTTGCTCCCTTAATTTGCAGAGTGTTGAAGTCTGCAAGTTGAAGTACATAAAACCTTACTTTCCCTCAAAAAAAAAAAAAAAAAAAACAACCTTGTTTTTTCAACCCTTTATTTGAGCTATCTTTTCTTACCAATTTTAGTGGAAAATGGAATTGGTAGATTTTTCTTGGGGGGATTTGTGGGGGGCAGGTGTTAAATTAAGTTCTGATCTTTGGGAAGCTGAAATTCATGGTGGTTCTCTCTTTTTCTATTTTTCTAAAAGAAAGTTGAACAAGATTTACCATAAAAATAAATAAAATCAGAAAACTCTACTCCTTCACTCCCAAAATTTTATTCAATAGAGTGCCGAGGCACGATAGATCCTAATCCAGGAGGCACTCACCCTTTCCCTTCTCTTTCACAGCATCCTTCTCCCGAAAACAAGTGAAGTGAATAAAACCCTTTCCCCTAGTAATCCTGGACTCTGCTGCAGTATGTATATTTCAGGAAAATGGTAACAAAACTTTCATAGAGAATGTGAAAAATAGAAGGACTAAAACTTTCCAACGCTATATATATATATATATATATACATATATATATATATGTATAGCACTTGTGCTCTGTTTAATAGGCTCACTTTCCCCATTTTTCTTCCTGGCATTTTTACTTTCTACAGGATTGGATGAGGGAAAAGAGCAAAAGGAGAAGAAGGGAGGTGCCTGCAAGCATCCTAGCTCTAGTTCAAGCTTTCATCGACAGCTGTCCCTTCAAGAACTTAACCCCTATTAGAGAAAAATAATAATAAAGTATTACAACTCAGCTCCAAAACATCACATTTTTCTCAATAAATTCATTCATTCCTATAAAATCTCTACTTAAATAGTAGAAAGACCCCCCCCCCTTCAGAAATGATTATCCTTGACAAATGTCAGATTTTTAAGCTCATCACTTTTAATACGAGAAACAGATAATCTGGACAGTTGCTGCAGCTCCAAACCCATAAATCCTCCAACATGAACCTTTTTATAGTAAGCCCAAGGTTGGAGGCACTGACCTTGGATGACGTAAATAGAACAATAATCCCAGAAAAGCCTCAGAGTACATTACATAGTACATGGGTGAGAGCAAGGACTCTAGTCGAACTATCTTTGTTTGAATCCCAGTTCTTCTGTTTCCTAGCTGTGTGGCCTTGAGAAAGTTACTTAACTTCTCTGTGCCTCATTTTCCTCTGCAAATTTGAATAACAGTCATACCCAACTCATATGAATATTAAATGAGTTAGTATTTGTAACATACAGCACTGTCTGCTATAGGAATTTTTAAATTTTTTCTTATTTAAAAAAATTTCTTTTTAATGTACACCTTGCCAAGTTAGTTTGAAAATAAGATTTTTCTTTTTCTACTCTAGTCAAAGAAAAAAGATTTCACATCCTAAGGTGACAGCATGGGAAGAAAAGAAGGAAAATGCTGGGAGTTTTTTTGTCTAGTTAGTTTTATCATAACAAAATGGGGAAGAATATGGAAAGGAAAAAAAAAAGGCAAATATTTGAAATACATGAAAATATATCTTTAGGAGTTCAAAGGGTTTGGAAAAGGATATGATGTGTTTTATGTTTTAATAGCCTACGTTAGTCATAACAAACAGTTCTTTGAGAACTCAATTATTCTAGGCAAGCTATTTCGTTAAACAAGCTATTGGATATTTAGGCTACATGTACCTTGGCAAATATTTATTACTCAAAGTTAGGCTTGAGCAAATAAATGCCAAATTTTGGAACATCTTAACAACCTGAGCTGAGATCTCAAAACAAATATTTTTAGTAGGTTTTTTGGTTTGTTTGTTTTTTCACGAATAGCCGTGCTTATTTTAAGCATTAACTCAAATGGGCACCTGGGTTAAAGTTTCTATAAAGTTTTTTTTACAAGCTTTCTCATATGCCCTTCCAGCTGTCATTTAAACCAGCATTCCTGGCTGCCCCACCGAAACAGTCATGAAAATATGTTCTTTCATTGACTCAGCAAGTATTCACTGCATCTCTACCTGTGCTGAGACCTGAGTTAGGAACTGTTATACCACAGTGAACTAAACAGACACCATCCACGTGTGTTGGATTGGCAACACTGGCAAAGATTCCCTGATGGCTAATATACACCCATGAGAAAATGTTGGAAAACCTTTTAGACTCTAGTCTTTCATCCTGGATGTGTTTTTCTCAGCCTCTTCAAGAAGAGGACTTATGTTGACCGGGTAACCCAATCTGTGGATACTCAGAGCTCCAGTTAGGAGATTTGGGGAACATTTCAAGGCATTAATCTCGCTTTGGTATAGCCAAGCTCCCCAAAGCTAAGTTTAAATGGAAAACAACGAAAGAGTCCTGTAATATAGCTCAACTTTAGTGAGAGTAGGAAGAAAAGATAAAGAACGTCTGTAGTACAACCGTAGCTCACCATTTTGTTGATCATGGTATGAAAATTTATATAGAAGATAAGATTTGCAGTAAGAGATGCTACAAACTGCGCAAGGACTGCAGCAACGTCACTTAAAGTGTTTGGGAGAAACTCAAAACGTTCTTCAGGCCATAACTCTTCCCTGGAGGTGGAACCACAACTGGAATCCATCAAGACTTTCCCCAACTGTGTGCTCACGAAGCCAAAGCCCAGGGTGCAATTCTCAGGCCCTCTAGTTAGTATTACCGTGTCTCTCAGGTAGAAACTGCTCCTAAACCGGAATAATCTCTCTAAAAGTCTATGTCTGTAGTCACAGCCACTCAAGGGAAAGGTATCAATGAATCAACATAAATATAAATTGATCAAAGTATCAAAATAATTTCTTAAGAATAGCGAGATGGCAGGCAGAGTGCCCCACATGCTAAAGTCCCCCCAAAATATCTTGCCAATCACGTTTAATTGTAAGTCCAAAGAATACCTGAAACTCCTTAAAAAATGGAGAGCCAGCTAACACTAGTGTTCTAGCTTTTATAAAGCTGGGCCAGAACAGTGAGGTCTCAGCCATGCAAGTTGGAGGATTTTGTCATTTATCTCACCTCTTTACTCATTACTTAGTGGAACTTGAGTTTTCTAAAATGAGAAAGAAAAGAAGGAAAGAAAGAAAGAGAGAGGGGGAGGAAGGAAGAAAGAGAAAAAGAAAGAGAAAGAAATGAAAGCTGAAAAATAATCTAATGGTCCATCAATACGTAATTAGCCATGGGCTATGGAATTATTAAAAATGACTCTGTGTGTGTTTGTGTGTGTGTGTGTGTGTGTGTGTGTGTGTTGATTTGCTGGCATTCATGGCATATTCTTAAGTTAAAATGAGGGTTAGAAGACTGTATGCATAGTATGATATCATTTGGGAGAGTTTTTCTCTGTTGTGTGTATGAAGCAAAAGCCTGAGAGCTAACACAGATAAAGATAATAATGACTACGTGCTTGAAGCGTTTTCCTTTCTCATTAGTTTCTGTTTTCCCATCTATATTTTCTCTTATTTGTGTGAGTTGAACACTTAGTATGTAAACCCAGGTGGCCACAACCAAAATGCCACTTTGGAACTTTTGTTCCTGAACAGAGGGTACCTTCATTTACATCTGTTAGGTTTTGATGACACAGAAATCTGTGGACAACTGCTAGCCAACAAGTCTTACATAAATACATAAATTTATGCCTTGTTATATACAGACAAATGCAGAAACTTTAAAAAAAATTATGAATTGTTAGGATGATTATTAGTAAGAATCACCCACATCTGATCAAAACTACCTTATCGGTAGTTCTCAAATTTCAGAGACCGTGAAAATTCCCTGGAAGGCTTGTTAAAAACCCCAGTGGCTGTGCTCACACTCAGGTTCTGACTGAGCAGGTCTGGGGTGGGACCTGAGATGCTGCATAACTTACCGGGTTCCCAGAAGATGCGGGTGCTTCCGCGCAGAGGACCACTTTGAGAACGACTGACGTTATCAAGGCTCTGTTGCCTGAATGATGGAAGTGGAAGGGTGAGTGGGCGCTTCTGTGTTCAGGTGTGTTCAGCACGCCTCTCAGGAAGATGGTAAACAGCTGTTCTTCCTCCTCACTGGAGAGAGGAGAGGAAATGGAATTAACCTGTAGGTAATGATTTAGGTTAACTCCAGAGGGAAAACGTCCTCACATAACGGGTTATTAAGCGCTGAGACAGCTCGGACAGCCACTAAGAGGAAGTATTTGCTATCTGCTTCCCCTAGAGGGTTCTAAGAATTTACAGACCTTACCTGAATGGAGAGGAAGAAAAAAGAGGGGACATAAGTGGCACCAATTATTTTCAGGGGGACCCAAACCCGTTCCACTATCTTATGGTGAACGAGAACGACTAAATATTTTCTCCTCCTCTGCTCCCCAAACCGAGCGATATGCAATTGCTCTGTTTTTATTCTTACTGCAAGGAGAGTGTTTCAGACTCATATCACATTGACATAGTTGAATTTATACCCTTTCCTTGAGACATAAGAGCAGATCAACCAGAATAAGATGCTTTTCTGATTTTCCATTTGTCATGCTGGGAAAGCACCAAATCAAGAGGTTTACTTCTATCTCCTTGGAGGAAGAAGCCCAGACGTCAACTCCGTAAAACTTACAAAAGGCTGCTTTCCACATAGGCTCAGAGCTTCCAGAGAAAACCTTTGGAGAATGAAAATGGTTTCGTTATAGAGCCCACTCAACTAATTTTCTTCACGTTGAACTCTTCCTTCTCAGCACTTTGCCATCTTAGAGTCCAGGACCAGTTGCAATCAACAGCTGACAGCTGCCTTCATTCACTAGACCTATCTGGACTTTCCAACAGTTCTCATCGTGGAACTTGGAAAACTGACACACCACACTCCTGCCGGCTATGAGAGCTTAGACTCTGGTGGGCGAGACACCTGAATTCACAGCCCCATTCACCACTCTCTGGCTGTGCGACCTTGAGCAAGTCATTTCATCGCTCTGTTCCTCCTCTGTAACATGGAACCAATCACACACACCCCCCTGGGCTGCCCTGGAGATTAAACCAGCTGCAGGATGGAAGGGACCTTAGCCCAGTGCCTGCCTCACAGAAGGGGTTACAAATGTGAGTTGTATCTCCCTTCAAAGCCTAGTCCATCAGGCAAAAATGGTCTGGACAGAAGCCATTTGATGGCTCTGAAATCGAATTCAACATTTGTTACCAAGACAATTTTGTGTATACATTTGTCCCTCCATATTTTCTTTCAGGTCAATGCAACTTTGCTTTAATGAGTGCCTCTGAATTTCCACTGACAAGTAGTGGAAAAAGCCTGTCTTCACTGGCATATTAGTAAGCTAAATTGTTTTGGATGCGATTATACAATTAATCCCTAATCTATCTATCTATCTATCTATCTATCTATCTATCTATATATATATATATATATTTTTTTTTTAACATGCAGTGAGAAGAATGGAGAAACAGCTTTGGAGTCAACATTGGTATTCAGATTTCTCTGCTTTATTTAAAAAAGGCAAATGCTAAGCTCCAACTATTTTCAAATGGGGACTTATTCACATTATTACTAAAATAAATTAAAACAAATAGCTATCAAATGGGAATAATGTGATCATATGTCTGAAAGCATCATTATGAGGATGAAATGGGATAATGGGCACAAAATACCCAGCAGAGTTCAGAGTCCATAGTTCGCTGTAATTATTGTTATTATGACGGTTTTGAGGACGTGATGATGAAAGTCCTTTTCAGATCTAAAATTCGATGCTTAGAAGTAATTTAATCCTCAGGAAAGCCTGTCTCATTCCTTCACTCTACACATACCACCTTCCTAGACAAAGAACACTTAGGACCTGTGTGACCACATCCATAGCCAATTTTTACTTGTGCCATAGTGTCTTTCTTTTTAATGAATTTGGAGGAGTGGGCTTTTATGGAAAATCTCTAAATACGTTCCTTTTAAATTGATTTATGTAATCCATATTTGCCTCCCCAGTCTGTAATGCGGAAATATTATGCGATCATATTCATTTGGAACTTCGGGGTCATCTAATCCACTCTCGTTATTTTGAAGATGAGGGAACTGAGATTCAAAAATGTTAGGTGACTTTCCAAAGCCCCCAAACAAACACCGTCAAATCAAGAACCCAAATTTCTTCCTTCCCATCCCAGCAGATAGGGAGCTAAGAAAAGCCCTAATGGGTTTGGGATATTTGTTGCATGGAGATTGTGTTTGTTCTAATGTTCATATCCCCAGAATTCCATTATTTGCAAGTGACAGAAACCAAACTTTAAGACACTTCAGCAGAACAGGGTTCCGTTGGCTCATATAGCACAGCCCCAGGCTGCAGAGAAATGCTAGACACAAGAGACTTGAAGGTCTGGACTTGTTATTAGTCTCTTGACTTTTTTTTTTTTTTTTTTTTTTTGGTGTGTTGACTTCATTTTCTCAGGGTTGATCTTCTCTATAAGCTGACCTAACACAGGTAGAACACCATACCCATGAAGGCTTTGTTTTTGTAAACACAATGGCAACTCACACCCAGTAGCGTAACTAGAGGCTTCCTTCTGATGCAGCAAGAATTCTGAAGGGGAGCAGACTGAGGCTGGGACAGCCGCTTGAGGCATTCTCAATGAATGGAGCTTTCATCGGGACAGTAATTTTCTAGAAGTTCCCACTGGTAGACTTTCATTTACATCACACTGACTAGAAATAGGGGACAAGAACACTTTTGGTTCCAGGACAGTGTGAGGAGATGGGTACTTTCAACTGGGCACAGTCCCACTCTTAAAAAGGCGGGGCTTTGTTCATAAGGAAACAGGCGAGAACAGACATTGAGTAGGCAACTTGCTTGCCACAGGACATGCCTCTATTTCCAACTAGACAAATCCTAAGAAGGGCCCTGAGTTGACTCTCAGGGGCCCCACGGCCACCCCTGTGGCCAGGATAGCAAGAGAGCGTGTTCACAGCCCCAACGAGAACCACACAAGGTTCAGAGAAGAAGATTCCAGCATAAGGAGGTGTTCCTGTTGCCCAACGGAAGAATAGGGTGCACAGCAGAGGAAACAGTGGAAACCAGGAAAGTCCTAACTGTACGAAGTATAACTATAATGCAAACATTTGCTCAGTGTGGAAAGTGCAGATCACAGCTGTGAATTTTGAAAAGCCCCAAGAATTTCCTCTGATGAAGTTCAGAACGTACCCCTCAAAAGCCACAGGGAAACCCGTAGCAAAAGACCGATTCCAAATATGATACGTGAGATTGCATACCCATTTGTCAGGTGCGTCCTTTTATAGCCTACGGGTGAGTAATAGGTCAAGGCTAGGTGTCTGCTGCCTCATCCAGTGATATTATCTTCAATCATGTTAATTAAATTAATATGACCTGTGCTAATGAAAACCGCAAAAAAAACCTATTTTGGTTTCTCCCTGCACATCCATTTGGATAATTTAGTCCTGTCAAGACTTGTGTGCCTCTCGGTACCAGATTCAATGCTTATAATATCAGGGTAATTTTAAGCATTTTCTACACAAAACCAACAAAGAAAATGACTCGTGAATTAAATTTCATTTCGGTTGAGCAGCAAACCAAATCAACGATTAGAGATTGATGCTGACTTCAGTGGCGCTTCTGGTCCTGTCCCTCCGTCTCTCTTTCTTAACATATACTCTTCTCTGACATGTTTTCTAAATGATTAGCCACCTGAGAAAATATTTAAATGACCAAATCATAAGGTTAAAAAAAAATTTATGACTGGAATTACATTAAACAAAATTCAATGCTATGCCTATGGAAATCAGAAGCATTCAGATTGCATTTTAGCCATTAAAATGTGCTTTAAAATATTTAGTTTCTGTTTGCCACAGCATGATTTTTTTTTTTTTTTTTTTTTTTTTTTGCCGCTTCATGTGATGGTAGATTCTCAGAGTAACCAAGCAAAAACAAATGACTTAGTCCTTGGTTCAGAGAAATAATGGGTTACGAGCATAATTAATTTTATGTTTAATTACTGTAGAATGAAACAATTCAACAATCTCCAATCAATCCTTAGAATGACAGAACAGAAGGTCAGCAGTTGCTAAGTCAATTGTTTTGAAAGAGAAATTTATGTCAGGTTCTCTTTTATGTGCTATGGAAAGAAATTGGATAAAAGTGGTCAAGCAAACATTAATTAATTGTATAAATGTAATCTGGTTGTCACGCTAAATCATACAGCCAGGAGATACAGTTCTCAGAATGGTGGGCATGCATCCACTGCAAATTTCAGTGACATACTCAACCCCACTCCATGGCCAAGCCAGACACAATCAAAAGCCCGGGGGTCAAATATTAACAGCTCTAGAGTTAGTTTCCTAAAATTTGTATTGACAACCCCGTTGGAAAGGAGTTGATGGTTCCAGTCCATTTCCTCCCACATCCCTCCACTGCATGGGGAGCTGAGACTCACTGAGCCCCCCAACACTACTCCTCTTGCCACCCCATTAATAATAGCAAGAAATGATTTCACAAGGCAGTTCTGATCCCAGCACTGATCATATTTGGGAGTTCATGTACACAACACAGGATCCAGAAGGTGGTCCCCATTACCTTTTCACGTTCAAAAAAGTTAATTTCCCAAGATTTCCACCTGGCTATTGGTTTTTCCAGCATTTAAAGTCATTTAGTGGGGGGAATAGCTCAGTGGTAAAGTGCATGCTTGGCCTGCATGAGGTCCTGGGCTCCATCCCTAGAACCTCCATTAAAAAAAAAAAGAAATGATAAGGCATTTAGATACTCTGCTCATTTGACTTAAAACCCAGTTTCCCCTCTGCCGTGACTGAGGTCCCTAACATCAGTGTGACCCTGTACTGGCCCCAGGACCATCCCTTCTGCCTCTGTGAGAACTCTTTTGGGAGATGGCCCCAAACACCCTATTTCATTTCTTCTCGGCAGCCTCTTTCTGAAGCTAGAGTGCTACGAAGAAGCCATCATTCTGCCCGCATGAAGGCGAAAAGAGCACGCCTGCATCCCTGGAGAATTTTTGGTGAAAAGGGGGGTCACTTTCCCACTCGACCTACCAACTCCTTGAAGACGGCTTTGAGAAACCCAGGCATGAAGTGATCGTGCTTTCCGTATTTAGGATGTTACTAAAAACGGAGAAGAGTTTGTGGCCATTTAATGAATGGGACTAAACGAAACGTGGAACAAGCTCATTCGTGGAGATTAAAACCGGTATGGCATGGAAATTTCCCTTGGGGTAGTTGAGTACTGAAGGGTCATGAGGGAGGCAGGGAGGGTGCAGGAAATGTTCTGATTTTTGAGCTGGAGCTGGTTGTATAGGTATATTCAGTGTGTTAAAATTCACTTGGCTTATGATTTATGTATTTTTCTGTATACAGGTAGACTGCAAGAAAAGGTTACTCGAAAATAGAAATTAAAAAGGAAAGCCCTTGCCCCACGGGCCTTGGTGTCCAGGAGTCTGGGGAAAATGTTTCTCCAAGAGGATCTTGGATTCATTATAGAAAACTGTGTGGATGCGTCTGACTTTTCATGAATCAGTCAAGGTTCTCTGCACATGCTGAACCAATATTCTAGAGCCGCTGCCCCATTCCACCGGGCGGACGTGGGCCGTGAGCAAATGTTGCCCATCTGTTAACTAACAGTAGCAATGTCATGCTTTGAAGCTGTATCTTAAACACAGAATTTTCACTTGAGAAGCCAGAATAACCTTAAACTACATGAAAAGAGTGCATAGTGTACGGAGACTGAGCGAACAACCAGTCGAAACACTTTGGAATGAAAAAAAATCAACTTGACATTATCACTGGTGGGAGTCTCCACGGACCTGAACAGGTGGGGAGCCATCACGACCACACTCACCCGTGGTAACAGCGCTGCCACCCTGGTGTCCAAAACTCCCACAATGTTGAAGCAGTTGCTTTTCTTGGGCCGCTGGATATTTTCCAACAGGAAAATTCAGCTCCTTTTCACATCCTTAAATACAAAGAAACACTGTGACTACAAATTTAGTTATCTTCAGAATAATGTGTGAATTCTTTCTCCCAGTATTAAGGCTGCTTTCTGTAGCAAAATCGTCTGTTTACAGCAACCTTCCTCTAAGACAGAGCGACTACCAGGCTGATACCCGCGGTGCCTGGACTTTGAAAGCATTATCTCTGATAGCAGAACTGGCCGATGCTCTGAATGGAAAGTTGACACATTCTAAATAAATCCAACCAAAACCAGAAATAGAAATGCAAAAGCTGGCGGGATTAAAACCATTAAATTATAGCCCTCAAAAAGGCACTTGATAAATCAGCTACTGATATTTTTGAGTATATTCAGTTTAATGTTTGTTGATTTATCCAAAGATATCTCAGCCCTTGTGTTATAAGGTCTTCGGGACCATATATCTAATTTCTCACATACAAATACTGAGTTTTAGAACCTTTGTTAAAAAAACTACACCCCTTTGTTATGGATTACGCATAGATGGGTATGTACAGTGTAGCATAATATTGTATCGTTCAGTGTTACATTCCATGGGAAGTAAGAAGCCATCAACTATAAGGAGCATTATTACTTTACATACTATCTCTAAGAAAGGAAAAAAATACTTCTAATTTTTAAAATTTCAAAGGGAAGGGTATGACTTAGTGGTAGAGTACGTGTTTAGCACACACGAGGTCCTGGGTTCAATCCTTAGTATCTCCGTTAAAAATAAATAAATAAATAAATAAATAAATAAATAAATAAATAAATAAATAAATAAATAAATAAATCTAATTACCTACCCCTCCCACCAAAAAAACAGACAAAAATAAAATGCAGTAAGAGAAATTCTTTTTAAAAATTCATGACATCCCTTGTAAGATACAGCTTTACTTCAAATACTAAAAGGGGCAAAAATATGTCTTAGATGTAATGAAATATGTCTTTTTTCTACTATCAAGAAGACTAGAAGAAAAAAATTCCAGCTAATTTTAAAATTCAATAGAAATCACCGGTGGACAAGGGTTTGGGGGAACTTTGTTTTTAAATACATTGTATTGATTATAAGCCTTTTTATGATTTAATGTGAAAGAGGATAAGATTGTTTTGCTACTTGAAAAACAAAGTTACTGTCTTCTACAAAGTGACTATAAAAGGTCACAGTTCCCCTCTTCTATTTTCTGCAAGAGTTTTTGCCGAAAAACTGCTAATGAAAATATGACATACAATAGAGTCCGTAAAATTCACACAAACTGTAACCCGCGAAATGCAGCTTCTCCGTGTTTCCCTTAAGTACAACTCTAAAGCAATTATACAGCCCCTTTACAAAACCGTAGATACGTGTAATTATACATGAAACGTGCACTTGTGACACTGAATTCAATCACATTCCCTTAAACTTGATCTTTGAATGTCCATGGCAGTAATAAAATCATCATTTGCCTCAGTGAATGTTCTTTGAAATTAATTCTTCTTTCTACTTTTAATTGTAACACATTTTGCTTTTAAGAGAATAAGTAGAAGTCTAAATTAGAAGAAAACTCAATTACCTGAAACTTATAATTCATTCTAAACATACCGCTGAAAAACTTTGCTTCAAGCAGTTCATGATTCTTTTCTCTTTCTGCATAGGGCTGGAATCAATCCTCTACACTGAGGTTCTAATACTACAACTACTTTGAAACCTTAGAATAAAACATATGATAGCTCCATGAGATTGAAATTTTTTACATTGTGAATTAATAATAATATTTCCCCACATCCATCAATTTAAATATGGTAAATTGGGAAAGAGATTGATATACTTTAGGAAAAAATGACCACTAAGATGGATTACGTATTTTATGAGTAGAATGTATTAGAACTACTTGGGGACAAAACATTACTAACACTTTATCACTAGTCTTTTAAATCACTGTGGATCAAAGGCCTTGTGTTTTCATTTTTACTGGTAAAATTCTGTATAAATGCTTAACAACTAAATGCAAGGTGTAAATTTTGATTAAATTCTGCACATTGAAAAGACAGCTTTAAAAACATTTTGGGGACAGTTGGGGAAGCTGAAATATAAACTATATGTTAGATATTATGTGATATTACTTTTATGTGGAATCTAAAAAACTGAAACAAATGAACTTATTTGCACAACAGAAGCAGATTCACAGACATAGAAAACAAACTTTGGTTACTAGGGGGAAGGGTGGGGTGGAGGGATAAATTGGAGGTTCAGGGTTTGCAGATACTAACCACTATATATAAAATAGATAAACAACAAGTTTATACTGTATAGCACAGAGAACTATATTCAATACCTTATAATAGCCTATAATGAAAAAGAATATGAAAAGGAATGTATGTATGTATAACTGAATCACTGTGCTGTACACCAGAAACGAACACAACATTGCAAACTGACCACACTTAAGTTAAATAAATAAATAAATAAATAAATAAATACAATAAAAAATTAAAACTATATATTAGATTATATTATCAAATTGTTAATTTTCTTAGATAAGTCATAATGGTATTTTAGTTATACAGGAGAATGTCCTAATTCTTAAGGGATACACACTGAAGTATTTAGGAGTGAAGTGTCATGATGTCTGTAATTTACTCTAAAATAGTACAAACACACACACACACACACACAGAGGAGAGAGTGCACAAATGTGACAAGATGTTAACAGCTGATGAATCCAGGTGACAGTGTACAGATATTCATGGTGCTATATTTTCTATTTTTCTACAGGTTTGAAATTTTTTTCAAAATGAGAAGTGGAGGGGAACTTGTGTAAGTTCATGGATAGGCTCTTCATCTGAACAGCACTGAATACACACACTCTTTACTCTTTCCTTCCAGTACAATAGTTGATTTTAGTATGTGCTACTCTGGTGTTTCAATAAAACACTTCTGGAAGAATGGCAGGTCAGCAGGCCTTGTTTTAAGTTTATTAACTGACCGTCTAGTTTCAATGACAAAAGAAACTGTAACCGAGGCCTGTTTTAGAGCGATGATTGTCAGCTCGCATGGTCAATATGTCATGCAGGGTACACTTCATTAAGGAAGGAATTACTTCACTTGTAATCTGAGCTAAATGAACGTCAGTGTCAGGCTGCATAAATCATAGATTAAAATGTATCACTCAGTGCAGTCAGATAGGCAGCATCACCCTTTGCCCTCCAGAAACAACCCCAAATCAGGGCTTATTTGATACAAGTAGCAAATAGAAAGTCTCTTTGGTCCCACAAAGAAGCCACTTGCCTGCCACTAAAAGGCCTGCAGGGACTAGGTGTAATACGTACGTGTCTCACTGACACACTTTCCTCTCTGGCAAGATTGAAAATTAAAACTCCACCCTGTCCAAGGGTTTGTGAGCTAAGGTAGCAAACCCTCTAGGTTGATATCCCATGTAGTAACAAAAGAAACAACTGAAGGGCGGGTAGAGCTCAGTGGTGGAGCGTGTGCTTAGCATGCATGAGGTCCTGGGTTCAATCCCCAGTTCCTCCATCCAAAAAAACCCAAAAAACAAACAAACAAGCCCAATTTTAATTAAGTGATGCATGTAGAATAGATGAACAAATTCATGCTGTATATAGTGCAGGGAACTATATTCAATATCTTGTAGTAACTTACGGTAAAAAAGAATATGAAAATGAATATATGTATGTCCCCGTGTGAGTGAAGCACTGTGCTGTACACCAGAAATTGACACAATACTGTAAACTGACTATACTTCAATAAAAAAATATATATATACAAAAAGAAAAAAAGAGAGAGAGAAACAACTGAAAACACCCTGCAAAGGGTAAATACTAGAAAGTATATTATTTTGGCAAAATTCCTCCTGTGTCCTATGCATTAAAAAAGCAAGTTTTCTGTCAAAGATGCTCTCCAAAGACAAGGCACAGTTTACATGAAACACATTTAATTGTAATGCACTTATTCTCAGTCAAGTCAACAAAATGCATCTCTGTTCTGATTGTTCTAAACAGGGCAAATGGATTCAGGACCACATTTACCTAAGCGGGTACCCACGGACCATACTGATGGTTTTGAATGTGGGAGAGGTTTGGTAAAGTGGACAGAGAGCTCCAGCATCAGATAAGAAATGGATTTCCACCCCGGTGCTTCCACTTTCTGCCTATATAAGTTTGAGCAGGTCCATTAATGTTTCTCAACCTCAGTTTCTTCATTTACAAAATAGGTATAATAATGGCCACTCCTCTAGATTGTTATCATGATTAGGAATAATATAAGAAAAACACCTTGGAAGGGCCTGACACTTATCAAGTAGATGAAAAAGGGGAATTATAAATTGTAAAATAGCAATAAGTTTTATTTTTCAAAGATATGAATGGTTTTTAATTGAGTAGATCACTCTGGTCTGTAGTGAACAGTGCACAGATTAGTGAATTTGATATATTTAAAGAGGCATATTTTGCACAACCCCAAGGGAGGTAGAAATCTGGCTTATTCCTACGACATTTCATCACAGCTCAAGGGAGATTCGGATTTTCCAACCGGGAGGAACAGCAGATAATGCTTGGTTTCATTTCATGGACCACCTGTCTCTAAATGAACTTTGGTTGAAGAGGAACAGCTACTTTGCATTTCTCAGGAGTCCAGCCTGGGGAAGGGACCCCATAGTCACTTCCAGGGGTAGGGGTCAATCTGACAGAGAAATTCCATGAATCACAGTGCTCCCCACCCAGAATGCTTCTAGAAGGACTTAGAAATTTACTAGGTTAAGACTTTTTGTTCTGTGGACCTAATCCACCTGTGGAATCCCATCCTACGTCCACAGCATTTCACTATGAAATGACTTTTCCTGAAGGAACATATCAGCCAAAGTAAAACAAGTTGAATCTTCTAGAACACCAAGGCTGAAGTTGTTTTGTTTTGTGTTTAGTTGCTTTCCCCAATATCTGGCTTCTTCCATCTGTAGACATGTGGAAATGATTTTTTTTTAATTTTTAATTTTTATATAGGTTTTAAAGGTTACAATCCATTTACAGTTATTACAAAATATTGGCTATATACCCCATGTTCCAATACATCCTTGTAGCCTGTCTTACACCCAGTAGTTTATGCCTTTCACTCCCCTATCCCTGCGTTACCCTGCCACCTCTCCCCACTGGTAACCACTAGTTTGTTCTCTCTATCTGTGAGTCTGCTTCTTTTTTGTTGTTGTTGTTGTTGTATTCACTAGTTTGTTGTATTTTTATAGATTCCACATACAAGTGATATCATATAGTATTTGTCTTTCTCTGTCTGACTTATTTCACTTAGCATCATGCCCTCCAAGTCCATCCATGTTGCTGCAAATGGCAAAAGTTCATTCTTTTTTCTGGCTGAGTAGTACTCCATTGTGTGTGTGTGTGTGTGTGTGTGTGTGTGTGTGTGTGTGTGTGTGTGTAGCCACAACCTCTTTATGCATTCATCTGTTGATGGACACAGGTTGCTTCCATATCTTTGCAATTGTAAATAATACTGCTAAGAACTATGAGGTGCCTGCATCTTTTCAAATTCGTGTCTTCATTTTCTTTGATTAGATACCCAAGAGTGGAATTGCTGAGGCATATGGCAGTTCTGTTTTGAGTATTTTAAGGAAACTCCATATTGTTTTCCACAGTGGCTGCACCAATTTACATTCCCACTGACAGCGTAGGAGATAGAAATGATGTCTTTGAAATGTGACCTTTGCTCTCTTGGCAGAGGGATAGGATTGGGTGAAAAGAACCCAGTCCAGGACTGGATACATGGTGGGTGCTGTTTGCAAACAGAGCAGGAAACTCTGCCCATTGACTTTCCTTCAGCTTTAAAGCCAAACGAGAAAATAGTCATTATCATCTAACAAATGAAGAGCTATCTGAAGAGCATCACTTAGGAAAGCACTCTGGCCGTGCCTGTTTACCTTTTCAATGTTAGTGGAAACAATCCTTATGTTGGCTGGAAGGTCAGGGCGGCAGCTAACAGAATCAGCAAGCGAATTTAAAATAAAGACATGTCCTCCCCCTGCATAAGGAATTGTTAGTTTGCCCTCTCCTTTAGTCACAGCCTGCATGAGAATTTCTTTAGATTTTTCAAAAGTGAAAGTTGGAGTAAATAAGATGTGAATATTGGAGGCTGAGATCCGCTAGATGTGTTTTTTAAACAGCTCTTTAGATGGGGGAATACGGCGGCGTGATTAAGAGGTGCATACCTTGATCATCTGTCATCTGCTTGTCTTTAAGCCCTGAGGGGTAGTTTGTGCCAGATCCGGAAAGAAGTATGCCCCAGGAGACTGAGGACAGCACCACCTGGTAATCAAAAAAGAGAAATGAACATGGCATTGAAGAGACTTAAAGAGGCGGGCGCAGAACTCATTTGTTTATCCCCGAGTATAAATTTCCTCCCAGATCTCGTTCATGTCTGCTATCCTTCTCCTTAGCTGGAAAAGAAATTGCATCATTTCTCTTCCTCTGCCTTTACATCTCCATCCTCATAGGGTGCCCTTTGCCTCCTCACGCATATGGGATGTCAGCATTACCCACCGCTCTGGACCGGCGTGGTGGTGGGGAGATGCGGTCCCTAGTTCAGGTGGCTTATGTAGCTCTTCCTGGGACCAAGGGCTCTTCTCACAGGATGTGAGCTACAGGACCTCGGGAACCCAGGGAAGGCAGATGCGGACGGGCCTGGACAGAGTTTGAGAGGTTTCATCTCAGCTGCAGAAGGCCCTGACCCCAAGCCAGTTCCTGCCACCCCATTCCAGATGGGTAGGAGGCTGAAATGGCTTGGCAAGCCACCATCCTGCGTTCGAGTCCAGCTGCTCCCGATGGGACGCCCATTGTACTTTGCTGCATGTACTCTTTGCAAACTGGCTAGAATTCTGCCTTTCCTTTTGTATTTTACATTTTGTAAAGTGAAATTTTCTTCCACCTCCACCCCCTCCATGATACCTCCTCCAGTGCAATAACAGGGCAGTCTTAATAAATACTTCAGCAATGAATATGTAAATTACAGAAGTCTTAAAGAAAAAGGATTACAGCAGCATTTATTTCAAAACCTGTGTTCCACAGCATTAATTAGGTTGACATAATATCATGTATTTGTTTCAGAAGGTAAAACTGTCTTCTAAGAACAATTCAGTGACACTCAGAAGTTTTGAAATCAAAGAACACCCCCCTCCGCCCCCAGGCTTCATTTCTTAGCCAAAATCTGAAATTTGGCAAGCGGTGAAAATGTTTGAATATTAGAAGTTTAATGATACGGAGAACAAAAACCAAATATAATTTTATTGCAACAACTAATTTGTATTTATTTATTATAAAAGGTTTTAATATGGAAAACTGTATGAACAATACAGAATACCTCTGGGGCCACCACCCAGCTTAAAAAATTAGCTAGTACAAGATTAGTTCCTCGTGTACCCCTCCAAATGCATTTCTCTCCAAACCCCCATCAGAGGGGAACCAGATTCTGAATTTAGAGATCATTGTCCCGAAGCATATTTTTAGACTTTTATACATATGCAAATTTCCTTAGATCACATACAGGACTATTTTGCATATATAAAATTTTTGCATAAGTAGTATCATACTGTCTGTATAATTTCTGGTTTTTTACTCCATGCTTTCTAAGAGCTATCCACTTTGATCCATGGTGTTCCAGTTTATCCATTTTTCAAGGTCACATATTATTCTGCTGTAGGACTATACCACACTGCAGACATTCACTGAAAGCCTGATGCTCAAAAGAGGAGAAAACCTTTGTATCGTGGGGGAGAAAAGGACAGTTAGGTAAAATTGATCCTTCAGTTACGCACATCATGGCTTGGCTGCCCTGGCACTTCCCTCCTCGCTGAGCAGAAATGCTATCTGGGTAAGTGGCCGAGGCAGAACTGCTAAAAGAAAAAAATGAACAGAGTATACAACAGGTAGTGACAGCCGAGTACCCCTGGCCTGTCCCTGGGGTAGTGGCCTCCTTCACTGCACCAGGGATGCAGAATAACTCCTGCCAGAGGCCACAGATGAGCTAACAGGACACCGTGCCGTCACCCTTCAGAATGCAATTTTTTTCTCCTGAAAAATCATTTATTTTATTATTTTGTTAAAACTATGTACTTAGAGTCATGCATCCTTCCAAACACCCACAGGGTCATAAAACCTCCCCGGAACATCCTGTTTGCTCTGTTCAGTAACTGATCAAAAGGAAGATCAGTCACCTGTCAAAGGCAAGCCCTAAGATGAGCAGTTGCCCTGCCCCTCTAGCCCTGGCTGACCAGATCTGCCTGTCTTGACATTCAGAGTAGCAAGTGGGATGATGAGGAAAGAGCAATGAGCTAAAGGAGGAGCCCAGGAACTTCACTGACCCCAGTGGGTTCTCTTCAATCTGGTTGTATAAAAACAGAACCCCTTGCTGCCAGGTACCTGCAGCCAAAGACGTGGGTCTGCGGCCCCATCCTGCAGCACTCCGAGGAGGCTGGGCTAAGGAAGTGGGTTCGCTGTGGTAAGAAAAGCCTGAGGGGTCTGGGCCCCAGGAGTGGGATCCAGAAAGAACCAGGTGCCTGGAGGGCAAGGTGTTAATGCTGACAAGGGTGGGGCTCCTTGTTGACACTCAGAGGGAGGAAGAAACCCGCTGACACCAGTGAAAGGTGCGTCCCTGAAACAAGAGAAATGTGATGAGTGACCCAGCAGTGAGGTCGCCATGCAGATCAGTCCATCCTTCAGTTCTACACCTCCCTGTCAGTGATCCATATTTTGAAAATTTTTAAAAAAGGCTCTCATTCACGCAAAGCCCCTATTTAAAAACCACATAAATTTATACCATGGAATACTATTCAGCAATGAAAAAGTCCAAAATACTGTTACACAAAGCATCGTAGATGAACCTCCAGATCATTAAAATTCCTCCCTCTGAAATCTTACTTAAGAACTTTTGGAAGCTTAACCATTTTCATCTTTTTTTTTTGCGAGGGGGGTAATTAGGTTTATTTATTTATTTTAATGGAGGCACTGAGGATTGAACCCAGAACCTCGTGCAAGCTAAGCAGATAATTTACCACTGAGCTATAACCTCCCCCTGACATTGTTATGTGTTAAAATAACCTTTTTACACACACATACACACACACAAAACAAAAAAACAAAAACCACAGACACACAGAAGAGAAAAACCAAAAATCTATATGCTCCTCATTTGACCAAAGTTAGTAGTTCTTCCTGCCTCTTAACGTCCTTTCCATGCATACTTGTAACTATTCTAATTGGATGGATCATCAAATTTCTAGAAAGAGACATAACATAAACAGACTATTCATATTTGCCTTGAAGCTCCTACTTCCAAAATAAGTAATATAACATGGTTACTAATGTGCCTAGTAAATCTAGACTGGAATGACATCGCTTGAAACCTGGCTACAGAAAGACAAGTCAAGATTCTGAATGTTTGCTTTGTACAGAAAGCACTGTGCTAGGTTCAAAAGGGACTCGTGGTGTATTCTAAGAAAAGCAAGGTACAGGAAGGACTTGGTGCCACGCCACTCAGTTATTTATGGCAAAGCAAATGCTGGAGCCCGCATCCTGTCCTGTCTTGCTGTGTTACCACATATGATGAAACCTGGAGCTGAGATGGGGATCTCTGTAAGAGTCCAGGCATCGAGCAGCAGTTGCCTTCCCCAGATTCTTAAGAGTACATCCTGCTTCTTCAAGAGGCTGCCCTTGTTCATTTCCGAGTGCAAGTGACAGAGAGTGAACAGTTTATCTACCGTGATTGCAACAGATCAGACAGCCTCCAAGACCAAGGCCAGCAAGGGCTGACAAAGAAGAAAAGGAAGCAGGACAAAGAGTCTCACTCAGGAAATCTCAGCGAGGGTGAGAGGAAGGCGTTACGCCGTGTCGGCAGGCTTTTACGAGACTTCAAGCTCCACCTTCTAGGGGCCTCTACAAGGATGCTTCAATAGCCTTTCTTCACTCCACTCATCCAGCAAATACTTAGAGTGCTCATTATGGGACAAGCGCTTTTCCAGGTGCCAGATGTCCTGGGATGAACACACTGGCTCATGCTCTGACCCCTCCCCACGTCCGTTACTTCACGCGCTACCTCTCCCCCTTCAAACAACTTCTGTGGTCTCAGTGGAGTTAGCTTCAGCCATCTACCAGCAAGGAAAGGACTTGGATTGACCAATGCTCCGCCATTGTCAGAATAAATGACAGTCTGATAAGATGGCATTCTCCTCTTAAACGCACACATGCACGCACACACGCACACACAACTATTTGCATTTAAAAAGCTAATTCTTGTTAGCCCAGATGGTCCTTCAGTTGTGGGATTTCAGGTAGATGACAAACTGAAGTCAGACTAAGGGTCTGGAGAGCAGAGGTGGCAGAGGAATTGACAAACAGAAGGGTGTCTGGGGGTTGGCCCCTGGGATTAGCATCTCTGACATGCTTTTCACTGCTTTTTATTACTTCTTCCTTTAATCTTCATCTGAATCCAGCATTTAAAAAAAAAAAAATCTGCCAGATTTTATGTGAGGGAGGAGGGTGAAATGAAGGCAAGGAAGTTCTGCCCCCAAGTAAGGTAAAGAGGACAATGATAAATGTTTGTATGTGCATCATATTTAGAGTGGAGGTTTTTAGGTTAGAAGTGGACCAACTAGAAATTTTTTTAAACTTCAATTTTCTAGGAACTTCTTGGGGACTGAATAGCAAGCAAAGACTTTAACATCCCTTATTAAGGACTGAAGGTTTGTGTCCCTCCCAAATTCATATGTGGACACCCTAATCCCCCATGTGCTGGTATCTGGAGGCAGGACCTAAGCGGAGGTCATTACGGTTAGATGAGGTCATAAGGGTGGGGCCTTCATGGCGGGATTAGTGGCCTTACAAGAAATGACACCAGAGAGGCCTTTCTCTCTCTCTCTCTGTTACAAAGAAGAGGTCCCATGCGCACACAGCAAGACAGCAGCCTCCTACCAGCCAAGAGAAGAGGCCTTAGAATGAAACTCACCTTGCTGGCACCTTGATCTTGGACCTCCCAGCCTCCAGAGTTGTGAGAAATAAATTTCTATTGTCTAAGCCACCCAGTCTATGGTTCTTTGCTGTGCAGCCTGAGCTAATATGCCCCTATTCTATATCCCTAAGTCAGAAATAATAATTTGATATAATTCTCGAATATATCATTAAACTTCCCCTTCATTCTTTCTCTTTCTCTCTCTCACACACGCACATAGAAGCTAAGAAAAGACTACTTAAATAAAACTGCTAAAATAGAATAGATTTTTAAAATATGCTTTGCATACCATATATAGCTTGAATTGAAAAGTAAATAGGTCAGCCTGAAAAAGACTTCTTTTTCTGGAGGGGATTCGTAATTAGGTTATTTGTTTATTTATTTATTAATGGAGGTACTGGGGATTGAACCCAAGACCTTGTGCATGCTAAGCATGCGCTCTACCACTTGAGCTATACCCTTCCACACCCACCCCACCTGGAAGAAGGCATTTTTTCTGATTGCTTTCAGTTGTCTTTCATGATGAGTCCTTATGAAGCTCACGTGAATAAGGATGTACCAGCCTATCTTTAACACTCCCCCCTCCGCTTTTTACCATTGGTTAGAATTTGCTAAGGCTACTTGAGCCTCTCCAGTACTTAGGCTGGCTCATTGGGGTTTATTTTCCCCCCAAGCCTGGCGCTGACTGTCTCACAGTGAACCCCAGCAAGCAGGTGCCGGAATGGCTGAGCTGAGCTGTGTGGACTGGGGACCAGGTTCAGACATTAAGGAACTCATTTATCTTCCATGGGAACTGCCCCCTGCACCTCCATAACCAACTACTTAACCCATCAAATCTCAGATCTGCCAAAGCCGCTCTCCTCCTGGGACTGTGAACACCTCCAGACAGAGTCACAAAGCTTTTCAAACTAACAGACTTGAGATTGGCTTAAACTGCTAAAACCTGACTATCTTTAGATTCAGTTTTCTCATTTAAATCACTCGTCATTCTATATACACGGTTAAAGAATGGGAACTGGAGATAAAAAATAAATGAGGAGTCACATTACCGCTGTGTTCATTTCTCAAGAGCTTCAGACTTCTCAGATAGGGCAATAGCATCGAAATAGACCTTATTTCCACAGTCTCAGAGATGGATGTTAAATTTTATAATCAAGAAAATTTTTTTCTTGAACAGGAATCCAGGAATTTAAAGGAGTTCTGGAAATGCTAATGGGAAAGGCCTGCTGTATTAACATCATTAGGAATTCCTGTGCCTTTAATGCCATTCTGAAATACGCTGAACCACGTGAAAAGAGTTTGAATAACCTATTTTTGTCTTCACTCACCATGTGTTTGGAGTCTTAAATCACCAGTGATTTGTTATGCTTCTCCATTCTTTTTTTTTTTTTTTTTTGTCAACTTCATTCAATCGGTCACAAACACTTACTGCTGGCTAAGATGTATGGGCAAGAGGGGCAAGAATATTGATTGCAAAATGGTTAATCATATCAAAGACTAGAAAGAACCTAACTGTTCCTCCATAGGGAGTTAATTAAAGAAGCCATGGTCCATCTGTAAAGTGGAATAGTATGCATCAGTTAAAAGAGAAGACGTAGACTTCAATGTCTTGATGTGGAGAAATATGGCCTTGCTAGATGGTTAAGGGTGAAAGCGAAGAAGATTAGAGAAATAGCATTTCTTGGACGGAGGGTGTAGCTCAGTGGTAGAGTGCATGCCTAGCATGCACGAGGTCCTGGGTTCAATCCCCAGTGCCTCCATTAATAAATAAATAAATCTTATTACCTCCCTCCACCCCACCCCCCAAAAAGAAATGGCATTTCTAGGGGGATACTTTTAAATTAAATCATGTGTGTGTGTGTGTGTGTGTGTGTGTGTGCACATATGCATGTTTCTATGAGTCTAGAAAATACACACCAACTTCACTTAATGGTGATTGTCTCTTGGGTACTACTGGCTGACATTTCTACTATTTGAATTTTTTACAGTAAGCTAATCCATCAATCTCTTCAGCAGATAGTTGAAGTTTCTTGTCTTGGGAGCCCATGGAAGAATTATATACACCAGGACCCCTTGTGGTCGGCAGACACCATGTGATTGATTCTGTCTAATGAATTGTAAGCAAAAAATGGCTTGTGTCACCTCTAGGCTGGAACGTTTAATTGCTGGTGCAGAATCGTCCAGAACACTTTCCTTCTGCTGTGAAACCCAGCAATATTTGAGACAGTAGCTGCTGCATCTGCCTAAATCCTTACATGAGTGGAGCCCCCAGCCAGCCCACGACGGCCATGTCTTAAGAACAAAAATAAACTCCTGTTATTATGAACCTTTATTTGGGACTTTTCTTAATGAAGAAGGATCTGCTCCCTCCTGTGCTAGTATAAGGAAGCATATCTTAATTTTCTCTTTAAAATAAAGATGTCACTCTGCTGAAAAGCAGTGTGTGACTTGAAAGATGCCTGTCGCGGTACACTGAACAAACCTTGCAGTTGAGATCAGATCAACACCATAAGAAAAAGCAAAACACTGAGAGGATTATAACACCCTTCTGTGACGTAGCTATCTCAGATACAGAAATACTTGTCTCGGAGGGCATTATGCTAAGTGAAATAAATCAGACAAAGACAAATACTATATGACATCACTTACATGTGGAATCTGAAAAATACAACAAACTAGTGAATATAACAAAAAAGAAGCATCATCAGAGATGGAGAGAATAAACCAGTGGTTGCCGAGGGAGGGGAAGGGGCCGTATGAGGGTAGGGACATGGGAGGTACAAACTGTTGGGTTTAAGACAGGTTCAAGGATATATTGTACAACAAAAGGAATACAGCCAATATTTTGTCATAACTGTAAATGGAAAGTAACCTTTAAAAATTGTATTACAATTTTCTTTAAAAAATCGAAGAGTTTTAGAGTTGAAAAGAGATCATTTGATCAATTTTTATTGGCCTAAGCTCAAAAAGCTAGATTTGTGCAGATTTCGCTGGGTTATTATTAATCGGAAGAGAAATCCACTGCGTTGAAGTAGACAGATGCATTAGGATCAATAGTAAGTATTTAAATGTATTTGGTGCAAAGGTTAACCACTACATATAAAAACAGATTTAAAAAAAAAAAAGCAAGTTTCTTCTGTAGAGCACAGAGAACTATATTCAATGTCTTGGAGTGACCTTTAATGAAAAAATGAAAACGAATATATGTATATATACGTATGACTGGGACATCATGCTGTACACCAGAGATTGACATATTGTAACTGACTGCACTTCAATAAAAAAAAATTCTAAACAAATAAAAATAAATTAAAATAATTGTATTTAGTTAGAGGATTTATAAAGGAATAACTAGATGATTCTATTTAACTACATTAATAGATGTAAAATATATTCAGTTGATGACTATTGGTATTTCAAGAGGAAACAATGTTTGTAAAATAGCCTCTTTTTTTGAGTGTGTGTGTGTGTGCGTCTGTCCGTTTGTCCTTCCCTTCCTGTCTCTCCTGTCTTTTGATGCCTCAGGCAGCTGGCAGCTTCAGCCACACGCTAACTTGGCTTCCCACAGCCCGCATCCAAAGCAAAGACCCCTGAATTCCTTCACATGGGCTTGTCACAACCCACACAACTCTTGTCCTGAGCCTCTCCCCTTCCATGACCCCTTTCAAATGAGACTTTTTTTTGTTCCTTCCTGAGGTTCAGGCACAGAGCCAGAAAATGGATCACAGCCATCTATTTCTTCTCACAGAACAATCCAGGCACATTGTTTCTCCGGTGATTTGCACTGAAACCCCGGAGGCTTAACAATTACCTTACAATGGGCAAGACTGTCCCTGATGGGTTAAGTTGGAATGAACTATAGAAGTTGAGTTTGTCTTAGAGGCTTTCCACCTCCCCAGCACCTCTTCCCCCTCCCTGGAGGGTTACCCCTTCCAGGCAATATGGATGCCAATTAATCCCTGCTGAAGTATTTATTAATTGATAGCAGCTTTGGGTAAGACCCTGTGGCTGATTTACATTTCGAAAGGTGACTCTTAAAGATCAAAAAGTCATTAAGAACCACATAAATTAAGCTCTCAGGTGGCCTAGCAGGCAGCAGAACGGTTATCTTTCAGCAGAATCTCCATCTCACTGCATCTTCAAATATTAAAACATATGGCTAACATTCACTGAGCACTTACTAAGTGCGTCAAGCACTGTTCTGAACGCTGTGCATGTAGTAACTCATTTAACCTTCACAGTTAGCCTGGCAGGTAGTCACCGTTACCACTCTCATTTGAATGATGAGGAAAGTCAGACACAGAGAGGTTGAATTAGTTCTCCTGGGTCACACAGGGTGACTAGATCCAATTCTAGGCAGTGTGACCTCAGAGCCATGTACATGATCGCTAGGCTGTACTGCCTCTTGAATCACATCCTGGCTGGTTTGGAGAGCTGATACATCTTCCATTTCTTACGAGAAAAGTATTTACTCCAGTGAGTTGTGTTTTTGTTTGTTTTTTTTTCTTTTAATGGCGGTCCTGGCGATTGAACCCAGGACCTCATGCATGCTAAGCATGCACTCTACCCCTGAGCCATACCTACCCCTCCCTCCAGTGATTTTTAATTTGCCTTTTTTTCAGATCCATAATTATATGTGTCTATTAACCCATAATAAAAATCGACTTTCTTTTTCTTAATTCATTGTCCTTTTTCCATGACATTTTTTGGGACTCATCACTCCTCCATCCTTGAACCCAAACTCTGTGGGTTCCCCACCCCAAAATATGTTCCCATTTGTTCCCCATCTGGCTGAAATTCCTTTTGAAGATGGAAGTTTAGGCTTCAAAAAATCCTTGAACCTGTACCTTAGTGGATCTAGCCATCTCTTCCTGTCAACCATATTTTACTTCTTTAATCCCATTCAGGTCCCCTGGCTACTCCCTTATCTCCACAAACCTACCCTGAAGAAGAAACTTAGCCTAAAGCTAACCGGCCCCATAAAGGAAACAGGTAGGCTTCTGATGGCCAGAAGGACCCTAAAGGCCAGTTCCGGTTGGTTTTCTTCCCAGCTCTTGAACACAGGCAGAGTGAAACCCCACCCACCGCCATTCCACTGATGGATTGAGGAAGAAGGAGCTTGTCACAAACAGAATTAGCACTAAGTAATTTTCCCTTTCTTTACGTAAACAATTGCCTTTTAATATACAGCAACCCTCGAGGTGTTCAGATTACATGCTTATTTTAAGATCTTCTGTTTACTTTCTGATCTCCATAGGTCATTGACATCCCATTTAGCCCTAGTGACCCTGTTTATACAATTTTGATAGAAATTAAAAAGTGTTCTTCGAGATAACATTAACATTCTTGATCTCCATAGACCACATAAGCAAACAATAGCTTTGCTCAGCCCTGTATATACTTGTTCAAAAGCTTCCATAATGCAGACTCCAATATTCAGACAGAGAAAATCTGATCAGATTTGCTTTCTGAATTTTTATTCTAAGTGGGATGAGATCCTTGTTTATGTAAACGCAAATGAAATATCTTACGGGACCTTTGGTAGAATGGAGTCATGATTGGATAGAGTATTTTAGGTTTTAATTAATAAGAGGCAAATCACTTATAAAAACAGTAGGGATCTATCTCTATATCCTTATCTAAATTTAAAATGTATTTCCTTTTCACCTGAAACTCAGAAAGGATTGTTCCTCCTAAGCTTTTCGATTCTCTACCAAGGGTTGAGCGGGGTAACGTTTTGGGGATTGGCTTTCTTACTTTATTGTTTAACGAGACAGGCACACAGTTTCTATACTGAAAAAACACTTTGAAGACTACTCCTTTATAAAGATGCATATTGATCTTGTGAATAATTGCAGATATTTTAAAAATCATATTTCTCATAGCTCTCTCTGTTCCTGTTAGTTCATCCTTTATGAGTATACATTTCAACTAAATCCTCATCCTAACTATTTTTAATGAAAATCTGTTATACTCTTGGGCAAAGAAACTAATCTTGGAACATAGGTAAATTAAAAGGCTTGTACTATCTCTTCTTTTGGAAGTTTATCCTAAGGGAATAATTGGGCAAGTTTATGAGAAAGAGATGTACAGGGCGTTGATTTCAGCATAATTTACAAATGCAAAAAAAAAAAAAAAAAAAGGAAGCAACCTAAATGTACACCAATAAAAGGTTGTTTAAAAACTGAGGGAGCATAAAAAGAATGTCATGCTTTGCAGCTATTAAAAATGGTAATGTGTATGAAAATGAGTACATGTATGTTCATGTATGACTGAAGCAATGTGCTATACACCAGAAACTGACACAACATTGTAAACTGACTATACTTCAATAAAAAAAGAATGATGATGTGGCTTCCCATTTATTGTTGTGAATAGATGCCCATGATATATTAAATTCATTAGCCTATTATTTAAAAAATTGCTTAGAAATAAGTAAACAAAGACTATGTGAATTGCCAGTGTGTATATGTGTGTGTGAAGAACATTGCTTAGCAATGTGTATTCTGAAGGAAAAAAAAAAGCTATGGGAATAAAAAAAAATCTTGGGTCAAATAAGTTTGAGAAACTCTATGTCTTACCTCCCTTTTCTGAGCACCATAGTACACTTCAACATATTAAGGGCATTGAGAAGTCCCACAGTAAAAGAAAACCTATTTAAGTGCATTGAATCCAAAATTTCCCAAACTTACTTTAGCATAAATACCTTCTTCCAATTGCCCCATAGAACAACTGTAAGGAACTTTTGGCAGTAGTATTAAAGATGATTTTGCCCTTTGTTTTTTTGTGTATTTCCTAAACTATTTTGCAATAAGTAGGTATAGCATTTATAATTGGAAAAATAGAGCTAGTTAAAATTAGTTTTAATTCTGTCAGGAAAAACACACATTGACAAAGAGATAGACAGTCAGAAATATTTAGATACATTGCTATAGGACATAGCAATGTATGAAATGACATTTAATGGGATAGATTCTGTTTAAAAAGAGAAATTAATATAAATTTTAAAAAGAAAAGAAAAAAGAGGAAAGGAGGAAGGAATAAGGAAAAAGAAAATAATTGGGAGAACACACACAGTCAAGTTTTACTGTTAATATCTCTATGTGGTCAGTGATGGGCCATTTTTATTGTTTTACTTCTTTGTTTTAAACTTGTTCCTCATTAAGTATGTATTTCTTTTGCAATTAGAAAATTAACAATAAATTTTAGAATTTGTTGGGGGTGGATGTGGCACATGTGTATTTCCAACAAGAGAAAAAGAAACATACCAAAGCAAGACATACCCCATAATCTCAATTTAAACTTATTCATGATTGCTTTTATTTCTATTTTTAATACAAATTTTATCTTCCTCAAGTTAAATCTATTTTAAATCAAAATGGAAACAATCTAAATGTCCATTGACAGATGATTGGATAAAGAAGCTGTGGTATATTTATACAATGGAATACTACTCAGCCATAAAAAAAGAATAAAATAATGCCATTTGCAGCAACATGGATGGACCTGGAGATTGTCATACTAAGTGAAGTAAGCCAGAAAGAGAAAGAAAAATACCATATGATATCATTCATATGTGGAATCTAAAAAAAAAAAAAAAACCAGAAATGAACTTATTTATAAACATAAACAGACTCTCAGACATAGAAAACAAACTTATGGTCACCAGCAGAAAAAGGAAGTGGGGAAGGGATAAATTAGGAGTTTGAGATTTGCAAATATCAACTACTATATATAAAATAGATAAACAACGAGGTCCTACTGTATAGCACAGGGAACTATATTCAATATCTTGTAGTAACCTATAATGAAAAAGAATATGAAAAGGAATATATGTATGTATATGAATGATTGAAACATTATTGTGTACACTAGAAATTAACACAACATTCTAAACTGACTCTACTTCAATAACAAAATTAAAAATAAAAAATAATAATCCCAAGTATTATCCGTTTGAATACTTCTCTCCTCTCTCTCAACGGTGCCTCTATTCTCCACCACAAGCCTCCAGCTTGCTTTCTTTCAACATTTGGCTCCATCATGAAAACAATAAAGAATTCCTTTTCCTTCCCTTTGATTGCTTAGCCTTGGAATACCACCCAGAACGGACAGTAGACGTTACAGGTAGGAAAAGAGGAAAAGTCCTATCATGAAATCTCAACATGTTGGGCTTGTGAGAGTTTGGGAAATTAGCAGCAAAGTATCCATAGATTTCTTGAAAGAGACACAAATTATAAACCTGTTGACAGTTCCTTATATTTATCCAAATTATCCTCCCAAGGGAGAATAAGAGACCATATTTTACAAGCTATGAATATAGAGTAATAAGACTTTTAAAACAGATCTTGGCTTCCATACCAAATGAAAGTTGTCTTTCAGAAATTAATCTAAGGAAGTAATACATATTTCAGCAACGTTTCCCCTGCTAAAAACATCGAAAAAATCCTTTAAAGCGACATCATAGACGTAACAAAAAAAAAACCAAAAAATCAGTCCTGTTACTTCAACATTACACCTTATTTTAGACAAAGATACATCTAACTTATTCATTATATGTTAGCTACAGTTGTGTCGGGGGTGTCTCCAAAAATAAGCCAACCACTGAAGAACAGTAAAGTGACTGCCAAGAGTATAAAAACAAACAATATACAGGAACAACAATGACAAAAGCCCTATCACAGACTGAGAAGTTTTTCAAAGTATGAAATCCAGCCTCCTTTAAGAACTGATAGTACTGAAATTTGGCAGGAATAAATATTCATGGACATTAGGGAATCTGCAAGAGACTGATGTTTAAAATTATATATATAATATATAATATATAAATACAACATATATTTAATATAATTTATTTATTTATTTATAAATTAATATAATATTATAATATATAATATAATAAATATGTATAAATATATATAAGTATATAAATATGCTTATGTATATTACCTACCCCCTCAAAATATACATATATTTGACATATGACATATATAGAGATAGATATACATAATCCAGCCCCCAAAATTATATTTAGCTTTGAAATAGGACTAATATCAAATCAGACATTGACATACAGGTCACTCTGCACCATGAGAAAATTTATCGAAACAGAAGCAAAAGTCAGTCATCCTATGTGCTAAAGCATGAAGCAATGATACTGAGGACGAGTCTCACATTTGCAGCCTTTGTGATGGAGAAGCTCTGTGCATTAAAGCAGACCATTCAAATGTTTAATTTAGAGCTCTGGAGGTATTCAATTTTGTGATTACGTAGAAACAAACTCTAACAAATGTATGGTACCCATATGCTTCCCTCCCTTTAAGCTTTGACCCCACTGGAATTAAGAGCTAAGTCTAGCTCTCTGGCAGAAGGTAGAAATATTTGTTTAGGAAGAAAGTTATGAGCCCCTAATATCAAAGAAGCTTTGAGACACTAACGTCTTGTTTGAGATTGATATACCCTATTTTAACAAACAATTTCACTTTGACGTCATGCTTCTTCAAAGAATTTTCAAAGGGCTTTCCAATTTAACCAGAAGACATGGAAGTCAAAGTCTAAAGTACCAATGATAGGAACGCTTGTTTAATATTTTCCAGAATAGCAACTGATACCCACCTTTCAAATAAGAAATACTCAGTTGTGAAGGAATGAAATCTTTGACTATTCAGCAGCTGGAAAACTCCAGCCCAGGGGCCAAATCATGCAGACCAGCTGCTTTTGTAAATAAAGCTTGACGGGAACACAGCCACGCCCATTTGTTTTCGTTCCGTCTATGGCTGCTACCAAGGCAGAGGTGAGCAGTTGCAACTGAAACCTAAAATATTTACCCCTTGGCTTTTTCCAAAAAGTTGGCTGATGTCTGGACTAGAACATTCATTCTGTTTTCTAACGAAACAATTTCTGCTGTTACTGTTCAATAACAGCAAATTCACAAATATTTTCCCATTCCATTGGCTAGAAAACTAAGTTAGAGCCAGTGGTGCAAGAAAAACATTGATCACATTGTGTTAACCAACATAAAGACATTTGGGGTGATTTATCATCTCAGCCTCGCACCACAACTGCTTGGTCTAGATCCACACATCTGTGTCAGGGACACAGTACGAAACTCACATTTTCTGCCATTTTTATAAGAACAAAGAGTCAGTGCAAAGACTTAGTCACAGAGAGTATTTATAATGATATATCAAAATCATCAAGTGAATTACAAATTAGACATGATAAACTGGTGTTTAGAGTGGGAAGGACATTTCTCGCCAGGTGCTAATAATTTGAAGGTAGATTTGACTGCAGGCTTACATAAGTTTGATACAGCGCTCCCTTAATCAAAGGATAGTTTAAAAGAATCTGAAATGAGCTGACACATTTTGACATGATCACCAATTGCAGTGCAGAGACATGTGCACCGCACATTGGGAAGGCCTTGGAAAGACTTTCGTTCACTTAAGTTATGGATTTTAAATCAGTTCCTGAGATGAACGTTTCAAATATATAAGCTTACGGTTCTGAAACATTCAGCCAAACCTGAAAAATAGGACATGTGCCTGAAAGTCTTTCCCACTCCTGCACATCCCCATCTTGCTTTGAATTACAGAGTAAACTATAAAAGAACCAGAAGAATATATAACTTTCGGTGTGTAGGGTAGGGAAGAATATCTAAACATAAAAGCAAAGGAAGAAACCATGAAGAAAAACAGAAACATTTGACACATAAACTTTAAAATATCTGGATAACATAAAGTCATAAAAGCTACAGGGCAAAAGAAAAACCTATATAATATAGAGGGCTGTATTCTTAATAGTGTGAGTCTTTAGCATTTATGAAAAATAATAAACGTTTATTAAGTTAACCATTCAACAACAACAAAAAAGAAAATAATAACCTAAAAAAAAAAAATTAACCATTCAAGTGCTCTTCTGCCCTAATACTGCTTGGGCTTCAAATGAGGACCTCACTGTTCCAGGACTGACATGTGTCCCTGAACTTGAGACTTGCAGTGCGAACAGAAGGACACTTCCAGGCAACCCTGGAGTCAGACAGACCTGACTTCAAGTCCGTCTTCCACCATGAGTCTCAATTTCCTCCTCTTAAAATGGTGCTGACATGGGTACTTAACTCTTTGATTCTTAGTGATGATTAAACAAGATAAAATGTATTATCAGCGTATTATCATCATATCATCATCACTGTCGGTCAGCTGTGAAGACCTGCTAAGTGTATTCTCAATATCTATTCTTTTTTTTTTAAATTTAATTAATTTTTTTTTTTTTTAGGGGAGAGGTAATTAGATTTTTATTTATTTTTAATGGAGGTACTGGGGAATGAACCCAGGATCTTGTGCTTGCTAAGCACGTGCTCTGCCACTGAGCTACACCATCCACCCTCAGTATCTATTCTTTTATTCCCATCTACAGAACCCCAGATTGGGGAAACCTTAAACAAATCATGCTGGATTCCTTGATGGAAGTCGTCATCTGACCTAGCTCTGGTCACTGGGAAAAAGAAGGAAGTTTTTGGTTGAGACTTCCAAGAAGGTGCCTTAAAGTATATGGATGTGTGGGCACGGGGTGAGGGCAGTCGTAACTGGTGAGTACAATTTACCTATGCTTTTCCACTCGCTCCTGCCTCAAATACAGATGCTGGAAGCAGAGTCACCATCCTGGGACCCTCCCAAGGGTGGCAAAAAGACGCTGAGGATGGCTGGGTGCAAAGAGACAAGGAGTCCACTCCTCCACTGGCATCATGGAACCACCAGATGTGTCTTGGATTTCTGACACCTGGACTTGTCACTGTGCAAGAAAGAAAAGAAAACCTCCAATTTGTTTAAGCCGCTGTTTCCAGGTTTGTGTTATTCACAGCCAAAAAGAATTCTCAATCAATATTAGGCACACACCAACAGAAATAGAGGCAACAGATTCAAACAGGCAATTTAACAAACAAACAAACAAACAAACAAACAAAAAGTACAAAGATTGGGTAAGTGTGATAAATCTGATTATATAGTTATTGTTACATAAATATAAACATGACACTGTATTTACCTGTCATGTTGATAACAAACTAAAGAGAATAGTTAAAACAACATATTTAACTGCTCAATATCCTAATCATCAGAGAAATGCAAATCAAAACTACGATGAGGTATCACTTCACATCAGTCAGAATGGCGATCATTCAAAAGTCCACAAATGATAAATGCTGGAGAGGCTGTGGAGAAAAGGGAACCCTTCTTCACTGCTGGTGGGAATGCAGTTTGGTGCAGCCACTGTGGAAAACAGTATGGAGATTCCTCAAAAGACTAGGAATAGACTTACCATATGACCCAGGAATCCCGCTCCTGGGCTTGTATCCAGAAGGAACCCTACTTCAGAATGACACCTGCACCCCAATGTTCATAGCAGCACTATTTACAATATCCAAGACATGGAAACAGCCTAAATGTCCATCAACAGGTGACTGGTTAAAGAAAGTGGTATATTTATACAATGGAATACTATTCAGCCATAAAAATGACACCATAACGCCATTTGCAGCAACATGGATGTCCCTGGAGAATGTCATTTTAAGTGAAGTAACCCAGAAAGAGAAAGAAAAATACCATATGAGATCACTCATATGTGGAATCTAAAAACAAAGAACATAAATACAAAACAGAAATAGACTCATAGACATAGAATACAAACTTGTGGTTGCCAAGGGCGCAGGGGGTGGGAAGGGACAGACTGGGATTTCAAAACGTAGAATACATAAACAAGATTATACTGTATAGCACAGGGAAATATATACAAGATCTTGTGGTAGCGCACAGTGAAAAAAAAAATGTGACAATGAATACATGTATGTTCATGTATAACTGAAAAATTGTGCTCTACACTGGAATTTGACACAGCATTGTAGAATGACTATAACTCAATAAAAAAAGTTTAAAACAACACCATATTTAACAATTAACAAAATGTAACAATTACTTTTATTTTGCCATGTTTTCTTCTGACTTTTTTCAAAGAAAGAAAATTCAATAGATTCATATGTGTGTATGTATGACAGAAACATTATGCTGGACACCAGAAATTGACATAACATTGTCAACTGACTATACTTCAATCAAAAATAAATAAAAATATGTAATTTTTGTATAATAAAAAACAAAAGCAAGCTTAAAAAAAAATTCAATAGATACAATGGAAGCCCCCTGTTATCTTTTTCCGGATCCATTACCAGTGCTGTGAATCCTCCCTGTCTAGGTTTTTATACTTTTATTACATAAGTATATATATATATATATATATATATATACATATATACACACACACACACAAATATATGCAAAACAATATGTTGTTTAATATGCAGTTTAACAAGTTACATGTGGTGCATGTTTGTTTACTTAATATACTTTATTTTTAGAGCAGTTTTAGATTCACAGCAAAATTGGGCATAAAGTACAAACAATTCGTATATACATCCTGTTCCCACACATACACAACCTTTTTGTTGTTGTTGTTAATAAACTTTATTTTTAGAAAGTGGTGTATTTTTAAATTTCACATATTTGTTATAATTCTCTCCATTCAATTCTTTTAAGAACTGCTTTTTTAACTTTTTAACTCAATAGTATAAATTTGAGATTCACTCCCATGTATGTTAGCTGGTGGGAAACAGCGTGGTGTCTCGTTGTGGTTTTGATTTGCATTTCCCTGTGGCTAATGCAGTTGAGTATCTTTTCATGTGTTTATTGGTCCTTTGAACATCTTCTTTAGGTAAACATCTATTCAAACCCTTTGCCTAGTATTTTAAATTGGGCTGTCTTTTTATTGTTTAGACGTAAGAATTCGTCATATATTCTGGATACTAGTATTTCATTAGATGTATGTTTGCAAATATTTTTTCCCACTCTGTAAGTAATATTTTCACTTTCTTGATAGTGTCCTTTGAAGCACAAACCCTTTTAACTTTAATAAAGTCCAATTTATCTCTGTTTCCTTTGTTACTTGTGCTTTGGTGACATATCTAAGAAACCACTGCCAACTCTAAAGTGATGGAGATGTACACTTAATTTTTCTTCTAAGAGTTTTATAGTTTAACTCTCATAATTAGGTCTTTGATCCATTTTTTTAGTTAGTTTCTGGATATGGTATGAGGTGCAGGTCCAACTTCATTCTTCCGCACGTGTGTATCTAGCTGTACTGTCCTTCCTTCACGGTTGCATTTTGTGACTATTTTAAGAAATTATTTCGTAGCCTGCTATGTTTACCTATAATTTCCCCTAGAAGCTTGAAATTTGGGGGTTTTACTTTTATGTAAATCTACATGGATTTGATTTTGGGGTTGGTGTAAAGTCGGAATCCAACTTCCTTTCTTCTCTATGGCTACCATTTGACACAGTGGCATTTTCTGAATACCCTAGCCTTTTCCTCCTGATCTATGTAATACTTCCTCTGTCAAACAACAAATCTCCATACCCGCTTGGGTATGTTTCTGGGTTCTCTATTCTGTTTTACCATTCTGCTTGTTGAACATTTAAATTAGTAGGAGCTTTATAACTCGTCATTGGATTTTTAAATATTCAATTATTTTTCTCATTTCTAGAACATCTACTTGACCCTTTTTCAAACATGGCTCTTCTTTGTCCATGATATTTGAAGTTTCTTTGTGATTTCTATTTCTTCTTTTATCTCTAATTAACATATGGCATATATAGTCTCATTTAGATTATTCTATAATGTCCAATGTCAGAACTATTAATCTCCTATTAGTTACAGCTGTTGATTCTTCTTGAAGGAGGCTCCTATCGCCACATGGTGAGGTCACTCTCTATCAGGGTTCCTTTCTTGAGGATTCTCAGGGTGGAGGAAATGTATTAACACAGAAGTTTTTGTTTACTCTTGTAGGATTCTAGGAGTTTCACCTATTTTGTGACTTATTTTAGAATGTTTTATTAACTTGAAATCACACCATGTGAACAGGAAAATTGAGACCCTTCTCCTGGTTATGGTGGCTTGACTTCCATCAGGTCACTCTTCCATATTTTTCTGCATGGAGCCCAAGTGTATGCCAAGATCATTTACAGTCCCTGTACTTTTCAAATCCCATTTTGGTGGACAAGGTACCTTTTAAGACTTCCAGCTTTATCCAGGGTTAGCATTAGTACTGCTTCTTTTGGAAAACATTTTAACAAAGGTTGTAACGGTCTTTCTAAAATACCGCAACATAATAAGTGCTTGTAGATATCGAGGTCGAACAGACTACAACATTAAGACAATACATTTATTTATGATAAAGCCTGGTAACGTCATCATACTTTCAAACTTGATTAGAAGGGAAAGAGCCAGCACATGGATCTTCCTCAAAATATGGGTTGAGGAACCCATTTTTAATCTCCAAAATTTCACCTACAGCAAAAGTAACTGTCATTCTGCTTCCTATCTCTAAAAAAGAATTTCACACCATTTGAGGATCATTGTTCTAAGTGATAAGTCTTCATGAACAAATGTATAGACCATAGATATCAAACTGTTTAAAACTGGACAGTTGTTTGCTGAATTTGGAGGAAAATATTATAGTTTGTACTTTATAACATTGACATATACACTAGTAAACTCAGAAAGATTCTGATCAGTTCTTTTCATTTAATTTTATATGTCTAAAAGAGTATTACTATAAAGTTGGGATTTTTTAGGCAGTTCTGTTTATCAGTGTCCATCATTCACAATTTTTTTATGTGTGTAGTTTTTAGATTATAACATTTCTATTTCTTTGAACAGGGTTTATCCTAGTATCATGAGTATTGAATAGATAACAAAACATTTTTTTCATGTTGCAGATGCCATAAGGTACCAATGGCATTTCCAACAAGCAGAAGTATTCCTGAAGTCAAATGCAAGTCAAATTTATTTCTAATGAGATAGGAAAATACATTATGGAAATATCATGATGTACCTTTATTTAATTGACTAACAAAACCCCTACTTTATTAGAAAGTTGTGATTGTCATTTATCAGGTCTCTTAAGACAAAGGCATTTCTTGACATTAGCCGCTGGTAACAACCAACTCTTTGGCTTTTCAAAGCAAAATCTAATGCCCCCTTGAAAGAAATTCAAAATGGTGGAACTGAGAAACAAAGTCTGGAGAGACATATGGAACCTCTCAGAGAAACTTAGAGTAAATTAAATAATCCTGGTTACAGAAAAACAACTTTTTTCTATTTTACTCTACTGTGAGTTTCATTTAATAAAAGGTTAATTATGAAAACAGACTTGCCCTATAATCTAGCAATCCCATTCCTGGGCATATATTTGAGGGGAAACTCTAATTTGGTAAGACACATGCACCCAGTGTTCATAGCAGCACAATTTACAACAGCCAAGACATGGAAGCAACCTAAATGTCCATTGCAGATGACTGGATAAAGAAGAAGTGGTACATATATACAATGGAATACTACTCAGCCATAAAGAAAGAATAAAAATAGTGCCATTTGCAGCAACATGGATGGACCTGGAGACTGTCATACTAAGTAAAGTAAGTCAGACAGAGAAGGACAAATATCATGTGATATCACTTATATGTAGAATCTAAAAAAAAAAAAGGACAAAAATGAACTTATTTACAAAACAGAAACAGACTCACAGACATAGAAAACAAACACATGGTTACCAGGGGGAATGGGAGTAGAGAGGGATAAATTGGGAGTTTGAGATTTTCAGATACACACTACCAAATATAAAATATAGAAAACAACAGATAAACAATTAGATCCTACTGTATAGCACAGGGAACTACATTCAATACTTTGTAATGGCCTATAATGAAAAAGAATATATGTATGTATGTATGTATAAATGAAACACTATGCTATACACCAGAAATTAACACAACATTGTAAACTAAGTATAGATTGATCAATCAATCAATCAATAAATGTTAATCAACAAAGATCAATCATTTGCCTTCCTGAATTTAAAAAATAAATAGCCCATTTAAGCATATGCTAAAATGTGATAAGGCTAGTTACAAAATTTATCACATTTTCACAGAAATACATAGATTATTAGCAAGATAATGAGCGATGAGTAACATTTTCTCCAAGCTATTAAATTCTTTTAATGTTCTATAGTACAAGGAAATGTGGATTTAATTTGAGGTTATACTTTTAAGGATTCTTATCTGTATCTCTCCAGTGAGTTGTTATTTCAGAACGTGTGTAACTCTTGGTAGAGAAACCTCTCATTTTATATTCTTGCAAGTTGGAACCAAAAGAAAGGGTATGGGAGTTGCGGACACTCAAAGGTTTAATCTTCCTGGCACAACCGAACTATTAGAAGTTTGACTGCCATCCAAGATACTGAATGCCTTTTACGTTTCCTGTTCATTTTGGATGGGAGCAGAGGAAGTGGAGCCTGAGTCATCCTTCAAGTCAGCCCCCTAAGAATAGAGGATTTAAGACTAGAGATTGCCTAGTTGCAATCAGCCTGACTCAGTGTTCATATTATAGGAGGTGAAGAATGGCTTTCACTACAATTCCAAAAACACAGGAGATGGCCCAGAGTCCAGAACCAGGCGATGGGAGGTCTGAAACATGAGGAGTCTTATTAAATCAATCGATCAAGAAATATTTATAAAGGGCCTAAATGTGTTTACTGTTATATTAGGCAAGAAAAGATCAAACCTCAAGGAAAAGGGGGAAAATAAATAACCAAGGAGGCAGCACATGGGATTACATAACACTACACAGGTAGAATTCGTCTCACAAGAGGGAACCAAAGAGCACAGAGAATACAAATAAAACTCAGAGTAAAAAACAAGAAAAACAATGGGAAAAGAGGATGGATATAAAGAGCTGGTCAAGTAGCAAGAATACATAAATTTTCTAAAAAGTGTGGGGTAAAGAGAGTTACACCTGGCCCAAAAGATGAGGCAGGAGTTGAAGTAACAGGATCAAGTCTAAGGTCATAGAATGTCAGGTCTCAGGGAACCTCGGGGACCTGACCCCTGCTCCCTCCAGGAAGGGAGGCAAGTGTCCTGCCGTCAGGTCACACAAAGAAGCAGACTTCAGACTAGAACCCAGCAATGTAACTCCAGCTCAGGGTCTCAAAGCGAAAGAGAGAAATCATGAAAGCCGTGGCCATGGCCATAAAGAAGAGAAAGAGGTTTGAGAACAGAAAGAGAAGGAATGAATGCTGGATACAGGCGCAAAGCATCCTTAGTGTGGCCTGAATTCTAGGAGGTCCAGCCAAGCAGAAGGAGAGGCCGTGCCTTTGATTTCCACATGCCACGAGATTATTTGAGTTTTAAAATGCCCATTTACCTAGGACGCTTGACTTGACTGCATGTGTCTGCGGACCCTTGGCTTTTTTTTTTTTCTTTCCTAACACCTCCTTTTTCTCGTTCAGAAGCACTGAAATACAATTTGAGAAACACTATAGCGCACCCGACCTTTTTCAAATCTCCCAGACAAACTCCAAACTCGCCAGCTTTCCCCATCTCAGGAGTGTGAAATCTTATTTTCCAGTTCTCTGCTCAAATTTAACAAGCCACCTCCTGCTTAACCTTCTTCTGGGAAACCTGAAAGTACCAGACAATTGTATGCCCAACCCTTGCTCCTAGGAGCGCCCCCTCAACTCTCCCCATCAGGAGTCCGGAGAGCCACAATTTCAAGTCTCTGATAATAGCCTTCGGCGACCCAGGGTAACACATTAAGGTTTAACTTACGTCTTTGCACCTTAAATACAAAAGAACATCCCCCCACCCACCAAAAAAACAAAAACAAAAAACAAAGGCATCTTTCTAACCGTCCGCCCATCTTCCCATCCTTTGACTTTCAGAGAAGAGCATTTAGACAGCATTTCATTATCTCCAAATTCTCAAAGACTGATTAAGTGAATCTATGTGGAGACTGGGTTCCTGTTGACAATATTCTTGTTTTTTCTGCTTTCTGGTGAAGATGTATTTAGTAAAAACTACGGCTCTCAATTAAGCAGCTGGGTGACTTATAAATATATATTTATGTTTGAAGCCTAAGTGGCCATTGGCTTCCCTACTGTTTTACTTAGCTAACAAAACAACTCTATCAAAGTAAGTATTATTCCAAAACCCAACTTCCTGAGCAGAATGCTCCCATGTGCTCCATCAGTCTGGCTCTCTGATGAACTACATCGTTTCTTATAAACTGTCCATGGCCCATAAATTTCCAAGCATAAAGGCTATTACTGTGCTGTGCAAATCTGCTGAGAATTTGGGTCTTTCGAACTCCATTTTACCTGGTTGGAAATGAGGCTGGGGGATATCAGTCCATCTCCAAACTTCCTCTCCCCCCACCGCCTTGTCAGCCCCACTCCCATTTTCATCAGTGAGAATCTTTTAATGTGCACAAGATTGGAAAAGGGTTTCTTTTGACTGATTTTAAGCAGCTTCTGCATCAAATTAGCATCTTCTCCCTCGGCAAGTGCTACGTATCAGGGAAGAGAAAAGAGAGATTGGGGCAACTTTCTAATTAATCTGGCAAGTGTGGCTGGGAAAACTCGGAAGGTTAAAAAAGAAAATCCTCTTTTCTTGTACCAGTTACTTGATTCTAGACAATAGTGGAAGCGGAGTCACAAGAGGATGCTTCAGGATCCCAGTGAATGGCTACATCTAGTTTACATCAGCCCAAATTATGTTACTTGAGACCATAGAGTTGAAAGGCTGCTACCAGATTCCGGTCGAAAAATGAATAGCAAGTTGGCAGCAGCCTAATCACCACTGGCATCATCTGCTCTTAACGTCTGTGCTTCATAGTGTATGATGGGTTCATAGACGTAATCTCATTTGACCTTCACGAATAGGTACCAAGGGTTTAGAAGGAGAAATGGGGCAATAACATGTCGTTGTCCCTGAGACTTCTTGACAACTCGTTACCAACTTCCTTCAGTTTCATTTATGATAAAAGCAATGAGGGTGGTATCAGCAGTAGGTGTGCAGTGTGATCGGAAAACCAGCGTATCACTAAGCGTTTGCTACAAAGGAAATTAAAACATAAGCCGATGTTTTCTGAAGCTAAACCACTTCAGTTTATCAGCATCAAATCTGACAGTTTTGAGAGCAAATTAATCCACCTTAGAATTTTTAAGGCAGATAGAGAAGACTCTCCAAGTGAAGGAAGGAAGGAAGGAGGAAGATTTCTGTTAACTTCAGACATGATGTTTCCCAGGGTTTTCCCCTTGTGCCAAAGAAGCCGTCTCACCTTGCCATCCCCCATCCTAGAACCTGTCTTTTAACCTTCACACTTCCATTCACATCTCATTAAGTAAACGGTGAGATGCTCTGCTATGGTTAGTCTCTTTGACACAGAATTACAAGTGTTTTGTTGAAGAATTCTTTCTAGCATATGAGAAAACTGTGGTTCTTTGTGTGATGTATTTAGTGCAAAGGGGGCTAGTAAATTCTAAGGAAAGAAGAGACGTTTTGCTTCTTTAATCACTTTAAAACCACTAAAAAAAATTTTTTTCCCAGGTAGTTATAATTCTAATGTGAACACATTCATCAAGTCCACTAACTGTATCGAAGACAGAGGATTTGGGGTAGGGGAGAAGACAGAATGAAATAACATCCCAGCATCTCAGTGTCTGGGTCTAAATATTTCTTTCCATAAAGTCGTACTTATCAGATTACTGTTGCATTTATAATATCATGATGGTTTTCATCTTTCATTTCTTGAAAACTATTGTTTATTGTACTATAATATATATTCCACAACAAGTAGGATTCCGCAGTGCCATATTTTTTTTTTCCAGATGTAATTCTCCCCACTATTTACATATAAGATTTTCACTAAAATTCTCTTTGCAGGGAAATTTTCAAAATTAATATCATAATTTTTAATAAAATCACAACCATTACATGCCATTGAATGATTTTTAAAATCTCGATGTAAAAGTCCTAGGTGACTGAACTAAGAAGTGAAGACTAGCACAGAAAGTTATGTTTCAGCGTTTCCTTGGCGAGTCACTCATTCAAAGTGCTTATTACGTTGTGCAAGATGAGGTTACACTCTCCTGCAAGGTTTCCTTTAAAAAGATCATAAAATCTCACTGTGACTATTTAACTGAAGAGTCATAACATAGTGTCAGATACTTACACAGCATAATGCTGTTACACTCTGCATTGTGACATCTGTCCAGACAGATGTTTAAAACTTAAGTTCTTCAAGACTTTTTTTTTTTTTTTTTAAGTTCTATAGAAAAAGATCTGGGAATCATTTTTTATGCTAATGCTACTTTGTTACAATTTCACTGTCTACAACTTAATTAATGGAAACAGAGACAGAAAAGCCACTGATTTACATATGCTTTCGGAGAAGAATTTGGTCAAATTAAACGAAACAAAACGAAACAAAAAAACTACCAGTAACTTTCCTTAGGGACATACCATCATCAATCACCTTGTCTTCTTACATGGTTTACATATATATATATAAAAAATACAGTTTCTTATTTGGGTTTTTTTCTTGATTTGAGTCAGTATAGCAAGTAATTTGATCTCAAAAAGGAATCATTAACCTTCAAAGCAACAATAGCCATGTTTTATTGTTCAGAAAGTTACCTTTCTTCTATGCCATAATGTCGCTGCTAAATATGAATGTGATATATTTCTTTTTAATTAAAAGTAGTTGCATTGTGGTGTGATTTTTAATAACTTCAGCGTCTTCGGATTTGTACATTTTAGATTCATGTTGAAACTTGTACACCACCACATGCTGATTGCAAAATTCATTAGCGCGTAAATCATGTTTTAGGGACCGTCTTTTAAACAAAGTTGGTTTGATGGCGGAGTTCTCACTGGTTGGCTTATTTATAATGAAGGTTTGCCAGACTGAGCCGTTAAGTTAATCAGTAACCAATAAAAGATTTAAACCTATAGCTAGAGATGAATCAATTTATTACTTACAAAAGTTTGGGACTTCTTAATAAACACTCATGAACATATGTTGTAATGGTTACTTCAGAAACCTGACTTCCATGCTGCAGGCAGAGCTTAAAGGAGATTTCCTAGTTCAGTTGAAAACAGAAAAGAGTACACATTGTTTTCCTCTGTTTTATTGTCTGACTACATGTCCATAGAAGATACTCAACTTGATTTGCATTAGAATCAATGTGCAGTTTGCTGTTTCTGTTTTGCAACATGGCTTAGGGTGTCGCTGTCACCTGAGATAGAGTCTTTTCACTTAGCCTCGGTTTCTCGTAGGTATTACAATGTCACTAACTTTCAGCAAGGTCACGTGAACTCGCTCTTGGAAGGTTCTGATGTTATAATCTTATTCAGTAAATTTTTATGGAAGAAAACCATGATGCCAAACATAATTAGGACCACATTAAAAGGGTGGGCAAAAGCTTCTTTTCCTCCACTGGACCATTTTAGAAAACAAACAAGAAGTGTGAAACCTTATGCCTTTACCACTGGAATTTATGTAAAAGCTGTGAAACCTTGGGAAAAAAATCTCTGGGTCTCAGTTTCCTTATCGTTAAAATGATGTAGAGGGAGGGGTAAAGGCTTGAAAGCGATCGTATCTAAATTCCTAGCACATACTGAAATTATATGATCTTATGAGTCCGTTACAATCCCCTTTTAACTCAGAAGAACACACTTGCACCTCCAAAGCTAATGCAAAGACATGCAATGGAGTCTTTCCAACAAATTGTTACCCGGAGTGATTACTTGTACTCACAGACCGTGTTCTCACAAAGTTAAGGGAAGGTTTAAGGTTTTTGTCTAGAAAATTCAGGTCAATCTAATCTATGACGGGGTCAGACAATCAAGATTTAAGAAAAGAATAAACATTCACAACCATGTGGGGGATGAATTATTCAGATGACTGCTCAGATTTCTACTTCCTTTTGCCAGGGTCTCTAAACATTCTCTCCGTGTTTTTCTTTATAAGGCTTTGGGGGTGAAGTTCCTGGGTTCTTTTTTTTTTTTTTTTCTGTTTATTTTTAATTCTTTCAGTCAACAAAGGAGATACATAAAACATATTCACCCAAACAGTATCTTTTGCTAAGTTAAAAATAATTGTAAATATAGTAACCAGGAGACCGTGATATTTGGCTGTCTTGAAATGAATCGAATTTAAGGGGAAAACTCGCTTCTACCAAGGGACTCAAGTACAAAACTATGTCTTCCTAATTCACCTGCCACTTGTGCCCACAGTTTAATATATCAGAAGAGCAGAAATATTTTGTGTCCCTTTTGTGCTTGATAATAAAACAAAAATAGGGGGCGGGAAGGGAAAATCCCACCTGGAGTAAATTTTGAGTTGTATCTGGTGTAATAATTTCTATCACAAAAACATCATACCTGTTCCAAATCTGTTCAGAGCGTGATCTCAAATGTTGTGCAGTCTCTGATGGATTTGAGAGGACTGGCTTTCGGGGAGCAAGACCCTAATTTCTTCCAAATGCATCCTTCCTTGAATTAAACAGTAAGAAGAGGAAAACATAGTGTTCATGTGTTTGAACTGCTGAAAGTGCTTTAGCTCAAAAAGAGGTTAAAGGATATAAAGGACCAAAATATTCCTTTTGACTCAGATGGGAGGAAATGCTTGTGCATATTGTGCATATTCCTGTGCATATTTCCATGATACCTTCATAATGGAAAGTAAGTTAAATCACACTCAAATGTTGAGCTGCTGGGCTCAGAGCTTTCTTCGCAGGCTTTCCCAGACATCCACACGTGCCCAGAGGAAGCTAGACGTATTATTGGAAACTATAGTTAGAATGTCTTGGTTGCACCAGAAATTAACACAACATTGTAAACTGACTACACTTCAATAATAAATAAAAAGAATTACTTGGTTGCATATCATAGAGAAACTCAAAATGACCGTGACAAAAGGGGAAGAAGGAAAAGAAGAAAAGAAGAAAAGAAAGAAGGAAGGAAGGAAGGAAGAGGGAAGGGGAGGAAGGGACGGAGGAGGGTGTTTTCCTCCTGCTGTAAGAATAGAGGTAAGCAGCCCAGGACGAGTAAAGTGACTGCAAGGTTTCATCAGTGACCCAGGCTTCTGCCTTTCGCTCTATGATCCTACCAGGTGGTTTCTGTCTTCAAGGTCAACTCCTGGTTCCAGAGAGTCACTAGAACTTTAGCTATCCCTTCTCAGTTGCTGCTCTAACAAAGTGGGAATGGCCAGAGGGCAAAAGAGTTTCCTCCCATCTGAGTCAAAACCAGAATCGCACAGAGAACTTCTGCTCGTAGCATTAGCTCAGTCACGTGACCACACGGAGCTGCAAGAGAGGCGGGGAACCATCTGTCACTCCAGGTGGCAATGGGCCTGACTCAAATTCAAGCTCTCTTCTTGAGGAAAGGAGAATGGATATTGGGGCAGACAAGAAGCAGCCTCTGCCACAGGGATGCTTAAATGACCAGGGTATGAAATGTTTTTAGAGGAATATTCTAAGAACATACTTTTTATTTTTACCCCCAGAAAGGGAAAGAGGTTTGCTGTTGAAGGCTATCCCTAATGCCAAACTGTGGACAGTGATGAGTGGAGTGCTAAGTCTTAGGGGCTGGACGTCACCAGAGTCTGGTTAAAAGAAAAAAAAATCTACTTCCAAGCAGGAAAAGAAATTGTGCATCTGCGATCAATTTTTTCAGCTCATTGGAGATATTATAGGGGTGAGAATTGGGCTGTGGCAGCGCCAGGCACCCAGGGAATTTGTTGGTATCTGTGCTGAGAGCGGGAAGTAGCAGAGAGGAGCGGCGGGACTGAGCCATGACCTTGCACAGACCCCGTCTGGAATGGGACGTCTGCAGGACTCCTTAACTCCTTGATCCTTGGTTTCTTTGTCTTGTTTTGTTTTTTGATCCTTGGTTTCTTTACTTCCAAAATTAGGGAATAAATATGCCCCAAAGGGTTGCTGTAACATTAAAATGGGAATTCCATAAAGTCCATGTGCTCAATAAAGAGGAACTGTTAGCACTATTATCATGCATGTTTGTAAACCCTGATTTAGAACAAGATAAGCAACCAGACACTCCAGAGATGGAGGGGGGTATTCACCTTGTCTGTCTAGTAAGTCTCTCTCTCACCTTTCCCTGTCTTTTCTCTTGCACTCTTAATTATTTCTGTTTCTAGCCCAGGTTAATTCCTTCTTACCACAACTTAGGGCTCCCAACTGTATTCACTTAATAATTTGTACAAACCCATGAGTTACTATGCCTAATTTATGAAAAGTCATAGTTACGAGATGTAGGAGAGTATAAAGATTAAGATCTTGGACTCAGGCATCAAACGTGAAACCCCAGCAGCGACCCTTGGTCAAGGACCCTTAACCCCTCTGGGTCTCAGTTTTCTCATCAGTAAATTGGAAATAACAATTCCTCTTTCATGAGTAGTGCCTGTAAAACACTGAGGTCAGAGTCTGGCACAGGGCAAGAAATGAACAAATGATGGTGATTATTACACGGTTAGAAGCAAGTGCGGGATGGAAGAGGAGTCACATTCACTGGGGGCCTCCTCTATGCCAGGCGCTATACTTGACCATAAAGTCTTCTGTAGCTTTTACTCCTTGCATTGAGCCTACAAGTTGTGAACCCTTCTTTACAGATGAGGAAACCAACGCTTAGAATGAACTTTCGAAAGATAGAAAGCAAATCGAAGTGGCATCATTTAGTCTTAGGTCTGTGTTTCCAAAGGTCATGCTCTTTCCACTTATCACCAGGAAGAAGCTGGCAGGCCAATGTCTAATTCAACCTCTTAAGACACCAAAGGGGCAGAGAAAAAAATTAGGACACAGGCTACAATGATTACCTTGAGCACTGAAGTGACCTCAAAAGAATGCGTTAAGCCTCTGACATGAACAAATGTTGTCTTAAACAGAAGGTGTATTATCCAATAATTTTTAAGTGTCAAAATGGCTCAATCACTATGGAACTTTAGAAAACCTATTGTTTGTGTAGTTTTTAAAATTTTTTCATTTAAATGTTATTTTTTTTTATTGTGCCCCACACTAAAATTTCCTATATATGACTGCCATTCAGATATTGCATATGGTTCTGAAACAGTTAAGGAAAATGAACACTATTTTTCTAATGACACCTCTCATGTAAGAAACATGTGTATTTATAGATCTTCTGGTAATTCTCTACATTAATTCCTTGACCTCAAACTGACCGGAGAAGGTCAACAATTCCTGTAATGTCCCCGAGTGGTACATTTTCATCTCTAACTCAGCTGAAAAGTATATAAAAGCTCAGACAGCCAGAAAGCACCCAAATAGCTCTGCGGCTGAGATGACCCCACGATGCAAGTTAATCCCTCCAAGGTCAACTGTAATTTATGTTCAATTAACCGGCTCAAGAAACCTGTTTTAGACAGAAGCCAGAAATTAGGAAACCCGTTGCTTGACTTTTGAGTGGGGAGCATGTTCTAAGAAAGCCACTATCAGGGAACCACAATAGGAGACTAACACCAGGCTTTTTTCCTGAGTGTACTTTCAGCTCCTCCACTGACCCCACCGACCCACACCAGGCACGTGCTGGAAACCTGGAGGATTTGGATGGAAAGTCTGTTGCTCCTGTGTCTCGTGGATACTGTGCAAGGGACCAGGATTGCCAACCTCAGTCTCCACTTCAACGTGGAAGGTATCAAGTTAACCTTCCTTTAGGATCCATCAACGAAACAGGAGGCAGTGAGATGGGCTCCTGCTGACCATCTCTGAAAAACACTAGCATCAAAAACAAAGGGCGTAGAAACGAAGCAGAACCCAGTAAATAAAGCAAGAATCCGATAGTCCAGACAAATAGAAATAAGTAAATGGATAAATAAATAAGAGGACAAAGGAAAAGCTTTTCCTTACAATAGAATGACAACCAATAAATGGAGTTAGAAGACCACCAGTGGATGTGAAAACCAGTGAATAAAGGTTTGATGAGGAAGAGGACAGTTATACAGTAATCTCAGACGATCTCTATGTCCTGCTTGGCAGATGACACCTTAATGAGACAAATGAAGTTAACGTCACCAATCCCGGAACAAACAGACATCAGGTGCCAGCGGATGCTGTGGACTGAGGGCACCTCAGTCTCTTCTGTGGTGCTTGTGCCAAACATGCACCGCCTGAATCCAATCGTAAGGAAACATCATGTAAACCTCAGCTGAGGCACATTCCACAAAATAATGCATCCGGACTCTTCAAAAATGTCTAGGTCGAGAAAGACTGAGAAACTGCTTATTCCAGATCTAAGGAGACTAAAGAAAAATGACAAGTGAAAGGTAATGTATGATCCTGGATTAGATTCTGGGTCAGGAAGAAATAGCTATAAAGGACATTGTTTTGGCAATTGATGAAATTTGAATATGGACTGTGGCCTCAGTAACAGTGCTACATCAATAGTCAATTTCCTGCTTTTAATAATTATTCTGTGGTTATGTATGAAAAAGTCCTTGTTCTTAGAACATACCCACTGAAGTATTTAGTAATAAAAGGAGATGTCTCCCCAACTCAATCTCAAAGGGTTCAGAGAAAAATTATATCTTATATGAAAGAGAAAGAGAGAACAATAAAGCAAAAGTCAAAACACATACAATTACTGATTCTGGGTAAAGGATTAAAGGATTACAGGAGTTCTCTGTATTATTCTTGCAACTTTTCTATAAGTTTAAAATACACCATTTATGTCAAAATGAAAAGTATTTTTAATTTTAAGTTGAAAACTACAGCAGGACAGTCATTATTACGTAAAGATACGTTCTAAAGTATTTGAAAGTGAGGAGAGCTGGTATCTAGTGTCTGATTGACAATATTCCAGGATAAAAGAGAGAGCAAGAAAAGGAGGGAAACAGATAAAACAAAAGTAATTCTTGAATCTGAGTGATGGATACACAGGGAACTGTTGTCCCAGTGTCTCTACTTTTGTACATGTTTGAAATTTTTCCATAATAAAAAAGGTTTTAAAATTTTAAGCCCCATGTAAGTTGATGCCCGCCCTCCAACTCCAGCAATGACAACAATGATAATTCAGTATCCTCCCCTCCCCCCAAACCGCATTCCAGTTCACCCACATTCCTGAGAGTCATGGTGAAAAATCTGGATGGTTTGGACCATCCTCCAGATTATAATTTGGCTTCAAAAGCAGCATTGTATGAGAATGATGTGACTTTAATGGACTTTCACCAATGTCCCAATTCAGGAAGCGAGAACTACCTGCTGGGAGTTCCCTTAATGCCCTGTGCTAATACAGAGTGAAGGAGGTTCACATTCACTATTCCTTCTGTTTGGAAAACATGTTCTACAGCCCAGCTGGAATCAGAAACCCTAGGAACTGGACAGGCTTTCAGAAAGGCAGCCAGAGGTGCGGAGCTGTGCTTACCACACTCCGAGATGACACATTCTCATGCGTTGCATGAACTTGACATTAGGTTCTGGAAGATTTCTATCTGAGGGAAAGTTTACACCTTTGACATTTAAATCTTGGGGAAATAAGCAGGGAAAAAAGCACTCCCTAATGTAAGATTGAAAACAAAACCCAACATCAAACTTCAACAGACACCTTGAAATCCGGCGGAACGCCGAGTCCTTCTGGGAATCCTGTCAAACAAGAGATGCTTCCTATTTACTATGATTTTCATCCCTGAAGGTGAAACTTCATTTCAGGTGCTAATTCATTCAGAATGTAAGAAAGCAAAGGAAAAGGGTCATTAAGTAAAACCATTTAGTGGCGACTCCAGTAATAAGGATGAGATTTAAACGTGCACAGCAAGTCTGAAAGTCCCACAATAAAAAATAAATAAATAAAAAAATAAAACCCACCATAGAGACACTCATTATTTAACTTCACTCCCACAAACACCTGTAAGTTAGCCTTGGAAGGTAAAATTCATCCCTGTTTTACAGGTGAATAGACTGGTGCTCACTGTGATTGATGTCACTGAAGTCACACAATAAGGCAATGAGAAGGCTAGGACTCATTCAGAAGATTTCCCAGCTCCCAATTACCCACAGAACATGGGTAGAATTCCCAAGAACAATGGCCAGGAAAATTCATGGGCGGCAAACCTTTCATGAACACCCTGCTGCTCACCGCAGGTTCTGTGCCCCACCTGGCGTGGCTTCTCTAAAGCAGACTTAACAAATCAGCCTAGACTGTTCAAAGTCGACAGTTACAAACAGCTTCACAAGACAATGTCAGATCTGTTTGGGGTCTTCTGCGACACTTTCAGTAAAATCTGATATCAACATGTTATTCACAGAAACATACAACTTGATGCCACAGAGATTCCCCTGTCAGCATCATGTGCCTAGGAGGATTGGAGAAAATCATTTTTAATTAAAAGTGCCAAACATTAGAATCAACCTGAGGTATTCGAAATACTAAAGAGAATTAACCAGATAGGATGACTGGCCTAAATTTCTTGGGTAATAAAGGGAGTAAAATCATTGACTTAACCTTTGTGCTCAGATGCAGGTTTAATTCCCACTAAACATAATGAAAACGCTGCCTACAAATGCTGTAACTGAGCATCCTGAAAACTGCAGCATGGTCATTTGAAATCCACTGTATTTTAAAAATGACTCCAATAGTCCATGCAGATATGAACGCACTGAAAGGTGAAGGAGCTTCGGGAAGACCTAGGAGCAGAGAGGAGTGTTGACGTC